>NC_133326.1:5640130-6240130 GCF_042186555.1 Aquarana catesbeiana | reverse complement strand
TAGATGCCACTGATGGGAACTAATAGATGGCACTGATAGGCAGCACTGATGAGGAGCTACTGACAGTCATTACTGATGGGCACTGATTGGCATCTGCGAAGGGCACTAACAGGTGTTACTTATAGGCACTGATGAGGAGGCACTGATGGGCACTAATACATGGCACTGATAGGCAGCACTTATAGGCAGAACTGATGAGGAGCTACTGACAGTCTGATGGGCATTGATTGGCATCTGTAAAGGGCACTGATTGGCACATTGATAGGCACTGATTGGCATCTGTGAAGGGCACTAACAGGCGTTACTTATGGGCACTGATGAGGAGGCTAATATACTAATATATGGCACTGATGGGAACTAATAGATGGCACTGATAGGAAGCACTGATGAGGAGCTACTGACAGTCATTACTGATGGGCACTGATTGGCATCTGTGAAGGGCACTGACAGGCGTTACTTATGGGCACTGATGAGATGGCACTGATGGAAACTAATAGATGGTACTGATAGGCAGCACTGATGAGGAGCTACTGACAATCTGATGGGCACTGATTGCCATCTGTGAAGGGCACTGACAGGCTTTACTGAAGGGCACTGATTGGCACTTTGATGGGCACTGATTGGCACATTGGCGGGCACTGACTGGCATTTTGATGGGCACTGATTGGCAGTTGTGGTGGGCACCTCTGATGGGGGCTGAGCATTAACAAAAAAATCCCAGTATATATCCCATAGTTTGTAGACACTCATGCAAACCAATCAATATACACTTATTGGGATTTTTGCATTGATTATTGACAATCAATGCAAAAAATCCCAATAAGTGTATATTGATTGGTTTGCGTGAATGTTATAGTGTCCACAAACTATGGGATATATACTGGGATTATTTTGTATAATGTGCGGTGGGCAATCTGACACTAACTGACACGGGGGGGAGGCTGACACCACCAGTGACACAATTACAGTGAACAGTGATAATACTATACACTGTCACTGTACTAATGACACTGGCTGGGAAGGGGTTAGCATCTAGGGGCAATCAAAGGGAATAAATGTGTGCCTAGCAATGTGTAATGTGTGCTGATCTTCACTAAATATCTCTTTGTGTCTTATCCCTGCTTTGCAGAGAGAAGAGGGCAGCATCCGCGTAGTCCATTGGTATTGCCGTTGTCCTTGTTGTTCTCCACTATGGAGGACCTCATAGCGCTGGAAGTGACTGCTTGCCATAGATATGCGCAGCCCCATAGCATTGCTCATAAAATTGAGCACAGGCACGCACACGTATGGCAGGAATGCGTGCACATAAGTGCATGCATGTGGGAACATGTCTACGGTTTCTGGTGCCAATCGGGCTATTTAAGGGCTGCTCTTGCTCGCTGTCAGTGCTGACTGATCTTCATCTTTTCCCCGAGTCCTTAGTGTATCCTGTATTTGATTTCCGTTGATGACCCAGCTTGTTACTGAGCCGATCCTGGATTCTGCTTGTACCTCTGCTCACCTGTTCCTGACCTTGGCTTCGTTCCTGACCACACTTCCGCCTACACTTCTATACCTCGTTGCCTGCCTGCTACTGACCTTAGCTACCTCTGTGACCTCGCTCCTGCTCCCGATTCGGCTTCAACTACTTCTGAGTGTCTTCTTCGGCTGTCCTTCATAACTGCTCCAGTCATCGCAGTGTGTTTCTGCCTAGAGCCTGCTGAGAGCTTTGACAAGCCTCGCTTCCAGAACCTGCAGTACATGCAGAATGCCCCTTCAGCCTCAACTGGTCCTTCACAGCTGCTCCTGGCCTGATGCCCTGCCTGACTTCTCAAGCCTGCATCTCCTGCTGCAAGTTCTGCTACCAACACCTGCCACCACTCGTGCTCCTCCTGTCCCTTGGCACCATCTGTTCCACCTTCAATGGGGCCTGGGCTGGAGATACAAGAGAGGCCATCCTGTTCAATAAGTCTCCTACCAGGTATGTGTGTGATTGTCAACACAGAGCTCTGAGCTGTGATTGGACACAGCCAATCACCAGGTCCCAAACATGAATCATTGGCCAGGACCTGCTGACAGACTCCCGCTGTGTACAATCACAGCGGGTGTCGGTGAGGGGCATGCTTGCGTGCGCCCGAAACCAAGGAACAGGCAGCGACGTACCAGTACTTGCTTTGCTCTGCGGGCCCCCCGTCCACAGTACATTGCGGGCAGGTGGTCCGCCAGTGGATATCAATTTTCTCTGGGCATGTTACAGTGCATATAGATCAGCGGTCTCCAAACTCTTCAGTAAAAGGACACATTGTACATTTTACAAAAAAAAATTGCCATTTGAGGTGAAATGTTTGGTTGGTACTTCCTTAGAAACGTACATCAAGGAAGTCACTGGTGGTAAGAGTACTCTCCTGCTCCAGAAAAAGAAGACTGGTGCTTCGTCGGGTAGGCCTTCAGTTCCTGAGTATAGGAGGACTTCCTTTCAAACCTGAGAACACTTCCTTCCCGCTTTCTACTCTAAAATTTGCGCTTCTCCCGACAAAGACAGGCGGATTTCCATTCCGCTTTTCAGCAGCTTCTCTCACAGGGGGGTTATTGCTGCTGTTCCATACTAGGAACGATTCCAAGATCTCTACCGAAACCTGTTCACTCTTCTTAAGGTGGAGACACTTGCCCCAGTCTGGATCTGAAGACTCCTAACTTTTTTCTTCAGGTCCAGAGGTTTTGCACAGAATCAGCCAGGTGGATCATTGCCTCCCTTCTTCCGGGAAACTTATGGCCTCTGTGGACATCAGAGATCTTTGAAGCAGGTGCAGTTAGCCACTTTGACACTAAGTGGTTCTGTACCAGAATAGTGTCTGGTACAGCAGTTAGTGACACTAGGTGTTATGACCCTTTTAGGTAGAGCCCTCCCACAAGCGATGTCAGGGATGGGTCAGCGCCCACATACAAGCTAGGTGGGGAGGGACAAATATGGACTTGGGGCATGGGAGCCATCAACCGGCATCTGTCAGAATGTAATCTACACACGTGGGCCCTGGGCAGGGTATGAGGCCAGGTGAAGGGGACCTGTATGCAGGAGGAGCCAGCTGTAGTCAGTAGTTCCGAAATTCGGAGATTCGAAAATTCGGAAATTCAAAAACTTGAAAATCTGAAAATCTGAAAAAAAGAAAGAAAATCAGTAAAATTCGAAATAATAACTAACTATTAAATTATAGGTATTGCAATTTCCTTTCAAATTTCGCTGCATGTGAATGTAACGAATATAAACTTATCTGAAGTAACGAATTCTGCATCTAAACAAATGGAATGGAACAAATTAATAAAAAATAATGATAATATAAATTATTATTATTGTTACTCATTATTATTAGATCGTTACGTTCAATTCGTTTAGATACGGCATTCGTTATTTCAGATATTTCGTAACTTCGGATGAATTCGTATTCGTTACGTTCACTAACAGCCAAATTTGAAAGGAAATTCCAATACCTATAATTTATTAGTTATTATTAGTTAGTTATAATTTCAGATTTTTGGGTTTTCGAATTTTCGAATTTTCATTCTTTTGAATTTTCAGATTTTCATTCTTATTTTTGGATTTTCAAATTTCCAAATTTTAGAATTTTCAAATTTCCAAATTTTTGAATATTCAAATTTCGAATCTCCGAATTTTTGAATTTCCTAATTTCGAATTTTCGAATTTCCGAATTTCCAAAATTTTGAATTTCCAAATTCACATTTTCTAATTTTCCAATTTTCGAATTTCTGAAATTTTCTCATTTCCGAAATGTTCAAATTTCCGAAATTTTCCAATTTCCGAAATTTTCCAATTTCCGAAATTTTCTCATTTCCGAAATTTTCTAATTTCCGAAATTTTCCAATTTCTGAAATTTTCTCATTTCCAAAAATTTCTCATTTCCGAAATTTCCAATTTCTGAATTTCCAATTTCCGAAATTTCCAATTTCTTAAAATTTGAATTTTCGAGTTTCCAAAATTTTTGAATTTCCAAATTCCGAATTTCCGAAATTCCAAATTTCTGAAATTTCAAATTTCTGAAATTTCACATTTCTCAAATTTCAAATTTTCAGAAATTCGAAAATTCGGAAATTTTAAAATTCGGAAATTCAAAATTGGGAAATTGAAAAATTCAGAAATTCAGAAATTTCGTAATGAACAAATTCGTCAAAATTCGTTAAAAAATGAATTTCGGAACTAAACAAATTGCACATGTCTAAACAGTAGTATCGTAAAAGTACAACATTTTTTGAAACAATGGATACAATGTGAATTGAAAAAGAACTGATCAATAACATGAAATCATGAAATCAAACCACTGGAGTAACCCAAAATAAACTGTCAAGGAGACAGGAGAAGTCCAACGCGTTTCGACATAAAAACTGAAAGTCTTCTTCAGGGTCAAGTGGGTTAAATAGTTCCAGGTTTGTGAACTTAATCTATAATTGTAAAATACACATAATTATAAACATGAACAAAACGTAATGGTATTTATACAATAATCATATGCAAAACATTTGTAATAATAAAAAAACTCTGCATACTGACCCCATGTGCTGACGATTGAACCAAAGGAGATCACAGCTGAAGAAACAGGAAAGGATGGACCACTGAATCTGCAGCAAGCAAGCAGGAAATCTTACCCCCCCAAACAAGGCCTGGACCATCTTCCTCCTTTCAACGTTTGTATCTCAGGAATGAGTTATACAGAAATCAGGCCGCAGAGTACCAGAAAAAAGAGACGAGCGCTTCTTCTGGATATGAAGAGGTTAAAAATTAAAAGCAAGCATGGGCAAAAAAATAAATACTCTTTTTTTGAAGGTTTTAAAGAAAGTGGGATCTCATGAATCACTGTGTGCTGCTAGAATATGCATTTAGTGCACGAGTTAGAAGATTGTCCTATAAATCTGTCAGGGAACGTCAGATTCATGGCCCTATTGCAGCCGGAATGAGGATCGCTCTATCCTGAATATCTTTACGAGAGAGGACATGCATTTTTAAGAATGGCCCCATAAAGCATTGGAAATGTCATCTATAAAGGGTGAGGAACCCGATTCCTATGCAGAATGTAGTGCCGGGATCTCATTGGATTGGAAGCCGCCAGTAATTACTGCACTTTTCTTCACATAGTAATACGTCATAAATATCTAAACACGTTCACATCTATAATTTGGCATTTTGGGGGTTGAAGACCCACCAAGGACTGTACTCTATACCTTGTAATGTTCCCTAGTTCAGCCTATATTCAGTTTTTCCTTATGTATACAGAACCATGCTTATATGAGTATGTCCTGCTCTAGATAGGTGTATGGAAACCCAAACAATAAATCTTTTATGTATTGCAGCTTTTCGGTTCGAAGATGCATTTGTAGGCAGGTGCAGTTTATTTTCTCCACTGTAGGTGGCGCTCAACCGCAGCGGCATTACAGTTGTAGGGGAAGTAAAGAGAAACTTGGTTCCTCTGTGGTTTCCTGGGTCACTGGGGAAGCTCTCCCATTGGATGCTACAGCACCATGTGACTCTGGTAGCCATCTTTGGTCAGGTAAAGCCTATTTAAGGTCCTGGTTCCCAGGTTTGGCATGCATCTTGTAGCATAAAGACCAGTGGCGGCTGGTGGAATTTTTTTTTGGGGGGGCGGCAAACAGTATGCCACCCTACCAACCCCCCACCGGCGGTCGGTCGGTTGGCTGGTAGTACTTACCCCATCACCGGTGACTTCCCCCTGCGTGGCGGCCTCCCGTTCTCCTGCTCTCCATCACTGGTGGCTTCCTTTGCTCGGCGGCCTCCCTTTTTCCTGCTCTCCACGGCGGTGGTGGCTTCCCCCTGCTTGGCGGCCTCCCATTTTCCTGCTCTCCACGGCGGTGGCTTCCGATTCCTCCCTCTTCCTCGGCGGCCAATCGGGAGTCTTCTCTTATCGGGCAATTGGAAAACGGGTCTCACACCCGATACTGATTGGCTGGATTGAGGATCAGTGTTTCAACAACCTGGGTGGGCTCCAGGTCACATGCTCTGCGACCCAAGCCCACCCTATTTTGAAGCCTATCAGAGCCTATGGCTCTAATCAGTCCAATAGTATATCATATAGATATAGGGAGATAACAGCTGCTCCTCCCTGCAAAAAATAGACTGATTAGGAGGGATCCCTAATGAGGTGAGCTGATTGAACCCCAAACCATGGCTTCATATGGAAAGACATAATAAATCTCAATCATGGCCAATTTCTTAGGGATCCAAAAACAGCCAGCATCTGTACCCCTCCGTCCACCAAGCAGTCTAGGAGTCCCTAGACTGCTTGGTGGACAGAGGGGTACTGACACATTCCCTGGTTCGTGGCGGAGCTGATGAAAGGGCTTCCCTTTGCGGCTCTGATCTGAACACCCCTCAATGTGGTGATAGAGGTACAAGGCTCAAAGTAGCATGGGTGCTGGCAGCTGAGAAGCAGGAAAGTATCGTGGTTGGCAGACCGCAGGATGGCACCGTAGAGAAGAACCTTAGGGATATGGGGTGAAGACTTGGACAGGAGTACACTCAAAAGCAGATGGAGGTAACTTCCAGAGTCAGAGACGTGGTCAGGGCAAGCCTGGGTCATACACAGTTAGGCAGGAGGAAGCACAGTCAGGCTGAGGTCAGTACCAGGGAAGCAGGCAGAGCATAGTCAAGTAGCAGGCCGAGGTCAGTACTAGGCTTTATGTTCGGGTCGAACATGAGTTTGACTCGAACATTGGATGTTCTCCCGTTCGCCGAACAGCGAACAATTTGGGGTGTTCGCAGCAAATTCGAAAACCGCGGAACATCCTTTAAAAGTCTATGGGAGAAATCAAAAGTGCTAATTTTAAAGGCTTATATGCATGGTATTGTCATAAAAAGTGTTTGGGGACCCGGGTCCTGCCCCAGGGGACATGGATCAATGCAAAGTTTTAAAAACGGACGTTTTTTCGGGAGCAGTGATTTTAATAATGCTTAAAGTGAAACAATAAAAGTGTAATATTCCTTTAAATTTCGTACCTGAGGGGTGTCTCAGTCCGAGAGCAAAATTACATTTCTAAAGGAAAAAAAGTCATGTAAAACTACTATCGCTAGCGCCGGCTATAATGAATTGTCGGTCCGACATAAAATTTCATTGATAAAAACAACATGGAATTTCCCCACAGGGTTACCCCGAACCAAAAAAAAAAATGCGTGGGGGTCCCCCTAAATTCCAAACCAGGCCCTTCAAGTCTGGTATGGATATTAAGGGGAACCCCGTGCCAAAATTTTTAAAAAATGGCGTGGGGATCCCCCTCAAAATCCATACAAGAACCTTTAGGTTTGGTATGGATTTTAAGGGGAACCCCAAGCCAAAATTTTTTTAAAAATGGCGTGAGGTCCCCCCAAAAATCCATACTAGACCCTTATCCGAGCACGCAACCTGGCAGGCCGCAGGAAAAGAGGGGGGACGAGAGAGCGCCCCCCCTCCTGAACTGTACTACGCCACATGCCCTCAACATTGGGAGGGTGCTTTGGGGTAGCGGCCCCCCCAAAGCACCTTGTCCCCATGTTGATGGGGAGAAGGGCCTCATCCCCACCACCCTTGCCCGGTGGTTGTGGGGGTCTGCGGGCGGGGGGCCTATCGGAATCTGGAAGCCTCCTTTAACAAGGGGACCCCCAGATCCCCCACTGTGTAAATTGGTAATGGGGTACAAATGTACCCCTACCATTTCACAAAAAAGTGTCAAAAAGGTTAAAAAACACAAGACGGTTTTTGACAAGTCCTTTATTAATTTTTCTTCTTTCCGCTTCTTCTTCCATCCTCTTTCTTCTGGTCTTCCTTTGGTGTTCTTCTTCTTCCCGGTTACGTAAACGGGTGACCCCGCCCCCCTCTGACAGCACGGGAAATCCATAGGGAAGTCCCCGTGAAGTCCCCATGTGTCAGAGGAGGGCAGGGTTACCGGGTGGCCCCGCCCTCCGTTATATAAGAATGGTGTCAGAAGAACCAAAGCGTCACACGGCGGAAGACTCCCACTGAGGCGGATCGTGCGGACAGAGCGGAGAAGAAGCTGGAGGAAGATGCGGGACGAGAAGAGCGGAGGAAGAAGAAGATGGAGAAAAAGAAGATGGAGGAAGAAGAAGAACACCGAAGGAAGACCAGAAGAAAGAAGATGAAAGAAGAAGAAATTAATAAAGGACTTGTCAAAAACCGTCTCTTGTGTTTTTTATCCTTTTTGACATTTTTTTTTGTGAAAAAATTCCAGATTCCGATAAGCCCCCCACCCGCAGACCCCCACAACCACCAGGCAAGGGTTGTGGGGATGAGGCCCTTCTCCCCATCAACATGGGGACAAGGTGCTTTGGGGGGCTACCCCAAAGCACCCTGCCAATGTTGAGGGCATGTGGCCTGGTACGGTTCAGGAGGGGGGGCGCTCTCTCGTCCCCCCCTCTTTTCCTGCAGCCTGCCAGGTTGCGTGCTCAGATAAGGGTCTGGTATGGATTTTTGGGCGGACCCCACGCCATTTTTTAAAAAAATTTTGGCGCGGAGTTCCCCTTAAAATCCACACCAGACCTTAAGGGTCTGGTATGGATTTTGAGGGGAACCCTCACACCATTTTTTTTTAAATTTTGGCGCGGGGTTCCCCTTAATATCCATACCAGACCTGAAGGGCCTGGTGTGGAATTTAGGGGGACCCCCACGCATTTTTTTTTTAAATTTTGGTTCGGGGTTCCCCTGTGGGGAAATTCCATGCCGTTTTATCAATGAACTTTTATCTGTATTGCCGGACCGACAATTCATTATAGCCGGCGCTAGCGATAGTAGTTTTACATTACTTTTTTTCCTTTAGAAATGTCTTTTTGCTGTCAGACTGTTCTAAACACGGGAAATATGCGTCCCTTTACAGGCATACTATAGATACCCCCCAGGTACGAAAGTTAAAGGAATATTACACTTTTATTGTTTCACTTTAAGCATTATTAAAATCACTGCTCCCGAAAAAACGTCTGTTTTTAAAACTTCTATTTGCATTGATACATGTCCCCTGGGGCAGGACCCGGGTCCCCAAACACTTTTCATGACAATAACTTGCATATAAGCCTTTAAAATGAGCACTTTTGGTTATTCATGTTCGTGTCCCATAGACTTTTACGATGTTCGTGTGTTTAAACAAATTTTTTGCCTGTTCGCATGTTCTGGATGTGAACCGAACCGGGGGGGTGTTCGGCTCATCCCTAGTCAGTACCAAGGAAGCAGGCTGAGGTCAGTACCAAGGAAGCAGGCTGAGCGTAGTCAAGTAGCAGGCCGAGGTCAGTACCAAGGAAGCAGGCTGAGCGTAGTCAAGTAGCTGGCCGAGGTCAGTGCCAAGGAAGCAGGCTGAGCGTAGTCAAAGGCAAGCCAAGGTTGGTATCTGGGTTTCACAGATCAAGTTCAGGACAGGAGCTAGCCGGGTTAGCAACAGAATATAAGTCAGCAAGAACAGGAACACAGTAAGACAGGTAACAGGGAAGCTGAAGAACATCCAACAACTAGCTCACATCAGGGCCTGCTTTACATAGGCAGCTTGGCGCCATTCCCAAGATTGGGCTTGGGCAATGCGTGCAGATGTGCACTGGTGCACACAGATGCGCCTACATGTCAGTGCATTCCGGTTACTAGCCAGAGCTCGTCTATGTGCTGGTAGGGGGTAGGGGGAACCACTGGGGACATGGCTGGGGGAGAGAGGGGGGGTGACACATAAAATCCATTGTGGACATGGCTGGAGGAGAAGGGTTGAGGTGGCCACCAAAAAGGAGGAGACAAGTGGGGGGCACACCTAAGAGCGTTTAGGGACATGGCTAGCGGAGACAAGTGGGGTGACACCTAAGAGCCATTAGGGATATGGCTCAGAGGAGACAAGTGGGGGTGACATCTAAGAGCCACTAGGGACATGGCTGGAAGAGACAAGTGGGGGTGACATCTAAGAGTCACTAGGGACGTGACCAGAGGAGACAAATGGGGGTGACACTTAAGAGCCATTAGGGACATGGTCGGAGGAGACAAGTGGAGGTGACATCTAAGAGCCATTGGGGACATGACCAGAGGAGACAAATGGGGTGACTATTAAGAGCCATTAGGGACATGGTTGGAGGAGAAAAGTGGGGGTGACATCTAAGAGCCATTGGGGACATGACCAGAGGAGACAAATGGGGGTGACACTTAAGAGCCAGGAAGCAGGCTGAGCGTAGTCAAGTAGCAGGCCAAGGTCAGTACCAAGGAAGCACTCTGAGCATAGTCAAGTAGCAGGCGGAGTTCAGTACCAAGGAAGCAGGCTGAGCGTAGTCAAGTAGCAGGCCGAGGTCAGTACCAAGGAAGCAGGCTGAGCGTAGTCAAGAAGCAGGCGAGGTCAGTACCAAGGAAGCAGGCTGAGCGTAGTCAAGTAGCAGGCCGAGGTCACTACCAAGGAAGCAGGCTGAACGTAGTCAAAGGCAAGCCAAGTTTGTTATCCAGGTTTCACAGATCAAGTTCAGGACAGGAGCTAGCCGGGTTAGCAACAGAAGATAAGTCAGCAAGAACAGGAACACAGTAGCACAGGTCACAGGGAAGCTGAAGAACATCCAACAACTAGCTCACATCAGGGCCTGCTTTACATAGGCAGCTTGGCGCCATTCCCAAGATTGGGCTTGGGCAATGTGTGTGGATGTGCCCTGGCGCGCACAGATGCACCTACGTGTCAGTGCATTCCGGTTACTAGCCAGAGCTCATTTATGTGCTGGAACATGCGCACAAGCATTAGCTGCACAAGAATGAGCATTCGTTTCCAGACCGGAACACGGCGGTTTTTGGGTCCCTATGAAATTGGTCATGATTGCCTAGAAAAACACTTTAGAATCTGGACAGATTTTTGGGAAATCTCTCATCTAAAAAAAAAAGTCATCTTTAACCCATAAACACAAACATTCCGGAATATTTTCATATTTTGATTTCCTGCTCAGTTTCTTTTGGCGACTCTTTCAATCTTTCACAAGAACACATCTCGGCTTTTACAGTTCTATTTTTGCCTTTTACAGTTCAGATGGAAGCTGAGACCCGGCATGTGTGATATATTTACAGTTCAGTGGAAAGTGATCTTGATATATTTTGTAAATGACATATTTACTGTCTGCTAGTAAATGATATGTGCGGTATATATCGGTTTCCTCCAACGTACGGCCAACAAAAAGATTCTCATCTATACATAGCAGTTTTCAAATAAGAAACTATAACATTTCATTGTGCTTCAAGCTGAAAAGGCTGCTTTCCTGATGAATATCTGTCTTGGGGACATCATGGCTGGAGAAGAAAGGTCGGGGTTACACCTAAGAGCCATTGTCGACAAGGCAGGAGGAGAGAGGTTGGGGGCGATACCTAAGAGCAACTGGGGAGGTCATTGGAGGAGAGAGATGGAGGTGATACATAAGAGCCACTAGCAATGTGGCCACGGGAGAAAGGGGTGGTGACACCTAAAATCTGTTGGGGACATGGCTGGAGGAAAAAGGTGGGGTGGCCACCAAAGAGCGACTGGGAACATGACTGGAGAAGAGGGGTGGGGATGACACCTAAGAGCCATTAGAGAAATGGAAAGAGGATACAGGTAGGGGTGACACCTAAGAGTCATTTGGGACATGGCCGGAGGAGACAAGTGGGGGTGACACCTAAGAGCCATTAGGGACATGGCCAGAAAAGGTAAGTGAGGGTGACACCTAAGAGCCATTAGGGACATGGCCAGAGAAGACAAGTGGGGGTGACACCTAAGAGCCATTAGGGACATGGCCAGAGAAGACAAGTGGGGGTTACATCTAACAGCCATTGTGGACAGTGCAGGAGGAGAGAGGTAGGGCGATACCTAAAAGCAGCTGGGGAGGTGACTGGAGGAGAGAGATGAAGGTGACACATAAGAGCCACTGGGGACGTGGCCGAGGGAGAGAGGTGGGGGTGACACATAAAATCCACTGGGGACATGGCTGGAGGAGAAGGGTTGAGGTGGCCACCAAAAAGGAGGAGACAAGTGGGGGGCACACCTAAAAGCCATTAGGGACACGGCCAGTGGAGACAAGTGGGGGTGACACCTAAGAGCCATTAGGGACATGGCCGGAGGATACAAGTGGGGGTGACATCTAAGAGCCACTAGGGAGATGGCCGGAGGAGACAAGTGGGGGTGACATCTAAGAGCCATTGGGGACATGACCAGAGGAGACAAATGGGGGTGACACTTAAGAGCCATTAGGGACATGGTCAGAGGGGACAAGTGGAGGTGACATCTAAGAGCCATTGGGGACATAACCAGAGGAGACAAATGGGGGTGACACTTAAAAGCCATTAGGGACATGGTCGAAGGAGACAAGTGGGGGTGACATCTAAGAGCCATTGGGACATGACCAGAGGAGACAAATGGGGGTGACACTTAAGAGCGATTAGGGACATGGCCGGAGGAGACAAGTGGGGGTGACACCTAAGAGCCACTAGGGACATGGCCAGAGGAGACAAGTGGGGGTGACATCTAAGAGCCATTAGGGACATGGTCGGAGGAGACAATTGGGGGTGACATCTAAGAGCCACTAGGGACATGGCCGGAGGAGACAAGTGGGGGTGACATCTAAGAGCCATTGGGGACATGCCCAGAGGAGACAAGTGGTGGTGACACCTAAGAGCCACTAGGGACATGGTCAGAGGGGACAAGTGGAGGTGACATCTAAGAGCCATTGCGGACATAACCAGGGGAGACAAATGGGGGTGACACTTAAGTGCCATTAGGGACATGGTTGGAGGAGTTAAGTGGGGGTGACATCTAAGAGCCATTGGGGACATGACCAGAGGAGACAAATGGGGGTGACACTTAAGAGCGATTAGGGACATGGTTGGAGGAGACAAGTGGGGGTGACACCTAAGAGTCATTGGGAACATGGCCAGAGGAGAGGGGTGGGGGATAAACTTAAAAGTCATTGGGGACATGTCTGGAGGAGAGAGGTGGGGGTGACACCTAAAAGCCACTTTCTTTGCTCTTTTTTCCGCATGTCCCACATAGGTCATTCACTTGAATGAGTGGCCCTAAGTGCACTTGTCACACCAAAGAAGCTCAGGGACCACATTTTGGCCCTGGGCCAGGCACATTTTTAATGCGCGTGCTGCCAAAGTTTTCGTGCATTTTGTCGCCAATTTTGCGCCGCGTTTGGGGTACCATTAGGAATGAATGGCACCCAAACACATGTTGCAGGTTTTGCTGCGATCCTGAAACACGGGCCGATTTTGCCTTCAAATCCAAATCACTCAGATGTGAATGAGGCCAAAGGCTACACCTAACTGTCAGCTCAGGCGTGATTGCGTCATTGGTTGAAGGACGCGGGAGGCTTTTATCCTAGCAACCAATGAAATTAATGTAAAACACCTTCAAAAATATTAATAAACTAAAGAACACACAACACCCTCCTTCCCCCACGTACGCCAAATTTGAGTTGGTCCTAGTTATCACCATATTACAGGGGGTCCCCTAGTTACAAACATCCGACTTACAAACGACTCCTACTTACAAACGGAGGCAGACAACAGGAAGTGAGAGGAAATCTACCCCTAGGAAGGGAAATTCTCTCCTGTAAGAGCTATTTTGGGGAAAAGGTACCTCCACTGATGCTTTATCACCAAGGCTTGTTTCCACAACAACCCAAAATTTTCAAAATCCAATTGTCATTGGGACAGAAAGTGAGGTGAAATTTTCTGAACAGAGGCACAGACAGCAAAACAAACCTTACAGCGGTGTTGACCCTTCCCTATGCTATCCAAAAAGCTTAAAAATAGTTTTTTTGGCTGGAGCTACACTTAAAAATTGTACCTGTTCCGACTTACAAACAGATTCGACTTAAGAACAAACCTATAGTCCCTAACTTGTTTGTAACCCGGGGACCCCCTGTACTTGTCTGCCAACTGGCGGTAATTCTTTTAGGATTTGTTGCAGCCAAAGTAGCGTTAGTAAGAACTTCACAAATTTTCTTGTAAAAAAAAAAAAAAAAAAAGAAGAACTTCCCGAATCTGGCGCAGGCGTCGGTACTTCTACCAAAACTGGCACAAGGCCTTCATGAATTAGGCTCAGGTCGTGCTAAAGGGACCATACCGCCAGAACAGTGATGTCACCGCCTTACCGAACTCCTGACCATTTCTCAGGCGATACGGCTCTTTTGTGTCTCCACTTTAACCACTTCAGCTCCAAAAGGTTTTACCCCCCCCCATCATGACCATTTGTTTTGCTATTTAGCACTATGCTACTTTAACTGGTAATTGCGCGGTCATGCAACGCTGTACCCAAACAAAATTTTTATAATTTCTTTCACATAAATAGAGCTTTCTTTTTTTGGTATTTGATCACCACTGGGGTTTTATTTTTTGCGATATAAACAAAAAAGTCAGAAAATTTTGAAAAAAAACCCTAAATATTTTAAACTTTTTGCTATAAAACACGTCCAATAAAAAAACTAAAAGAAAAAAAAATTCCTACATGAATTTTGGCCAAAATATATTTTGCTACACGTCTTTTAATTAATAATAATAATTCATAATTAATTGTAGATTGATTGATTTATATGAAAGTTATAGCATCTACAAACTATGGGATCCACACTGGGATTTTTATTTATTTGTTTATTTATTTTATACTACTAATGGCGGCGATCAGCGACTTATAATGGGACTGTGATAGTGCGGCGGCCAATCTGACACTAGCCGATTAACCGACACTGACATCACCAGTGACACTACAGTGATCAGTAATAGACATGTGCAATTCGCTTCATTCCAAATTCATTTTTTTAACAAATTTTGACAAATTTGCTCATTCGGAAATATCCGAATTAACTAATACTCGTTTATTTAATTTTTCCAAATATTCGTAAATTCGAATATTCTTAAATTCGAATATTGGTAAGTTAGTAAATTCGTAAATTCCAAAATGAGAAAATCCGACAATTCGAAAATCCGAAAATAAGAACGAAAATTCAAGGAATGAATATCCGAAAATAAGAACAAAAATTGAAAAACCTGAAAATCTGAAATAATAACTAACTAGTAATAACTTAACTATTACTAACTATTAAATGATAGGTATTGGAATTTCCTTTCCAATTGGCTGTTAGTGAACGTAACGAATACGAATTTATCCGAAGTTACAAATTATCCGAAATAACGAATGTAACGGAACAAATTAATAATAAATAACAATAATAAAAATCAAAACTTTTTATTATTATTATTATTATTATTATTTATTAATTTGTTCCGTTCCATTTGTTTAGAGGCGGCATTCGTTATTTTGGATAATTTGTAACTTCAGATAAATTCGTATTCGTTACGTTCACTAACAGCCAATTGGAAAGGAAATTCCAATACCTATAATTTAATAGTTAGTTATTATTAGTTAGTTAGTTATTATTTAGAATTTTCGGATTTTTGTTCTTTCAAATGCTCTTTCTTATTTTCGAATATTCGAATTTCTGAATTTTTTAATTTTTTAATTTCCAATTTACGAATTTTCAAATTTCCGGATTATCGAATTTTCGAATTTCAGATTACGAATTTCAATCATAGCAAATGACCCGAAAAACGAAAAAAAAAAAAACCCCAAAAAACAAATGAAACTAAAGCAAACACATTTTTCGGCAGTGCACGTGTCTAATCAATGATAATACTATACACTGTACTAATGACACTGGCAGGGAAGGGGTTAGCATCTAGGGCGATCGAGGGGTTAAATGTGTGCCTAATAATGAGGATTAGGTGTAATGGGTGCTGGTTTTACCTACAGATCTCTAAGTTTCTCATTCCTGCTTTTTCAGGGATGAGAAACAGAGAGATCATTCTCTCAGTACACAGCTCTGTGTTGATTGTCGACACAGAGCTCTGGGCTGTGATTGGACACAGCCGATCAGCAGGTTTCCGGCTGTGAATCATTGGCCGGGACTTACTGCCAGGCTCCCTCTGTGTATAATTACAGTGGGTGCCGGCTGTGGGCAGCGTGTGCGCCCCCTAAACCCAGAAGAAGGAGGCGGTATACCGGAATGCCACCGTCTGCAGTACATTGCTGGTGGGCCGGTGGTGGGGAAGTTTTTAAAGAGAAACTAAAATCTCCTAATCAGCATGAACTCTGTGTAATCCTCATGCTGCCAGCATTAGTAGATAGATAGGAAGGGAGATTATATTTACTTGTTTTATGCTTTTTTTTTACATTTCCTCAGTTACTTTCTGGTTTCTGGCCAAAATGATGTCATACATTCCAGGAGTCTTCATGGGAGGAGGAGCTTTCTCAGCTATGCACACCCTCCTGCCTTCATGCCTGAGCTAAGGGCAGATAGATTCCTGCAGCTAGAAATGTTGGGGGAGGGGGGGTTCAAAGTGATCTCTCAACAAAGTAAATCATGGAGACATAGATTGATGGGGGAGTGGAAGGATGGATGGAGACATAGATTGATGGGGGAGTGGAAGGATGGATGGAGACATGGATGGATGGGGGAGTGGAAGGATGGATGGAGACATAGATTGATGGGGGAGTGGAAGGATGGATAGAGACATGGATGGACGGATGGATGGATGGAGGAGTGGAAGGATGGAAGAAGACATGGATGAATGGATGGAGACATGGATGGATGGATGGATGGAGACATGGATGGATGGAGACATGGATGGATGGATGGATGGATGGATGGATGGATGGATGGATGGATGGAGACATGGATGAATGGATGGAGACATGGATGGATGGATGGAGACATGGATGGATGAATGGATGGAGACATGGATGGATGGATGGAGACATGGATGGAAGGAGACATGGATGAATGGATGGAGACATGGATGGATGGATGGAGACATGGATGGATGAATGGATGGAGACATGGATGGATGGATGGAGACATGGATGGATGGATGGAGACATGGATGGATGGAGACATGGATGGATGGAGACGTGGATGGATGGAGACATAGATGGATGGATGGAGACATGGATGGGTGGATGGAGACATGGATGGATGGAGACATGGATGGAAACATGGATGGATGGAGACATGGATGGATGGAGACATGGATGGATGGATGGATGGAGACATGGATGAATGGATGGAGATGTGGATGGGTGGATGGAGACATGGATGGATGGAGACATAGATGGATGGAGACATGGATGGAAGGAGACATGGATGGATGGATGGAGACATGGATGAAGACATGGATGGAGACATGGATGGAGTGAAACATGGATGGATGGATTGAGACATGGATGGATGGAGACATGGATGAATGGATGGAGACATGGATGGATGGAAGGAGATATGGATGGATGGAAGGAGACATGGATGGATGGAGACATGGAAGGATGAATGGAGACATGGATGGATGGATGGAGACATGGATGGATAGATGGAGACATGAATGGATGGATGGAGACATGGATGGATGGAGACATGGAAGGATGAATGGAGACATGGATGGATGGAGACATGGATGGATGGAGACATGGATGAATGGATGGAGACATGGATGGATGGAAGGAGATATGGATGAATGGAAGGAGACATGGATGGATGGAGACATGGATGGATAGATGGAGACATGGATGGATGGATGGAGAATGGAAGGATGAATGGAGACATGGATGGATGGAGACATGGATGGATGGAGACATGGATGAATGGATGGAGACATGGATGGATGGAAGGAGATATGGATGAATGGAAGGAGACATGGATGGACGGAGACATGGAAGGATGAATGGAGACATGGATGGAGACATGGATGGATAGATGGAGACATGGATGGATGGATGGAGACATGGATGGATGGATGGAGACATGGATGGATAGATGGAGACATGGATGGATAGATGGAGACGTGGATGGATGGAGACATGGATGGATGGATGGAGACATGTAAGGATGAATGGAGACATGGATGGATGGATGGAGACATGGATGGATGGAGACATGGATGAATGGATGGAGACATGGATGGATGGAAGGAGATATGGATGAATGGAAGGAGACATGGATGGATGGAGACATGGATGGATAGATGGAGACATGGATGGATGGATGGAGAATGGAAGGATGAATGGAGACATGGATGGATGGAGACATGGATGGATGGAGACATGGATGAATGGATGGAGACATGGATGGATGGAAGGAGATATGGATGAATGGAAGGAGACATGGATGGACGGAGACATGGAAGGATGAATGGAGACATGGATGGAGACATGGATGGATAGATGGAGACATGGATGGATGGATGGAGACATGGATGGATGGATGGAGACATGGATGGATAGATGGAGACATGGATGGATAGATGGAGACGTGGATGGATGGAGACATGGATGGATGGATGGAGACATGTAAGGATGAATGGAGACATGGATGGATGGATGGAGACATGGATGGATGGATGGAGACATGGATGGATAGATGGAGACATGGATGGATGGAGACATGGATGGATGGGGGATTTTTCTTTGAAGATTAAAAATGAAATAAATATCGTTTTCAGTTTGTGGTGCTCAGATACAGTTTAGTTCCGCTTGAACTCCCGTAAACTCTTCTACGTACTGGAAGAGGTTAAAGTCTCCAGTTCCTCTGCCCACCACACTTTCCAGTTCACCTTGGCAGAGATTCAGGCAGAAAGGTAACAAGGGGACTCTGTCCAGAGCTCACCTCCCCCCACCTCAGATCCAAACACATCCACCAGAAAAGATGATAAATTTCCCCCAGTGACATTACAGACAGTCATAAATAATTCTCCTCTTTGGTGCAGGCACTTTCCATTAGGCTTGTCTGTTGACACCCCCAGTCTATGCCGGGACCAGCAGTGAAATTTATCAGCCTGCTTTCCACACCTAATAAATCATCGGCGCTGGGAGCCATATGGCAGATTAGGCCTTCAAAACACGGTGAAGGGAAGGCCGAAGCCTGCTCAGAATTTGCTGCACACCCCTTTGTTCCTGTGTCCTGGCCAGGCCCGCTCGGCTTTTCCTTCCTGTTGATTTTGTACGGGGCGTCATTAATTAGATCATAGCTGAGGCACGGCTGGTGGAGGGATTTGGAGACACAAACCGCATTATAGCTTTGCCGTGCCTCATGTCCCTGAAAGCACAGAAACAAACAACATAAAGAAACTCGTGATGTACAATATTTAAATCTGAACTCCGGGTATGATCTGCTTTGTATAGTCACATTGGTCCAGCTTGGCACAATGTAAATATGTACTCTAAATTACCAAAAGTATTGGGACACCTGCCTTTACACACACATGAACTTTAATGGCCTCCCAATCTTAGTCCATAGGGTTCAATATTGAGTTGGCCCACCCTTTGCAGCTATAACAGCTTCAACTCTTCTGGGAAGGCCGTCCACAAGGTTTAGGAGTGTGTCTATGGGAATGTTTGACCATTCTTCCAGAAGCGCATTTGTGAGGTCGGACGAGAAGGCCTGGCTCGCAGTCTCCGCTCTGATTCATCCCAAAAGGTGTTCTATTGGGGGTTGAGGTCAGGACTCTTGTGCAGGTCAGTCAAGTTCCTCCACCCCCAAATTCGCTTTGTTGTGGAAATTTTATTATGTGTGTTTTATAGATTGTCATCGGTCTCCCTGTGTCTGATTTAACCAAGGAGCGCTCTAGCAGAGCGCACTTGGGTTGAATCGGGACCAGCGGTAAAACCGTCAGTATGAAAACCTTCTCATGGGCTTGGAGACGTGTTCTCTGTGTGTGTGGGCATTTGTCGCATGCGATGCGCTGGGCTTCTTGCCTTCAAATGTCTAGAAGTGAAGTCCGCATAATGAGAGAAACATCTTATATCTCTGTTGTGGCTACGTTATGCCTTTTGGATACATATCTGCTTTAATAAGAGGACATTGATATCCGCCTTGTTAATATACTCGTACTGTATATTGACAACAGCAGTAGCAATGTCCCCGCAGATCTTCCCAAGCCTGTAAGGACAAGTAGAATGATCTTACTGGTTACTCTGAGCAGTATTGAGTGGGCTCCATGCTGACCAAGATGGTGGATGCTCTCCCCTTTAGTGTGGTCATTTCCTGTGTAGTAATTTCCTGTGTGGTCATTTCCTTCCTGTGTGGTCATTTCCTGTGTGGTCATTTCCTTCCTGTGTGGTCATTTCCTGTGTGGTCATTTCCTTCCTGTGTGGTCATTTCCTATGTGGTCATTTCCTTCCTGTGTGGTCATTTCCTGTGTGGTCATTTCCTGTGTGGTCATTTCCTTCCTGTGTGGTCATTTCCAGTGTGGTCATTTTGCATGGAGGAAGCGATTGGCTGTTGGGGCCATGACTTCCTGTTTGTCATTTCCTTCTGTTGTCCATGAATAAAAGCCAAGTGGCTGTGCTCGGGAGAGGCAGTCAGCCGAGCTGACTGATGATGTAAGAGGACGGTGACTTAATCGGGGAAATGCGGGCGACACGGGTTGATTAAGGTGCATTATACCAAAAGGCTGAAAGGGCGCTTAATAGCGCAGGAGTATAGTGGAATTTCCACGAAGGCTTTGGTTCTTTGTTGCTATGAGTTGTGTATCGTGGTTCTACATAGAATATAATGCCAGTGCATTTTTGTAACCCTAGACCAGCACGGGGGGGGGGGTGTTTTGCCCAGGCTGCTCCCCTTACTCCTGGGTTTGCGTGTTGGAGGTGACGTCAATGAGCTCAGACTGTGAATTGAAAAAATGTGACTCTTGCTCCTCAGTTAGAATACCTGGAGTAGAGTGTCAGGGGGGGATCGGATGCCTCGGGGGGATAAACTGGTCATAAAAGTCTATTATAGAATCCCCCACATTTTAGGAAACCATTTATGATCCAGCAGGCCACCGGAAGTTCTCCAGAGCCCGTTCTCTGGTTGTAAGCTTTATAAATGCAGAGAATACGTTCCTTGCGTCGTCCCCCCCCCACCCTCTCCCCAGAAGCTGATACTACTTATTTCCTCCATTGTCTTCCTGTACTGAATTCCTTACAGTGAAACTCAAGACTATGACAGGTATTGAGAATGCTTTGACCACGTCGTTGTGACCTAAAGCAACGAATGTGTAACCGAATATCTCCTGTGACATCTCTGGATTGATTTATTAGGCTCCAGTTACAGTACGGGGTTAGCACACTCGCTGACTGTCCTCCTATACATCCCATATATCTCAGTGCAGAGAGTTGAACCATCTGTTCCCCGAGCAGCTCCCATTTCTGCCATCCAACCAAACACAGCTGCCGTCCTGCGTGCCACGCCGGCTTTATGTCACCAAATCCCACTGGGAAATTTACTCAGCTGACTAGCCATTTGTAATGTGGATGGGGCATCTTTATTATTATTAGCAGCAGATAGTTACAAAGATAAGAACAATAATCCTATGTATCAATATGACGTTCATGTATTGATCACCGCATCAACTTTGATTTCTTGTAAGCAGCGCCCCTCCACTAACTCCTAATTCCTTTTGCTGCCAGAGCCGTATTTTGCATTTTTCTGCGCAATTATTAGGCAAGTGAGTATTTTCACCAAATCATCATTTTTAGGCATATTGTCCAACTCCAAGCTATATAAACTTGAATGCTTATTGGATTTCAGCACATCAAGTGATGTGTATTTGTATAATGACACAATGTGTGGTGTAAGGAGATCAACACCCTACAGCATCTCACAAAAGTAAGTACACCCCTCACATTATTGTAAATCTTTTCTTCTATCTTTTCATGTGACAACACTGAAGAAATGACACTTTGCTACAATGTAAAGTAGTGAGTGTACAGCTTGTATAACAGTGTAAATTTGCTGTCCCCTCAAAATAACTCAACACACAGCCATTAATGTCTAAACCGCTGGCAACAAAAGTGAGTACACCCCTAAGTGAAAATCTCCAAATTGGGCCCAAAGTGTCAATATTTTGTGTGACCACCATTATTTTCCAGCACTGCCTTAACCCTCTTGGGCATGGAGGTCACCAGAGCTTCACAGGTTGTCACTGGAGTCCTCTTCCCCTCCTCCATGATGACATCACGGAGCTGGTGGATGTTAGAGACCTTGCGCTCCTCCACCTTCCGCTTGAGGATGTCCCACAGATGCTCAATAGGGTGTAGGTCTGGAGACATGCTTGGCCAGTCCATCACCTTTACCCTCAGCTTCTTTAGCAAGGCAGTGGTGGTCTTGGAGGTGTGTTTGAGGTCCTTATCAGGTTGGAATACTGCCCTGCGGCCCAGTCTCCGAGGGAAGGGGATCATGCTCTGCTTCAGTTTGTCACAGTACATGTTGGCATTCATGGTTCCCTCAATGATCTGTAGCTCCCCAGTGCCGGCAGCACTCATGGGGCCCCAGACCATGACACTTCCACCACCATGCTTGACTGTAGGCAAGACACACTTGTCTTTGTACTCCTCACCTGGTTGCCGCCACACACGCTTGACACCAAGCCAAGAAATATCTGAAGACAGATTTTTCAAAGGTTTTATGAACTGATGAGATGAGAGTGACTCTTCTTGATGGACCAGATGGATGGGCCTGTGGCCTGGATCAGTAACGGACACAGAGGACCACTTCCACTCAGACGCCAGCAAGGTGGACGTGGGGTACTGGTATGGGCTGGCATTATTGAAGAAGAGCTAGTTGGAACTTTTGAGGTTGAAGATGAACTCAAAATCAACTCCCAAACCAAAGGCCAGTTTTTAGAAGACACTTTCTTCGAGCAGTGCTACATGAACAAGTCTGCATCTTTCAAGAAGGCCACAATATTTTATGCAGGACAATGCTCCATTGCATGCATTGTCCTCCACTGCGTGGCCAGCCAGTAAAGGCCTTAAAGATGAAAGAAGAATGACATGGCCCCCTTCCTCACCTGACCTGAATCCCATCGAGACGCTTGTGGAGGCTTCTTAAATGGGAAATTTACAGTTAAGGAAAACAGCGCACCCCTCTGAACGGTGTCTGGGAGGCTGTGGTTGCTGCTTCACAAAAAGTTGATTGTCAACAGATCAAGAAACTGACAGACTCCATGAATGGAAGGCTTATGACTGGTATTAAAAAGAAGGGGGCGATGTTGGTCACTGATTTGTTTTTTTTTTAAATGTCAGAAATGTTTATTTGTAAATTTTGTGCTGTTTGTTTATTAATATATATATATAATTATATATTAATTTAGTTGCATAATAATTCTGCACACTAAGCCCAGGTTCACACTGTGGCGCTGTGATGTGGTGCAAATTTGATGCAGGTTTCTGTCCGGTGGGGAGGTGTGAATTTATGTTGCGATTTGTGATGTGGAGGTGCGAACAAATTTGCATTGCACCATAGAAGTTCGCATCGTACCCACATCAAAGAAGCACAGGAGTCTTTTTTTAATAGTTAGTAAAAGTTACGTTATTATTAGTTAGTAATTATTTCAGATTTTTTAATTTTTGAAATTTCGGAATTTACAAATTTCCGAATTTACAAATTTCCGAATTTACAAATTTTCGAATTTACGAATTGTCGAATTTACGAATGTTCGAATTTATGAATTTTCAAATTTGCTAGATTTTTGAATATTCAAATTTTTTGAATATTCTGAAAAATTCGTTGAATGGGTTTTCGTTAATCCGGATATTTCCAAATTAACGCATTTGTCGAAATTGCACATGTCTAATTCAAGTGACATGCGGACCTTGGGCTCCCTAACCGCATTCTAAACTGCTCAAGATTCGCAACTCATTGTGAACCCGAACTAATAGTCCCCCAATAAATCTGCACACATCGATATTCTCCTAAGAAAGCCAAGACCTCACTTTTACTTTGTTAACCGGTTCAATACCGGGCAATTTCACCCCCTTCCTTCCCAGGCCAATTTTTAATTTTCAGCGCTGTCGCACTTTAAACGTCAATTGCGCGGTCGTGCGACGTTGTACCCAAAAAAAATTGACGTCCTTTTTTCACCACAAATAGAGCTTTTTTTTGGTGGTATTTGATCGCCTCTGCGGTTTTTATTTTTTGCGCTATAAACAAAAGAAGAGCGACAATTTTGAAAAAAAACACAATATTTTTTAATTTTTGCTATAATAAATATCCCAATTTTTTTTTTTAAAAACACATTTTTTCCTCAGTTTCGGCCGATACGTATTCTTCTACATATTTTTGGTAAAAAAAAAAATCGCAATAAGCGTATATTGATTGGTTTGCGCAAAAGTTATAACGTCTACAAAATACGGGATAGATTTATGGCATTTTTAAAAAAAATATATTTTTTAATTTTTTTAGCGGCGATCGCGATTTTTTTTGGTGACTGCGACATTATGGCGGACACATCGGACACTTTTGACACATTTTTGGGACCAATCACATTTATACAGCGATCAATGCTATAAAATTGCATTGATTACTGTGTAAATGTGACAGGCAATGAAGGGGTTAACCACTAGGGGGCGGGGAGGGGTTAATATGTTTCCTAGGGAATGATTCTAACTGAAGGGGGAGGGGACGCACTAGGGGAGGAGACCGATCAGTGTTCCTCCGTTCTGGGAACACAGATCGCTCTCCTCAGAGCTGACAGGCTGTGGATCTGTGTGTTTACACACACAGATCCACGGTCCGGCCCGGTTAACGGGCAATCGCGGGTGCCCGGCGGACATCGCGGCCGCCTGGCACATGCACCGGGTCCCGAGGAACGCGGCGGGCGCGCGCGCGCCCCCTAGACGGCCGGGAATCCTAGGACGTCATATGACTATGGGCGGGTACTGAAGTGGTTAAATATTCAGGTTTGAGGATTATTTACATTTTGGATTGACCGAGAGCCCTGTAGTTGTCCGATAATGAAGATAATCCCTCAAAAATACAACTTGCCTAAAAATTAGACATGTGCACTGCCGAAAAATTCGTTTTCGTTTGATTCTTTTTTTTTCTTAATCGCAATTCTTAAACTCGAAAATTCGATAATTAGAAAATCCGAAAATAAGAAAGAAAAGCTGAAAATTCAAAAGAATAACTAACTATTAAAGAGGAAGTAAACCTGATGGGTTTTACTTCCTCTTTCTTTCCCTGCAAAGGTAAAGCATAAGGGGCTACTATGCATCACATCGCATCGCATCGCATTGCATAGTAGCCCATTATGTGTCACTTACCTGAAACCGAAGCCTCCGATGTCACCTCTGTCTCCACTAGCAGCGAGCGTCCAGCTTCACCCCTCTTCCATCCATGGCGGCGAACTCCGGCTTTGTGACTGGCCGCATGTGCGCGGGAGCCGCCAGTCACGGCATTACCCCTAAGAAACTATACAATCCGCCCTTTCTAAAGTGTGCATGTGCCGTAGACATTGGCGCACGGCTTTAAACCGTGGAGGTTTAGGAGATATTTCCAGCACCTACAGGTAAGCCTTAATATAGCCTTACCTGTAGGTAAAAGTGGATGTACAGGATGTGCAGGATGTACAACCACTTTAAATTATAGGTATTGGAGTTTTCTTTCAAATTTGGCTGTTAGTGAACGCAGCGAATACGAATGTGTCCAAAATAACGAATGCCGCATCTAAACAAATGGAACGGAACTAATTAATAATAATAATAAAACATTTTTATTATTATTATTGTTATTTATTATTATTCATTTGTTAAGTTCTGAAAGCAGACACCCTAAAGCACATGTGTCAAACGCAAGGCCTGCTGGCTGAATTCAGCCTGCCGACTGCTGAACTTGGTTTGTGTTTCCACGCCCTTTCCTGAAGAAGCCTTAGGGCGAAACGTGTTAGATTAAAAGCGTGGAAACAGCAATTCAACTTCAACAGCTGTGTCCGTTATTCATTATGTATTGTATTCACTGATGTATTGTATGAAGTGTTTTCTTTTCTTTTTCTATGTGATTCAATAAATATATATTTTTTTTGTAATTGATTGTGCTTTATAGATTTGTAGCAAATGCACCTATAAAGTCCCATACTTCCTATTCAGTGTTCCCTGAATCCATATTTAGGGGATTTCGCTGCCATATTTTCAAAATGAGTTAATCCTGGATTTGACCACATACTTTTTTTTTTGACCACATACTTTACAATACAATAGCGCAGTGGTTTACAAAACACACAATTCAGTAAAAAAAATACACTAAAGGTAGTTTTAGGGCACATAAATGCAACATATTACCTAATTTCTGGGTAAAATATAAAAGATGAGGTTGCGCTGAGTAAATAAATCCCCAACGTCTCAAGCCGTAAAGTTGCGTGTGCCGGCGAAAACAGCAACAAACTTCAGTACCCCATGTTTTCTATAGGCGATGCTTTAAAAGCCCCATACAGGTGAACAGTTTGGAGTTAACCATGAATAATAGGCCTAGAATTATCGCTCTCACTCCGGCCTGAGCGGCGATATGTAACATGTGTTGTGCAATCTACATTTTCCTGCGACGGCACCTCCAAAATGTGCCTTGATGTATCGCCATACGTCTGTTTTTAGCGGGTCGGATGGCAGACGGGTGGCAGCGGACACATCTCCACGCCGACATCCGTCTTCCCATAGGAGTCAATGGATGGCCCGCTCAGATCCACCTGAAAAATGGACAAGTGGATCCGAGCGGGCTTTCCCGCGTGAAAAGGAACCACCAACAACCAACCAAAGGGAAGCACCATACCCCCATGATGGGCCTCAAGGCCAGGACAAGGGATGGGCAGGAGGGGAGGCTGCACTGGGCACTGTGATATCACATGAGGTGGGGGGGGGGCACCACAAGGAGATTGAGGAAAGGGGATTTGTGTTGGGAGGGGGGATTTGGGGAAGTGGGGGAGCAGGGGTTAAGAATTGTTCTAGGAGATCAAATTTGGGGAGGTATGCTAGGAGTGGTAATTTTGGGGGGATTTGTGTTGGGAGGGGTGATAATGGGGGAAGTAGATTGCTAAAAGGGGGGATTTGGGTGGGGGGTTGTGCTATAAAAGTAAAATGGAAGAGGGGAAATATTTTTTTTGGGGGGGGGGGGATTTGTGAAAGTTGGAATGATTGGCAGTATTTGTGTTAGGAGGGGACATTTGAGGGGGGATTTTTGCTAGGTTGGGGAATTGAGGGAGGGGAATTTGTGGTGTAAGGTGGAGGGGAGGATTTATGCTTGGAAGGGAAATTTGAAGGGTAGATTTAGGCTTGATAGGGAAATGTGAGGGGTAGAGGATTTATTTGTGGAGGGGAAATTTGAGGGGTAGATGATTTATGCTTGGAGGGGACATTTGAGGGGTAGAGGATTTATTCTTGGAGGGGAAATGTGAGGGGTAGATGATTTGTGCTTGGAGGGGACATTTGAGGGGTAGAGGATTTATTCTTGGAGGGGAAATGTGAGGGGTAGATGATTTGTGCTTGGAGGGGACATTTGAGGGGTAGAGGATTTATTCTTGGAAGGGGAAATGTGAGGGGTAGATGATTTGTGCTTGGAGGGGACATTTGAGGGGTAGAGGATTTATTCTTGGAGGGGAAATGTGAGGGGTAGATGATTTGTGCTTGGAGGGGAGATTTTTTTTTTTCTTGAAGGGGGGGATTTTTGCTAGGGGCATATGGGGAGAGAAAGCATTTGAGCTGGGGGGAATGGGGGAGGGGGTAAAGATTTGTGCTGGGAGGGAATATTTCAGCGGGGGGGGGGGGTGTATTTGTACTGGGAGGAGTGGCAATTTATGCTTAGGGGGCGAGGATGCAGATTAGTGCTCACATTTTTTTGGGGGGGAAGGAATTTTGCTGACACATAATGCCAATACACCTTGGGTGGGGGGGGGAACGCAATTTGGCATGTTCGCCCGGGGCTCTAGATGACCTTGTTCCGGCACTGATGGCCCCCCCAGTTTGTAACAATTTAAGTAACCAGTGACCCCCCCCCCCGCCATGACTCTCAAGCTGGTGACTTACAATGAACAGCAAGTCTAGGGTGGAAGGGCGGGGAAATTTCTCCTTTGCCTTTCTTCCTATCCATTCTAGGCCTGTATATAAATCCCATAACTGCCACTTTATCAAGCAATGGGTGGCAAAGTGCATACCTTGTCCTCTCCATGGGTTGAGTAGGACCTGGTATATAAGATACAGCAGGCACGCTCTGGTGACCTCTGATTGACAGCTATAAGCGGCAGCCAGCAGCTGGCAGGGCAGCGTTTACATGTCGTCAATCACCTATGGCTCAGCTTGGTCTGTAGTGAGTTAATTGCTCGGTGACCTAATGCTTGATCCTGGCATGTCGGCTGGCCTTTAGTTACAGACACAACCAGAGACGAGGCTGGTAAAAGTGAAACGAGGTCACCTTGAGTGACCCAAAGTGGAGATGCATAAATACGAAGAATAGCGGGTTTACCTGAAATGTATTGTGCACCATGGCCTGGTGAGCTGGTAGATATCAAGAGGATCAGCGACGACGAAGATGGTCCATTACATAGTAAAACCCAAACAACGGTGACAATGTACAGTGCAATCAGAACGTATTCACAGTGCTTCACTTTTTCCATATTTTGTTATGTTACAGCCTTATTTCAAAATGGATTAAATTCGTTATTTTCCTCAAAATTCTACAAACAATCCCCCATAATGTATCTAAGAAGGACAAAAATGTCTACAAAGAAATCTTCCGAGAGGATCAGCCGGTCAATTATAAACAGCTTTATTGAGGTATTCCCCATAATAACAATGTGAAAGAAGTTTGTTTGAAATCTGTTAAAATTTATTAAAAATAATGACAAAAAATCCCATGTACATAAGTATCACCAGGGCTTTTTTTCAGGGGGAACTTCGTAATACTCAGTTCCACCACCTCTGGCTCAGACCCTTGGGGGGGCTGCTCACCACAATCACTTGTAAACATAGAAGTCCGGTTTCTGTGTTTACAAGTGACAGCTCTGCACTCTGTGGGTAACCCCCCCTGAACTCTGCACTCTGTATGTAATGCAATCCTGGTATTTAATGTCCCTTTAAGACCCTCCTACTGTTCGTGAAATTTGACTGCCACATCCACTATTTGATGTGATTTGGAGGGTGTGTGTGGATTTGGGGGGTCGTGGTTGAGTTCCAGCACCTATTGTTTGAGAAAAAAGCCCTGAGTATCACAGGCTCCTCCCATGTACATGAGTATCACAGACTCCTCCCATGTACATGAGTATCACAGACTCCTCCCATGTACATAAGTATCACAGGCTCCTCCCATGTACATAAGTATCACAGACTCCTCCCATGTACATAAGTATCACAGGCTCCTCCCATGTACATAAGTATCACAGGCTCCTCCCATGTACATGAGTATCACAGACTCCTCCCATGTACATAAGTATCACAGACTCCTCCCATGTACATGAGTATCACAGGCTCCTCCCATGGACATAAGTATCACAGGCTCCTCCCATGTACATGAGTATCACAGGCTCCTACCATGTACATAAGTATCACAGACTCCTCCCATGTGCATAAGTATCACAGGCTCCTCCCATATGCATAAGTATCACAGACTCCTCCCATGTACATAAGTATCACAGGCTCCTCCCATGTACATAAGTATCACAGGCTCCTCCCATGTACATAATTATCACAGGCTCCTCCCATGTACATAAGTATCACAGGCTCCTCTCATGTACATAAGTATCACAGGCTCCTCCCATGTACATAAGTATCACAGACTCCTCCCATGTACAGAAGTATCACAGACTCCTCCCATGTACATAAGTATCACAGGCTCCTCCGATGTACATAAGTATCACAGACTCCTCCCATGTACGTAAGTATCACAGGCTCCTCCCATGTACATAAGTATCACAGACTCCTCCCATGTACATACGTATCACAGACTCCTCCCATGTACATACGTATCACAGACTCCTCCCATGTACATAAGTATCACAGCCTTTGCTCAATACTTTGGTGAAGCTCTTTTGCCACCAATTACAGCCTCAAGTGTTTTTGAGTATGATGCTTCAAGCTTGGCACACCTATTTTTGGGCAGTTTCTCCCATTCTTCTTTGCAGGACCTCTCAAGCTCCATCAGGTTGGATGGGGAGCGTCGGTGCACAGCCATTTTCAGATCTCTCCAGAGAAATTTGGGTTCAAGTCTGGTCTATGGCTGGGCCACTCAAGGACATTCACAGAGTTGTCCTGCAGCCACTTCTTTGTTATCTTAGCCATTTTCCTGTTGGAAGATGAACCTTTGCCCCAGTCTGAGGTCCTGAGCGCTCTGGAGCAGGTTTTCCTCAAGGAGGTCTCTGTACATTGCTGCATTCATCTTTCCCTCCATCCTGACTAGTCTCCCAGTTCCTGCCGCTGAAAAACATTCCCACAGCATGATGCTGCTACCACCATGCTTCACTGTAGGGATTGTATAGGCCAGTTGATGAGCGGTGCCTGGTTTCCTCCAGACATGACGCTTGCCATTCAGACCAAAGAGTTCAATCTTTGTTTCATCAGACCAGAGAATTTTGTTTCTCATGGTCTGAGAGTCCTTCAGGTACCTTTTGGCAAACTCCAGGCGGGCGGTCATGTGCCTTTTACTGAGGAGTGGCTTTCGTCTGGCCACTCTACCATACAGGCCTGATTGGTGGAGTGCTGCAGAAATGGTTGTTCTTCTGGAAGGTTCTCCTCTCTCCACAGAGAAATGCTGGAGCTCTGTCAGAGTGACCATCGGGTTCTTGGTCACCTTGCTGACTAATGCCCTCCTCCCCAGATCGCTCAGTTTGGCCGGGGGGCCCGCTCTATGAAGAGTCCTGGTGGTTCCAAACGTCTTCCATTTATGGATGATGGAGGCCACTGTGCTCATTGAGACCTTCAATGCTGCAGAAATGTTTCTGTACCCTTCCCCAGATCTGTGCCTCCATACAATCCTGTCTCGGAGGTCTACAGACCATTCCTTGGACTTCATGGCTTGGTTTGTGCTCTGACATGCACTGTTACCTGTGGGACCTTCTATAGACAGGTGTGTGCCTTTCCAAATCATGTCCAATCACCTGAATTTACTACAGGTGGAAGCCAATCAAGTTGTAGAAACATCTCAAGGATGATCAGTGGAAACAGGAGTCACCTGAGCTCAATTCTGAGTGTCATGACAAAGGCTGTGATACACATGGGATTTTTTTCCTTTTTTATTTTTAATAAATTTGCAAAGACCCCTGCACCCTGTATGTTATGCACTTCTGACCCCTGTGCTCTACATGGATATGAAAATGGGTGGCTGAGGATGTGCACAGTTTGGCATCTTGACCCTGGATGATCTTGTCCCAGCACTGGTGGGAGGGTATACGCTGTCAGCCAATGAGGTATGCCCTGTCAGCCAGTGGGAACAATCCTGGATTGCACATTTTTTTTCACTCTAACATGTTTTCAGGAACTGGAAGACGACGACATGGTTGGTTGGCCTACAGAAGGAAGTGAGAAGAGACCGTGTGATGATGATGATGATGATGACTCCTTTTCTAATGGGCACAGAGGTGACATGGAAGCTGCAGCAGAACATAATAGTGTCACCTATGCAATGTGGTTTATCAGCCATAGGAGTGGATGAATGATCCGTGCTTATCAGAGGTCCTTTAGCTCAGGCTGAACCCTTCTAATGTTCCTTTTTTCACCCGTAATTCCATAAGCTGCTGCTGATGTGCAGTTGGAACGAATCTCCATAGATAGACGAGGCCTGTAAACTATGGAGGATCCTACCAAGCTCCTCCTGGGTGCAGATATACTTCTACCTGTGAGATGTGGAAGATCGCATTATACATGCATCATCGCATTGCAAGCCACCACCAGTGTGGTCAGGAAAACTGAGAAGAAGACTCACCAGACCAGACCTACCGGTTTATCTCCTGTTATTCTATAAGCCTGATCCATCGTCGCCCTTGATCAGCCGACCCTGCCAAATAACATACCGTGCAGTGATCATATCTTACACCACCTGCAATCACATCATCGTGGAATGAATGGGCCCGTATGTGTCTTCGTGTGTGGGATGAGCCGACCTTTCATGTCACTAAGACAATGCTTACCTTACAACACCGGCATCATCGGGGGATGGAGAACGGGCCGGAGAGGGACTAAGAAGCTCACACTTCTTACTTTGCAGTTTTAATGTGTCATCCGAAAGCAGTGATCTCCTGGGGCTGGAGTGCCCTTTGCTTGCCTTTATCTGCCCCTCAAGGTATAATTTCTGCTACTGACACCAACAATGGGGCATAATTCCTTCCACTGACACCAACAATGGGGCATAATTCCTTCCACTGACACCAACAATGGGGCACTATTCCTCCCACTGACACCAATAATGGAGTACTATTCCTCCGACTTACACCAATAATGGGGCACTATTCCTTCCTTTGACACCAATGATGGGGCACTATTCCTCCCACTGACACCAATGATGGGGCACTATTCCTATCACTGACACCAATGATGGGGCACTATTCCTTCCACTGACACCAATAATAGGGCACTATTCCTTCCACTGACACCAATAATAGGGCACTATTCCTTCCACTGACACCAACGATGGGGCACTTTTCCCCTGTAAGGCAATGTCATAATGTGTAGGGTGCTATCGTATACTAGCAGATTATGTGAAACTCACCTTAGAACGAAGCCCTCCAGTGACGCGCTGTCACCACTAACAGGGCTTCCATCTTCACCCGGTCTTCCATCCGGGTTCGTGTGCTCCGGTCCTTTACATGGATGAGCCGCGATGATGTCACTCCTGCGCATGCGTACGGGAGTCACTGTGCCGTTCCCTCAGAGTGCATGAGTCGGTGACATCCGGGGCGGGCTAAACTGCACCAGTCCTCTGTGTCAGTGCCGTTTGGTTCATTATTACGTTCCTGAGCATCTGGCGCCTGAACGCCGCCTGTACCGACCCCCTGGCACGCCTCTGGACTATTCTTCTGCCCCCTCCCTTGGATGATCTTCCTTCCTGTTCCTGACCCCGGCCTGATTCCTGACCACTCTGCTGCCTCTTGTCTGTACCTCGATCTGCCCGAAACGATGCCGACCTGGAAGAAAAATCTTCACAGTTTTTTTTTTTACATACTGTCACTTGCGCAGTACAGCGTCATCATATAACTGGTGTGATCAGGACACTGACTGCTGACAGTACAAAAAAAAAAATTAAATAAATAATAATAATTTATAATATATATATATATATTTTGTATTTTTTTTTTCCTTTTTTTTTTTTTTTTTTACACATTATGATTGTTTATAGCAGTGAATTTCATTGCTAAAAGTAACCATTTTTACTGAATGAAACGGGTTCCTTCAGTTTGTTTTGTTCTTGTGATTAGCTGTGATTGGCCCTGTCTGTACCATGTGATCACATTAATCAATCACAGCTAACCATATAAATTGTATTCATTTGTACACAATGGATGGCATGAATAGAAGCCATCCATTCTTTACAACTGTCATGTGACCTGCCGGTAAAGTCCCGCCCAGCTGTCATTTTTGCAATAGGGCAGGCGGGAAGTGGTTAAATCAGCTCATTGCCACCATATGTATATATGGTTATACTAAAATCATGGTTGAGGCTACAAAACATGATCCCGGTACCGGTAGAGGAAGCGATTCTTTTTCTCTTTCTAGTAAAAGTGATCCAAGTGGCTATATAGACGCTGGATCTCTTTTACAGATGGCGAAAGGTACCTTCCCTCTCGCCACCATCCCATCGAGGATCCCAACAACATTGGCTGGTCACATTCATTCACATTCACTGAGAAGACTGACAGAAACAGAAGTTCCCGCCCCTTTTCTGTGACATCAGAAACCAGAAACGACGAGGATTTTGTCGCTTTCGGTTTATTTTTTGACAAGACATTACCGGCTTGTACACCATCTGATCTCGGTTTGATCAGATGCTTTGAAGCCAAGAGGAAAAATTAGGGGTTTAATAGACCCGAGATCTCTCCCTAAAGAGGACCTGTCATGGACCATGCTATAGCTGGGGGTGTTGTTCACCCCTTATGAAAGCAATAAAGTTGAGGAAAAAAAAATGCAAATTTTTACATATATGAGAGAAATTAGAATTGGCCTGATAGGGAAGTGTTTAATACAATACAAGAATGACACAGTTCTCACCTGCCTACAACTTGGTCAGATGTTCAGATTCAGATGTCTTCTGTCCAGACTAATAGGCAATAGTGGACTATAAGTGTAGCACCCTCTAGTGCTAGAAGTGTGAATAGTTTTTTTCTAGTACAGGTAAATTTGTGCAGGCTTGACTTGACTGTGTTTTTCCTGGGTTGGGCAGAGATCCAGGGAGGGCTGGATGACTCGCAGGCAGCATCACTGAGACCTCCCTCCCAGTGGAGGCTGGTGGTTTTTTTGTTCGGGGGGGGGGGGGGGCAGCAAACAACCACCCCCGCGGCACCTCAATCTCCCCCACCCTCCCTCGCTGTCTGCCGGTCCACCAATACTTACCCCATCTTGGCAGCGGGTACATCGGGCATCGGCGGGGATTGGGCATATCGGGCATCGGCAGGCACATGGGGCAGCGGTGGGGATCGGGGCATCGGCGGACATCAGGCTGTGGTGGGTAGCGGCTCCCGTGTCTTCTTCTCCTGACTTCCGCTGTGCCTCTCCTCCCCTCCTCCTAGGCATCCAATAGGATCGCCTGTCCTCTCAGAGAATCGGTTGATGGGTATCAGACCCACTTCCCGATTGGCCGGGAGGAGGATCAGCGTTACAGCAGCGAATATCCATTCGCTGTTGCAACAAAACTGGGTGGGCTCCAGATGCAATGCGCTGCGCCCCGAGCCCACCCTATTTTTGAAGCCTATTAGAGCCTCTAGCTCTAATCAGGTGCTTCAAAAAACACCTCCCACCATAGGAATTCATGCGTCTGGGGTTCTGAAAGGGGCCAGGCACATGGATAGGGAGGCATGGATAGGGGAGACGGCGCCCATGCCCCCATAATGGACGGGCCGCCCCTGCTCCCTCCTATTTCTAGAATGTGCTGGAACCTTTTAGAAAGATGGCAGGGGAAGTAAGGTGAGGACCCTGATCAATCCCCCACTTGGGTTAGCAGGGTGTAGGCCCCCTCAAATACTCTGGGTCAGCCCAGCTGGGGAGGAGAGTTCAGGTGGAAGCTGGAGATGGAGTGTTAGGCTGTCTTGGCCTTTGAGGGAGCTCCCCAGTCTGGGGGGGGGTTACCTTGGGCCTGGGCTCATGTGCGGACAGGACCCTCTCAGAACCCACGGAGGTGTCCTGGCCAGGAGACACAGGAGGAGCAAGGAGGATAGCAGGAGAACACTGCCGGGCAAGTCTCCAGGAGCAACAGGAACAGCCAAGAGGGCTGGTGAGTGACACACAGTTAGGCGGACTTGGAGGCACGCCTGAGAGGACTGGGATGGAGCAGTCGGGGATGGGTACAGAGCCAGTCAGGAGAACTATGTTGGCATGGGCATTGGAAAGGGGCAGCTGCAGCCAGGAGGGCTGCCAGTTCCTGAAGAGGTGGTACTGGGAGCAGTAGCCACATGTGGGTCAGCTAGCATAAAGGACCACCATTTTTGGCTACACCACAGGGGCCGACGGTCCCTGGCTGCAAAGGGTATTTGCTTTGGGCTTGACAGAGTCAGTGCCAGGTCCCCACATCAGTGCTAGCTGGGCCTGGGAGTGATAGTCTGCAAGCAAGTGTATTTGCTGGAGGAGAAAGAGAAGAGGATGTATATATACTGGAGTGTATAGAGTTCAGCCCCTATGTATATTTTTTTCAATCAAGTGGGCATCCCATATGTATCCTATCCCCATCCAAGTTAAATTGCCCTAATTAAAAAAATAAACAAAATGCAAGGACTTCTTCTTGACTTGGTGTGTCCTGAAGTTCGTGTGACTGGCTGTGCAGGGTGGGAGACGAACCACAACCAACAGCCCAAAGCAAATGCCCTTTGCAGGCAGAGACCGTCGGCCCCTATGGTGTAGCAAAAATGGTAGTCCTCCCAGTACCACCTCTTCAGGCACTGCCAGCCCTCCTGGCTGCAGCTGCCCCTTTCCAATGCCCTACGGGGGGGTAGCTCTACATAAGTTACCTGGCCAGACTTGGGCCTTCACAGTGACTTGGTGTTAGCTATGCTCTCCCAATGTAGAAGAAGAGCCTGAGGCACGTGGACAGGTATGATTGTGGTGATGACGTTATGGCCCTGGGGGATACATTGTATAGACTTTTGAGGGACTTTTGAGGGACACAACTTTTGATTCTGGCAAATGACGTCAGTGAAGCGGCTTTCTCTCCAGCGTTATTTTAGCCCTCGGCATCCTTTAGTAAGAGAAGCGGTTAATTCCTCTTCAGTAGCTGGGATGAGACCAGAGCACCTGCATCATCTTCTGCAGCCAGGACCATAAAGCAAGCAGCAGGCTTCCAAACTCAGAGGGACGTGGCAGGGAAGTGGTGGTGGTGTCACCTCACAGGCTGCCTCTGCCCTTGATTTGTTACACTGCAGGAACACTGTATCTGACCCCATTAGCAGTGCATTTCCTGGCTTGTTAGCATCATATTTGTATAATTTACAGCTCCTTCATCTTTACCGAATGTGTTCCTTGCTCGATGTAATGGTGGCAATATATTCCGCCTGCCGTCTACAGACGCTCCGCTGATGGTGGCGGCCTGAGAACGGGAGGGGAGCCGCGCTCATCTCTGGTTTTGTCCTCTTTCGTAGAAAACAATGCTCCGATTCCGACCAGCACATCCAACCGCTTACCGAGTTACCGACGAATAGAAAAGCGCAGCTTGTCTGTTATCGTATTGGCTTTAAAGTGGAACTAAACTGTATCTGAGCACCACAAACTGAAAACACGATCGAATTCATTTTTAAATTGGATGGGTAATAAACAGTGCTGGTAACAAACCCAAAAAAATGTGTAACATATAAATATAACTATACCAAATACATATAAAGTGCAACTAATTAGTGCATAAAAAGTGAAACTGCAAACATATAAACCAAGAGTCTGCCCTAAGGGCCGGATGTGGCCCATTGCTTGCCTTTACCCGGCTCTTTGAACACAATTCCATCCACCGAAAGCAAAAATGGGGCATAATTCCTATCTCTGACACCATCAATGGGGCACTTTTCCTTCCATTGACACCATCAAAAGGGTACAGTTCCTTCCATTGACACCAACAATGGGGCACAATTCCTTTTTATTGATACCAAAGATGGGGCACAATTCCTTTCATTGACACCAACGTTGGGGCACAATTCCTTTAATTGAGGCCAATAATGGGGCACAATTCCTTTCACGGACGCCAATGATGAGGCACAATTCCTTTTATTAACTTCAATGATGGGGCACAATTCCTTCTATTAACTTCAATGATGGGGCACAATTCCTTCTATTGACTTCAATGATGTGGCACAATTCCTTCCACTGACTTCAACAACGGGGTACAGTTCCTTCCATCGGCACCAACAACGGGGTACAGTTCCTTCCATCGACACCAACAACGGGGCACAATTCCTTTTTATTGATACCAAAGATGGGGCACAATTCCTTTCATTGACACCAATGTTGGGGCACAGCTCCTTTAATTGAGGCCAATAATGGGGCACAATTCCTTTCACAGACGCCAATGATGAGGCACAATTCCTTTTATTGACACCAATGATGGGATACAATTCCTTCTATTAACTTCAATGATGGGGCACAATTCCTTCTATTGACTTCAACGATGGGGCACAATTCCTTCTATTGGTGCCAACAATGGGGCACAATTCCTTTCATTGATACCAAAGATGAGGCACAATTCCTTTCATTGACGCCAATGATGGGGCATAATTCCTTCCATTGACGCCAACGATGGGGCACAATTCCTTCCATTGACTTCAACGATGGGGCACAATTCCTTCCATTGACGCCAACAATGGGGCACCATTCCTTTCATTGATGCCAATGATGGGGCATAATTCCTTTTATTGACACCTATGATGGGGCATAATTCCTTCCATTGACTTCAACGATGGGGCACAATTCCTTCCATTGATGCCAACGATGGGGCACAATTCCTTTCATTGACGCCAACAATGGGGCACAATTTCTTTCATTGATACCAAAGATGGGGCACAATTCCTTTCATTGATACCAAAGATGGGGCACAATTCCTTTCATTGATGCCAATGATGGGGCATAATTCCTTTTATTGATGCCAATGATGGGGCATAATTCCTTCCATTGACGCCAACGATGGGGCATAATTCCTTCCATTGACTTCAACGATGGGGCACAATTCCTTCCATTGACGCCAACGATGGGGCACAATTCCTTTCATTGACGCCAACAATGGGGCACCATTCCTTTCATTGATGCCAATGATGGGGCATAATTCCTTTTATTGACGCCTATGATGGGGCATAATTCCTTCCATTGACTTCAACGATGGGGCACAATTCCTTCCATTGATGCCAACGATGGGGCACAATTCCTTTCATTGATACCAAAGATGGGGCACAATTCCTTTCATTGATGCCAATGATGGGGCATAATTCCTTTTATTGACGCCAATGATGGGGCATAATTCCTTCCATTGACTTCAACGATGGGGCACAATTCCTTCCATTGACGCCAACGATGGGGCACAATTGCTTTCATTGACGCCAACAATGGGGCACAATTCCTTTCATTGATGCCAAAGATGGGGCACAATTCCTTTCATTGATACCAAAGATGGGGCACAATTCCTTTCATTGATGCCAATGATGGGGCATAATTCCTTTTATTGACGCCAATGATGGGGCATAATTCCTTCCATTGACTTCAACGATGGGGCACAATTCCTTCCATTGACGCCAACGATGGGGCACAATTGCTTTCATTGACGCCAACAATGGGGCGCAATTCCTTTCATTGATGCCAATGATGGGGCATAATTCCTTTCATTAACGCCAACAATGGGGCACAATTCCTTTCATTGATGGCAATGATGGGGCATAATTCCTTTTATTGACGCCTATGATGGGGCATAATTCCTTCCATTGACTTCAACGATGGGGCACAATTCCTTCCATTGACGCCAACGATGGGGCACAATTCCTTTCATTGACGCCAACAATGGGGCACAATTCCTTTCATTGATACCAAAGATGGGGCACAATTCCCTTCATTGATACCAAAGATGGGGCACAATTCCTTTCATTGACGCCAATGTTGGGGTACAGCACCTTTAATTTATGTCAATGATGGGACACAATTCCTTTCATTGACGCCAACGATGGGGCACAATTTTCTACTCCCATTGGCCCTACTGTAGTCCGGCCCTCCTAAAGCCTAAACTGGCCCCTTTGTTTAGAAAGTCTGAAGACCCCTGATATAGACCAGTCAGGTCAAATTAAAATCAAATTAAACCCCAAAGGTCTATTAGGAACAATCGGAAATAAAAGTGATCCAAAAAAAGTGCAAGGTGTGCATAAAAGATGGAAGTGAATCCATCTCCAGACATTAAATGTTGACAGACGCCTCGGTTGGGCCAAAAATAATAATGGTCAAACACGCATGTATCTCTGTGAAGAGAAATCGACATCCAGTGTCCAGCAGAGATGATTATCTCTCAGCATCGGATCAGGACGTCCGTCCGAAGAGTAAAATCAAAGTAAAATGGTCAAACATTCCCGTAGCAATGAAATTCACTGGTATAAATAATCATAATGTGTACAAAAAAAAAAAAAACTTGATAACTGGTAACATTGTATTGCTCTGGTCAAAGTGTGTTAGAAAAAAAAAATCTAAAAAAAAAAGGAAAAAAATGTAATAAAAAGTAATTAAAAAAAAAAAAAAAGTATTATTTTATTTTTTTTGTATTGTCACCATAACTGGTGACTGGTGTGGTGATCACCACCACACCAGTTATATGATGACGCTGTACTGCGGGATGTAAAAAAAAAAAAAAAACTGAAGATTTTTCTTCCAGGTCGGCAACGTTTGGGGCAGATCGAGGGACAGACAAGAGGCAGCAGAGTGGTCAGGAATCAGGCCGGGGTCAGGAACAGCAAGGCGGATCATCCATGGGAGCGGGCAGAAGAATAGTGGAGAGGCGTGCCAGGGGGTCGGTACAGGCGGCGCTCAGGCAGAGTCGGGGACACAAGACAGAGGCAACAGAGGATCAAACACCGGAATAGATGGTGAGGAGCGTAATAAAGCACTGACACGGAGGACTAGTGCAGTTCAGCCCGCCTGGACGTCACCGACACATGCACGCTGAAAGAACGACCTACCCGCGCCATTCCTTCAGGGCCCTGTGTCGTGAACAGCGACTCCCGCGCGCATACGCAGGAGTGACATCATTGCGGCTCATCCATTTAAAGGGCCGACGCGCCCGGAAGGAAGACCGGGTGAAGATGGAAGCCCTGTCAGTGGTGACAGTGCACCGCCGGAAGGCTTCGTTCTAAGGTAAGTTTCACATAATGTGCTAGTATGTGATGGCCCCTACACAACAGGGCCGGGACAAGGGGTGGGCAGGAGGGGCGGCTGCCCTGGGCATGGTGGTATCATGTGAGGTGGGGGGGGGGGGCACCACAAGGAGGTTGGGGGGATGGGAAATTTAGGGGGCAGCAGGGGATAAGAATTGTTCTAGGAGGGGAAATTTGGGGAGGTGTGCTTGGAGTGGTGATTTGTGTTGGGAGAGGGGATGGGGGAGGAGGATTTGTGCTAGGCGGGGACATTTTGGGGAATTTGTGCTAGAAAAGGTAATATGGTGTGAGGGGGGGCTTGGGGGGTGCGGGATTCTTTTTTGCTTTTGTTTTTGTCTCAATATGTTTATTGGGTTTCAAATTTTTAACAGAGTATGCAAAACAAAACATAAAAGACTTTTTGATACACATAGTTAAATAAATGTTATTATTTATCAATGAAGTATTACAAATTATTGAATCTGTTCGTCCAAATTAACCATTTTTTATTGAACCTTTTACATCGCATAGAGTTAATTGCTATGGGGCGTTCAAAGGTGCGATTTCTATTAACAGGGATTTTTTTTTTTTTTTTTTTGAGGGGGGGTGGGGTTTGTGCTAGCATGGATGATGATTGGGGGGATTTGTAGCAGGAGGGGGCATTTGTGGGGGGGGGGGGTTGTGCTAGCATGGATGATGATTGGGAGGATTTGTAGCAGGAGGGGGCATTTGTGTGTGTGTGTGGGGGGGGGGGGGTTGTGCTAGGATGGGGGATTGGGAAGAATTTCTGTTGGGAAGGGGGATTTGGAGTGGGGGAAGAGCATTTGTGTTCAGAGGGGAAATTTAAGGTGAAGAGGATTTGTAGTAGGAGGGGGGAATTTTTTTTCAGGGGGGTGAATTTGTGTTGGGGCATATGGGGAATGAGAGGATTTGAACTGGGGGGGGGGGGGGTAGATTCTGTCTGGGAAGGGGAGTTCAGCAGGGGGTGGATTTGTACTGGGAGTAGGGGGGATTTATGCTTAGGTGGGGAGCATGCAGATTAGTGCTGTATTTTTTTGTGGGGGGGGTGTTTGCTGACACATAATGCTCATACATTTGGGGTGTCACAATTTGGCATGTTTGCCCTGGGCTCTAGATGACTTTGTGCCAGTACTGCTACATATTATAACATTGCCTTGCAGGGGAAAAGTCGTGTCAGTGGGAGGAATAGTGCCCCATCGTTGGTGTCAGTATGAAATTGTCCAAAATGTCTTGGTATGCCGACACCTTAAGAGTTCCCTTCACTGTAACTAAAGGGCCAAGCCCAACCCCTGAAAAACAACCCCACACCATAATCCCCCCTCCCCCCACACCATAATCCCCCCTCCCCCCACACCATAATCCCCCCTCCCCCACACCATAATCCCCCCTCCCCCCACACCATAATCCCCCCTCCACCAAATGATTTGGACCAGTGCACAAAGCAAGGTCCATAAAGACACGGATGAGTGAGTTTGGGGTGGAGGAACTTGACTGGCCTGCACAGAGTCCTGACCTCAACCCGATAGAACAACGTTTGGGATGAATTAGAGCGGAGACAGTGAGCCAGGCCTTCTCATCCAACATCAGTGCCTGACCTCGCAAATGAGCTTCTGGAAGAATGGTCAAACATTCCCATAGACACCCTCCTAAACCTTTACAAACAAGGCCTGGGGAATGCCCAGGAAAAAATTCCAAGCCTACTTACCACCAGCTCGCAGACAACCAAATTAACCTGTCTAACAGTATGCGTTAAAACCAGGGGTTTAGTCCGCATGCATTTGCAAATGCATGCGTAAGCCACAGAGCCTCGTCACGGCACCCTGATATCTGTGGTCCTAACACTAAAATATGAGTGTCCCCACAGTGGAGGCACATGCATTCTGATGGATAAACACTCCTCAACCTTGTGGACGGCCTTCCCAGAAGAGTTGAAGCTGTTATATCTGCAAAGGGCGGAGCCAACTCCATATTGAACCCTATGCACTAAAACTGGGAGGCCATTAAAATTCATGTGCGTGTAAAAGCAGGCGTCCCGATACTTTTGGTAATATCGTTTAACTGCTCATCTGCATGCCTGAGCCATGAGTACAATGTAGTGATGGTAATATATTATTGTTACAGAATGTCCAGTTGCGATAAATGTCCAAAAATGCACTTTATTAAATCAGAACAAATAGATAAAAGTAAAAAAGTCCACATTTGAGAAAGAGGCTGTCAGGAACACACTGATGGCGATACCGCAGAGACTGTGAGGAGACGAGCGCCAGTGCGCATGCGCGTGCGCAGATGTGCGCACGCATGCATGGTAGCCGTGCCTTGGCGCCCAGTGGGCTATAAAGATGCATCAGCTGCACTAGTTCTTTGCTGTTTGACCTGCAGCTGTACCCTGTGTTCTGTTCCTGTGCCTGCATCTGATCCAGTGCTTCACCTGATTCTCCATTGCCAAACCCAGCCTGAACTCTGACCTCTCCGCCTGCTGTTTATGCCGATTGACCCTCTGTGTATGACTTGGCTTGTTTGACTCCTCATCAGCCTTCAGTCCTCCGGCTGTACAGCACCCTGCATCCGCAGCACACCTGAATCCACTGTCCTGCTGCTCAGTGATCCAGCCCGATCCTGCTACTCATCGGCTACTACCTCTTCCAGCAAGAGACTCCGCAAGCACTCTTACCTCACCGTGCTCTCGCGGCCACTGTTGCAACTCCAGTGGTCCCTGAGCCGGGGCTGTACGAGAGGTCTCCCTCTGAATGTCAGGCTCATCTCCAAGGTATGTGACAGTATCAAACAGCCATGTCTGAGACTGCAAGAGGGACCGCTCCTATGAACGAGATTTGACAGCACCTCGCAGGCCTCACCCAAGCCGTGAAAACTCTTCAGGACGGTTACGTCCAATTAGAGGAACGTGTGCAATCCCTGGCTACTACTGCAAATCCTCCGTCAGTGTCAGCTCCTTCCACTAGCATGGTGCTAACAGAGACTGCTACGGGGGCCACCATAATGATGCTGCCCCCCTGAACCAAGGGTTCCTGTACCGGAGAGGTTTTCTGGGGATCGAAGTAAGTTTTGGGCGTTCCACAGCGTATGCGAACTGTACTTTTCATTACAGCCTCTGACTTTTTCCTTAGAGATGACCAAGGTGGGGTTCACCATTTCATTGATACAAGGTAAACCACAGACCTGGGCCCATCGTCTGCTCGAGGAACGCCATGTACTGCTAGACTCCTTATCATCCTTCTTCAACGTCATTGCCCAGTTGTATGACGTCCCCCAACGGACTTCCACTGCAGAGGCTGCCCTTCATGCTCTCCAGCAAGGCCACAGAGCGGTCGAGGACTATGTCACGGACTCCAGACGCTGAAGCACAGACACTCAATGGAACGATGCAGCTCTGCAGCACCCGTTTCGCCTTGGTCTGTCTGAAAGTTTAAAAGAAAAACTAGCCCGGGTCGGCATCCCAAAAGCATTGGAGGCCTTAATCACTTTGGCCATTCGGCTGCGGGAACGTAGGACAGAAAGAGCTACCCAGCAGTTCCGTCCAGCCTGGAAGTTGCCTCAAGCGCCAGTTCCTTTTCACACTGTTTCCGCCAGTCCTGTTTCAGCCAACTCTGTACCTACTAACCAGATGCCAGATTCTCCTGAATCCATGCTACTTGGACTGATACGACCTTCTCTGTCAGCTGAAGGACGCTTACGTTGGCGACAGATTAACCTATGTCTGTACTGTGGTGAGGCCGGCTATTATGTAGGCTCATGTCCAGCAAAGCTACGTAAGCTTTCCATCCCATTTCAGCTTCTGGAAGGTCCAGTGCCGGTTACTGCCGCTAGCGACGCCGAGTGCTGCACAGCTGCAACTTAGCAGTGGACTCTGCACAGCACCTAAATAAATAAATTGCCACATTAGCCCAGCAAAGACTTGGACTTCCAGGCATGGATCCCTGGCTGAGACACCTGAACTAATTACTAGGTCTTCCTGACCAATAAAAACAAACTACAGACAACTGCATTTGAGTTTATCCCCCCATGGTGCTGAGAACACTGCGATGTCGAAGGATAAATCCCAACAGTAAAGGATATTCCACTCATATGGTTACATCACTCAACTAGAGTTATACCACCCCTCCAGTTGTCTCTCTATTCTAACACACAGACACAGGCTCTGATGAAAAGGAAAACCCTCGAAACGCGTTAGCCAACTATTCACTTCATTTTATCCCTTGTATAGGTATCATTTTATGTCAGTCCATCTAGTGACAACATTGTCGTTAGCTATTATTATTTTTATTTTTATTTTGAATATGTATTAACTCATTTGTTTATTATAATAAACTCTTTATTATGATTCATGCATCAGGCCACGCGCCTTCCTTTCTTCTACACTGCAATAATTGATTCTGGGGCATGTAGTTGTTTTATCGATTTGAACTTTGCAGCACAACACATCCCACTCCGGCCCAAGGCTCAAGGACTTTCCATCTTTTTGACGGATGGGCCCCGTATCAAATCCAGATTGGTGACCCAGGAGACCCCTCCTCTACCTGTGACTACTTCCACAGACCACAAAGAATTGTTGAGCTTGGATGCAGATGCGTCCCCCTTTTTCCAGTCATCTTGGGCTTACCTTAGCTGCAGGCTCATAACCCGCAGATTGACTGGGGTACAGGAGACATTAAGTTCCAGTCCTCCTACTACCAGTATCAATGCTTGCCCACACTCCCCAGCTCATTGGCCCTCTGTTGTGCTTGGAACCCAATTCAGAGATACGTTCAATAGTGCCTGAGCCAAATCATGAGGAGGTCTTCAGTAAATGGGGCTGAGACCCTTCCCCCCCATCATTCAGATAATTATCAGATCCAACTGCTTCCAGGAGCTGAGATTCCCTTTGGACAAATGTTCCCACTGTCTGAACAAGAGCTGGAGGCTAAAGGAATATGTGGATGAAAACCTCAAAAGGAGATTCATCTGACCATCCACTTTCCCGGCAGGGGCAGGAATCTTTTTTGTGGAAATGAAAGACCAATCTCTTCGGCCCTGTGTGGACTACAGAGAAATAAACAAAAAAAATCACTGTCAAGAACCGGTATCCTCTTCCTCTGGTACCTGAACTTTTCCAAAGACTAAGGACTGCTTCTGTATTTACCAAACTAGACCTGCGAGGGGCCTATATTTTGGTCCGTATTCACGCAGGGGGCGAATGGAAGACAGCATTCCGCACCAGGTTCGGCCATTATGAATACCTGGTGATGCCCATTGGCTTGTGCAATGCCCCTGCCACCTTCCAACATATATTTTATTGACGTTTTCAGAGACTGTTTTTATATCTTCGTAATTGTTCATCTAGATGACATCTTGATTTTCTCCACATCCCTTGACCAGCATCGGGGACGCGTCCTGAACGTACTCTGCTGGCTCCGTCAACATGGACTATATGCTAAGCCAGAAAAATGTGAGTTCGAGCAGCAGAGCATCCAGTTCCTAGGCCTGGTAACATCTACAGAAAAAACTGACCCACAAAAAGTCGCAGCCATTCTGGACTGGCCTGCACCCTCAGACAAAAAGGGGGTGCAGCGTTTTGTTGGCTTTGCAAACTTTTACCGAAGATTCATCAAGGGATTCTCCGCTTTGATCTCTCTGATTACCCAGCTAACAAAGCAAAATAGTCGGTTCTGCTGGACTTCCGAGGCTCAGGGTGCCTTTGCAACTTTAAAAGAGACTTTTCACATCTGCCCATATCTTGAGTCGTCCAGCTCCTGCTCTGCCTTATCTACTGGAGGTAGACGCCTCAGAAACAGCAGTAGGGGCAGTTATTTCTCAATGTCAGGGCCTCAAGGACTTGATACACCCAATAGCCTTCTTCTCCCGTAAACTCTCTCCAGCCGAGAAAAACTACGATGTGGGGGACTGAGAGTTTGTGGCCATCAAAGCTGCACTTGAAGAATGGAGGTATCTGTTAGAAGGAGCAGCACACCCCATACTCATCTATGCAGATCACAAGAACCTGGAATACCCGAGAGCTGCCAAGCGCCTAAAACAGCGCCAAGTGCGTTGGGCATTATTCTTTTCCAGGTTCTCCTTCCACATTACTTACCAGGCCGGGTTCAAAGAACGTCAAGCCAGATGCACTTTCTCGCATGTTTGATGATCCAAAGAAAGTGTCAGCACCAGATACCATCCTATCAGAAGGTCACTTCCTGCTTTTACAGACGGACCTGATGTCTGGCATAAAGCAAGCTTCAGTAAACGCGCCCCCTGTCCTCCTGGAGTTTCCAAAGATGATATCCAAAGATGGGTTGCTATGGAAGGATGATAAGATTTCTGTGCTGGAAAGTATTGCGCTATAAATGAAAAAAGACAGTCAATTTTGAAAAAAAAACAATATTTTTTACTTTCTGCTATAAAACATCCAATAAAAAAAAATGTAAAAAAATCAAATTTCTTCGTTAATTTAGGCCAATATGTATTCTGCTACATATTTTTGGTAAAAAAAAAAAAAAAAATCAGAATAAGTGCATATATTGATTGTTTGCACAGAAGTTATAGCGTCTACAAACTATGGGATATACAGTGAGGACGGAAAGTATTCAGACCCCCTTTAAATTTTTCACTCTTTGTTATATTGCAGCCATTTGCTAAAAATCATTTAAGTTCATTTTTTTCCTCATTAATGTACACACAGCACCCCATATTGTACACACAGCCCCCCATATTGTACACACAGCTCCCCATATTGTACACACAGCACCCCATATTGTACACACAGCACCCCATATTGTACACACAGCACCCCATATTGTACACACAGCACCCCATATTGTACACACATCACCCCATATTGTACACACAGCACCCCATATTGTACACACAGCCCCCCATATTGTACACACAGCCCCCCATATTGTACACACAGCACCCCATATTGTACACACAGCACCTCATATTGTACACACAGCCCCCCATATTGTACACACAGCCCCCCATATTGTACACACAGCCCCCCATATTGTACACACAGCCCCCCATATTGTACACACAGCACTCCATATTGTACACACAGCCCCCCATATTGTACACACAGCCCCCCATATTGTACACACAGCCCCCCATATTGTACACACAGCACTCCATATTGTACACACAGCCCCCCATATTGTACACACAGCCCCCCATATTGTACACACAGCACCCCATATTGTACACACAGCACCCCATATTATACACACAGCACCCCATATTGTACACACAGCACCCCATATTGTACACACAGCCCCCCTTATTGTACACACAGCACCCCATATTGTACACACAGCACCCCATATTGTACACACAGCCCCCCATATTGTACACACATCACCCCATATTGTACACACAGCACCCCATATTGTACACACAGCACTCCATATTGTACACACAGCACCCCATATTGTACACACAGCACCCCATATTGTACACACAGCACCCCATATTGTACACACAGCCCCCCATGTTGTACACACATCACCCCATATTGTACACACAGCACCCCATATTGTACACACAGCACTCCATATTGTACACACAGCACCCCATATTGTACACACAGCACTCCATATTGTACACACAGCACCCCATATTGTACACACAGCACCCCATATTGTACACACAGCACTCCATATTGTACACACAGCACCCCATATTGTACACACAGCACCCCATATTGTACACACAGCCCTCCATATTGTACACACAGCACCTCATATTGTACACACAGCACCCCATATTGTACACACAGCACCCCATATTGTACACACAGCACCCCATATTGCACACACAACACCCCATATTGTACACACAGCTCCCCATATTGTACACACAGCACCTCATATTGTACACACAGCACCCCATATTGTACACACAGCACCCCATATTGTACACACAGCCCCCCATATTGTACACACAGCACCCCATATTGTACACACAGCACTCCATATTGTACACACAGCCCCCCATATTGTACACACAGCACTCCATATTGTACACACAGCACCTCATATTATACACACAGCACCCCATATTGTACACACAGCACTCCATATTGTACACACAGCACCTCATATTGTACACACAGCACCCCATATTGTACACACAGCACCCCATATTGTATGTATGTCAGAGCAAATGAGAATCATGAGGTCAAAGGAACTGCCTGAAGAGCTCAGAGACAGAATTGTGGCAAGGCACAGATCTGGCAAAGGTTACAAAACATTTCTGCTGCACTTAAGGTTCCTAAGAGCACAGTGGCCTCCATAATCCTTAAATGGAAGACGTTTGGGACGACCAGAACCCTTCCTAGAGCTGGCCGTCCGGCCAAACTGAGCTATTGGGGGAGAAGAGCCTTGGTGAGAGAGGTAAAGAAGAACCCAAAGATCACTGTGGCTGAGCTCCAGAGATGCAGTCGGGAGATGGGAGAAAGTTGTAGAAAGTCAACTATCACTGCAGCCCTCCACCAGTCGGGGCTTTATGGCAGAGTGGCCCGACGGAAGCCTCTCCTCAGTGCAAGACACATGAAAGCCCGCATGGAGTTTGCTAAAAAAAACACCACCTGAAGGACTCCAAGATGGTGAGAAATAAGATTCTCTGGTCTGATGAGACCAAGATAGAACTTTTTGGCCTTAATTCTAAGCGGTATGTGTGGAGAAAACCAGGCACTGCTCATCACCTGTCCAATACAGTCCCAACAGTGAAGCATGGTGGTGGCAGCATCATTCTGTGGGGGTGTTTTTCAGCTGCAGGGACAGGACGACTGGTTGCAATCGAGGGAAAGATGAATGCGGCCAAGTACAGGGATATCCTGGATGAAAACCTTCTCCAGAGTGCTCAGGACCTCAGACTGGGCCGAAGGTTTACCTTCCAACAAGACAATGACCCTAAGCACAGAGTTAAAATAACTTCACAACAACTCTGTGACTGTTCTTGAATGGCCCAGCCAGAGCCCTGACTTAAACCCAATTGAGCATCTCTGGAGAGACCTAAAAATGGCCGTCCACCAACGTTTACCATCCCCCCTGACAGAACTGGAGAGGATCTGCAAGGAGGAATGGCAGAGGATCCCCAAATCCAGGTGTGAAAAACTTGTTGTATCTTTCCCAAAAAGACTCATCAAAAGGGGCTTCTACTAAATACTGAGCAAAGGGTCTGAATACTTAGGACCATGTGATATTTCAGTTTTTCTTTTAATAAATCTGCAAAAATGTCAACAAATTGTTTTTCTGTCAATATGGGGGGCTGTGTGTACAATATGAGGTGCTGTGTGTACAATATGGGGGGCTGTGTGTACAATATGAGGTGCTGTGTGTACAATATGAGGTGCTGTGTGTACAATATGGAGTGATGTGTGTATAATATGGGGGGCTGTGTGTACAATATGGGGGGCTGTGTGTACAATATGGGGTGCTGTGTGTACAATATGGGGGCTGTGTGTACAATATGGGGGGCTGTGTGTACAATATGGGGTGCTGTGTGTACAATATGGGGTGATGTGTGTACAATATGGGGTGCTGTGTGTACAATATGAGGTGCTGTGTGTACAATATGGGGTGCTGTGTGTACAATATGGGGTGCTGTGTGTACAATATGGGGTGCTGTGTGTACAATATGAGGTGATGTGTGTACAATATGGGGTGCTGTGTGTACAATATGGGGTGCTGTGTGTACAATATGGGGTGCTGTGTGTACAATATGGGGTGCTGTGTGTACAATATGGGGGGCTGTGTGTACAATATGAGGTGCTGTGTGTACAATATGGGGGGCTGTGTGTACAATATGAGGTGCTGTGTGTACAATATGGGGTGCTGTGTGTACAATATGGGGGGCTGTGTGTACAATATGAGGTGCTGTGTGTACAATATGAGGTGCTGTGTGTACAATATGGGGGGCTGTGTGTACAATATGGGGTGCTGTGTGTACAATATGGGGTGCTGTGTGTACAATATGGGGGGCTGTGTGTACAATATGGGGTGCTGTGTGTACAATATGGGGTGCTGTGTGTACAATATGGGGTGCTGTGTGTACAATATGAGGTGCTGTGTGTACAATATGGGGTGCTGTGTGTACAATATGAGGTGCTGTGTGTACAATATGAGGTGCTGTGTGTACAATATGGGGTGCTGTGTGTACAATATGTGGGGCTGTGTGTACAATATGGGGTGCTGTGTGTACAATATGGAGGGCTGTGTGTACAATATGAGGTGCTGTGTGTACAATATGAGGTGCTGTGTGTACAATATGGGGGCTGTGTGTATAATATGGGGGGCTGTGTACAATATGGGGTGATGTGTGTACAATATGGGGTGCTGTGTGTACAATATGGGGTGCTGTGTGTACAATATGGGGGGCTGTGTGTACAATATGGGGTGCTGTGTGTACAATATGGAGGGCTGTGTGTACAATATGAGGTGCTGTGTGTACAATATGAGGTGCTGTGTGTACAATATGGGGGCTGTGTGTATAATATGGGGGGCTGTGTACAATATGGGGTGATGTGTGTACAATATGGGGTGCTGTGTGTACAATATGGGGGGCTGTGTGTACAATATGGGGTGCTGTGTGTACAATATGGGGTGCTGTGTGTACAATATGGGGGGCTGTGTGTACAATATGGAGTGCTGTGTGTACAATATGGGGTGCTGTGTGTACAATATGGGGGGCTGTGTGTACAATATGGGGTGCTGTGTGTACAATATGGGGGCTGTATGTACAATATGGGGTGTTGTGTGTACAATATGGGGGGCTGTGTGTACAATATGGGGGGCTGTGTGTACAATATGGGGTGCTGTGTGTACAATATGGGGTGATGTGTGTACAATATGGGGGGCTGTGTGTACAATATGGGGTGCTGTGTGTACAATATGGGGGGCTGTGTGTACAATATGGGGTGCTGTGTGTACAATATGAGGTGCTGTGTGTACAATATGGGGTGATGTGTGTACAATATGGGGGGCTGTGTGTACAATATGGGGTGCTGTGTGTACAATATGGGGTGCTGTGTGTACAATATGGGGGGCTGTGTGTACAATATGAGGTGCTGTGTGTACAATATGGGGGGCTGTGTGTACAATATGGGGTGCTGTGTGTACAATATGAGGTGCTGTGTGTACAATATGGGGGGCTGTGTGTACAATATGGGGTGCTGTGTGTACAATATGGGGTGCTGTGTGTACAATATGGGGGGCTGTGTGTACAATATGAGGTGCTGTGTGTACAATATGGGGGGCTGTGTGTACAATATGGGGGGCTGTGTGTACAATATGAGGTGCTGTGTGTACAATATGGGGTGCTGTGTGTACAATATGAGGTGCTGTGTGTACAATATGGGGGGCTGTGTGTACAATATGAGGTGCTGTGTGTACAATATGGGGTGCTGTGTGTACAATATGGGGGGCTGTGTGTACAATATGGAGTGCTGTGTGTACAATATGAGGTGCTGTGTGTACAATATGGAGTGCTGTGTGTACAATATGGGGTGCTGTGTGTACAATATGGGGAGCTGTGTGTACAATATGGGGTGCTGTGTGTACAATATGGGGGGCTGTGTGTACAATATGGGGTGCTGTGTACAATATGGGGTGATGTGTGTACATTATGAGGTGCTGTGTGTACAATATGGGGTGCTGTGTGTATAATATGGGGTGCTGTGTGTACAATATGGGGGGCTGTGTGTACAATATGAGGTGCTGTGTGTACAATATGAGGTGCTGTGTGTACAATATGGAGCACTGTGTGTACAATATGGGGCGCTGTGTGTACAATATGGGGGGCTGTGTGTACAATATGGGGGGCTGTGTGTACATTATGGGGGGCTGTGTGTACATTATGGGGGGCTGTGTGTACAATATGGGGTGCTGTGTGTACAATATGGGGAGCTGTGTGTACAATATGGGGTGCTGTGTGTACAATATGGGGGGCTGTGTGTACAATATAGAATGCTGTGTGTACAATATGGGGTGCTGTGTGTACAATATGGGGAGCTGTGTGTACAATATGGGGTGCTGTGTGTACAATATGGGGTGCTGTGTGTACAATATGGGGTGCTGTGTGTGCAATATGAGGTGCTGTGTGTACAATATGGGGTGCTGTGTGTACAATATGAGGTGCTGTGTGTACAATATGGGGTGCTGTGTGTACAATATGGAGTGCTGTGTGTACATTATGGGGGGCTGTGTGTACAATATGAGGTGCTGTGTGTACAATATGGGGTGCTGTGTGTACATTATGGGGGGCTGTGTGTACAATATGAGGTGCTGTGTGTACAATATGGGGTGCTGTGTGTACAATATGAGGTGCTGTGTGTACAATATGGGGTGCTGTGTGTACAATATGGAGTGCTGTGTGTACATTATGGGGGGCTGTGTGTACAATATGGGGAGCTGTGTGTACAATATGAGGTGCTGTGTGTACAATATGGGGTGCTGTGTGTACAATATGGGGGGCTGTGTGTACAATATGGGGTGCTGTGTGTACATTATGGGGGGCTGTGTGTACAATATGGGGTGTTGTGTGTACAATATGAGGTGCTGTGTGTACAATATGGGGGGCTGTGTGTACAATATGGAGTGCTGTGTGTACAATATGGGGGGCTGTGTGTACAATATGGGGGGCTGTGTGTACAATATGAGGTGCTGTGTGTACAATATGGGGTGCTGTGTGTACATTATGGGGGGCTGTGTGTACAATATGGGGTGCTGTGTGTACAATATGGGGTGCTGTGTGTACAATATGAGGTGCTGTGTGTACAATATGGGGGGCTGTGTGTACAATATGGGGTGTTGTGTGTACAATATGGGGTGCTGTGTGTACAATATGAGGTGCTGTGTGTACAATATGGGGTGCTGTGTGTACAATGTGAGGTGCTGTGTGTACAATATGGGGGGCTGTGTGTACAATATGGGGAGCTGTGTGTACAATATGGGGTGCTGTGTGTACAATATGGGGGGCTGTGTGTACAATATAGAGTGCTGTGTGTACAATATGGGGTGCTGTGTGTACAATATGGGGAGCTGTGTGTACAATATGGGGTGCTGTGTGTACAATATGGGGTGCTGTGTGTACAATATGGGGTGCTGTGTGTGCAATATGAGGTGCTGTGTGTACAATATGGGGTGCTGTGTGTACAATATGAGGTGCTGTGTGTACAATATGGGGTGCTGTGTGTACAATATGGAGTGCTGTGTGTACATTATGGGGGGCTGTGTGTACAATATGAGGTGCTGTGTGTACAATATGGGGTGCTGTGTGTACATTATGGGGGGCTGTGTGTACAATATGAGGTGCTGTGTGTACAATATGGGGTGCTGTGTGTACAATATGAGGTGCTGTGTGTACAATATGGGGTGCTGTGTGTACAATATGGAGTGCTGTGTGTACATTATGGGGGGCTGTGTGTACAATATGGGGAGCTGTGTGTACAATATGAGGTGCTGTGTGTACAATATGGGGTGCTGTGTGTACAATATGGGGGGCTGTGTGTACAATATGGGGTGCTGTGTGTACATTATGGGGGGCTGTGTGTACAATATGGGGTGTTGTGTGTACAATATGAGGTGCTGTGTGTACAATATGGGGGGCTGTGTGTACAATATGGAGTGCTGTGTGTACAATATGGGGGGCTGTGTGTACAATATGGGGGGCTGTGTGTACAATATGAGGTGCTGTGTGTACAATATGGGGTGCTGTGTGTACATTATGGGGGGCTGTGTGTACAATATGGGGTGCTGTGTGTACAATATGGGGGGCTGTGTGTACAATATGAGGTGCTGTGTGTACAATATGGGGTGCTGTGTGTACAATATGAGGTGCTGTGTGTACAATATGGGGGGCTGTGTGTACAATATGGGGTGTTGTGTGTACAATATGGGGTGCTGTGTGTACAATATGGGGTGCTGTGTGTACAATATGGGGTGCTGTGTGTACATTAATGAGGAAAAAAAATGAACTTAAATGATTTCAGCAAATGGCTGCAATATAAGAAAGAGTGAAAAATGTAAGGGGGTCTGAATACTTTCCGTCCTCACTGTATACTGGAATTTTAATGTAATTTTTTTTTACTAGTAATGGCGGCAATAATGCAGCGGACAGTCGGGACACTAACTGAAACTTTTGACACTTTTTGGAGACCAGAGACACCAATACATTAATCACAGGATCAATACCTTCCCTTCTGACAGAACGACAATGTACCTTGTTTACATAGACAGATTGTCGTTCTGGCTGTGTACTGTGTATTCATTGGGCGCCGAGGAACATCGAGTCCGCAGTATCCCACTGCTGGGCTCCTGATGAGATTATGCGTCCCCAGACCCTGAAGTATCGGATCACATAGTAGGTACGTGATCTGGCACAGAGCGGCCGCAGTAAATGTACAGTGGGCGGTTTTGCAAGAGGTTAAATGCCACCAAAAGAAAGTTCTATTTGTGTGAAAAAAATGATAAAATGATAAAATTGTCCTATGTGTACAGTGTAGTATGACCGCGCAATTGTCATTCAAAGCGTGACAGCGCTGAAAGCTGAAAATTGGCCTGGGCAGGAAGGGGGTAAAAGTGTCCGGTAGGCATGCCGTGAGTGCTGCCTGTCTGCTGGCTGTCTGTTTCCACAATGTCCGGAATTCCCAGCATGCTTTGCAGCTTCTCCTCCATTTCTAAGGACTACATATCCCATGGTACTGTGCTGATTCCTGTACTGGCTCCGCCTCCTGAAACCCCTCCCCTCAGAAGGCGGGGTTTGTGACATGTGTGACACAGCAGTGCGTGCTCACAGGTCTTAGTGACTCCGTGTCACAGAATTCCAGGAAGTCAATGTGTGGGATCTTCACAAAGTAAGTTTACAAACTTCAAGATGGTTCAGAGTAATAGGAGGAGCTGGAAATGATTGGAATATAATGTATCCAATTGATAAATAATGTTACATTTTGACCATAAATTCACTTTAAAATTTGTCTCCATTGGTTTGGGGTTTTTATGCACTTTAGGGATAATTGGAATGCAAATGGAAATATTTAATTTTTTTAAATTAAAAGTATTTATTTATTACAGCATGTATAAGTGTTTATTGGAAGTATTTATTTATTGGAATTATTATGATTTATTTGACATTTTTATTAAAAGTATTTATTATAAATAAATTATAAATAATAAACAAAATAAATAAAACATTGTTAGAAGTATTTATTAGACATATTTATTAGCATTATTCAAATTATTTATTTCCCTTTTTATTAGAAGTATTTATTATAATAAATACATTATAAATAATAAATAAAATCAAATACATCTATTAGAAGAATTTATTAGAAGTATTTATTAGATTATTGGAATTGCTTATTGATTTGACATTTTTATTGGAAGTTTTTATGTATTATTTATTATAATAAATAAAAAAAAAATACATACATTGATTAGAAGTATTTATTAAAATTATTTATTTATTTGATATTTATTAGAAAAAATAAATTATAAATAATTAATAAAATAAAATACATTTATTAGAAGAATTTATTAGACGTATTTATCTATTAGGATTTTTGGCATTGCTTATTTATTTGAAATTTTTATTAGAAGTATTTATTAGAATGATTTATTTATTTGAAATTTGTTACTGGCATTTATTTATTAGAATTAATAAATTATAAATAATAAATGAAATACATGTATTTGAAGTTTTTATTGGAAGTATTTATCTATTAGGATTATTGGCATTGCTTATTTATTTGAAATTTTTATTAGAAATATTTATTAGAATGATTTATTTATTTGAAATGCGTTACTGGTATTTATATTATTAGAATTAATAAATTATAAATAATAAATAAAATACATTTATTTGAAGTTTTTATAGGAGGTATTTATCTATTAGGATTATTGTCATTGCTTATTTATTTGTAATTTTCATTAGAAGTATTTATTTATTAGAATGATTTATTTATTTGAAATTTGTTACTAGTATTTATTTATTAGAATTAATAAATTATAAACAATAAATATTACATTTGAAGTTTGTATTAGAAGTATTTATCTATTAGGATTATTGGCATTGCTTATTTATTTGAAATTTTTATTAGAAGTATTTATTAGAATGATTTATTTATTTGAAATTTGTTACTAGTATTTATTTATTAGACTTAATACATTATTAAATAAAATACATTTATTTGAAGTTTTTATTAGAAGTATTTATCTATTAGGATTATTGGCATTGCTTATTTATTTCAAATTTTTATTAGAAGTATTTATTAGAATGATTTATTTATTTGAAATTTGTCACTGATATTTATTTATTATAATTAGTAAATGATAAATAATAAATTAAATACATTTATTTGAAGTTTTTATTAGAAGTATTTATCTATTAGGATTATTGGCATTGCTTATTTATTTGAATTTTTTATTAGAAGTATTTATTAAAATTATTTATTTATTTGAAATTTGTTACTAGTATTTATTTATAATTTATCAATTCTAATAAATACATACTGGTAACACATTTCAAATAAATAAATCATTCTAATAAATAAATATTTCTAATAAAAATTTCCAATAAATGAGCAATGCCAATAATCCTAATAGATAAATACTTCTAATAAAAACTTCAAATAAATGTATTTTATTTATTATTTATTAATTCTAATAAATAAATACTAGTAACACATTTCAAATAAATAAATCATTCTAATAAACAAATACTTCTAATAAAAATTTCAGATAAATAAGCAATGCCAATAATCCTAATACATAAATACTTCGAATAAAAACTTCAAATAAATGTATTTTATTTATTATTTATTAATTCTAATAAATAAATACTAGTAACACATTTCAAATAAATAAATCATTCTAATAAACAAATACTTCTAATAAAAATTTCAGATAAATAAGCAATGCCAATAATCCTAATACATAAATACTTCTAATAAAAACTTCAAATAAATGTATTTTATTTATTATTTATAATTGATTAATTCTAATAAATAAATACTAGTAACACATTTCAAATAAATAAATCATTCTAATAAACAAATACTTCTAATAAAAATTTCAGATAAATAAGCAATGCCAATAATCCTAATACATAAATACTTCTAATAAAAACTTCAAATAAATGTATTTTATTTATTATTTATATTTTATTAATTCTAATAAATAAATACTAGTAACACACTTCAAATAAATCATTCTAATAAACAAATACTTCTAATAAAAATTTCAGATAAATAAGCAATGCCAATAATCCTAATACATCAATACTTCTAATAAAAACTTCAAATAAATGTATTTTATTTATTATTTATCATTTATTAATGGTAATAAATAAAAAAAAAATTGAAGTTTTTATTAGAAGCATTTATCTATTAGGATTATTGGCATTGCTTATATATTTGAATTTTTTATTAGAAGTATTTATTTATTAGAATGATTTATGTATTTGAAATTTGTTGCTAGTATTTATTTATTAGAATTAATAAATTATAAATAATAAATAAAATACATTTATTTGAAGTTTTTATTGGACGTATTTATTTATTAAGATTATTGGCATTGCTTATTTATTTGAAATTTTTATTAGAAGTATATATTCATTATAATAAATAATACATAATACATAAAATAAATACATTTATTAGAATTATTTATTAGAAGTCAGTGGGAGGAGGGGGGGGGGGGGGGGCGTTGTCGTTCTCTGCTGTCCCCAGAGCCTGTACTGTATCTTGCTCAGCTACGTCCCTTCCATAAAAAATAATAAAATAAAATAATTACATTGATTGGAAGTATTTATTAGAATTATTTATTTATTTTACATGTTTGCTAATTAATATAATAAATTGATTACAAAGAAGAACTAGTATTAATTAATAGAATAAATACATTATAAATAGAAAATAAAATCAAATACATTTATTAGAAGTATTCTATTCTCTACTCTATTCTTGCTCAGCTACGTCCCTTCCATGAAAATGATTTGACGACGTTGGCAGCCTCGTTGCTGATACGATTTAATATAATCTAAACAAATGCCTGCTCTCAGTTCGATGACATCACTATCTAGTAATGCTGTAACCGTTTTTTTTTTTATACAAACATTATAATAGCTCTGTTAGTATGATGTCATCACCAGTGGCGCCAACCACCACAGAAGTCACCGTGTGCAGCAAAAAAAAAAAAAAAAAAAATGTAACGTATGCGCTTCCTTTAAAAAGAAAAAGCTATAGGAAAAAAAAAAAAAAAAAAATACTATGCTGTCGCCAAGGAAAAAAAAAAATTGAGCCGGAGAGGCAGGAAGACAAATGCTGAGGGAGAAGGTCAACGCTCAAGGTCATCGGCGTCCCGTTCACCAAACCTCATCACTCAGCTGAAAAAAAATAGTCAATATTTTTTAGTCGGGGAATGGAAGTGCCCCGGTAGCATTGCGGCAGTAAATCACACGCAGAGCATTTGTCAGGCCTGTGCCGCTGCAGAAGGCTCTTAGCAGTTAATTTCGGCCTAATTTATTATCCTTCAAAGCAGCCCTAAAGAACCATTAGCAGCACGCCAGAGTGAAATACGCTGTCATCTATTATCTTATTACCCTGCTGGAACAGGATCAATTAATTACCCATTAATGTATTTCAGCTGCGACAATTTATGAGTGGCCCCCAACATTTGAACAGATGATTAGTTGTGTATGTTAGTCCTGGGGAAGAAGGGGGGGAGGGGGGGGCACATTAACCCTTATGGCATCTCCAACGCTACGCGGGACGCCGCCTCTCATGCTTTGCTGAGTGTCAGAGTTAAATTACAAACTGGTATAAATCTATATTTACTTTACACCTCGCCCCTCGTAAGTCTTCGCCGCGGTTCGGGGCTGGAGTGAAAATAACGGCAGGGGCGAATATACGGCGAGGAAATATGACATCATGCGTGTATTCGTTACTGTCGACCTGGTGCGATTATAGATCCCGAAGCTGTTGCAAAAGTCTCACGTGGTAATTAAAAAAAAAAAAAAAGAAAAAAAGAAAAAGGCCATATTTCCGCGTAGCGCCACCAAAATCATCTTAGAGGAAATCTGCCGCGGGAGAAATCTGGCTCTGCCATTTGTTGAGCTTCTTCTGAAAATGATAGTTTTCCTGGTTGTCGTGTTTTGGCCTCTTCACACTGGCGCCTCCCCGGCCCTTTAAGAGGTTCATGCTGCTGAGAGGCCCCGGGGCGGAGGCTTAAGAGCACGCGACCGCCGTGATTGGCGGTCGCGTGATCTGAAGACTACAGATTGCAAGGAGCGATTGGAAGCTTTCGGTTAGGCGCCGGTAACTCTGTGTGGGGAGCATGCACAGCAGTGGCGGCTGGTGGGCTTTTCTTCTGGGGGGTGGCAAACAACCAGCACTACCCCCCTCCAGGCGGCGCGGCACTGATGCACCCCCCCAAACCAGGGGCGGCCCTGTCGGCACGGTCAGCCAGCACCCCCCCACCCCAGGAGGTCCAGCACTTACTATGCGGTGGGCTGTGTCCTCCTCTCCCCCTGTGTCCTCCAGGCAGCAGTAGTGGTGGGTCCGGCTCCAGCGTGTCTCCTCTTCCACAGCGCTAGGCATCCAAGCGGATCGCCTAGCTCTTTGCCCAATCCAGGTCTCACTGACCTGCCTTCTGATTGGTAACTGTAGTGTGAAAATAGTAAAAATTCACTCGCTATGGTCACACGATTGGGTGGGATCCGGGGCGCACTCTCTGCCCACCCGATCCCCACCCTATTTTGAAGCTTATTAGAGCCTCTGGCTCTAATCAGGTGCTTCAAAAAACACACCCCCCGCCCATCCCTGCCATAGGAATTCATGTGCCCGGCGCCCCGAAGTGGGCCGGGCACATGGATAGGGAGGGCAGCAAAGGTGTTAGGGGGGGCGACGCCCGTGTGCCCACAATGCACGGGGCCACCCCTGATGCACAGCATGCAGTTCCGGCACAGCTGTATGGACAGCAATTCAGGCAAATATGCGGACCCTCGGGGACAAGGACCCCGGCGCCGAGAGACCACATATCTGCGGGAGGCCATTGCCAAGGGGTTAGGGCTAGGTTAAAATCTGTGCTGGTGATTACCGCTGCAGGAAAGCACCTGTTCCTGCAGCCACAACCACCTGCACAGAAAAATGCAGGAGCAGTGTGCGGGTGCCATTAATGCCAAGGAACCGCGCTGCACTTGCAGTTCCCGTGTGGGCTGCGATTTCTAAAATGACCTTTTCCATCTGAGCATATACGGGGGTTTGGTCACACTATATGGTCATATAGGGCTAAGCCCACTTACTGCGAAGTACCCCGAATTAGTGGGTCCTACGCTATGCATAGATATTTTTTTTAATTTTTTTTCTGTCTGTATGGTCTTATAGCTGCACCATCTTTTATGCATTTTTTAGGGTGTGCCCCCCCAAAATCTTTGTTACACTACCATACGTGCCTCACTTAAAGTCCCAAATCTTCTTTTTCTTTTGGTTTTAGAAGTTCAGGTTCAGTCAGAACTCATCAGCTTGCTCAAAGTTCCAAAACCAGAAGATGCCTGTTGTTAACTGGAAAGTCCTCCAGCACTAAACACGAAGGCCTTCACTTCTTCGAATAGTCTGACGAGCCCACGCCTAGAGTTCAATCACTGAGGCCAGGTTCACACTGGTACGACAAACGCTCCGACATTGGGAGCTCATGTCGCATGACGTGTGAAAATCAATGTTTCCCTATGGGAGCCGTCTTAACTGGTCCGACACAAGTCGGTCCGACTTTGAAAATACTCCCTGCACTACTTTGGTCCGACTTTGGTCCTACTTCAGCCCATTGAATATGACTGAAGTCGGATCAAAGTCGGATCGCCGTCTTAACTGACCCGACTTTGGCATGCGACTTGTGCTCTGATGATCTTGAATGGGAACTGCACGCCAAATTAAAAAAAAGTGGCATGGGTTCCCCTCCAAGAGCACACCAGGCCCTTCAGCCTGGTATAGATTTTAAGGGGAACCCCCATGCTGAAAAAAACGGTGTGGGCCCCCCCCAAGATCCATACCAGACCCTTATCCGAGCTCGCAGCCTGGCAGGTCAGGAAAGGGGGTGGGGACGAGCATGCGCCCCCCCTCCTGAACTGTACCAGGCCATATGCCCTCAACATGGGGGTGTGGGTGCTTTGGGGCAGGGGGGGCCCTGCGCTCCCCACCCCAAAGCACCTTGTCCCCATGTTGATGAGGACGAGGGCCTCTTCCCGGCAACGCTGGCCGTCGGTTGTCGGGGTCTGCGGGCAGGGGGCTTATCGGAATATGGAAGCCCCCTTTAACAAGGGGGCCCCCAGATCCTGGCCCCCCACCCTATGTGAATGAGTATCGGGTACATTGTACCCCTACTCATTCACCTGAAATAAGTGTCAAAAATAAAACACAGTACACATGTTTTTAAAGTAATTTACTAGGAAGCTCCCTCATCTCTTCCGATCTCTTCTCCCCTCTCCGACTCTTCTGTGTCCTCCGCTGACGTCTTCTGCCTCTGTTGGTTCTTCTTCGCTCTCTCTCCGGTTCTTCTCCCTCTGTCCGCTGTCTTCTCGCTCTTTTGCTCACTCTTTTGCCCGGTCTTCTCCCTCTGTTCTTTTTCCGATGTTGACTCAACGATCTCTCCCGCTCTAATTCCGGGTGCGCGGTGTGCCACTACTTACATTGGCATGGGGCAGGGTCACTGTGTGACGTCATCTGGAGGCCCCGCCCCTTATGACATCAACGCCCGGGGCATGATGGGCAATGACATCATCAGAGGTGTGATAAATAAAAAAGAGAGGGGTGGGACTTTAAATGAAGTTTGCATCCCTGGAGGTGACACGATGCAAATGAAAGCGGACAGTACTCAGAATATTAAGGCTATGAACACACAAACCATTGTAGAATCGGTATTGAGCAATCACTGATTTATTGTACAGAGTTTACGGTAATAATGGTATTCACACAGTAAAATAGTGACAGAATAGATACACAGTTTAAACCATAAATAAGCCAGGTACATTAAAACATATACAATATATACCAGTGATAATAATAGCATAGTATATTGATATCAAGGTTGGTTCATACTGTACATATGGTAAAAAAACAATTCACTTTCATTGAAGCGTGTCTCCTTGGTAGGATCTATTCTGTCACTATTTTACTGTGTGAATACCATTATTACCGTAAACTCTGTACAATAAATCAGTGATTGCTCAATACCGATTCTACAATGGTTTGTGTGTTCATAGCCTTAATATTCTGAGTACTGTCCGCTTTCATTTGCATCGTGTCACCTCCAGGGATGCAAACTTCATTTAAAGTCCCACCCCTCTCTTTTTTATTTATCAAATTGCCGGGGGTGGAGGCGCTGGGCGATAGTTGCCCTGCATCCTCATTTAAAGTCCCATTTAGTTGTTCTAGTTTTTTAGATCCTATGTGTAATCATCAGAGGTGTGCCTCCGGTGACCCCGCCTCATGCCAATATAAGTAGTGGCACACAGTGCACCCGGCATTAGTGCAGGAGAGAGCGTCATGTCAACATCGGAAGAAGAACAGAGGGAGAAGACAGAGGAGAAGACCAGGCAAAAGAGCAAGAAGATAGCGGAGAAGACCCGGACAGCAGAGAAAACAGCGGACAGAATGAGAAGAACCGGAGAGAGAGCGGAGAAGAACCGGAGAGGGGAGAAGAACCAACAGAGGCAGAAGACGTCAGCGGAGGACACAGAAGACCCGGAAAGGGGAGAAGAAGTCGGAAGAGATGCCGGAGCTGCCTAATAAATTATTTTAACACCCTGTGTGCTGTGTTTTATTTTTGACACTTTTTTTTCAGGTAAATGGGTAGGGGTATAGTGTACCCGATACTCTTTCCAATAGGGTGGGGGGCCGGGATCTGTGGGCCCCCTTTGTAAAGTGGGGCTCCCAGATTCTGATAAGCCCCCTGCCAACAGACCCCGACAACCAACGGCCAGAGTTGTCGGGAAGAGGCCCTTGTCCTCATCAATAGGGATGGGCTTTATGTTCGGGTCGAACATGAGTTCGACTCGAACATTGGCTGTTCGCCCGTTCGCCGAATAGCAAACAATTTGGGGTGTTCGCGGCAAATTCGAAAGCCACGGAACACCCTTTAAAAGTCTATGGGAGAAATCAAAAGTGCTAATTTTAAATGCTTATATGCAAGTTATTGTCATAAAAAGTGTTTGGGGACCCGGGTCCTGCCCCAGGGGACATAGATCAATGCAAAAAAAAAGTTTTAAAAACGGCAGTTTTTTCGGGAGCAGTGATTTTATTAATGCTTAAAGTGAAACAATAAAAGTGTAATATCCCTTTAAATTTCCTGGGGGGTGTCTATAGTATGCCTGTAAAGGGGCGCATGTTTCCCATGTTTAGAACAGTCTGATAGCAAAATTACATTTCTAAAGGAAGAAAAAAGTCATTTAAAAAGTGCTGGCGCTAGTGCCGGCTATTAATGAATTGTCGGTCCCGACAATACACATAAAAGTTCATTGATAAAAACGGCATGGAATTTCCCCACAGGGGAACCCCGAACCAAAATTAAAAAAAAAAATGTGTGGGGTTCCCCCAAATTCCATACCAGTCCCTTCAGGTCTGGTATGGATATTAAGGGGAACCCCGTGCCAAAATGTAAAAAAAATGGCGTGGGGACCCCCCAAAAATCCATACCAGACCCTTATCCCAGCACGCAACCTGGCAGGCCGCAGGAAAAGAGAGTGGACGAGAGAGCGCCCCCCTTCTGAACCATACCAGGCCACACACCCTCAACATTGGGAGGGTGCTTTGGGGTAGCCCCCCTCAGCACCTTGTCCCCATGTTGATGGGGAGAAGGGCCTCATCCCCACAACCCTTGCCTGGTGGTTGTGGGGGTCTGCGGGCAGGGGGCTTATCAGAATCTGGAAGCCCCCTTTAACAAGGGGGCCCCCAGATCCCGCCCCCCCCCGGTGTGAATTGGTAATGGGGTACAAAAGTACCCCTACCATTTCACTAAAAAACTTTCAAAAAGGTTAAAAAACACAAGAGACGGTTTTTGACAAGTCCTTTATTAATTTCTTCCTCTTTCCGCTTCTTCTTCCATCTTCTTTCTTCTGGTCTTCCTTCGGTGTTCTTCTTCTTCCTCCATCTTCTTCTTCTCCATCTTCTTCTTCCTCCGCTCTTCTCGTCCAGCATTTTCCTCCAGATTCTTCTCCGCTCCGTCCGCACGATCCGCCTCAGTCTTCCGCCGTGTGACGCTTCGGTTCTTCTGACACTTCTTATATAACGGAGGGCAGGGCCACCCGGTGACCCCGCCCTCCCCTGACGCACGGGGACCGACAATTCATTAATAGCCGCGAGTAGTTTTAAATGACTTTTTTCCTTTAGAAATGTAATTTTGCTGTCAGACTGTTCTAAACACAGGAAACATGCGCCCCTTTACAGGCATACTATAGACACCCCCCAGGTAAGAAATTTAAAGGAATATTACACTTTTATTGTTTCACTTTAAGCATTATTAAAATCACTGCTGCCGAAAAAAAATCAGTTTTTAAAACTTCTTTTTGTATTGATACATGTCCCCTGGGGCAGGACCCAGGTCCCCAAACCCTTTTTATGACAATAAGTTGCATATAAGCCTTTAAAAGGAGCACTTTTGATTATTCACATTCGTGTCCCATAAACTTTAACGGTGTTCGCGCGCGTTTGAACGAACTTTTTGCCTGTTCGCGTGTTCTGGATGCGAACCAAACCGGGGGGTGTTCGGCTCATCCCTACTCATCAACATGGGGACAAGGTGCTTTGGGGTGTAGGGGCCCAAGGCCCCCCTGCCCCAAAGCACCCACCCCCCCATGTTGAGGTCATGCGGTCTGGCACGGTTCAGGAGGTGCGGGGGTGCTCACCCATCCCCACCCTCTTTCCTGACCTGCCAGGCTGTGTGATCGGATAAGGGTCTGGCATGGATTTTGGGGGGACCCCACGCAGTTTTTTCGGCGGGGGGGTTCCCCTGAGAATCCATACCAGACCGAAGGTCCTGGTATGCTCTTGGAGGGGGAACCTATGCTGTTTTTTTTGTTCTTTTTTAACAGTGCGTGTGAAGTTCCCCCTAAAGATTCATGCCCCAGTAGAAGGCCTTTGAGTCGAAACGCGTCGGGCTACCACACCATCATCCATTTTGCCCTCGATTTTTATTGTGATCACTTCTTTTTAATGTATCGTTTTTTTTTAGCAATAAAGATACCTTTTTTATCTGCACTATGGGGAAGCCCTATTTTTCTTTCCACATATCATCTGGATGGGAGTGACGGGACGGGAGTGAATGCTCAGCTTCCACCATAGGCGGCACATTTCATCTGCCAGATTCCCATCCGTGCACGTACCGGGACCATCTATCTGACGACCCCCAGAGTTCCAGCCGAGTGCAACTCAGAATTTCCGACGGTCCAGATACCTTCCCACATGCCCTGGGTGGCACACTGCCATTCATGACTCCATGTCGCTGACAGGGGAGTCCTTTGGATCTGGTAAGAGTTCACACCTATCATTTCCTTATTTGATGCCGTTTCTGGTTTGATGTGATCTTCATTTATGGATTAATCAAGTTTCCTGCTAACATCTGGAATAACTTCCATCCCCAGTGACCATTTCTTTGCTTATACACAGTTGAAGACTCACTTCTTATACATTCACCTTATGGCTATTTGACTTTTATTTATCACCAGTTTAGTCCACTATATTTGTTCGAAGGACTTGTGTTGTTTTGGACTTAGTACTATTTATTACCAATTTTTGTTATTTTGGTTTGTTCACTTATGCGTTACATTTTTCTTATTTAAAGATTCATAGCAGACACAGTGCCTGGTATTATCAGAATGAAAGTCGGATCCCTGTTCATTGAAGTCGGACGCATGTCCACTTCACTTATTCAGGGAAAACTCACTTATTGAGGGAAGCCTATCCCACACCCACCTAACAACAGTCCCCGAGCCACCCACATCAAATCATTCCTCGCATCTATTACCTTTTGTACCCCCCCCCCCCCTTTAGAATGTAAGCTCTACGAGCCGGGCCCTCCTGTCCCTTCTGTATTGAACTGTACTGTAATTGTGTTGTCCCCCTTATACATTGTAAAGCGCTGCATAAACTGTTGGCACTATATAAATTGTGTATAATAATAATAATAATAATAATAATAATAATAATGTCGGATTTCAGGTCGCAGGGCAAAGTCGGATCCAAAGTAGTACCACTGTTGTCGTACCAGTGTGAACCCGGCCTAATCCCCGTTCTACTATCCAACAAAAGAACTTCAGGAACCAAAATGGTGCTCTCAAGGAAAACGACTGAGTGTAGGACCTGTAGGTGAGGGGCATTTTGGCAGAGTGGTCTGCATTGTACATGACAATATAGCATCTAAAAACTGATTGGCTACTATGGTGATCACAAACACTTTTCTGATACATTTTAAAGATGAACTTCTGTTGGTATAGAGAAGGCTTCTCCAAACTTTCTAAACAAAAAGGCCAGTTTACTGGCCTTCGGACTTTGGAGGGACCGGACTGTGATCAGTGGTAGCAAACAATGCCCTATCTTTAGTATTGGGGGAGCAATAGTGCTGCTGGTGTAAGTGGGAGGAATTATGCCCCATTGTTGATGTCAGTGGGAGGAATAGCGCACCATCATGGTGTCAGTAGGAGGAAAAGCTCCACATCATTGGTGTCGGTAGGAGGAATAGTGCCCTATTTTTGGTTTCAGTGGCAGGAATGATTCCCTATTGTTGGGGTCAAGGGGAGAAATAATGCCCTATCGTTGGTGTCAGAGGCGGGAATGGCGCCTCATCATTGGGGTCAGTGGGAGGAATAGTGCCCCATCGTTGATGTCAGTGGCATGAATTATGCCCTATTGGTGTCAGTAGAAAAAATAGTCCTACATCGTTGGTGTCAGTGGGAAAAATAGTGCCCATTCATTGGTGTCAGTGGGAGGAATAGTGCCCCATCATTGGTGTCAGTGGGAGCAATAGTGCCCCATCATTAGTGTCAGAGGGAGGAATAGTGCCCCATCATTAGTGTCAGAGGGAGGAATGTTGCCCCATTGTTGGTGTCAGTGAGTGGAATAGTGCGCCGAGAACTGGATAAAGGCAAAGGGCCCATTTAGGCCCCGACCCGTAGTTTGGAGAACACTGGTATAGAATTCTAGTTGTTGGCCTGAAGATAAAACATGCCACTAATGGGCACATGAGGAACAGAGAATTAAATCAATAAAACAGGGTACTTCCATGATATAGCAGAGTTATCAGCAGGTAATATGTATTTTTTATATCTTTGGTGGAAAACATGACTATTCCCGAAGGACTTATGCGTTTTACTGAACCTATGAATGATAATTATATCTCCTTGGATGGGTAATTGCATGACAAGTCTCATACATGTTAATTAAAGCAAGTAGGTGGAAACATAAGAATCTCTGGATAGAGTAATTGATACATCTTAATCATCATTACAGTGCACCAGTCAGCCATTTTAAACTTTTAAAATACCCATCTAAGAGCAGGTCCACATTTCTCCCATGATAGGCTTCCTTTAAGATGGTTTTGTGGTGCTACACAGCATTATAGACGTATTTAATTAACATAAACTAAGACATGAACCTTGCATGGACTTATGCTGCGTACACACGAGCGGACTTTCCGGCATACTTGGTCCGGCGGACCAGAGTCCGCCGAACAATCCGACCGTGTGTAGGCTCCGGCGGACTTTTCCGGCTGACTTTTTCCCAAAAGCCCGCCGGACCTAGATTTGAAACAAGTTTTAAATTTTTCCGTCGGACTCAGTTTCTGACGGAAAGTCCGCTCGTCTGTGTGCTGGTCCGACGGACCAGATACGACGCAAGGGCAGGGTATTGCATTTCGCGCTCGCTGCAATAGGAAAAACTAATTTTCCTATTGCGGCGAGCGCGGGTCATACCAGGCCCTTAGGTATGGACTATAAAAGGGAAACCCCTACGCCGAAAAAAACGGCGTGGGGTCCCCCCTAAAATCCATACCAGACCCCGATCCGAGCACGCAGCCCGGACGGTCAGGAAAGGGGGTGGGGACGAGCGAGCACCCCCCCCCCCTGAACCGTACCAGGCCATATGCCCTCAACATGGGGGGTGGGTGCTTTGGGAGAGGGGGCGCCCTGCGGGGCCCCCCACCCCAAAGCACCTTGTCCCCATGTTGATGAGGACAAGGGCCTCTTCCCGACAACCCTGGCCGTTGGTTGTCGGGGGTCTGCGGGCGGGGGGGCTTATCGGAATCCGGGAGCCCCCTATAATAAGAGGGCCCCCAGATCCCGGCCCCCCACCCTATGTGAATGAGTATGGGGTACATGGTACCCCTACCCATTCAGCTAGGGAAAAAGTGTCAATAATAAAACACACTACACAGGTTTTTAAAATAATTTATTAAACAGCTCCGGGGGGGTCTTCCTCCGGCTTCGGGGGTCTTCTTCCGGCTTCGGGGGTCCCTCCGGTTCCTCTTCTCCCGGCGTCCGGTTGGTTCTTCTCCGCTCTCTTCTCCCGGTGTTCCAGTTCTTCAGCCGGCTCCTCCGCTGTCTTCAGGCCACTCTTTTGCCAGCGGAGGTCCGGACTTCTGGGCTTCTTGTCTTCTTCCCTCTTCTCTTCTCCAGATGTTGACACGACGGTCTCTCCGGCTGGACTGCTCTCTGAGGGCTCCGTTGTGACTTATATAGGCGGAGACCCCGCCCCCTTATGATGTCACAGTCCCTGGGCATGCTGGGACTCTGACGTTTTAGGGGGCGTGGTCAACATCACCCGGTGACCATGCCCCCTAAAATGTCACAGTCCCAGCATGCCCAGGGACTGTGACATCATAAGGGGGCAGGGTCTCCGCCTATATAAGTCACAACGGAGCCCTCAGAGAGCAGTCCAGCCGGAGAGACCGTCGTGTCAACATCTGGAGAAGAGAAGAGGGAAGAAGACAAGAAGCCCAGAAGTCCGGACCTTCGCTGGCACAAGAGCGGCCTGAAGACAGCGGAGGAGCCGGCCGAAGAACTGGAACACCGGGAGAAGAGGCCAGAGAGAGCGAAGAAGAACCAACCAGACGCCGGGAGAAGAGGAACCGGAGGGACCCCCGAAGCTGGAAGAAGACCCCCAAAGCCGGAGGAAGACCCCCCCTGAGCTGTTTAATAAATTATTTTAAAAACCTGTGTAGTGTGTTTTATTATTGACACTTTTTCTCTAGATAAGCCCCCCCGCCCGCAGACCCCGACAACCAATGGCCAGGGTTGTAGGGAAGAGGCCCTTGTCCTCATCAACATGGGGACAAGGTGCTTTGGGGTGGGGGGGCCCCGCAGGGCCCCCCCTCTCCCAAAGCACCCCCCCATGTTGAGGGCATGCAGCCTGGTAGGGTTCAGGAGGGGGGGGCGTGCTCAGAACGGGGTCTGGTATGGATTTTAGGGGGGACCCCATGCCGTTTTTTCGACGTAGGGGTTTCCCTTTATAATCCATACCAGACCTAAGGGCCTGGTATGACCCGCGGCGGGGCTCGCAAGGTGTCAATCTTGCCGATAAAAGTGGCAAGATTGAGTTCCTTTTCTAGCCCTGTCGTATCCAAGTCACGTTCAAAATGAACGGACTTGTCCATGTGTGGGCAAGTCCGTTCATTCTGAAAGTCCGCCGTAACTCCGGCAAAAGTCCATCGGAAAGACGGGTGGACTTAGCCCGCCGGAAAGTCCGGTCGTGTGTGGGCAAGTCCGTCCGTTTTAAAGTCTGATCGTGTGTACGCGGCATTAGGTAAAGGTTTCCAGCATTACTATTGTTAGGCAGAACATTTTCTACCATATAAATCTAGATTTATGATGGTACTGAGACCAGATTTCCAACCCAATCAATGCCATTCCTTAAAGGGGTTGTAAAGATAAAAATTTTTTCACCTTAATGCATTCTATACATTAAGGTGAAAAAACTTTTGACAGTACCGCCGCCCCCAGGCCCCCCGTTTTACTTACCTGACGCCTCGAATCTTCGCTGCTCGTCCTCGTCATCTTCATTGCAGCTCAGTCTGGTCGCTGATTGGCTGCAGTGGATGGATTGAAAGCAGCGCAGCCATTGGCTCGCGCTGCTGTCAATCACATCCGATGACGCGGCGCGCCGGGGAGCGGGGCCGAGTGATACAGCGAGCGGCTATAGCCGCCGGCTGTATCACGGGAGCGCGCCCGCAAGCACTCACCAACATGCGAGGGAGCTCGCATTAAGGTGGTAAATGCTTGCGGGGAGGAGCTGAAACAGCCGCCGAGGGACCCCAGAAGACCAGGTTCGGGGCCACTCTGTGCAGAACGAGCTGCGCAGTGAAGGTAAGTATGATATGTTTGTTATTTTAAAAAAAAAAAAAAAATTACCTTTACAACCCCTTTAAACCAAAGAGAGATCCTCAGTGGTCAACAAGGGCACTCTACTCAGAGGAATGACTGAAATTTCTTAAATATTTAAAAAGTGGCTCACAAGATCACTTATGAAGGTAGCCTGTGGTAATCCCCGTTCTACTATCCAACAAAAGAACTTCAGGAACCAAAATGGTGCTCTCAAGGAAAGCAACTGAGTGTAGGACCTGTAGGCCGTAGATTCCTGGTCCTGGTTCCTACCCCCTGTGCCTTCATATTAGTAAAATAATTATAACAGGCAACCTCTCCAGGCTTTAGAAATAAGCAGATGATTGGAAGTTGTTACAACATTGTATTTTTGCCCTAATGCCCCGTACACACGATCGGACATTCCGACAACAAAATCCATGTTTTTTTTTCCGACGGATGTTGACTCAAACTTGTCTTCCATACACACGTTCACACAAATCTTGTCGGAAATTCCGATCGCCAAGAACGCGGGGACGTACAACACGTACGACAAGCCGAGAAAAAAGTGAAGTTCAATAGCCAGTGCGGTTCTTCTGCTTGATTCCGAGCATGCGTGGAACTTAGTGCGTCGCAATTGTGTACACACGATCGGAATTTGCGACAACGGATTTTGTTGTCGGAAAATTTGAGATCCAGCTCTCAAATTTTGTGTGACGGAAATTCCGATGGAAAATGTCCGATGGAGCCTACACACGGTTGGAATTCCCAACAACGAGCTCCCATCGAACATTTTCCGTCGGAAAATCCGACCGTGTGTACGGGGCATAAGAATGCAAATCTGGGAGGTGGGAACCCTCCATAGGATCCCTTTAATGTTTTTCTGTCAACTACTCATTTTGTACCTTTTTATGAAGCACAGAACTTGAGATGTTTGCCTCAACACCTATACCACCTGTCAAGCGGGAGGAAAATAAAAGATCAATTCTGTTGAGTTGCTAAAGGCAAGATAGTGGCAGGTGACATACTAATGATTCACTACTCTCTATATAATGTGCCCTAAATATAAGATGGTTCATCAGAAAGGAAGATGGAAATTAATTAAAAACTACTTAGTAAGTCATATAAAATTCTTCTAATTCATTTTTGGTCAGACTTTGACCATGCTCTCTCTATTATATGTTGGGCAGACTTGATGGACTACTCTGTCTTTTTCTTTTTCTTTTTCTTTTCTATGTTTCTTTATGTTGTCCATCTGAAATCTGATGTGTTAGAAGGCAACTTTTTGGGGCCCAAACTAAGAGGTTATGAACAAAATATACGAAGGCTGTACCAAAAGTGGGCATAACTTCCTTATTACCTTAAATAGGTCGTTCAAATTTCACGGTAGGTAGAGTAACTCTTCCTCTATATTAGTGGTCTCCAAACTTTCTAAACAAAGGGGTGGCTTACTGTCATTTAGACTTGTGGGAGTAGAAATTGTCTTGGCATTAGTGGAAGTAAACAGTGTTCCATCTTTAGTATTAGGGGGGAGGAATAGTGCCCCATCATTGGTCTCAGTGAAAGGAATAGCGTCCATCATTGGTGTCAGTGGGAGGAATATTGCCCCATCATTGGTGTTAGTGGAAGGAATAGTACCCCATTGTTGGGTATCAGTGGGAAGAATAGTGTCCATCATTGGTGTCAGTGGAAGGAATAGTGCCCTCTTGTTGGGTATCAATGGGAGGTATAGTGCCCCATCATTGGTGTCAGTGGAAGGAATAGTGCCCCATCATTGGTGTCAGTGGGAGGAATAGTGCCCCATCATTGGTGTTAGTGGAAGAAATAGTGCCCCATTGTTGGGTATCAGTGGGAGGAATAGTGCTCATCGTTGGTGTCAATGGAAGGAATAGTGCTCATCGATGGTGTCAATAAAAGGAATAGTGCTCATCGATGGTGTCAATGGAAGGAATAGTGCCTCATCATTGGTGTCAGTGGGAGGAATAGTGCCCTGCTGTTGGGTATCAGTGGAAGGAATAGCGCCCCATAATTTGTGACAGTGGAAGGAATAGTGCCCCATTGTTGGGAGTCAGTGGAAGGAATAGTGCCCTTCCTTGGTGTCAATGGAAATAATAGTGCCCCATTGTTGGTGTCAGTGCAGGAATTATTGCCTTGCTGCCTCATATCAGTGGAAGGAATAGTGCCTGAAGGCCTGGATAAAAGTAAACAAAGGGCCACATCAGGCACCTGGGCCGCAGTTTGGAGACCACTGCTCTGTGGTAATTTTTCTTCCTCCTTTTTCATTGCAGATAAAATAATGGATCTCAAGCAGAAGCAAGGCGCCATCATTGAGTTCCTGATGAAGGAACGGTGCAGGCTGTCCGACATCCACAGAAGTCTACAGAATGTTTACGGAGATGACCCATGTCTTGTCCTTGGTGACTCTTGCCAATGGTGCCATCTCCATAAACATTCTGTAGCCTTCTGTGGACAGCCTGCACCCCTCCTTCATCAAGAACTCAATAACGGCACATTGCTTCTGCTTGGAATCCATTATTTACCTGCAATGAGAAAGAAGAAGGAGAGTTACTATAGAAGAAGATTTACTCTACCAACATGTGACATTTGAATGACCTATGTAAAAACAGAAAAGAGTGGGAAAAAGGGGACAGTGGCTGATGTTGGCCCGGTAATATTCCCACCCTGGAAAAGACTGGACTATATCGGTACAGATAGACAACAATAGTAAATAATAAATAAAAAGTTTATTACAAAGACGATACATGTTGTACTTGTTAAAATTGCAAAGACAGAGGCTCTGTCCCACTCTTTTCTGTTTTTGCATACCAATTTGGATGATGGTACGTTTTTACAAACAAATTTGTTATTTTTTATTACATGAGGCTATACTCAAAATTTGTGCAATGACCTATGTAAGTTAAAGTGGTTGTAAAGGCTGAATGTTTTCCATTCTATGCATGAAGGTAAAAAGCCTTCTATGTGCTGCTCCCCCCCACAGCCCCCTCTAATGCTCAGCTGAGCCCCCTCTCGATCCTGTGATGTACATGGGAGCCTTGGCTGTACCGGGTCTCTCTCTCCTCATTGGCTAAGACATTGGCTCCCTCAATCACAGCCTGCGAGCCAATGAAGAGGGGGCCAAGCCGTGGCTCTATGTGTCTTATGGACACATACACCGGGGCTCAGGACAGAGCATGCGCCAGTGCCCCCATAGCAAGCGGCTTGCTATTGGGGGCACTGGTCAAAGGGGAGGAGCCATGAGCGCCGGCGGGGGGGGACCAGAGAAGAAGTGGATCGGAGTCGCTCTGTGCAAAACCATTACACAGAGCAGGTAGGTATAACATGTATATGAAAAAAAAAATAAAATAAAAAAAGGAAACTTACATATTACTTTAATAAAAAAAGCCATACCCACTTTTGCATTATTTTCGGTACAGCCCATACTTATTACCAGCCATTATTATGCAGGATTTATATAGTGTCAATAGTTTGTTCAGCGCTTTACACGATGAAGGCAGACAGTACAGGTACAATACAATTCAATAGAGGAGGAATCAGAGGGCCCTGTTCATTAGAGCTTACAATCTAAAAGGAAGTGCCAGGTGATACAAAAGGTAATAACTGTGAGGGATGACCTGATAGAGAAATTAAATAGTACAGTTGTTAGGTGTAGGCAGGATAGGCTTCTTTAAAGAGATGGGTTTTCAGGGATCCCATAAAAGTGGACCAAGTAGGAATAAGTCAGATAGATCGAGGTAGGGAGCTCCAGAGGTTGGGGGAGGGTCTGGAGAAGTCCTGGAGACGAGCATGGGAGGAGGTGACGAGGGAGCTAGAGAGCAGGAGGTCTTGGGAGGAATGAAGAGGACAATTTGGTTGGTGTTCCGGAAATGTTATAGCTAGGCAACTCCTATCCTCATATACCGTATATACTCAAGTATAAGTCGTTCCGAGTATAAATCGAGGCCCTAATTTACCACAAAAAAATGGGAAAAACTTATTGACCCGAGTATAAGACGAGGGTGAGAAATGCACAGCTACTGTAAGTGGAAAAGAGGGTCAACAATGCCCATTTGCAGCCTCACTGTGCCCATTTGCTGCCTCACTGTGCCCATTTGCAGCCATAGGTCCCCCGAACTTCAAACTTGGTAGTTAAGGGTTCCTAGATGCTCCCTAGCTGCAGCCAAAATTTGGGGTCTCTGAACCCAAAGGGTCCCGAAATGACATTGCTGCAGATGGACACAGTTAACCGAATTTGGGGCCCCGTATCTCGGGGCCACTTAATGCTAGGAACCCCAAATGTGGTGTGCAAACCCAGTGGAACTAGCACCATAAAATAACCAAAGCTGGAGTTTCTAGCACAAAGTGGCCCCGAGATACAGGGCCCCAAAAATCGGTTCAGAAAATGTCAAGCACTTTTCTGCAACAGAGAATGACATTTTCCAAACCTATTTGGGGCCCTGTATCTCGGAGCCACTTAGTGCTAGGAACTCAAGCTTTGGATATGTTGTGTCACCAGTTCTACTGGGTTGGCACACCAAATTTGGGGTTTCTAGCACCAAGTGACCCTGAGATAGGATAGGGGGCCCCAAAGTTGGTTCGGAAAATGAAATTTTTTTGCTGCAGAAAAGTGCTTGACTCGAGTATAAGTCGAGGGGGGCACTTTCAGCACAAAAAAATGTGCTGAAAAACTCGACTTATACTCGAGTATATACGGTAATAACTACTGCAGTAGGCAACAGACTCAAAAGATACATTCAGCATCTTTCCAAAATAACTGTTCTGTTTTATTTGATGCAACTGAAGGTTTTTATACACATGATTACGTAGGTATCACAATATTACAATTGTACTTGTATGATAACAAGGGGCGTAACATAGGCAGGCTAATTCTAATCAGGACTTGAAAGAATGCAAAGGTCTAATGAAAACCTTATTTGTGCCGTGTGCACAGTGAGTGCAATACATAGGCAAACACACAAAATAGAATACAATTTTATCAGCACTGACATTGTCATATGTGCAAAGTAGCAATGATATTTTGCAGCTTGCCGTAAGGTCTTGGTGTCTGCACAGGCATGAGCTTACAGTCATCTTTGTTGATAGTGAAGGTCAATGTAACCACAGAGAAAAGGGGAAGTAATTGGCCAGAAATAATCCAACCTGGTTAACCAAGGTCTGACCAACCATGGAAGTTGCATGAGATAAGCTGAAGTAGTTGGTCGGGAATAATCCAACCTTATTAAACAAGGTCCGACCAACCATGATAGTTGCATGAGATATGGGGAAGTAGTTGGTCAGGAATAATACAACCTGGAGATCCGTGGTCTGATCAACCATAGTAGTTGAATGGGATAATGGGAAGCAGTTGTTTAGGAATAATCCAGCCTAGATAACCACAGTACAGTGCCTTGAAAAAGTATTCATACCCCTTGAAAATTTTCCACATTTTGTCAAATTACAACCAAAAACATAAATATATTTTATTGGGATTTTATGTGATAGACCAACACAAAGTGGCACATAATTGTGAAGTGGAAGGAAAATGATAAATGTTTTTCAGCATTTTTTACAAATAAATATGTGAAAAGTGGGGGGGGGGGGGGCATTTGTATTTAGCCCCCCTTGAGTCAATACTTTGTAGAACCCCCTTTCGCTGCAATTACAGCTGCAAGTCTTTTTGGGGATGTCTCTACCAGCTTTTCACATCTAGAGAGGAACATTTTTGCCCATTCTTCTTTGCAAAATATCTCAAGCTCTGTCAGATTAGATGGAGAGCGTCTGTGAACAGCAATTTTCAAGTCTTGCAACAGATTCTCAATTGGATTTAGGTCTGGACTTTGACTCTGGCTGTATGTTTAGGGTCGTTGTCCTGCTGGAAGGTGAACCTCCACCCCAGTCTGCAGTCTTTTGCAGACTAACAGGTTTTCTTCTAAGATTGTCCTGTATTTGGCTCCATCCATCTTCCCATCAACTCTGACCAGCTTCCCTGTCCCTGCTGAAGAAAAGTATCCCCACCACATAATGCTGCCACCACCATGTTTCACGGTGGGGATTGTGTGTTCAGGGCGATGTGCGGTGTTAGTTTTCTGCCACACATAGAGTATTGCTTTTAGGCCAAAAAGTTCAATTTTAGTCTCATCTGACCAGATCACCTTCTTCCACATGTTTGCTGTGTCCCCCACATGGCTTCTCACAAACTGCAAATGGGACTACTTATGGATTTCTTTCACCAATGTCTTTCTTCTTGTCACTCTTCCATAAAGGGCAGATTTGTGGAGAACATGACTAATAGTTGTCCTGTGGACAGATTCTCCCACCTGAGCTGTGGATCTCTGCAGCTCCTCCAGAGTTACCATGGACCTCTTGGCTCTTCTCTGATGAATGTTCTCCTTGCCTGGCCTGTCAGTTTAGGTGGACGGCCATGTCTTGGTAGGTTTGCAGTTGTACCTTACTCTGTCCATTTTTGGATGATGGATTGAACAGTGTGCTGTGAGATGTTCAAAGCTTGGGATATTTTTTATAACCTAACCCTGTTTTAAACTTCTCCACGACTTTATCCCTGACCTGTCTGGTGTGTTCCTTGGCCTTCATGATGCTGTTTGTTCACTAAGGTTCTCTAACAAACCTCTGAGGGCTTCACCGAACATCTGTATTTATATTGAGATTAAATTATATAGGTGGACTCTATTTACTAAATAGGTGACTTCTAAAGGCAATTGGTTCCACTAGATTTTAGTTAGGGGTATCAGAGTAAAAGGGGCTTAATACAAATGCACGCCACACTTTTCAAATTTTTTTTACCAATAAATATCTGAAAACTATTTATCATTTTCCTTCCCCTTTACAATTATGTGCCACTTTGTGTTGGTCTATCACATAAAATCCCAATAAAATAAAGTTACGTTTTTGGTTGTAACATGACAAAATGTGGAAAATTTCAAGGGGTATTAATACTTTTTCAAGGCACTGTAATTGCATGAGATAAGGTAAAGTATTTGGTTTGGAATAAAACAACCTAGAGAATCAAGGTCCAACCAACCATGGTAGTTGCATGGGATAAGGGGAAGCAGTTGGTCAGGAATAGGGATGAGCCGAACACCCCCCGGTTCGGTTCGCACCAGAACCCGCGAACGGACCGAAAGTTCGCACGAACGTTAGAACCCCATTGACGTCTATGGGACTCGAACGTTCGAAATCAAAAGTGCTCATTTTAAAGGCTAATTTGCATGGTATTGTCCTAAAAAGGGTTTGGGGACCCGGGTCCTACCCCAGGGGACATGTATCAATGCAAAAAAAACTTTTAAAAACGGCCGTTTTTTCGGGAGCAGTGATTTTAATGATGCTTAAAGTAAAAAAAAAAAGTGAAATATTCCTTTAAATATCGTACCTGAGGGGTGTCTATAGTATGCCTGTAAAGTGACGCGTGTTTCCCATGTTTAGAACAGTCCCTGCACCAAATGTCATTTTTAAAGGAAAAAATCTCATTTAAAACTGCTTGCGGGTTTAATGTCATGTCGGGTCATGGCAATATGGATGAAAATCAGTGAGACAAACGGCATGGGTACCCCCCAGTCCATTACCAGGCCCTTTGGGTCTTGTATGGATATTAAGGGGAACCCCGCACCCAAATTAAAATAAGGAAAGGTGTGGGGCCACCAGGCCCTATATACTCTGAACAGCAGTGCAAACAAGACAGGGACTGTAGGTTTGTTGTTAAGTAGAATCTGTTTGTAATTTTGAACATTTTTAACGTGTTTAGCTCCAGCCAAAAAATCTTTTCTAAGCTTTTTGGAAAACATAGGGAAGGGTTATCACCCCTGTGACATTTGTTTTGCTGTCTTTCCTCCTCTTCAGAAGATTTCACCTCACTTTTTTGTCCCAATGAAAAATGTTTTTTGAAAATTTGGGTTTTTTTGTGGAACAAGGATTGGAAAGCATCAGTGGAAAGGGGAAATTGTTTTCCCATATTAACTCTTACAGGAGAGAATTTCCCTTCCTAGGGGTAGATTTCATCTCACTTCCTGTTGTCTCCTTCCGTTTGCAAGTAGGAGTCATTTGTAAGTTAGATGTTTGAAAGTAGGGTCCTGCCCTATATACTCAGCAGAAATTTGGGCCTTAGGTATTGCTGTGGCCACAACACTGTAAGCCCTCACAGGGCCCTGCTGTGAAATATTAGATCAAGAATTGTAATTACATGCCCCTGTTGAACAGGAGCTGAAAAATTAGGCCTTAGGCACTGGTGCTGGTGCCACAACACTGCAACCCCTCACAGACACTCTAGTTGGAACGCAGGAATGAGCCCTGCTGCAAAGTATTGCTTCAAAAATTGTAATTACACGCCCCTGTTAGACAGGGGCAGAAAAATTGGGCCTTAGGCACTGGTGCTGGTGCCACAACACTGCAACCCCTCACAGACACTCTAGTTGGAACGCAGGAACGAGCCCTGCTGCAAAGTATTGCTTCAAAAATTGTAATTACACGCCCCTGTTAGACAGGGGCAGAAAAATTGGGCCTTAGGCACTGGTGCTGGTGCCACAACACTGCAACCCCTCACAGACACTCTAGTTGGAACGCAGGAACGAGCCCTGCTGCAAAGTATTGCATCAAAAATTGTAATTACACGCCCCTGTTAGACAGGGGCAGAAAAATTGGGCCTTAGGCACTGGTGCTGGTGCCACAACACTGCAACCCCTCACAGACACTCTAGTTGGAATGCAGGAACGAGCCCTGCTGCAAAGTATTACATCAAAAATTGTAATTACACGCCCCTGTTAAACAGGGGCTGAAAAATTGGGCCTTAGGCACTGGTGGTGGCGCCCAGAACCAAAAATGTTCTTACAAGCTATCAGCGTGATGATTGAGGAGGAAGAGGATAATTACTCAGGGATAGTCACTCAGCATCAGCATAGGCAGTCTTTGAAGGGATCTGAGATTTCAAAAAAAATTATTCGGTTACATCAGCATCAGGTGCTTGGTAGCTGGTGGTGATCCAAGACTCATTCATTTTTATGAAGGTCAGCCGATCGACCGAGTCGGTGGACAGACGCACCCTGTGATCGGTTACCACGCCTCCAGCAGCACTGAATGTGCGTTCCGAAAGAACGCTGGATGCAGGACAGGCCAGTAGCTCAATTGCATACTGTGCAAGCTCTGGCCAGTGATCCATCCTCAAGACCCAGTAACCCAGAGGATTTTCGGTGGGAAAGGTGTCCAAGTCTGATCTTGCCCCTAGGTATTCCTGCACCATATAAAACAGACGCTGGCGATGGTTGCTGGAACCGATCATACCTTGGGGCTGCGGACCAAAAAATTGTCTGAACGCATCGGTCAGACGGCCACCTTCTCCACCGCTCCTTCTTTGACTGACCGAAGCCTCAGCAACACGTTGTCCAGAAACAGGAGTTTGTAACCTCCCAGTCTCTGGGAACGCGTTGCACAGACCTTTCTGCAAGGCCTCCCGAAGATGTTTCATCCTCTGCTCCCTCTGCGATGGCAAGATAAGGTCCGCAACCTTACCCTTGTAACGTGGATCAAGGAGGGTTGCCAGCCAGTATTGGTCCTTCTCCTTGATACCACGAATACGAGGATCCTTACGCAGGCTTTGCAGGATCAGGGAGGCCATGCAGCGTAGGTTTGCTGAGGCATTCGGTCCGGAGTCCTCTGGGTCACTAAGAACGACATGGTCCGCAGCCACCTCCTCCCAGCCACGTACAAGTCCATGTGTTTCTTGGGACTGATCCCTTAAAGACTGCTGCTGATGCTGAGTGCCAGGCTCCACCTCCATACTGACACAATCTTCCTCCTCCTCCTCTTCCTCCTCGTCCTCTTCCTGTGTGATCGGCGGGCACGCAGGAACACTGTCTGGATAAAGGGGGCCTTGAGAGCTAAGGAAGTCCTCCTCTTCCTGCCTCTGTTCTGCCTCAAGTGCCCTGTCCATTATTCCACGCAGCGTGTGCTCCAACAGGTGGACAAGGGGGACAGTGTCACTGATGCATGCACTGTCACTGTTCACCATCCTCGTGGCCTCCTCGAATGGTGACAGGACAGTGCATGCATCCCTGATCATGGCCCACTGGCGTGGGGAAAAAAAACCAAGCTCCCCTGACCCTGTCCTGGTGCCATAGTCGCACAGGTACTCATTGATGGCCCTCTGCTGCGTGTGCAGCCGCTGCAGCATGGCCAACGTTGAGTTCCACCTGGTGGGCATGTCACAGATTAGGCAGTTCTTGGGCAGGTTAAACTCCTTTTGGAGGTCCGTCAGCCGAGCACTGGCATTATATGACCGGCGGAAATGCACACAGACTTTCCTGGCCTGCCTCAGGACATCCTGTAAGCCCGGGTACCTGCCCAAGAACCGCTGCACCACCAAGTTAAGGACGTGAGCCAAACAGGGCACATGGGTCATTTGTCCCTGTCGGAGGGCAGAGAGGAGGTTGGTGCCATTGTCGCAAACCACCATTCCTGCCTTAAGTTGGCGTGGCGTCAACCACCTCTGAACCTGCCCCTGCAGAGCTGACAAAACCTCTGCCCCAGTGTGGCTCCTGTCCCCCAAGCACACCAGCTCAAGCACCGCATGGCATCTTTTGGCCTGCGTACTTGCGTAGCCCCTTGAACGCCTACGGAGCACCGCTGGTTCCGAGGAAGAGGCCATAGAGGAAGAAGAAGAGGAGGGGGTGGAGGAGAGAGGTGTGTCACAATCAGCATTTTGGAGGCGTGGTGGCGGAACAACCTCCAACACTACTGCACCTTGTCCTGCATCCTTCCCAGCTGCCAGCAGAGTCACCCAATGCGCCGTGAAACTTAGGTAACGTCCCTGTCCATGCCTGCTGGACCATGAGTCAGCGGTAATATGCACCTTACCGCTGACCGCCCTGTCCAGCGAGGCATGGACATTGCCTTCCACATGCCGGTAGAGAGCCGGAATCGCCTTCCGTGAGAAAAAGTGGCGTTTGGGTACCTGCCACTGAGGAACCGCACATTCCACAAACTCACGGAAGGGGGCAGAGTCTACCAACTGAAAAGGCAGCAGTTGAAGTGCTAGCAATTTTGCCAAGCTAGCATTCAACCGCTGGGCATGTGGATGGCTGGGAGCAAACTTCTTTCGGCGGTGCAGCAGCTGGGGCAGGGAAATTTGCCTGGTACAATCTGACGTCGGTGTACCAAAAGCAGATTGCCCACAAGTACTTGGCTGTGACACACCTAATTCTACACCTTCATTCCTCTCACTGCAGGTCTCAGAGAGGACTGAAGGTCTAGTGGGGTTGGAAATCTCAGCTGATGAGGAGCAAGGAGAGATCCTCTTTGTTCTTTGGTGTGGGTCTTTTAGATACGCTTGCCAACGAACTGCATGGCAGGTCAACATATGTCTGGTCAAGCATGTGGTACCCAAGCGGGAGATGTTTTGGCCACGCGAGATACGCTTGAGACATATGTTGCAAATAGCAGCGGTGCGATCTGATGCACTCGTCTCAAAAAAGGCCCACACCAAAGAACTTTTTGAATAACGCGCAGAGACTGCAGCGCCCTGCACATGTGGAGCTTTGGGGTGTGATGCAGTCAATGTGCTGCCCTTAGGCTGGCCCCTGGAGGGCATCCTGCCTCGTTGGTGATGTGCCGCCGCCTCCTCCTCCTCCTCCTCCTCCTCCTCCTCCTCTCTCCTATCAGGCACCCACGTTGAGTCAGTGACCTCATCATCCCCTCCCTCCTCATCACTGGAGCAAACCTGGCAGTATGCTGCAGCAGGGGGAGCATGACTGCCAGATTGCTGTCCTTCTTGGGCACCCCCTCTGTCCGTGCTCATGTTACTGCCTTCATCGAGCTCAGTATCGTCATCAGAGCCTTCCAAACGCTGGGCATCCTCCTGGAGCATGTACCCAACACTGTGGTCAAACAGTTCGAGGGAATCCTCATGAGGACATGGTGGAGCTAGGGAAGGAGTCACTGATGACATTGAGCTGAGGGAAGAGGCCGCTGCTTTGCCAGACAAAGCACCCTGGGCATGGGTGAGAGAGGATGAGGAGGATGAGGACGGCTTGGTCATCCACTCGACCAAGTCTTCCGCATGTTGCGGCTCAACACGGCCAGCTGCCGAAAAAAAGGCCAAGCGTGTCCCATGGCCACGTGCTGATGAGGATGCACCGTCTCCACGACCAGCACTAGACACAGAGCCTGCTTGCCCTCTCTTATTGGCTTGTGACTGTCTGCCTCTCCTTCTTGGCCTTCCAGACATACTAATGGCCTGTAGCTGCACTAAGCTGGGATAGAACACCTGTAATTTTCTTCAAGTAGCTTTATATACTGTAACCAGACAAGCCTGCCTGTCAGTAGGAAGATAACAGGAACGGATCTAGCTGAACACTGTGAGCAGGACGCACTGTACTAAATGTAAATAGTCTAGCTGCCTGACCGTGGTACTAATAGGATCAAATAGAACACCTGTAATTTTCTTCAGGTAGCTTTATATACTGTAACCAGACAAGCCTGCCTGTCAGTAGGAAGATAACAGGAACGGATCTAGCTGTACACTGTGAGCAGGACGCACTGTACTAAATGTAAATAGTCTAGCTGCCTGACCGTGGTACTAATAGGATCAAATAGAACACCTGTAATTTTCTTCAGGTAGCTTTATATACTGTAACCAGACAAGCCTGCCTGTCAGTAGGAAGATAACAGGAACGGATCTAGCTGAACACTGTGAGCAGGACGCACTGTACTAAATGTAAATAGTCTAGCTGCCTGACCGTGGTACTAATAGGATCAAATAGAACACCTGTAATTTTCTTCAGGTAGCTTTATATACTGTAACCAGACAAGCCTGCCTGTCAGTAGGAAGATAACAGGAACGGATCTAGCTGAACACTGTGAGCAGGACGCACTGCACTAAATGTAAATAGCAGGAACGGATCTAGCTGAACACTGTGAGCAGGACGCACTGCACTAAATGTAAATAGCAGGAACGGATCTAGCTGAACACTGTGAGCAGGACGCACTGCACTAAATGTAAATAGCAGGAACGGATCTAGCTGAACACTGTGAGCAGGACGCACTGCACTAAATGTAAATAACAGGAACGGATCTAGCTGAACACTGTGAGCAGGACGCACTGCACTAAATGTAAATAGCAGGAACGGATCTAGCTGAACACTGTGAGCAGGACGCACTGCACTAAATGTAAATAGCAGGAACGGATCTAGCTGAACACTGTGAGCAGGACGCACTGCACTAAATGTAAATTGCAGGAACGGATCTAGCTGAACACTGTGAGCAGGACGCACTGCACTAAATGTAAATAGTCTAGAAGATAACAGGAACGGATCTAGCTGAACACTGTGAGCAGGACGCACTGCACTAAATGTAAATAGCAGGAACGGATCTAGCTGAACACTGTGAGCAGGACGCACTGCATTAAATGTAAATAGTCTAGATAGAAGATAACAGGAACGGATCTAGCTAAACTGAATACAGTGTATATATATATATGCAACACCTGGGATGCATATATATACACAATACACTGTAAGTGCAGCTAACTGACTGACTGTTCTGCCTAATCTATCTAACTCAAATCAAATGACACTGTCTCTCTCTCTCTCTATCTCTCAGCACACCGGAACACACACTACACAGGGCCGCCGTGCAGGCGGCCTTATATAGTGTGGGGTGTGTACTAAATCCCCTGAGCCATAATTGGCCAAAGCCACCCTGGCTTTGGCCAATTACAGCTCTCTCTACTGACGGCGCTGTGATTGGCTAAGCATGCGGGTCATAGTGCATGCTTGGCCAATCATCAGCCAGCAATGCACTGCGATGCCGCAGTGAATTATGGGCCGTGACGCGCCACACGAATTTAGCGCGAACGGCCCATAACGTTCGCAATTCGGCGAACGATCGAACAGCCGATGTTCGAGTCGAACATGGGTTCGACTCGAACACGAAGCTCATCCCTAGTCAGGAATAATCCAACCTGGAAAATCAAGGTCCGACCAGCCATGGTAGTTGCATGAGATAAGGGGAAGTAGTTGGTCTAGAATAATCCAATCTGGAGAAAACCAAGGTCTGACCAACCATGACAGTTGTGTCAGATAAGGGAAGGCAATTGGTCAGGAATAATACAACATGGAGAGAACCATGGTCTGACCAACCACAAAAATTGTTTGTGATAAGGGAAAGAAGTTGGTCAGGAATAATATGACCTGGAGAGCCCAGGTCTGACCAACCACGGAAGTTGCATGGGATAAGGGGAAGTAGTTGGTTGGGAATAATTCAACTTGGATAATGAAGGTCTTACCAATCAAGGTAGTTGGATGAGACAAGGGAAAGTAGTTGTTCTGGAATAAGCCAACATGGATAACCAAAATCTGACCAACCATGGAAGCTGCATGAGATAAGGGTACGTAGATGATCAGGAATAATCCAACCTGAAGAGAACCAAGGTCTGACCATCCATGAAAGTTGTGTCAGATAAAGGAATGTATGGTAACAAGGGACGCAACATAGGCAGGCTAATTCTAATCAGGACTTGAAAGAATGCAAACATGTAATGAAAACCTTATTTGTGCCGTGTGGACAGTGAGTGCAATACATAGGCAAACACACAAAATAGAATATAGTTTTAACAGCACTGACATTGTCATATGTGCAAAGTAACAATGACATTTTGCAGCTTGCCGTAAGGTCTTGGTGTGTGCACAGGGATGAGCTTACAGTCATCCCTGTTGATAGTGAAGGTCAATGTAAGCACAGAGAAAAGGGGAAGTAATTGGCCAGAAATAATCCAACCTGGTTAACCAAGGTCCGACCAACCATGGTAGTTGCATGAGATAAGCGGAAGTAGTTGGTTGGAAAAAATACAACTTGGATAACAAAGGTCCAACCAACCATAGTAGCTGCATGAGATAAGAGGAAGTAGTTGGTCGAGAATAATACAACCTGGAGATCCGTGGTCTGATCAACCATAGTAGTTGAATTGGATAATGGGAAGCAGTTGTTTAGGAATAATCCAGCCTGGATATCCAAGGTCCTACCAACCATGGTAGTTGCATGAGATAAGTGGAAGTATTTGGTCGGGAATAAAACAACCTGGTTAACCAAGGTCCGACCAACCATGGTAGTTGCATGAGATAAGCGGAAGTAGTTGGTTGGAAAAAATACAACTTGGATAACAAAGGTCCAACCAACCATAGTAGCTGCATGAGATAAGAGGAAGTAGTTGGTCGAGAATAATACAACCTGGAGTTCCGTGGTCTGATCAACCATAGTAGTTGAATTGGATAATGGGAAGCAGTTGTTTAGGAATAATCCAGCCTGGATATCCAAGGTCCTACCAACCATGGTAGTTGCATGAGATAAGTGGAAGTATTTGGTCGGGAATAATACAACCTGGTTAACCAAGGTCCGACCAACCATGGTAGTTGCATGAGATAAGCAGAAGCATTTGGTCGGGAATAATACAACCTGGTTAACCAAGGTCCGACCAACCATGGTAGCTGCATGAGATAAGAGGAAGTAGTTAGTCGAGAATAATACAACCTGGAGATCTGTGGTCTGATCAACCACAGTAGTTGAATGAGAAAAATGGGAAGCAGTTTGTTTAGGAATAATCCAGCCTGGATAACCAAGGCCTGACCAACCACAGTAAACATACAAAATAGAATACAATTTTATACAGAATTTACACATTTCCTTTACAGTTGGTATTTTTAGACATGGTTGGTGATGTAGCTGGGGGCCGAGATGTAAGAGTATCGTAAACACTGATTCCAGAGCAAGCCAAACAACAGTCATAGGATCAGATATTTGGACACGGGTTTGACCATTTTGAACGTCTTCTGGACACATTTTGGACAGTACAGGGTGACCCTTTCACCTCCCACTCGGATATGTCGACACGTATTCATGAACGCATAGCTCATTAATTCCTTTTGAAAACCAGACCTAAGATGGCTCCCTCTACCATATATAAACACCAGAAGTACTTTAGAGCGGTGAAACAATTCATCTCTTACCTTTGTTTTGCTTTGTGTAATTAAAGGCAACCCAATAAATTATTGCATAATTGCTGCTTTCTTTTCAAACCAATATGTAGAAATGTCACAATGGATTATGCTCCAGATACCCGGCGTAGTTATACGCTGGAGCATGTCATCATTACATGCGGCACACAAATTATTGTACGTTGTGATTTTCAAACAAGCTTAGGGAAGGGGGGTGGGGGGGGGGGGTAGTGGTGATAAAGGGACGGGGGTGAACAGTCCCCCCCCCCTCTACCATTCAATAAATCCGCCTGGGAGTATATTGAACAGCTCACTGATGGCTGTTTCGTGTTCTGCAGACTTGCTGACACTGGTATGATTCAGTAATTATTGTTTCTTTTAAGTTATTGCTGTAATTTTGCTTTCTAAGATCCCAATCAATTCCTGCCTCTCCAGGGCACGCTTGAAAAGCGATATTTTGGAAACACTGCTCTGATTGATTGGGCTGTTAGACACTGCCTGAGACAAATGACCCAATCTGCCACAAATTAGCCTGGCTTCCAGAGATAGTTTTATACGGGGATGTAAATTATATTGTCAGAGGGCCGTCACTTCTCCGCTTAAAGTACAGCTAACAAGAAACCGCATACTGTTACAACAACCTCTGTAGCATTTATTGATGGAAGGCAGGCAGATCCATAAAGCTTGCATGCTCTTCCTCTAAAACAGACAATTTAAGTTTGCAGAGATTTCAAAGCAGCCCCCATTAACCTCTTCAGTATTTAATATTGTATATGAGAGGTGTACCTTGGCTCCCATGGGGGTGAGTCAGCACTGAGATTGTCATATGTGCAAAGTAACAGTGACCTTTTGCAGCTTGCAGTAAGGTCCTGGTGTCTGCACACGAATTAGCTTGTAGTCATCCCTGTTGATAGTGAAGGTCAATATAAGCACAGAGAAAAGGGGAAGTAGATGGTCAGAAATAATCCAACCTGGAAAACCAAGGTCCAACCAATCATGGTTGTTGCATGAGATAAGTGGAAGTAGTTTGTCAGTAATAACACAACCTGGAGATCCCTGGTCTATTCAACCACAGTAGTTGAATGGGATAATGGGAAGCAGTTGTTCAGAAATAATCCAGCCTCCATAACCAAAGCCTGACTAACCACAGTAATTGCATGAGATAAGGGGAAGTAGTTTGTTGGGAATAATACAATCTGGATAACCAAGGCCTGACCAACCATGGTAGTTGCATGAGATAAGTGATAGTAATTGGTCGGGAATAATACAACTTGGATAACCAAGCCTGACCAACCATGGTAGTTGCCTGAGATAAGCAGCAGTAATTGGTCGGGAATAATACAACCTGGATAACCAAGGTCCAACCAACCAGGGTAATTGCATGAGATAAGGAGAAGTAGTTGGTTGGGAAAAATACAACCTGGAGATCCCTGGTCTGACCAACCACAGTAGTTGAAGGGGGTAATGGGAAGCAGTTGTTCATGAATAATCCAGCCTGGATAACCAAGGCCTGACCAATAACAGCAACAGCATGAGAGAATAGGAAGTAGTTGTTCAGGAATAATCCAACCTGGAGAATAATGCCGCGTACACACGGTCGGACTTTTCGTCTACAAAAGTCCAACGGACGCCGACGGACTAAAGCTGGCTGGTAATCCGATCGTGTGTGGGCTTCTCCGGACTTTCAGCAGACTTTTTCAGCCTCAAATCCGACGGACTTTAGATTTGAAACATGCTTCAAATCTTTACGTCGTAACTACGACGGACCCCTGAAATCCGCTCGTCTGTGTGCTAGTCCGACGGACAAAAACCCATGCTAGGGCAGCTATTGGCTACTGGCTATGAACTTCCTTATTTTAGTCCGGTGTACGTCATCACGTACGAATCCGTCGGACTTTTGTGTGGTCGTGTGTAGGCAAGTCCGTTCGTTAGAAAGTCTGCTGCAAGTCCGCCGAAAGTCCGCCGGAAGTCTGTCGGACAGGCTGTCGGACTTTTGTAGACGAAAAGTCCGACCGTGTGTACGCGGCATTAGGGTTCAATTAACTCTGGTAGTTGCATGAGATAAGGGGAAGTAGTTGGTCAGGAATAATCCAACCTGGAGAATCAAGGTCTGAGCAACCATGGTAGTAGCAGGAGATACGGGGGAAATAATTGTTCTGGAATAATCCAATCTGGATAAACAATATCTAATAAACCATGGAAGCTGCATGAGAAAAGGGGAGGTAGATGGTCAGGAATCATCCAACCTGGAGAGAACCAAGGTCTGGCCAACCGTGAAAGTTGTATCAGATAGGGGTAGTAATTGGTCAGGAATAATACAACATGGAGAGAACCATAGTCTGACCAACCACAAAAGCTGTTTGTGATAAGGGGAAGTAGTTTGTCGGGAATAATACAACCTGGAGAGCTCAGGTCTGACCAACCACGGTAGTTGCATGAGATGAGGAGAATAGTTGGCTGGGAATAATTAAACTTGGATAATGAAGGTCTTACCAATCAAGGTAGTAGGATGAGACAAGGGAAAGTAGTTGTTCTGCAATAATCCAAACTGGATCACCAAGGTCTGACTAACCACAGAAGTTGTGTGAGATGATTGGAAGTAGTTGTTTGGAAACAATCAACCTGCATAACCAAGATCTGACCAACCTTATGTGATAAGGGGAAGCAGAGGTCTCAAGGTCTTATCAACCATGGTAGTTCCATTTGTGGCCCAGACTAGTTGCCTACTACAACTACAACTCCATTTTCTGTGGGTTTAAATTTACAATTAAGTCAAACATCAAATATTTGCATTCAAAGTGACTCAGAGGACACAACTCACCCACTGATTGGCTCTAAATTTAATTCTGGCATTCATCTTCTTCGCCTGACTGCTTTGCTGGTTAAATCCCTATAGTTTTCTCTATGCTCATATTATGCACTTCAAGCTGTAGAATGGATGATGAGCACATCAAAAGATTTCAGCAGTGGTTAAGAACATGCTTTCTTTCCAATCCCAAAACATTAAAGGCATTTAGCAGTAATGCTTTTACCCTTTTGGGATCAGTAATAAGAGATGTTTCTATCTGCTGCTGGCATTTTTTGATGTGTTGATCATCCGTTCTGCTGTTTGAAATCAGAGGATATACCTGGGCTATGCACAGGGGGCCTTGGCTTACACAGCAAATATGCGCAAGCACTCAATTCACTTTTTAACTTTTCTCATAACCCAAACGGTAGTGAGCTTATGAAAATATAGGTCACTGTGTCCCATGATGGCAGCACCATCCTCTCTCTTATCCTCCATGGCAGGAGGCTGCGGCCCTGCAGTTCGGTAGACCTCTAACACCTTGGTATCAGCATTTGAGAAGAGTCTGAATGCTGACATCACATATCGGCAACCCAGGAAGATTGCAGGCTTGTTTTATTAGCAATGCCAAGATGCATCTGAACATGTAATAGGGGTTGCTTGGCTCTTTATTTTAGACTTATAATGCAGGTGAAGGGTTTTTACTTTTCACTTAGAACAAATGTGTGTGCAGTAAAATTTACATTGTTAGATTTTTTATTTTTTTTCCCAAGCAAGCTCTTGAATAATAGTGTGGTTGTGTAAATCTATTCTTCTGGTCTGGTATTGTGAAGAAGAAACTGAGTTATGTGGAGCGTATGATGAAGATCTCGGTGCAATGAGGACAAGTAAATATGTGACTTCAAAAGAGCGGTAGGGGAGGCTATTGGGGCCCAATAGGGATAACGTTGTGAAAATAGTACAGGGATAGGGTAAACATGAAGGTTCAGTTCTAGGGTTGGGTTAAAGGTCAGAGTTTGGTTACTGGGCGGGTGAAAACCCAAATTAATGAGGAACTTCACTACCTCCATGTTTTTTTGCAGCTTACCTTTTTCTGTTGATGTTATGCACAATTCCCATAATCACCTGGACATTGAATTCAGAGTCATCCTGCTATGACCTGCAATGCTGCTGCCATTGGGTTCCAAGCCAACTTCATTACTGATGTCATTAGGAGCCAGCTGCCTCTTCCTGGTTCATCCAGCTCAGCCCTCTGGTGATGCACTGCCAGGTCTGTCCACCTCCATCCGCTGAATGGAACCAAAAGCATCCTGGGAGATGTGACTTGTATATTCCAGGACCATTGGAGACGTCATTCTCACCTAGGCACAAATGGCACTCAGGCAAAGGGAGGGATGGGGCATACTAATGTAGCACCCTCTATTTGAAGGTAGGTGCTAGAATAGGATGTTTCTGGGTTTAAAATATCAGTGTAGGCAAATTTAGACAGGCCTGTGTTGTAAGTTAGGCCTGTTTGTTTTGATTTGAGATTGGGAGTGTTTAGTGTAGTGGTGGGTGTGACCACCTGTTCTCTGACTCAGAAGCGCCTCCCCTGCTTTCAGGAAGATTGTTCTGGAACAGAGGTTGGACCTGAGGTTTGAGTGGCAGGAAGCTCATGTGAGGAGCTCTGACCAATTACCATGTGGTATTGGCAGGGGGCAGGCCTCCCATATAAGCTGGGGTCACATGCTGCCCGGGAGTTCTGATGGTGCAGGAGAAAGTGAGAATGGAGTATTAGGTAGCTGCCGCAGGGCGTCCCCATGTGGGGGGCATGCCGAGCGTGGAAGAGGGATGGAGGAGCCACTAGGATGTATTCCTGGATAAAGATCTTAACCATGGAGTTGGTGTCAAGCTGCTGTGACCGGGGGGAACACAGGACTTGCACACAGGTGAAGATCGGTGAAGGAGAAGTAACAGTAGGACTGAGAAGAGCAGATTTCTGTGACCGGGGAACACAGAGCTTGCCCTTTGGAGAAACTCAGTGTACAAGAAGCAACAGGAGAAGTGTTGAGAGTAGTGCAGAATGCTGTGGCTGGGGAACGCAGCGTTTGCAGTTATGGACTGGCTGGGAACAGTGGTCCGCCTATTACCATGTGCTAGGCCGTCTGGGAGAGGTATCGAGTATCTCTGTCCTGGTAAAGCACTTCGGTAATACCTTTCAAGAGACTATGTACCTACCAATTCACTGAGCCACCGGGGAGAGGTATTGCATGCCTCTGGCTTGTTGATTTGCTGAAGCAACACTATTCGAGTACAGCCAGCAAACTGGGATTATTCAGAGTGGTCCCATTTTGTGTTACTGGAAGTGAAGCAACAGGAATCTAACAGTTTTGCAGTAGAGGATTTGTACAAGTGGAGAGGAATCTAGAGGAGTGATAATCTGCAGGAGTGAGTGCAGAGGAAGAGGAGCAATAGTCTGCATTGGAGATATGCAGGGAAATAGACTGTGAATGTTTAAAGTGCATCATTTTCAGGGCTAAAACTGCTAATCAATGTTGTACAAATGTGATGACAATTCAATAAGTGCTATGGGCATCCCATAGCTTCCTTTACCCCAACCAGGTTGTATCCAGGGGCGTAACTACCACCATAGCGACCCATGCGGGCGCTATGGGGCCCGCAGCCAAGTGGGGCCCAGTGAGGATAAGAGCACCGCCGGCACAGTCTCCCAGCCAGGGGAAGAGAGAGGAAAGGAAGAGAGCTGAATCAGCAGAGAGCTGAATTGCCCAATGTAAGAGCTTTCATTAGAACTTCCAGTGTACCCGGGGCTCACGTCACATAGCTCCACCTTTTGGCCCGGTGCCTTTGATAGACAGAACGCCGATCCAATGCGGGACATGTGACGTCATCAAAGGCGTCGGGCCAAGAGGTGGGGCTATGTGACGATGAGCCCCGGGAAGACAGGAAATTCAAATGAAAGCTATAACAGCGGGCAATCCCGCTCTCTGCTGATCCGGGTGGCTTGCCTCTTCCTCTGCATAGGTGGGGCTGTATGGGGCACAGGCAGACCAGGCTGTATTGGGCACAGGTCACGCTGTATGGGGCACAGGTCATGCTGTATTGGGCACAGGTCACGCTGTATGGGGCACAGGTCACGCTGTATGGGGCACAGGTCACGCTGCATTGACACTAGGGCAGCTGTGGGGGGCTGTTTGCAGGGGGGCCCCATACAACATTTTGCTATGGGGCCCTGCTATTTCTAGTTATGCCCCTGGTTGTATCCCGCAATAAATGCAACAAAACTACGCAAATAACTGCTCATCGTCTTAGAGGTGATAGATGGGGGTCTGGCAGCAGGGTGATTTGGTGGATGTTAGCAACTAGTGGTAACCAACCGCTACACCAAAACAATAAAGGTAATAAAAAATAAAATATGCTGAGGAATGTGGCTGTTATGTATCTATGCCAGCATAGAGCACTGGAGAGGGAGACAAGAACACAGAAATGGATATTTTAAGGGATTTCCAAACAAAGATCAGTTAAAAGTAAGACCCTTTCACATGGGGCGGACTCTGGCTTGCTCAGCAGGGGACCTGTCCTCCGATGCCCGCTGAGCAGGCGGATAGAAGGTCTGTGCCCCGTTCCATTGATGCAGAGCGGACATGGATAAAGCACGCTCTCTTGGGCTAAGCGGAGGGAACGAATCCCCCTTCTGTTTGTTTTTGCAGGATCGGATTGGAGGTAGGTTGTCCGTTTACACCTGCCACTCCATAGAGTGGAATGGATGGAGGTTCCAATCGGGTCTGTCTGAAAAAACAAACAGGCAAACCCTATAGGAACATTTAGTGCTAGGGTCGGGTTACCCATTGCCGATAGGTCAGAGGTCAGGTGTGTCTGGGGAGATTATTCTTGACTTTAAGTGAGAGAAAATATCCCCAAATGGCCACAGAGAGGACCATCATCAGAAACCATGGGCCCCCATACAGCCTTCGCGACAGGATAGTGTCTGCCTAACAGGACCAGCCCTCCTCCATCCCACATAGAGAAGGGACTTTAAATACCTTATTGTGTACGGACAGTAATCCCACCAGCTGTGTCTTCCAGAAATTAAATAAAAGTTCCCCGGGCCTCATCAGCTCTGGCCGGGGATACAATACAAAGGGGACTATTTACTCATTTTTGGGATCAGGCGGAGTAATTCTTTGTGCTGTGGCTCCTGACAAATAAAGTTCCAGCTTGCCCCCTGTGGATTTATAATCGAAGAAAGGGCTGGATGGGGCCTGGGGAACTTTTATTTGATTGCTAACATCCAGGGCCTGTGGGTTACTGTGCATGCACCCAAAGATATTTCAAGAGTCCCCTCTCTGCCCTTGGGTCTCCTGCTGGACTGATGAGGCCTGCGCCCGTTAAAGGATGTGAGCAGGACCTTTAGCCGCACAGGTTTGAATCCTGTTGACCATGTCAAATGTCAGCAGGAACCCGATTTGCCACCAGCAATGATGGCATGCGGGCCAAAGGGCTCCTCCCACTGTCCTCCTGCCCAGGAACGAGATATGAGGGTACACACACCTGTAATGTGGAGCTACTCCACCATCTTGGTCACTTACATTCTGCCAGCTTGAGGCCCGCCTTGAGAAACAAGGAATGTCCACATAGTCAGCCTTGTTAACATTTTACTGTAGCAGAAACATAATGCATTGTTCTTTGCCTCTTTTCTCCCAACATTAGTAACTCTGCACAGTTCAACTTTAACAAAGAATGGCCAATCAGCTCTTCCAGATCTCTCACTGTAGGTTCCCGTAGGGGGGTTCTCCAAAGCAGCCTGCACAGGGTCTACCCGGAGGGGTTTTCTTCCTTAGGTTACAAGCAGTATACTAGGGGTATCCTTTTCCCACCACCCTTTGCCCCAGGCTCTTCCTATCTAGGAGTATAAGGGACTTAGCCAGCCTTGCCCACAATCCACACCCATGGGGAGGAGTCTCCATAAAAGGGGTACTAACCCTTGCTTACTAGGAGGGCCAGTTCTATCCCATTATCGGCGGCAATGGCTACAGAAGCAGCAATATAAATCTAACATTGGTTCTAACCCTGAAATACAAAATTGTGCTGTATACATCTGTACAGCCAAACCATTGGAACATATTTAAAATGCAGCTTTATCATGTAAATCAGGATCAATATTTGCTGAGAATTGACTGATCGTTGATCAATGTTATTTTCAATGTTTTTTTTGTGAGGACAAGTTACACTTTAATAAGCTTACTAATGTTGGTTGGATTGCAGACCAGGCATCACTTAAGGCAATTTAGTCATCAAGATGATGCTTGCAAAGAATTCTGGGAAATGTAATACAGAATATAAAAAAGCCTCCTGAGTATTTTATGTTTGTAAGTACCTCTTGCCCCTCTGCGACAGTGTCAGCATTTGTGCAGATTCTGGTCAATTTTACATTGTTAACGGCTTCCCAGAACAGGGAGGGAGGGGACGGGCTCTGCCAAGTTCCTGTCACGGACCTTCCATGAGCATGGCAAGGTGATCCGAAAACCATCAAAATCTTTGGATAGGCGGCAGGGGGATCTATTTGCTCTGCTGTGGCCCCCTTTGTGCTGCTTCAGTTTCCTATCAAAGGAACATACTATATGTACAGTATATAGATGGCAACTCACCTAAAGGGGGGGGAAATCAGTTCACTTAAAAATCTTGTCTCTGATTCTGCTCCTGTCCTACATTCCTGTACTTTGCTGCCCAGCTGTTGATTGACTTCTGGCTTGTGTCCTGACTATTATTCTGTCTGCTGACAAAGTGCCACTGTGTTCTGGTTCCTGTCTGGTGATCCACAGTCATCCGCATCCGGCAAACACCAGCTGGCAAAGCCTGCTACACCGGCCCTCATGCCACTCTGTGTCCTCACACCTCCAATCATCATTACCAGGGGTGTTGGACAAGAGAAGCCCCCTCTCCAGTGATCTCCACCAGGTACATGACATAACCCTTTAAAAGAGCTACTTTGCCATTCCAATCCCACATTAATGCTCCTCACCCTGGGCACAGCCCATCACACTTTGCTTGTTGGACATTGACGTCGTACAGTAATCCATAGCGGCCAGATTTCTGTTTCCTGAAGTCAGATAAATGAAATATGGATTGAAGGTTACGCATTGATCTCTTTGCCTTACTAAATAAGTGATAAGTGTCTGGACATGGTTGGGCAGTGAGAATGTTCCCCTTTAAGTCCAACCATCCGCCATATTGTTGCTGTACCAACTAAAACATGACTTACTATAGAGTTGCAAAGCCTATGCAACTTACTGTGTTGACCATTGTAGAGCTTTTGTACATTGATGATTAGTAGAATTAGGTGCAACACATGATAATATGCTTGTGGAGCCCAGTTTTTTGTAGAACCTCCAATAGGCTTGTATGGTGGAGTAGAAGGCATTGATGACGTAGAGTAATCCATAACAGCCAATCAGATTTCAGTTTGCTGAGGTCAGATAAGTGAAAGATGGATGGGATGTTTCACTTGCACTTTTTTTCTTACTAAATAAGTATCTACCCATGGTTGGGCAGTGAGAAAAATTCCTCTATAAGTCCAATCATTTGCCATATTGTTGCTACATAAGCTAAAACACAACTTCCTATAGAGTTGCAAAGCCTACGCCACTTACTGTGCTGACCATTGTAGAGGTTGTGGTTAGTAGAGTTAGGTGCAACACATGATAATATGCTTGTGGAGCCCAGTCTTCCATAGAACCTCCTTAAGGCTTGTATGGAGGAGTAGAAGGCATTGCTAACATATGGTAACCCATAGCAGCCAATCCGATTTAGGTTTACTGAGGTCAGATAAGTGAAAGATGGATGGGATGTTTCACTTGCACTCTTTTTCTTACTAAATAAGTATCTGCCCATGGTTGGGCAGTGGGAATATTCCTCTCTAAGTCCAATCATTTGCCATATTGTTGCTATACCAGCTAAAACACAACTTTCTATTAAGTTGCAAAGCCTATGTAACTTACTCTGTTTTACATATTGTAGAGTTTATGCTTAGCAGAGCTGGGTGCAATGCATTATAATATACCTATGTAGCCCAGTCCTTCACAGAACCGCCATAAGGCTTGTATGGTGGAGTAGAAAGCATTGACGACATACGGAAACCCATAGCAGCCAATCAGATTTCAGTTTGCTGAGGTCAGATAAGTGAAAGATGGATGGGATGTTTCACTTGCACTCTTTTTCTTACTAAATAAGTATCTGCCCATGGTTGGGCAGTGGGAATGTTCCTCCAAAAGTCCAATCATCTGCCATATTGTTGCTACACCAGCTCAAACACGACTTACTATAGAGTTGCAAAGCCTACGCAACTTACTGTGCTGGCCATTGTAGAGGTTGTGGTTGGTAGAGTTAGGTGCAACACATGATAATATGCTTGTGGAGCCCAGTCTTTCATAGAACCTCCATAAGGCCTGTATGATGGAGCAGAAGGCATTGAAGACGTACAGTAACCCATAGCGGCCAATCAGAGTTCAGTTTCCTGAGTTCAGATAGGTGAAATATGGATGGAACGTTGGCCATTGATCCCTTTGCCTTACTAAATAAGTGTGGACATCCTAATAAGATCGTAGAAGCCGTCAACGAGCTGAGAGCCTTTGATGTGATTTGTGTTGCGGCAGTAAAGATCGCTTTGCTACACATTTACAGTGCATTGCAGGACTGTGCAAGTGGAATTGGATTACGGATGAGACTCAGCACATCCCTTTGTCTTCCTAATTAAAAGCTCGGCGGTCTCTCCGTCACTTATATTTTCGCTGCTCTTTCTTCCCAGCTAATGTTACACTAACGAGCTGGGTTTAGTGGCATTTATGTAGATAAAGCTCCGGTGATTGATTTCAATGGCTTGTTAAAATTAGTTTCAGCCACCATATTGATTTAATCCCTTTGCTTGAAAGTGCTAATTAATAATGATAATAAAAGTGTCTCAACTCATTATTATCAGCGGGAGGGAGGGAGGAGTAGAGGATGGACTGAGAAGAAGGGCCGCTGACAACCGGGAGGAGAAAGAGCTCCCAGAGCTAACATTGTTCACCAGAGGAGACTAATCATATTTTTTTGTACGGAAAGCCCCATATGTATCGCCACCAGAAAGAAGAAACTCAGCGCCTATTCTTAATGGCTGCCAAATAATGATGGGGCACAGAAACAATAACAAGATAAAAATGAATAGCCCACTAAAAGATAAAACTAGCTTTTACTGCAATATTCACCTTCGATCCAGAGATTTCCCCCATAGGGACTTGTTTCTGCAGCTAGATGTCATCGGTTTGGAGGCCAACATCATTGAAGCCATTTCCTCTGAGCACAGGTCATCCTGGATCCGCCCCCAGTCTGTGACTGGACAGTGAAAGGAGAAGCAACACAGTGATGAGCTCATCTCTCCGTCACTCTACTCCAGCCTTTCCCAACAAACTTTCCGTGGAATCCACCGGTTCCTAGAGGTTGCTTGGTGTTCCTTGAGCAATTTCTCTTTTTTAGATAAGTAACCACTGATAGCAATGATCTTTTTTTTAGCAAACTTCTCACTGATCACCAATGTAAGGAACATTCTTCCCACTGATCACCAATGTAAGGGACATTCTTCTCACTGATCACCAATGTAAGGAACATTCTTCCCACTGATCACCAATGTAAGGAACATTCTTCTCACTGATCACCAATGTAAGGAACATTCTTCTCACTTACATTGGTGATCAGTGAGAAGAATGTTCCTTACATTGGTGATCAGTGAGAAGAATGTTCCTTACATTGGTGATCAGTGAGAAGAATGTTCCTTACATTGGTGATCAGTGGGAAGAATGTTCCTTACATTGGTGATCAGTGATAAGAATGTTCCTTACATTGGTGATCAGTGATAAGAATGTTCCTTACATTGGTGATCAGTGGGAAGAATGTTCCTTACATTGGTGATCAGTGAGAAGAATGTTCCTTACATTGGTGATCAGTGAGAAGAATGTCCCTTACATTGGTGATCAGTGAGAAGAATGTTCCTTACATTGGTGATCAGTGATAAGAATGTTCCTTACATTGGTGATCAGTGGGACATAAGGAACATTCTTCTCACTGATCACCAATGTAAGGGACATTCTACCCACTGATCACAAATGTAAGGAACATTCTTCTAACTGTTCACCAATGTAAGGAGCATTCTTTTCACTGATCACCAATGTAAGGAACATTCTTCTTACTGATCACCAATGTAAGGAACATTCTTCTCACTGATCACCAATGTAAGGAACATTCTTATCACTGATCACAAATGTAAGGAACATTCTTCTCACTGATCACCAATGTAAGGAACATTCTTCCCACTGATCACCAATGTAAGGAACATTCTTCTCACTGATCACCAATGTAAGGAACATTCTTCCCACTGATCACCAATGTAAGGAACATTCTTCCCACTGATCACCAATGTAAGGAACATTCTTCTCACTGATCACCAATGTAAGGAACATTCTTCTAACTGTTCACCAATGTAAGGAACATTCTTCCCACTGATCACCAATGTAAGGAACATTCTTCTCACTGATCACCAATGTAAGGAACATTCTTCTCACTGATCACCAATGTAAGGAACATTCTTCTCACTGATCACCAATGTAAGGAACATTCTTCTCACTGATCACCAATGTAAGGAACATTCTTCTCACTCATCACCAATGTAAGGAACATTCTTCTCACTGATCACCAATGTAAGGAACATTCTTCTCACTGATCACCAATGTAAGGAACATTCTTCTCACTGATCACCAATGTAAGGAACATTCTTCTCACTGATCACCAATGTAAGGAACATTCTTCTCACTCATCACCAATGTAAGGAACATTCTTCTCACTCATCACCAATGTAAGGAACGTTCTTCTCACTGATCACCAATGTAAGGAACATTCTTCTCACTAATCACCAATGTAAGGAACATTCTTCTCACTGATCACCAATGTAAGGAACATTCTTCTCACTGATCACCAATGTAAGGAACATTCTTCTCACTGATCACCAATGTAAGGAACATTCTTCCCACTGATCACCAATGTAAGGAACATTCTTCTCACTGATCACCAATGTAAGGAACATTCTTCCCACTGATCACCAATGTAAGGAACATTCTTCTCACTGATCACCAATGTAAGGAACATTCTTCTCACTTACATTGGTGATCAGTGAGAAGAATGTTCCTTACATTGGTGATCAGTGGGAAGAATGTTCCTTACATTGGTGATCAGTGAGAAGAATGTTCCTTACATTGGTGATCAGTGGGAAGAATGTTCCTTACATTGGTGATCAGTGAGAAGAATGTTCCTTACATTGGTGATCAGTGGGAAGAATGTTCCTTACATTGGTGATCAGTGAGAAGAATGTTCCTTACATTGGTGATCAGTGAGAAGAATGTTCCTTACATTGGTGATCAGTGAGAAGAATGTCCCTTACATTGGTGATCAGTGAGAAGAATGTTCCTTACATTGGTGATCAGTGATAAGAATGTTCCTTACATTGGTGAACAGTTAGAAGAATGTTCCTTACATTGGTGATCAGTGAGAAGAATGTTCCTTACATTGGTGATCAGTGATAAGAATGTTCCTTACATTGGTGAACAGTTAGAAGAATGTTCCTTACATTGGTGATCAGTGGGACATAAGGAACATTCTTCTCACTGATCACCAATGTAAGGGACATTCTACCCACTGATCACCAATGTAAGGAACATTCTTCTCACTGATCACCAATGTAAGGGACATTCTTCTCACTGATCACCAATGTAAGGAACATTCTTCTCACTGATCACCAATGTAAGGAACATTCTTCCCACTGATCACCAATGTAAGGAGCATTCTTCTCACTGATCACCAATGTAAGGAACATTCTTCTCACTGATCACCAATGTAAGGAACATTCTTCCCACTGATCACCAATGTAAGGAACATTCTTCTCACTGATCACCAATGTAAGGAACATTCTTCTCACTGATCACCAATGTAAGGGACATTCTTCTCACTGATCACCAATGTAAGGGACATTCTTCTCACTGACCACCAATGTAAGGAACATTCTGCACTAGGATGGGGGATTGGGGGAGGGGAATTTGTGCCTGGAGGGGGACTAGATTGGGGGGAAGAGGATTTGTGTTAGGAAGGGAAATTTGATTGGTAGAGGATTTGTGCTAGGAGGGGGATTTGGAGTGGGGGGGGGGGGCATTTGTGCTCAAAGGGGAAATTTGATGGGCAGAGGATTTGTGCTGGGAGGGGGAAATATTTTTTTTTCGAGGGAGTGGGTGTGCTAGGATGGGGAGATTGGGGGAGGGGAATTAGTGCTGGGAGGGGGCTTTGCAGTGTTGGGGGGGAGAGATCTGTGCTCGGAGGGGAAATTTGATGGGCAGAGGATTTGTGCTGGGAGGGGGAAATATTTTTTTGGAGGGGGGGGGGCTTTGCGCTAGGAGGTGGATTTGGAGTGGGGGGGGGGGGGATTTGTGCTCAGAGGGGAAATTTGATGGGCAGAGGATTTGTGCTGGGAGGGGGAAATATTTTTTTGGAGGGGGAGGGCTTTGCGCTAGGAGGTGGATTTGGAGTGGGGGGGGGGATTTGTGCTCAGAGGAGAAATTTGATGGGCAGAGGATTTGTGCTGGGAGGGGGAAATATTTTTTTTCGGGGGGGGGGGGGGGGTGCTAGGATGGGGAGATTGAGCAAGGGGAATTTGTGCTGGGAGGGGGCTTTGGAGTGTGTGGGGGGGGATTTGTACTCGGAGGGGAAATTTGATGGGCAGAGGATTTGTGCTGGGAGGGGGAAATATTTTTTTTTAGGAGGCAGGGGGTTTGTGCTAGGATGGGGGGATTGGGGGAGGGGAGTTTGTGCTGGGAGGGGGTTTTGGAGTGGGGGGGGGGATTTGTACTCGGAGGGGAAATTTGATGTGCAGAGGATTTGTTCTGGGAGGGGGAAATATTTTTTTTAGGGGGGGGGGTTTGTGCTAGGATGGGGGGATTGGGAGAGGAGAGTTTGTGCTGGAGTGGGGGGGGGTGGAATTTGTGCTCAGAGGGGAAATTTGAGAGACAGAGGATTTGTGATAGGAGGGGAAAATATATATTTTTTGGAGGGGGGGGATTTGTGATAGGGGCATATGGGGAGAGAGAGAGAGGATTTGAGCTTGGGAGGGGGCCAAAGATTTGAGCTGGGACGGGGGATATCAGCGCGTGAGGGGGGGGGGTACTGGGAGGAGGGGGAATTTATACTTGGGAGGTTAGTGCTCGATTGTTTTATTTTTTTGGGGACACATTTGCTGACACCTGATGCTCGTAGATCTTGTTAGGGGGGGGGTTGCAATTTGGGATGTTCGCCTTGGGGCTCTAGGTAACCTTGTCCCGGCACTTGGTGTGTATACGGAGTCATTATTAGCAGGTCTGAACATTTTTTCAAAGGTTCCTGTGGGGTGAAAAGATTGCTCTCTCCTCCAATCAGCTTATTGTCAGCACATGACCTGATTGGCTCCTTGTGCTTCTTCTTCCCCTCCCACTCCAGCTCTGCTGTCCATGTTTAGCGTTGTAGATGAAGGAATTTTCTTCTTTTTTTTTTTTTCTCGTTTCGTTAACGTTTTGTCTCTTTTTGGTTGTGTTTATGGAGGTCTCTGATGGGGAAACGAGACAATAAATTCAGCCGACATGTACGGGTTTTCACTACGTAAATCATACAATAAAATAAAAAAGGAAGAGCGGAAGGTAAAACGCGAGCGTCGGATGCATCCTCTGGGGTGCGGACGCCATTTACAATGCTCCCGGGTCCTGGACGCCGGGAGAGGAGATAAAACGCGCGGCTCGGATCTCAGCAACGTGTCGTAAAAAAAAAAAAAAAAAAAGGGTCTCTTTTTTACGGGGAAGGACAATGAGCAGTATAAATGTCGGCGATGTTTTGGTTGGCGGGAACTGTGTATATCTCACAGATGCCATTGATGCATATAGATGGAGCGAGAGGTAATGCCTCCATTGAATGGATTGATGGCTCTGATATCCTGGAGGATTCAACCTCATATGCATCTCGTGCATCTCGCGCCGAGCCGCCCCATCCGTCATCCTTCCGCCTCTCCGGAGCTCATAATGACACCTAGTCAGCAGACTAATGGGATGGCGCTTGTGTGTCTTGTTGATTCATACCGGACTGTATCCATCCTCATTAGATTCTCCATGAAACGCTGTCTCTGTTTTTTTAATGCTTCATATATTCAGCGCTCCGATGTGCGGCGATCGGCTTGCTTGACACTTTCATGTCCCGCGTCTGATGGGCCGGCCAATCCGTGGCGCCGTCTTCTTATTTTTTTATGGCCGCGCTTTGGAAGAGGATGGATCGGGCTGACACTCCGGGGCTTGATTTGCAAATGGCAGCATAAGGGCGAAGCGCGTAAAAAGCAGAGCCTTGGGGGTGACGGCATCGGCGACATGCCAAAATGTCGATCACATTGAGAAGAGAAGGTCCAAATATTTAAAGATAAAGTATATGGAGATATAAGAGACCAACACTTAACCCTTTATGTTATCATTTACAAAAGTATATCTGTAGTCCATTTCTCTTTTTCACATTTTGGATAGAGAAGGGTTGTGGGCCCACAATGGGGCGCTATTCTTCCCACTGATACCAACAACGGGGCACTATTCCTTCCACTGACACCAATGATGGGGCACTATTCCTTCCACTGACACCAACAATGGGGCACTATTCCTTCCACTGACATCAATGATGGGGCACTATTCCTTCCACTGATAGCAACAATGGGGCACTATTCCTCCCACTGATACCAATGATGGGGCACTATTCCATCCACTGACACCAACAATGGGGCACTATTCTTTCCACTGATACCAATGATGGGGCACTATTCCTCCCACTGACACCAACGATGGGGCATTATTCCTTCCACTGACACCAATGATGGGGCACTATTCCTCCCACTGATACCAACAATGGGGCACTATTCCTCCCACTGATACCAATGATGGGTCACTATTCCTTCCGCTGATACCAATGATGGGGCACTATTCCTCCCACGGACACCAACAATGGGGCACTATTCCTTCCACTGATACCAATGATGGGGCACTATTCCTTCCACTGATACCAATGATGGGGCACTATTCCTTCCACTGATACCAATGATGGGGCACTATTCCTCCCAATGATACCAATGATGGGGCACTATTCCTCACACTGACACCAACAATGGGGCATTATTCCTCCCACTGATACCAATGATGGGGCACTATTCCTCCCACTGACACCAATGATGGGGCACTATTCCTCCCACTGATACCAATGATGGGGCACTATTCCTCCCACTGACACCAATGATGGGGCACTATTCCTCCCACTGATATCAATGATGGGACACTATTCCTCCCACTGACACCAATGATGGGGCACTATTCTTCTCACTGATATCAATGATGGGGCACTATTCCTCCCACTGACACCAATGATGGGGCACTATTCCTCCCACTGACACCAATGATGGGGCACTATTCCCCCCACTGACACCAATGATGGGGCACTATTCCTCCCACGGATATCAATGATGGGACACTATTCCTCCCACTGATACCAATGATGGGGCACTATTCCTCCCACTGACACCAATGATGGGGTATCTGGAGTTTAGCTTTAATTTGTTAGTCAGGTCCATCTAAATGTAGTAGTCCCTCTAACGCTCCCCTCCCTCCCCCAGACTGACAATGCTGCTGTTCAAGGGTGTCTCCGATGCCCCTCTATCCAGAGTGGAGACACCCTAATACAGGAGGTGTGTGCTACTGGCAGGATCACCAGGTGAAAATAAAGGGAGAAAGAAAACGAATGCAGCCATCATATGTAAGGATTGGTAAGCTGCAATATGTGACATTTTTGTTTTAGGGTTTGGATACACTGAACCCCCCCTCCCCTCCCCCATTCACAGCTGAGCTTATTGGGGTCCATTTCCAGAAGAAAAACTCAACCCTCAGATTTCAATGTTATTCTATTGTGTCCAATCACATTGGAGCGTTGGAGCGATGAGCCTCAGAAGAAGTACAGGAGCTTCTCCAGAATGATGTGATTGGACATTATTGGCCCCAATAGACTTTAATGGAAGCCCCTGAAAAACACGAAATGCGCCTGACAACTGACGCCTGACAACTCCTCCTTCCAGGAACCAGCGACTAAAATTAAACGGTTAAGTCTGAAATTGCGTGAAAATCTCGGGTAAAAAAAAGCGGCCAAAGACGCCGTCGCTCGAGTGCGAATGTCACCTTAATATTCAGCCGGTATTTTATGCCGCACATTGTATAGATTACCGAGTGACATCCGACCCGTAAAATCAAACTGCATTATACACAAACAGTCCACGAAATGCGGGAGAGAGGAAAGAGAGCGCCGAGCAAAACCCCACCGACCTAGACAACCAAATCTTCCCTCTTATGTGATAACCGGCCCTAGAAAACCTCACCGCCGAAATCTTCCCCTCCCGGGTCCTACACAGCCGCCTCTCCTTTCCAGATACACTTCTCTGAGGGGTCTTCTTTCATAAATACATTATATTGCCAAAAGTATTGTGACACCTGCATTTACGTGAACTTTAATGACATCCCAGTCTTAGTCCGGAGGGTTCAATATTGAGTTGGCTCCGCCCTTTGCAGCTATAACAGCTTCAACTCTTCTGGGAAGGCCGTCCACAAGGTTTAGGAGGGTGTCTATGGGAATGTTTGACCATTCTTCCAGAAGAGCATTTGTGAGGTCAGGCACTGATGTTGGAGGAGAAGACCTGGCTCGCAGTCTTCACTCTAATTCATCCCAAAGGTGTTCTATCGGGTTGAGGTCAGGACTCTGTGCAGGCCAGTCAAGTTCCTCCACCCCAAACCCGCTCATCCATGTCTTTATGGACCTTGCTTTGTGCACTGGTGGGCAGTCATGTTGCAACAGGAAGGGGCCATCCAAGTACATAGTGTGTATACAGTGCAAGTATTCACAGCACTTAACTTTTTCCACATTTTGTTATGTTACAACCTTATTCAAAAATGGATTAAATTCATTATTTTCCTCAAAATTCTACAAACAATCCCCCATAATGACAACGTGACGGAAGTTTGTTTGAAATCTTTGCAAATGTATTAAAAATAAAAAAGGGAAAAATCTCATGTACATAAGTATCACAGACTCCTCCCATGTACATAAGTATCACAGACTCCTCCCATGTACATAAGTATCACAGACTCCTCCCATGTACATAAGTATCACAGACTCCTCCCATGTACATAAGTATCACAGACTCCTCCCATGTACATAAGTATCACAGGCTCCTCCCATGTACATAAGTATCACAGACTCTTCCCATGTACATAAGTATCACAGGCTCCTCCCATGTACATAAGTATCACAGACTCTTCCCATGTACATAAGTATCACAGACTCCTCCCATGTACATAAGTATCACAGACTCCTCCCATGTACATAAGTATCACAGACTCCTCCCATGTACATAAGTATCACAGGCTCCTCCCATGTACATATGTATCACAGGCTCCTCCCATGTACATAAGTATCACAGGCTCCTCCCATGTACATAAGTATCACAGACTCCTCCCATGTACATAAGTATCACAGACTCCTCCCATGTACATAAGTATCACAGACTCCTCCCATGTACATAAGTATCACAGGCTCCTCCCATGTACATAAGTATCACAGGCTCCTCCCATGTACATATGTATCACAGGCTCCTCCCATGTACATAAGTATCACAGACTCCTCCCATGTACATAAGTATCACAGACTCCTCCCATGTACATAAGTATCACAGGCTCCTCCCATGTACATAAGTATCACAGACTCCTCCCATGTACATAAGTATCACAGACTCCTCCCATGTACATAAGTATCACAGACTCCTCCCATGTACATAAGTATCACAGACTCCTCCCATGTACATAAGTATCACAGGCTCCTCCCATGTACATAAGTATCACAGACTCCTCCCATGTACATAAGTATCACAGACTCCTCCCATGTACATAAGTATCACAGGCTCCTCCCATGTACATATGTATCACAGACTCCTCCCATGTACATAAGTATCACAGGCTCCTCCCATGTACATAAGTATCACAGACTCCTCCCATGTACATAAGTATCACAGACTCCTCCCATGTACATAAGTATCACAGCCTTTGCCATGACACTCAGAATTGAGCTCAGGTGCCTCCTGTTTCCACTGATCATCCTTGAGATGTTTCTACAACTTGATTGGAGCCCACCTGTGGTAAATTCAGTAGATTGGACATGATTTGGAAAGGCACACACCTGTCTATAGAAGGTCCCACAGGTAACAGTGCATGTCAGAGCACAAACCAAGCCATGAAGTCCAAGGAATTGTCTGTAGACCTCCGAGACAGGATTGTATGGAGGCACAGATCGGGGGAAGGGTACAGAAACGTTTCTGCAGCATTGAAGGTCCTAATGAGCACAGTGGCCTCCATCATCCGTAAATGTAAGAAGTTTTGAACCACCAGGACTCTTCCTAGAGCGGGCCGCCCAGCCAAACTGAGCGATCAGAGGAGAGGGGCCTTAGTCAGGGAGGTGACCAAGAACCCGTTGATCACTCTGACAGAGCGCCAATGTTTCTCTGTGTAGAGAGGAGAACCTTCTAGATGAACAACCATCTCTGCAGCACTCCACCAATCAGGCCTGTATGGTAGAGTGGCCAGACGAAAGCCACTCCTCAGTAAAACGCACATGACAGCCCACCTGGAGTTTGCCAAAAAGGCACCTGAAGGACTCTCAGACCATGAGAAACAAAATTCTCTGGTCTGATGAAACAAAGATTGAACTCTTTGGCCTGAATAGCAAGCGTCATGTCTGGAGGAAACCAGGCACCGCTCATCACCTGGCCAATACCATCCCTACTGTGAAGCATGGTGGTGGCAGCATCATGCTACGGGGATGTTTTGTCAGCGGCAGGAACTGGGAGACTAGTCAGGATCGAGAGAAAGATGAATGCAGCAATGTACAGAGATATCCTTGATGAAAACCTGCTCCAGAGCGCTCTGGACCTCAGACTGGGGCTATCGTTCATCTTCCAACAGGACAACAACCCTACACAGCCAAGATAACAAAGGAGTGGCTAGGGTACAACTCTGTGAATGTCCTTGAGTGGCCCAGCCAGAGCCCAGACTTGAACCCGATTGAACATCTCTGGAGAGATCTGAAAATGGCTGTGCACCGACGCTCCCCATCCAACCTGATGGAGCTTGAGAGGTCCTGCAAAGAAGAATGGGAGAAACTGCCCAAAAATAGGTGTGCCAAGCTTGTAGCATCATACTCAAAAAGACTTGAGGCTGTAATTGGTGCCAAAGGAGCTTCACCAAAGTATTGAGCAAAGGCTGTGATACTTATGTACATGGGAGGAGCCTGTGATACTTATGTACATGGGAGGAGCCTGTGATAATTATGTACATGGGAGGAGTCTGTGATACTTATGTACATGGGAGGAGCCTGTGATAATTATGTACATGGGAGGAGTCTGTGATACTTATGTACATGGGAGGAGCCTGTGATAATTATGTACATGGGAGGAGCCTGTGATAATTATGTACATGGGAGGAGTCTGTGATACTTATGTACATGGGAGGAGCCTGTGATACTTATGTACATGGGAGGAGTCTGTGATACTTATGTACATGGGAGGAGTCTGTGATACTTATGTACATGGGAGGAGCCTGTGATACTTATGTACATGGGAGGAGCCTGTGATACTTATGTACATGGGAGGAGCCTGTGATACTTACGTACATGGGAGGAGTCTGTGATACTTACGTACATGGGAGGAGCCTGTGATACTTACGTACTTGGGAGGAGACTGTGATACTTATGTACATGGGAGGAGCCTGTGATACTTATGTACATGGGAGGAGTCTGTGATACTTATGTACATGGGAGGAGCCTGTGATACTTATGTACATGGGAGGAGCCTGTGATACTTATGTACATGGGAGGAGCCTGTGATACTTACGTACATGGGAGGAGTCTGTGATACTTATGTACATGGGAGGAGTCTGTGATACTTATGTACATGGGAGGAGTCTGTGATACTTATGTACATGGGAGGAGTCTGTGATACTTATGTACATGGGAGGAGCCTGTGATACTTATGTACATGGGGGGGGTCTGTGATACTTATGTACATGGGAGGAGTCTGTGATACTTATGTACATGGGAGGAGCCTGTGATACTTAAGTACATGGGAGGAGCCTGAGATACTTATGTACATGGGAGGAGCCTGTGATACTTATGTGCATGGGAGGAGCCTGTGATACTTATGTACATGGAAGGAGTCTGTGATACTTATGTACATGGGAGGAGCCTGTGATATTTATGTACATGGGAGGAGCCTGTGATACTTATGTACATGGGAGGAGCCTGAGATACTTATGTACATGGGAGGAGCCTGTGATACTTATGTACATGGGAGGAGCCTGAGATACTTATGTACATGGGAGGAGCCTGTGATACTTATGTACATGGGAGGAGCCTGTGATACTTATGTACATGGGAGGAGCCTGAGATACTTATGTACATGGGAGGAGCCTGTGATACTTATGTACATGGGAGGAGCCTGTGATACTTATGTACATGGGAGGAGCCTGAGATACTTATGTACATGGGATTTTTTTTCCTTTTTTATTTTTAATAAATTTGCAAAGATTTCAAACAAACTTCTTTCACGTTGTCATTATGGGGGATTGTTTGTAGAATTTTGAGGAAAATAATGAATTTAATACATTTTTGAATAAGGCTGTAAAATAACAAAATGTGGAAAAAGTGAAGCGCTGTGAATACTTTCCGGATGCACTGTAGGTTAGATAAATTTAGTTAGGCTTCACTGTAGTCGGTAAAGCCAGGGTAATATGGGGGTTCTTACAGTTAGCTGGCAGGCTCTAATGGGCCGAGCCTCTGTCCCTTCCCCCCTGGCTTGTTCACAACAAGCACGAGTTATCTGTGTGAAACAGGTCCATCAATGTTCCTGTAACGTCCTGTCTACGTCCTTTGGCACCTTGACAATAAAGTAACTCTCTCTTCTATATAGAATCCCTCTGCTTGCAGTCAAGGAGATAAGGTCCTGAGGAAGCACAAAGCGAAACGCCAACCTCTCTGACTCAGCAGCATTAGGGACTCTACATATATACATTGTGGGGTTATACCAATGAGGCTTTAACTTTCTTGTTTTTATTCTGTACTATTTTTTTATTTTGTAGTGTATAATAAATCAATTTTCATAAAATGATATAGTGTTCCTATTTAGTACCGGTAAAGTCCGCTCAGAATGTCCTATGTCCCTTAATGAAGTAACTATTCTACAGAAGTTCTTCCTTCCATGGTGTGCGACCAGTCTTCTTCCTCTTCCACTACAGTTGCTATCTGGGTACGATTCCTAACCGTTCCTATTAGGATTGCACATCTCCAATTCTTTTAGGTCTAGAAATGTTCTGCACAGCTCTGGCCATACTTGTTCTCGGGATTCCATCCACACAGTATGTTCTGTAACATACCTATCAATCCATAGTGTAGAAAAAAAACACCCCATGCACGTTTTCGCTAAATGATATCTCATTATTATAAAGGAACAGTTAACGATTCAGAAAAACTCACCATGCTCCATGTAAATGGATTGAGATATATCGCTCCTAAGTGTGCAGCTGAGACTTAGCAGCTGTGAAGGAGGATGGGGTAGAAGGGTAATGAGGATAAATGGAGTTGGGATGGGGCAAGCCTAGGAGAGATCGCCACTCATTTGAATAATGAAAATAACGCAGCATCTCAGGTGCCTTTGATGAGGGAGGAGAGGATGGAGATGGTTGCACTTCTGTTTATTCTTGGAGTACGATGTCTACCCTTCTATCTGTATCACAACACATCAATGTGTGCCGGTCTTATCACATCACAATGGGGATAATGAGTGGAAATGTATGAAGTATTGAATATCCCATTGCCTTTAGTCCAGTTTCTGAAGCTGTCCCCATGAGTTGGGTTCAAAGTTCAAGTTCAACTCCTCGCGATTTCTTATATAGCGCTACTCCTTGGTGGGGCCGCAGTAGATTTTAACAGGTTCTTTTTCAGAACAGTGCAGAGGCAGCCAGGCGCAGACCAACAGTTCATTCACTGTGGTTCACTTTGGTGCTGACGAAACTTGTAACAGGAGGAGGACAATGGGGAATGAGGTACTCTAAAAAGCTTGAGCCCAATTCTGCAGAGGACTCTTCTCTGTCTCTAGGCAGCGGTAACAAACTTCAAGACAGACAATGAGGGACTGAAACAGTCCAAGTCGTTATAGCTGGGGGCCAACTTTTTAATACACTTATCTACTACATACTTGTGCACCTAGTCTCACTACTTCTGACATCTCTTTGGGTCTTTGATCTCATTTTATCTCCACCCTTATTCACATATTTTTCACCTTTTTCAGTCTCCTGGATCTAATATCCTACCTTTTTCATTTTAGATGTTGGCATCACAGGTTTTCTCTTTTCACACATGCTTGCCCGCTGTTGTGTGTGCCCCGATCTGTTCGCTGCGGGACCACTACCTCAGTTCCCGTGGCAGGCACCTCCACCTTGTCCTCGACTCCATACCCATGGGATTGTGTTTTAGGGCTATCTGCCAGGTACGGTGGGGATTGATTTATTGTTCTTTTGCCTTTTCTTTTCTGTTATTTTATTTCATTTTTGCCTCATTTCTCCCCTCCACTTATGACATACCATTAGCCTTCTGGTTATGTATTTTCCAGATGCAACTAGACGTACCCCGCATTGCTCCTGATGAGTGGAGGTTTCCACGAAATGCGTAGAGCTTTCCTAGATGTGACGTCACCCTTACTCATATCATCTGAATACCCACTGGGGTTTTTCAGAAACATAATTGATTTTATACAATTTTATACATTGCCCACGTGGAATCAGGGAGGATAGACTGTGTTAATTGGAAATGTTACACTGTTATATATGTATATGTGTATAAAAAAAGAGAGATACAGAGGGGGAGGATTATTACGTTGCCAACACAACTCAATCAAAAAAAGGGAGCACATAACGTATACTAATGGCCAGCATGGTATAGGCCTATATATAGTTGAGGGTCAGGTCTTCCCTACATGTTTCGCCAAGGCATTGGCTTCCTCAGGGGAATAGGACATAACCAGTATATTGGTTATACTGGTTATGTCTTATTCCCCTGAGGAAACCCAATGTCTTGGCGAAACATGTAGGGAAGTCCTGACCCTCAACTATATATATAACATATATATATAACATCCAACATTATTGTTTTTAAAGGCAGAAGCAGGGATTTCCTTGCACTGCAGGTCATCAGGTACAGCTTCCTCCACCAAATCTGATGTCAAATCTCCAGAGACCAGCAGTTTCCAGGTCTAACTCCTCCATAGACTCCAAGCGCTGTAGAATAATGCTATATAATGTACAGTAATATTGTTTTTGGAGGCAGGAGCAGGGATTACCTTGCACTGCAAGTCCTCAGGTACAGGTTTCTCTCCAGCAAGGAGAACAGTGAGCAGCACAGATGTGGCACTCCAGATCTCATAAGACTGGCAGTTTCCTGGTCCAGGAATCCAGAGATCAGTGTAGTCAAAAGCAGCAAACGGAAGCAGGAACCAGAAGGGAAGTCAGCCAGGCAAAAATCTTTAACAGGAAAACACAGCAGGAAGTATCTGGATATGTTGACCAAGGTGAAGGCACAGGAGATCTGATCCAAGGAGTTTAATTAGCCAGAAGAGCTGGCTGATGAGCAGGAAATGATCATTAGGTAAGTAACTGTGGAATGATGAGTGCTGGCAATTAACCGACAGCTGAGCAGCCTGAGCTCTGAAAAGGGAGGGCTGAGCCCAGCCCTGACAGTACCCCCTCCACAACGACCCCTCCCCTTCAGAGGGCCACCAGGTTTGAGGGAAAAAACGTCTATGGAAAGCACGGAGGAGGACAGGGGCATGTACTTTCAAGGATGAGACCCAAGGGCGTTCTTCCGGACCGTACCCTTTCAAATGAACCAGGTATTTTATGCGCCTACGGAACCTACAGGAGTCAATGATGCATTGTACTTCATACTCATGGTTTTCAACCTATACTGGGTGAGGATGTGGCACCAAGATGGTGAAGTGGTTGCACACCAAAGGTTTTAATAAGGAGACATGGAATACATTAGAGATACGCATATTAGAAGGAAGGTCTAAAGCGTAAGCCACTGGGTTAATCCTGCAGAGAATACAGAAAGACCCAATAAACTGTGTGCCAATTTTAGTGAGGGAACCCGGAGTCGGAGGTTGCAAGATGACAGCCAGACCCTCTCCCTAACTTGGTAGGAGGATGCAGGTAGGCGTTTGCGGTCAGCATGGAGTCTGTACCTATCAGTGGCACGTCGCAAGGACTCTTGGACCTGTAGAACGTGGAAGTGGAACGAAGACCAAGGAGATGCTGCTCTAACGCAGGAATGCTCTGAGGAACAAATGAGTCAGGCAACATGGATGGTTGGAAACCATAATTCGCCATAAACGGAGACAATTGGGAAGCGGTATTAATGGCACTATTGTGAGCAAACTCCGCCTAAGGTAAGAGGTCTGACCAGTTGTTATGGTGATCAGAAATATAGCGACGTAGAAACTGCTCCAAGGACTGGTTGGCTCATTCTGCAGCCCCATTAGACTGCGGGTGATACACAGAAGAGGAGGAAAGCTGAATTCCCAACTGTGCACAAAAGGCTCTCCAAAACCTGGATACAAACTGGCTACCCCTGTCCGAGATGTTAACCTTGGGTAGCCCATGAAACCGAAAGATCTCCTGAGCAAAAATGGATGCCAGTTCTTAGGATGTGGGCAACTTCTTAAGTGGAATGCAATATGACATTTTTGAGAACGGTCAATCACTATAAGGATAACTGTGTTGCCCTGGGAGTTGGGTAACTCCACAATAAAATCCATAGACAGGTGGGTCCAAGGCCTCTTTCCATTGGGTATGGGTTGTAGATCCACTGGAAGGTGTCGTGGTGTCTTACTCTGAGCAAACACAGAACAGACAGCTACGAAGGCGGCTACATCATCGTGGAGACTAGGCCACCAGAATTGTTGGGAAATAGCCCAAATTAGTTTACTCTTCCCTGGGTGGCCAGCAGCCTTGGGAGAATGGTAAGTCTGAAGCACAGAGGTGCGAAGACTTTCAGGGACAAAACAGAGGTCACAAGGTTTCTCACAAGGAGAATGGATCTGAGCGGCAAGAATTCTGTCCCCCAAAGATGAAGTGAGACTGGTACGAACCGTAGCCAGAATACGACTGGGAGGTATCACAGGAACTGACTCCATCTTGGAAGCAGAGGAAAACTGTCACGAGAATGCATCAGCCCTTACATTCTTAGTACCTGGTAAGAATGAGAATAACAGAATGACAAGAAAAGAGCCCATCGTGCCCTTCTGGTAGAGAGGCGTTTAGCCTCAGACAAGAATATGAGATTCTTATGGTCAGTCAGAATGAGAATCGGCACATTGATACGTTGAAAACCATGAGTATGAAGTACAATGCATCATTGACTCCTGTAGGTTCTGTGGGCGCATAAAATACCTGGTTCATTTGAAAGGGCACGGTCCGGAAGAAGGCCCTTGGGTCTCATCCTTGAACGTACATGCCCCTGTCCTCCTCCGTGCTTTCCATAGACGTTTTCCCCTCAAACCTGGTGGCCCTCTGAAGGGGAGGGGTCGTTGTGGAGGGGGTACTGTCAGGGCTGGGCTCAGCCCTCCCTTTTCAGAGCTCAGGCTGCTCAGCTGTCGGTTAATTGCCAGCACTCATCATTCCACAGTTACTTACCTAATGATCATTTCCTGCTCATCAGCCAGCTCTTCTGGCTAATTAAACTCCTTGGATCAGATCTCCTGTGCCTTCACCTTGGTCAACATATCCAGATACTTCCTGCTGTGTTTTCCTGTTAAAGATTCGAGTGGATGCCTCCATTCTTTAAGGGCTAAAATGATCGCTAACAACTCTCTGTCCCCAATTTCGTAATTGCATTCTGCAGGAGACAATTTCTTGGAAAAGCAACCACAAGGATGCATAGAGCTCTCAGGAGGTAGGACGTTGAGACAAAAGGGCACCAACTTCCGTCTCAGATGCATCAACCTCAAGGATGAAGGGTAACATGGGATCAGGATGTGCCAACACAGGAGTAGAAACAAAGGCAGCCTTGAGAGACTCAAAGGCTCTAATGGAATCCTGAGACCAATTCTGTGGGTTACCGTCCTTTCTGGTCATATCAGTCAGGGATTTGACCAGAGACAAGAAGTTATGATTAAACTTTCGATAATAATTGGCAAAGCGAAGAAAACATTGTAGTGGACATAAATCCACGGGTCAGGGCCACTGTAGAACTGCCGATAGTTTCTCTGGGTCCATCGAAAAACCAGCAGTGGAAATTACATAACCCAGGAATTTAACCTGTTCATGATGGAACTCGCACTTCTCCAATTTACAGTACAGATTATTATCTCTCAGCCTCTGAAGCACACGGCAGACATCTGTGTGGTGGCGCTCTAGGGACTTGGAATATATGAGGATATCATCGAGATAAACCACCACACATTGCTGCAACAAATTAATCCTTGAGAAAGTACATCGGTAACATATTCCTCCATAGCTTTGTCCTCCAAGACAGACAAAGGGTACACCCGGCCACAAGGGGGTATGGCACCAGGTTGGAGGTCAATTGCGCAATCATAAGAGCAGTGTGGAGGCAAACTACCGGCTTGACCTTTATCAAAGAGATCGCTAAATTTGCGGTTCTCCTCTGGCAGGGAGGAGAGTGAAGAGGTGCACAAGACATTAGCCACTTTCTGAAAAAATGTCTTACTGCATTGTGGCGACTGGCGACCAGGAAAGAACCTTAGCATGAAGCCAATCAAAAGAGGGGTTGTGCCTCTGTAACCAAGGATAACCAAAAACCACTGGGAAATGAGGTGAGGAAATTATTTGGAATTGGATTATCTCATGATGAAGAGCCCCTATGGCCATGGTCAACGGAGCAGTCTCATGAGTCACATAGCCAGGCTGTAGAGCTCTCCCATCAATAGCCTCAACGGCAAGTGGAGTGGCATGAAGCTGCAGCGGAATCGAGTGTTTAGACACAGAAAGTGTCAATTAGAGCCTGTATCTCAATGGACGACTCAGACCAAGAAAGGGTAACCAGAACCGAGGGCTTATCCTTCAGGATAACTGGGGATGAAACAATGCCACCTAAGGTCTGTCCCCTACATGACCTCAAGGTGCAGGCTTTTCCTGGACGGGTAGGACAAGACTTCAAAAAGTGACCTGCCTAGCCACAATAAAGGCACAATCTCTCCCTCCTCCTAAAGGCCCTCTCACCCTCAGAGAGACATGTGAAGCCCAACTGCATTGGTTCTGCTTCACTGGCCGACTCTGTACCAGGAGGCATGGGAGGTAAGGGAGGCAAAGGTGGCACTGCAAAGCTCGGCACCAAATGTACAGGAGGCTTCTGCAAGCACTCCTTATAGGAAGGTCTCTCTCGGAGTCTGGAGTCAATGAGAATGGAAAACATGATCAACCTCTCCAGCTCAGTGGATATGTCTCGTATTTGATGCTATCCAAGAGATCATGAGAAAAAGCAGCCACGAGGGCCTCATTGTTCCAAGCAGCCTCTACTGCCAGAGTACGGAATTCAATGGCATAATCAGCAACAGTTCTCGTACTCTGTTTGATGGACATGAGGCTTTGGCAGCAGAAGTGGAGCATGCAGGGATGTGAAATACCCTTTAAAGGAAGCCACAAACTCTGGGTAACTCAGGGTGACGGGTTTTTGCGTCTCCTATAGAGGGTTTGCCCAGGCCAGGCAAAGAAATCACAAAGCCTACTTTGCTTCTGTCCGTGTAAAATGCCTGGGGCAGCATTTTAAAGTATATCCCAACCTGGTTGAGAAACCCTCTGCATTGTACTGGATCGCCCCCAAATCGCTGGGGAAGCAGAGTGGAAACCAGACATACCTTTTATAGAGGTAATATTCGAGGCAGGTGCCTGCACAGAGACTGGAGCTCCAGCAGGGATGGCCTGCAATACAGGTTGTACTGGAACAGCCACAGTGGGAGGATCTAAGTGAGCAGTGTGAATCAGGAGCGTCTTTAACGCTATGGCAAACTGATCGGTGCAGTGATCCTGCTCATCCAATCTGGAAAAAATATTACCAGCAAGTGGATTGCCTGCATCTTCTGAATTCATGGCCTTCGCCTACTGTCAGGAACCATGAATCAGACTGAGACAGAAGTGCAGTAAAAATCACACTTTATTAAAATGGTAAAATAGTACAAACAGAATAATTGTGGTCAAAACAAGACAGGGATCGGTAACCAGAGTGGTTAGTCAAAACAAGCCAATAAAAAAGGAACCAGAGATCAGCGTAGTCAGAAGCAGCAAACGGAATCAGGAACCAGAAGGGAAGTCAGCCAGGCAAAAATCTTTAACAGGACAACACAGCAGAGAGTATCCGGATAAGTTGACCAAGGCAAAGGCACAGGAGATCTGATCCAAGAAGTTTAAGTAGCCAGCAGAACTGGCTGATGAGCAGGATATGATCATCAGGTGAGTCACTGTGGAACGATGAGTGCTGGCAATTAACCGACAGCTGAGCAGCCTGAGCTCTGACAAGGGAGGTCTGAGCCCAGCCCTGACAGTTTTACAGTTGGCCTCTGATGGCTGGTAATCTGATGACTGGTGGAGAAAAGATTATAAAGAAGCCACGGGAGAGGTTCCATAGAATGGTTAAAGCAGAAGCAGGGAGATCCTTGCACTGCAGGTCCTCAGTTATACTTTCCACTCCAGCAAGGAGAACAGTGAGCAGCACAGATGTGACATCACCAAATCTCATGTCAAATCTCCAGAGACTAACAGTTTCCTGGTCCAACTCCTCCATAGGCCCCAAGCGCTATAAGACAACAATCTTAGCCAATGTACAACAATATTGTTTTCAGAGGCAGAAGCAGGGATTACCTTGCATTGAAAGTCCTCAGGTACAGGTTTATCTCCAGCAAGGAGAACAGTGAGCAGCACAGATGTGGCACTCCAAATCTCCTGAGACTAGTAGTTTCCTGGTCTAACTCCTACATAGGCCCCAAGAGCTACAAGATAAAATTAGCTAATGTACAACAATATTGTTTTTGGAGGCAGGAGCAGGGATTTCCTTACACTGCAAGTCCTCAGGTACAGGTTACTCTCCAGCAAGGAGAACAGTGAGATCTCCTTAGTGTAGCACCCTGGTGTTTAGGCAGGGTTGCTAATAAATTTAGTTTGTCAAGTATTAATCATCCTGGCTGATTCTTAGAAGATCCACTGATTCCTTTCTAACTCTGGATTGCTGTACCTTTTTCGCTTCCGTTACTAGGTGGCACTTGCTGGTGGCATTAGATTAACAAGGGTGTAGCAAAGTCAGACTATGGATGGATGGGGTGTCTCAGCCAATTGGTGGGGGTTTCTTTGGTCCCTTGGCCTGCTGGGAGAGCCTATTTATTTGGGTGGAGTCAGGTGATCGTTATTCTGTGCCACCTGGCCGGCTGTCTGGGTGGACGTGTGTTATGTCGCCCAAGTTGCTAGGCCTGAAGCCTGCGGTCAATCCTGGGGACACCTGGCTGCTGGGTTACCTGAGGTCTATCCAGGAACGAGAGAAGCAGCACAGGGTTGGGACTGCAGGATTGGAGTCCATCCGAGAATAAAGGTTCAACCGGACGGGGAACCAGTTGTGGTCAGAAGTAGAGGGGAAGTCGTCGCCACGAAGGGACTATCCACCTCGTTACCTACAGTGAGTAAGCAGAAGCAAGTACCATGGCAGTCTTCTCACCAGCGGGGACGGTGAAGAAGTGAGAAAGCTTTAGCAAGTGCCAAGCCAGGGACCCAGCAGGACAGCAGGGGTGACGCTTGAGGAGCATCAAGTGTCAAGCCAGGGACCCAGCAGGACAGCAGGGGTGACGCTTGAAGAGCATCAAGTGCCAAGCCAGGGACCCAGCAGGATAGGGGGGTGATGCTTAAGGAATATACAGCATGTTAGCTGTGGAATAGCTCGGGAGATTCAGTGGTGATTGGATCTGGAAGTTTAGCGAGAGACTAGGAGCTCAGTGAATGAAAATATACAGTGGGAGACTGTAGTGTAAGAGAAGAACTATTCTGTGTTGCCAATAGTTAAATAAAACTACCGTTAGTGACTGTTACAAGATTTGTTACCATAGGAGACAGCGGTCCTACCTATACAGAAGTGGTATCCGGCTGGAGGCTTCCACTGTATAGCTGTCTACCTATAGAAGTCTCAGAGTCTGCCAATTATCATTGCATCTACTTACGAGTGTCCTGGCCCTAACCCCCTCTCCCACAGTTCTGTTAAGAGACAATAAATCTCTTTTGCATTCAAAAAGTGTCTTGCGCCCCCTAAATTACTCCATCTGCATTACACCCACCATGTCTCGTAACCCACTCTACAAAGACGTATGTCAGCTTTCCCTGACTCTGGAGGTCACCATTAGGCTTTCAGGGGTCAAGGCCATTGCTCCCAATGTGGGGCAAAGGCATTATTCCAGCAGCAGTCACCCTTAGCAACCGGCTACAGCTACATCGGGATTTCGTCTGGCTCAGTGGGAAGGTGGCAAGTAACATCTTTACTTCGTATAGATTGTGTTATTGTGCATTCCAACAATGTGGGGAAGAACCAACATGTCTCATTGCTCATGGGAGAGTAAAAGTGTTTTTGAAAGCAGAAGCAGGGATTTCCTTGCACTGCAGCTCCATAAGTACAGCTTGCTCTCCAGCAAGGAGAACAGTGAGCAGCACCGATGTGACATCACCAAATCTAACGTCAAATCTCCAGAGACTAGCAGTTTCCTGGTCTAACTCCTCCATAGGCCCCCAAAGCTGTAGGATAATGTTAGCTAATGTACAACAATATTGTTTTTGGGGCCAGGAGCAGGGATCTCCTTGCACGGCAAATCCGTAGGTATAGGTTTTTCTCCAGCAAGGAGAACAGTGAGCAGCACAGATATGGCACTCCAGATCTCCATAGCTTAGCAGTTTCCTGGTCTAACTCCTCCATAGGCCCCCAAAGCTGTAGGATAACGTTAGCTAATGTACAACAATATTGTTTATGGAGGCAGGAGCAGGGGTTTCCTTGCACTGCAAATCCTCAGGTATAGGTTTTTCTCCAGCAAGGAGAACAGTGAGCAGCACAGATATGGCACTCCAGATCTCCATAGCTTAGCAGTTTCCTAGTCTAACTCCTCCATAGGCCCAAAGAGCTATAGAATAACATTAGCTAACGTACAACAATATTGTTTTTGGAGGCAGAAGCAGGGATTTCCTTGCACTGCAGGCCCTCAGGTCTAGCTTCCTCTCCAGCAAGGAGAACAGTGGGCAGCACAGAGGTGACATCATCAAATCTCACTTCAAATCTCCCGAGGCTAGCGGTTTCCTGGTCTAACTCCTCCGTAGGCCCCCGGTAAGACAACAATGTTAGCTAACGTACAACGATATTGTTTTTCGGAGGCCTTTGAAAGTCCCAGTAGCAGAATCACGGGGTTAAGTACGCGCCGTAGCTGTCTGGCATCCCTCTTTACTTATTCCGTAAATAAATGTAGATAGAAGCATATATTTATCACCCGGGTTTTTTTTTTTTTTTTTTTTTTTCTTCCTGAGTACAGCAGAACAGACGATAAATCGCATCTTTTAAACTCCAAACTTAAATTGGCTCGGCCTATTTCTCTCTCTGAGAACATCGCAGATTAAGATAAACTGATTCTGTGTCTGACATTGCTTAGCGCAGATTCAGTATAGTGAAGGAGAGGGTACCATTCATCATCCACAGCAGGAAACGTGACAGGGGTGGGGGGGTGGGGGGGGGGGGAGAGATATACCTCTGAACGGGGACTCTGCAACGGGCTGGGGAATGTAACACTATTTTTACCAGCTGTCAAACGCTCTAATAAAGCAGGACAAAATATGAAGGAAGGAAAAATGAACTATCAACGTCTGATGTAATACAGGCCCATAAATCTCATTTAATTACTCTGCATGAAGACAAGCCCTCACGTACGCTCCAATATACTGGATTTTCTTGGCAACTTAACGACTAAGTGTTTTAATAACATTGAGCTGTAATTTATTCGGCTGGAAACACAAAGGAACCCTTTTCTGCTTTTGTGCCGTTTTCATTTTCGAAATGGTTATTCATTTGTTGCCGGTTTTCTGTTGTTTCGTTTTTTTTGTTTTTTTTTATTATTTTATTTTTTGTTCTTTTTTTTTTTTGGTTTGGTGTCAAAAAATGTCATAAAAAGCTTAAACTCATACTGGGAATTGTTGGATAAGTGGCTGGAATGGTGCTGAGCACGGTGGGTATAATGTGTGTATATTGTTATATGTGTGTACATATGTAGACTGTAAACTGTACATATTGATATAGGCCGTCTCTTTTATATCGTTGCGCCATTTTCCTCACAGGTGACGCAGTCTAGACTTTGATTAAACTGATTTTTTTTTTTTTTAAACATCTGGCCTATGTGGACACTGGGAGTGCAGCATAGGCGTGCGCACAGGGTGTTCCGGGTGTGCCCAGGCACACCCTAATCACCCCATGCACATTAGTATTATCGCTCTCTGTGTAGCAGCAGGAACATGTGAAAGATCTACCTCTTACTGGCTCTGCCATAAGAGAAGTGTCTATGCTCTTCTCTTTCACTGTGCCGGCAGAGAGATCAATTTGCCGGGGTCATATATATGAAGACACACACACACATGCATGTGTGTTTGAGCTTTAGGGTGCACATCCTAATGCAATAGGCTGCGCACACCTATGGAGTGCAGTCTAAAGCCTGGAACACACGATCAGATTATCGGACAAATTTTCGTTGTTTTTTTGTTGCCCGCTAGTCTCATATCGAAAGTGAAGACTCAACCTACGAAAATTTCTCTTACGACCAAATTCAACATCAGAAGTGATGTAATGTGTTAAAGGGGTTGTAAAGGGTCGTGTTTTTTCACCTTAATGCATCCTATGCACCTGGCAGTCACCGGCCCCCCACCCCTACCCGTTTTACTCACCTGAACCCCTTCATTCAGTCGGCGGGGACGCGCTGTCTCTCTCTCTCTCCACGGGCGCCCGCCTCCTGATTGAATAGATTGATTGGCAGCCATTGGCTCCCGCTGCTGTCAATCAATTCCAATGACGCGGGCGCTGGTGGGGCGGGGCCGAGTCCTGCATTCGGCCTCTATGGATGCAGAATCCTGGACTCGGAAGCGCGCCCGCAAGGTAATCCCCCAGGAGAGCGCTTCTCCTAGGGGGTTATCTGAGGGGGGGGAGGAGCCGCGAAAGCCACCGAGGGACCCCAGAAGATGAGGTTCGGGGGCCACTCTGTGCAAAATGAGCTGCACAGTGGAGGTAAGTATGATATGTTTGTTATTAAAAAAAAAAAAAAAAAAATTACTCTTAGAATTATTATTATTTTTATTCAGGATTTATATAGCGCCAACAGTTTGTGCAGCACTATACAACATGAGTGCAGACATTACACTTACAATACAAATCAATCACTTTAAAATGTTTTGTATGTGTTCTTTCATTTCTGAACATGCGTATTGTTACTCTTGCGATTTTTTTTTTATTAACTACTTTATTAAGTACTTATTAACTACCTAAGGACCGGGCCTATTTTTCAAACTTGGTGTTTACAAGTTACATTTTTTTTTTTTTTTTGCTGGAAAATTACTTAGAACCCCGAACATTATATATATATATATATATATATATATATATATATATATATATATATATATATATATATATATATATGTTTTTTTTTTTTTACAGACACCCTAGAGAATAAAAGAGAATAAAATGGCGGTTGTTACAATACTTTACGTCGCTCCGTATTTGAGCAGCGGTCTTACAAGCGCAATTTTTCTGGGAAAAATGCACTTTTTTGAATTAAAAAAAATAAGACAACTGTAAAGTTAGCCCAATTTTTTTTTATATTGCGAAAAATAATGTTACGCCGAGTAAATTGATACATAACATGTCACTTTTCAAAATTGCGCCCGCCCATGGAATGGCGCCAAACTTTGACCCTTAAAAATCTCCATAGGTTACCAATTTTGAGTTACAGAGGAGGTCTAGGGCTAGAATTATTGCTCTCGCTCTAACGATCGCGGCGATACCTCACATGTGCGGGCAGGACTTACATATGCGTTCGCTATTGTGCGCGAGCTCGGGGCGCTTTACTTTTTTTTTTATTATTTATTTTACTTTTTATTTTTTTATTTTTACACTGTCCTTTAAAAAAAAAAAAAAAAAATTGGGGTCACTTTTATGCCTATTACAAGAAATGTAAACATCCCTTCTTGTAATAGAAAAATAAAGCATGACAGGTCCTCTTTATTGTGAGATCTGGGGGTCAAAAAAGACGTCACATCTCATCATTCACACTTAAAGCTCCACCCACAAAATTAACTTTACAATAACTGGAAAAAACATCAGAAAAAACATTAGAAATTTTTACATTTTTTTTACATACTCGTTCAGGGCTGTTGCTATGGGGTCTCTTGTAATCTGCCCCCTTCCTCTCCACGGCGCCTGACGTCACCTCCCTCGGCGCCTGCGTTCGCTAGTGCTCATCATTTCCCAGGAGTCACTGGGCAGCACCGAGGGCTAGAATCCCGGTATTTGATAGGCTTATTATAGTTGCCGTCACAACGGGACGGGCACTTCCGGCGATAGCAACCTGCGCTGCTAAATGAGCTTACTGCGCATGCGCGAGAACGGGCGGTGCATGCTGGTTATTTAGCAGCGCCGAAACCCGGAAGTTTATGCTTGTGGGCTTCGCCTGTCCACAAGCAAGATGGGAATGTCCGATCATAAGGAATATAAGGTGAGTTTTTAATTTAAACAGTAACTAATGTGGTGCAATTTACAACACAAGCCAATGCAAAAAACAATATCATATGATAGTAACAGATATATTTAAAAAAATAATAAAAATTTGTGGTTGGGAAAAAAAAAGGTCCCTTTAAGGCCGTTGGGCGGAAGTGACTCTTGACACTTAAATGCAGTAAAAATAAATGAATAAATATCTTTTTTAAAAAAAATAAAAAATAAAATTTCCCCTTTAAGCCCATTGGGCGGAAGTGACGTTTGACGTCGCTTCCATCACCCAATGTTATGGAGCCAAGTGGGGGTCATCATTCCCTCCCTCGGCTCCAGGCCTGTCAGGGGAGAGGACGCGATCGATGGCTCCGGTAAGCGACGGAGACTCCCGGAGCGCGGCGGGAGGGGCCCTCTCTTGCCCCTCCATCAAAGTGACCTCGCGGTGAATCCGCCACGGAGACCACTTTTATCAGAAAGAGGACCGCCCGCCTTTTAAGAATATACCAGGGTCATGGCAGCTATCGGTATTCAATTTCAAAGTACCGACGTACAACGACGGCGGGCGGTTAAACGAAAATCGGACGTTGTGTTCACATACGGCAAACATTTTTATAGCCTGCCCATCCAGTTTTTGTCGTCCGAAAATTTGGAATCGGCTGTCGAAAAGCACTGCACTAACGATCCGAAAATCAGCAGATCGTTCATCGGACGAAATGTTACTTCCGATTTTCTGATCGTGTGTGCCTTAAAAGTGACACTAAAACAATATTCTTATTTTCCCCAAAAAAATAATCCATACACATTCACCGTGGGTGGAGCATGAGGGGGGCGCCCATGCTCCAGAAGGCTCGTGCGGCCTCCCTGCCACTTTTTGCTTTACACTGGGTGTCGCCGGGGGGAAAAGCACTTGCCGCGCCAACCGGCATAGGTGTCAATTTTTGTATATTTAACCACTTCAGCTCCCGAAGGTTTTACCCCCCTTCCCGACCAGGCCATTTTTTGGTGATACGGCACTGTGTCGCTTTAACTGACAATTGCACGGTTGTGCGAAGCTGTACCCAAATAAAATTTACGTCCTTGATGGTGGTATTTGATCACCTCTGTGGTTTTTATTTTTCTGCGTTTTTTTTTTATCATTGGACAGGTGGATCTCCTACCCATAGCTCATTAGACTGGTGGATCCCCCACCCATAACTCTATGGACTGGTGGATCTCCCACCCATAGCTCATTAGACTGGTGGATCTCCCACCCATAACTCTATGGACTGGTGGATCTCCCACCCATAGCTCATTGGACTGGTGGATCTCCCACCCATAGCTCATTGGACTGGTGGATCTCCTACCCATAACTCTATGGACTGGTGGATCTCCCACCCATAGCTCATTGGACTGGTGGATCTCCCACCCATAGCTCATTGGACTGGTGGATCTCCTACCCATAACTCTATGGACTGGTGGATCTCCCACCCATAGCTCATTAGACTGGTGGATCTCCCACCCATAACTCTATGGACTGGTGGATCTCCCACCCATAGCTCATTGGACTGGTGGATCTCCCACCCATAGCTCATTGGACTGGTGGATCTCCTACCCATAACTCTATGGACTGGTGGATCTCCCACCTATAGCTCATTGGACTGGTGGATCTCCTACCCATAACTCTATGGACTGGTGGATCTCCCACCCATAGCTCATTCGACTGGTGGATCTCCCACCCATAGCTCATTGGACTGGTGGATCTCCCACCCATAGCTCATTGGACTGGTGGATCTCCCACTCATAGCTCATTGGACTTGTGGATCTCCCACCTGTAGCTCATTAGGCAGGAGGGGATGTGTGATGTGGCAGCTTTCTGCGGGTTTGAGTGAACGAGTCTTGGACATTCAAACTCCAGTTCCTCCCTACTGGTGACTAGCCATTTGCCCTCTGCCTGCCTTTTTTTTTTTAGGCACAGATTTTAGTTCCTCTTTAAGAAGCAAAAAAAAAAAAACCATTAACAATTTGTCCTTCTCTTTCACTGTGCCTCATTTTTCTCCACTTCCCCACTTTTCTTTCCGTCCCTTCCCCTTGGTCCTGTTCCCCCCTTTTTCCTTTCTTTTCCTTTTCTTTCTCTTTGTCTTTCTTCTGTCTCTCTTCACTTCACCTCCCCTTGTCCTTCCCTTCTTTTCTCCTTTCCCTTCTCATTCATTCCCTCACTTTGTACCCTTCTTTTTCTCCTTGCTCTGCGGGACATCTCATGCATACTATGCATGTAGCACACATCTCATATTTTTATGACAGTGCCAATGCTATTATACCTTGTCCATCAGCATACCCTGCATTTTTTGCCATGTTGTACATTTTTTCATACTTCCAAGACCCTTCAATCTTATACTACCATATATTTGTATTCCTACACAGTGAGTTGCCCTGCAGGACATATGGGAACAATTTGGGTTCACGTCCCCTTTCTCTTTCCCATTGCCATGCTGCCCCCCACGCCCGGCCTCGGTCCTCTGGTTGGGTCCTCGGTCTCTTCAGCTCCCGGGGGAGATGCCCTCTGCCGACCCCTACTTGGGTTCAGTGTCTGTAGCCTTGGTCCTACTAGTAAGTATGGGATGATCGGTTCTGGCTTCTTGCTTTCATCCAATCATAACCGATACTCTAATTACTTTAATCTGTTTTTACAGACAGCAGATATGCACATCAGCCCCTGATGAAGCGAGGAAAGCTCGCGAAACGCATCGGGTTAGAGATGTACCATGCATACCTGTATTACATGTATTACTATTATATTATGGCTATGTTTTAGGACTACAATGCAATGTTGCTGTTTTATGAACCTGTTCACCCATGCTCATGTCATACTATGGATCATGTTGTTGTTCTCAATAAAATATCTGTACTTTTATACTTGTTTACCCTTTGATCACCATTTACACCTCATTTAAAGTCCCGTGGGCGACGTTTGTTTCTTTTTCTGATATTTAGGGATGGAGGTGGCTCTTTAAGAAGCAAAGACAAAACTCTTCCAAATCATTCTGTTCATCTAGTTTACAGGTACATGATGGTGTACATGGTGTACATGGTGGTGTCACATGAGATATCCGACTAATAATTGTCAGAGACCGTATAATTGACATTAAAATAACTCGCCTACAAAGCCAGCCAACGCCAATATTAATAAGAGGGAGAGAATTTCTGAGAGTAAATATTTGAAGTCCTCTTGTTACAGAAATAATCATCTTCCCTTCTCAACAGGTCCATTGCTGGACAAGTATCTCCAGTGGTAGATTGATTCATGGCTCAGCCGCGTGTTTTTCCACCCCCCAACTTCAAGTATAAATGAGCCCTAATAGGGAAAAGAGCTGCGGGGAGACCGCAGGCAATACTGGTGACCTGAGTCAAGCTTGGGTTCAGTCTCAACTGGGCTGGGTCCCTGGAAGTTGGCAATAGTACTGGGCCAAGGAGATGTGGAAGGGAAATTACTCGCCCTGCAGCTGCAGATATACAAGAAGGCGAGGATCCTTGTGATATCGTTGACCTAAAAAGGCCACATGGCTCTATTAAGACAATGACATTGGCCAATGTGACCACATTAGGTCAATGATGTCAGGAGCATCCTTGGCTCTTTGTTACGTGAAACTGCAAGGTGGAAAGTCTCCCGCCTGCAGCTTATTGGGCTAGCAGGGATGTGATCATTTGAAAACTTTCTGCTGGTTTTAGTGAACTGTGTTTGAATTGGATCTGAATCCAACTCATCCCTACTGGTTACTTGTCCTTGGCCCTCTATCTGCATTTTTCCATGACATCCTTAATCTAAAAAGGCCACATGGCCATAACAGGACAATGACGTTGTCCAATTCGGCCATATTGGGTCAGTGATGTCAGGAGCATCCAGGCCTCTTTGTAACATGGGTAATATCTTTGTCTGGAGCTCGATGGGCCGGTGAGGATGCAATTATTTGAAAGCTTTATGCTGGTTTGAGTGAACTGGGTTTGGACATCAGCTCCTCCTTACTGGTGACTAGCCGTTCGACCTCTGCCTGCCTTTTTTTTGGGCACAGCTTTCAGTTCCTCTTTGTGATATCATTGACCTAAAAGGGTCACATGGCTCTATTAAGACAATGACATTGTCCAATGTGACCACATTAGGTCAGTGATGTCAGGAGCATCCTTGGCTCTTTGTTTCGTGAAACTGCAGGGTGGGAAGTCTCCCGCCTGCAGCTTATTGGGCTAGCAGGGATGTGATCATTTGAAAACTTTCTGCTGGTTTTAGTGAACTGTGTTTGAATTGGGTCCGGATCTGAATTCAACTCATCCCTACTGGTTACTTCTTGGACCTCCACCTGCATTTTTCCATGACATCCTTAATCTAAAAAGGCCACATGGCCATAACAGGACAATGACATTGTCCAATTCGGCCATATTGGGTCAGTGATGTCAGGAGCATCCAGGCCTCTTTGTAACATGGGTAATATCTTTGTCTGGAGCTCGATGGGCCGGTGAGGATGCAATTATTTGAAAGCTTTATGCTGGTTTGAGTGAACTGGGTTTGGACATCAGCTCCTCCTTACTGGTAGACTAGCCGTTCGACCTCTGCCTGCCTTTTTTTTTGGGGCACGGCTTTCAGTTCCTCTTTAAGAAGCAAAGCCAAAACTCTTCCAAACCATTCTGTTCACCGCTAATTTACAGGTACACATAATAAGAGCGTACATATGTATTTCTTGGTGGTGTCACATGAGATATCCAGCTAATAATTCTCAGAGACCGTATAATTGACATTAAAAGAACTCGCCGACAAAGCCAGCCAACGCCGAACATTAATAAGAGGGGAGAGAATTTCTGACAGTAAATATTTGAAGTCCTCTCGCTACCTAAATAATCATCTTCCCTTCTCAACAGGTCCATCGCTGGAGGACAAGTATCTCCGGTGGTAGATAGATTCACGGGAGCAGTAATATGCACGGCTGTACTCGCGTTGTTCCATCAGCGGGACATTAACTGATAGCTTCCAAAGATTGCTGAGAACAGCAGTTTGTGTAAGAGCAGAAGCCGGGTATGAGGAAACATCAGTCAGCGGCTGTCACTTAGCCTGGAGGAGCTCTGGAATACATAAAGAGGGACATTGTATGGAGGAGGGGGGGATATCGCTCTTCTGTGGCTCATGTCTAATTCCTTCGCCACCACATTTTGATTATCAGAAGTACACGCTTGTCGAGAAGATTAGTCAGACGACAAGGACGAGATGGAAATCTCCCGATGACGTGGAATTAAAAATGCCACTCGGTAGGTTTCCAGGGGACGCAAGATGGATTTCCGCATGGCATGTAGAATATTTTTGTGCTGACGGGAAAAAAAAAACAAAAAAAAAAAAATTTGCTTCCACCTTCAATTTTAAAAACTGCAGAGCTCGACGTTGACTCACTCCTCCCGTTTCGCTTTATGAAAAATTCAGAAACACGGAAATAGAAATGGTAAAATGCCTTAATATCGCGCTAACAAGTAATGTCTATTGTTTTTAATAAAGCAGAAGCTGTATTTCCAATTTTACGCCTTGTTTGTGCGCGGCGTAGGATTCCTGGGCGCCGCGTTCCTTCGTTTATATACAGTGTATTCTCTGCCGGCTTGACTCCGCTAAGCACCGCGAGCCTCATTTGTCAAGGTATGCTAAATACCGCGCTACGGATGTTGCCCACAGCCACCAATTAAATACAAACTTTAACACTGAAACGGTAAAATCGGAACGCCATTCCTGGCTTTAGGCAACACCGCCAAATTCTTATTTATCACCCCCTGATAGATGGGGCCGAGGGTCTCCACAGAGACGCCTGGAAAACACCGATATTCCCACAATGCCAAAATCACCGAAATAGCCTTTAGATAACCAAATGAAGCCCCTAAATGATGTGTTGGGTCCGTCCATTCAGATTAAAAAAATCCCGATCTCTTTCATAGGATCTTTTTCCTCAAGGCCAGTGGAGCCTTCCCAGGTTGGGACTGTTTTGATGTCTCTAACAGCGCCTAAAGAGGAGCTCCAGTAGGAGTTGCCACCCGTCCGGGATTCACCTGGACAGTCCGGGTTTTGAATCATGTGTCCGGGTTTCAGACTGCCCGAAACCCGGACATAATATACATAATGGACTGTAGCTCCCCAAGTAAGTGAGTACCCCAACCCGCGAGCCTCATTTGTCAAGGTATGCTAAATACCGCGCTACGGATGTTGCCCACAGCCACCAATTAAATACAAACTTTAACACTGAAACGGTAAAATCGGAAAGCCATTCCTGGCTTTAGGCAACACCGCCAAATTCTTATTTATCACCCCCTGATAGATGGGGCCGAGGGTCTCCACAGAGACGCCTGGAAAACACCGATATTCCCACAATGCCAAAATCACCGAAATAGCCTTTTAAATAACCAAATGAAGCCCCTAAATGATGTGTTGGGTCCGTCCATTCAGATTAAAAAATCCCGATCACTTTCATAGGATCTTTTCCCTCAAGGCCGGTTGAATCCCGGCCGGTTGGAACTCCTACTGGAGCCTTCCGAGGTTGGCACTGTTTTAATGTCCCTAACAGAGCTTAAAGAGGAGTTGCCACCCGTCCGGGATTCACCTGGACAGTCCGGGTTTCAAATCGTGTGTCCGGGTTTCAGACTGCTTGAAACCCGGACATACCCTGTTTCCCCGAAAATAAGACCTAGCGTGATTGTCAGTGATGGCTGCAATATAAGCCCTACCCCCCAAATAAACCCTAGTTAAAGTCCTGGTAGGTCTTATTTTCAGGGTAGGGCTTATTTGGGGGGTGTGGCTTATATTGCAGCCATCACCAACAATCAAGCTAGGTCTTATTTTAGGAGAAACAGGGTAATACATAATGGACTGTAGCTCCCCAAGTAACCGAGTACCCCAACCCGCGAGTGCATAGGTGTGCGCACGGACCCCATCCCCCACACACGGACAGGAGAGGAGAGAGCTTGATCCGCTCTTCCCTCTCCCATCCCTACCCCGTCTGTCTGCCCACCCACACTCCAATCCGCTGTGCCTCAGAAAAGGGATGTGTGGGCTGGAAATTTGAAGCTCAGCAACTGGCAGATAGATCTTGGATGAAAGGTGTTGATGCCTGAGCCTCCATCCTCGGGTGAGTGAGCTCACCATCCAATGTGTGCGACTGAAGTCTCCCCCCTTCCCTCCCTTCTCTCTCCTGCCTCCGAGCGAGTGAGTACAGTAAGGTAAGAGGGACTCAGATGTAAGGGGTGCCCTGTGGACTCTGATGTAAAGAGGGCTTTGGGAACCCTAATTTAACCACTTACCGACCGCCCGCCGTCGTTATACGTTGCTACTTTGATGGAGAATAAAGAGGTTATGGGAGCAGAAAGCTGCAGTAACCCCGATATTTTCTGAAACAGCGGGCGGTTGGCTTTAAGATAAAAGTGGTCTCAATGGCGGATTCCCAAGATAACTTTTATTTTTAGCGGGAGAGGTGACCGCCCCCCCCCCCCTTCCACCGCACTCTGGAGCCGCCGGTGGCGGCGGACACAATCCGAGCCATTCCCCTAAGAGGCTGGATGTCAAGTGAGGGAATGATGAGCCCCCCACTCGGCTCCATACCATTGGATGACAAAAGCGACTTCAAATGTCACTTCCGCCCAATGGTCTTAAAGGGGAAATATTTTTTTTATTTTTATTTTATTACATTTTAGTGTAAATATGAGATGTGATGTCTTTTTGACCCCCCAGATCTCACATTAAAGAGGTCCTGTCATGCTTTTTTTCTATTACATGGGATGTTTACATTCCTTGTAATAGGAATAAATGTGACCTCATTTTAAAAGGACAGTGTGAAAAAAAAAAAAAAGTTAAATGAATAATAAAAAATAATAAAAAAAAAAAAAAAAAAATTGAAAGCGCCCAGTCCTGCCGAGCTCAAAAAACAGTATAAAAATAAAAAATAAAAGGTAAAATAAATAAGAAACAGAAACATCTTTTTAAAACGCTGCCCGTCCTGCCGAGGTCGCGCGCAGAAGCGAACGCATAGGTAAGTCGCGCCCGCATCTGAAAACGATGTTCAAACCACACATGTGAGGTATCTCCGCGATCGTTAGAGCGAGAGCAATAATTCTAGTACTAGATCTTCTCTGTAACTCAAAACATGCAACCTGTAGAAATTTTTAAACGTCGCCAATGGAGATTTATAAGTGCTAAAGTTTGTCACCATTCCACGAGCGGGTGCAATTTTGAAGCCTGACGTGTTAGCTATCAATTTACTCAGGATAACATTATTTTTCACAATATAGAAAAAAAAAATGGGCTAACTTTACTGTTGTCTTATTTTTTAATTCAAGAAAATATATTTTTTCCCCCAAAAAATTGCGCTTGTAAGACCGCTGCGCAAATGCGGTGTGACATAAAGTATTGCAACAACCGCCATTTTATTCTCTAGGGTGTATGAAAAAAATATATATAATGTTTGGGGGTTCTATGTATTTTTCTAGCAAAAAAAAAAAAAATGATTTCAACAGATCTCAAAAAGAGGCTCGGTCCAGGGAATGCCGGAAACTCTGATGTAAGTGGGAGATTTGGGGAGCAGAAACTCCTTACATCAGAATTCTATTTTCCAGCGGAGTCTACAGCGTCCCCCCTTAAAAATGTTTTGCCGTGCACCACTAAAGTGTTCAGGTTTGTCTTGAAGAAAAAGTGGCACCCCCCCCCCCCAAAAAAAAAGAAAGCTCTAGAAAATGATAACAAAATCTCATATGTGTACAGTGTTACATGACCGCGTAATTGTCATTCAAAGTGTCACAGCTCTGCAAGCTAAAAATTGGCCTGGGCAGGAAGGGGGTGAAAGTGCCCGGTATTGAGGGGGAGCAGGAAGGGGGTAAAAGTGCCCGGTATTGAAGGGGGGCAGGAAGGGGGTGAAAGTTCCTGGTATTGAGGGGGAGCAGGAAGGGGGTGAAAGTGCCCGGTATTGGGGGGGCAGGAAGGGGGTGAAAGTGCCCGGTATTGAGGGGGAGCAGGAAGGGGGTGAAAGTGCCCAGTATTGGGGGGGCAGGAAAGGGGGTGAAAGTGCCCAGTATTGAGGGGGAGCAGGAAGGGGGTGAAAGTTCCCGGTATTGAGGGGGAGCAGGAGGGGGGTGAAAGTGCCCGGTATTGGGGGGGCAGGAAGGGGGTGAAAGTGCCCGGTATTGAGGGGGAGCAGGAAGGGGGTGAAAGTTCCCGGTATTGAGGGGGAGCAGGAGGGGGGTGAAAGTGCCCGGTATTGGGGGGCAGGAAGGGGGTGAAAGTGCCCAATATTGGGGGGGGCAGGAAGGGGGTGAAAGTGGCCGGTATTGGGGGGGCAGGAAGGGGGGTGAAAGTACCCAGTATTGGGGGGGGCAGGAAGGGGGGTGAAAGTACCCAGTATTGGGGGGGGCAGGAGGGGGGTGAAAGTGCCCGGTATTGGGGGGGCAGGAAGAGGGTGAAAGTGCCCAGTATTGGGGGGGGCAGGAAGGGGATGAAAGTGGCCAGTATTGGGGGGGCAGGAAGGGGGTGAAAGTGCCCGGTATTGGGGGGGCAGGAAGGGGGTGAAAGTGCCCAGTATTGGGGGGCAGGAAGGGGGTGAAAGTGCCCAGTATTGGGGGGCAGGAAAGGGGGGAAAGTGCCCGGTATTGGGGGGGCAGGAAGGGGGTGAAAGTGCCCGGTATTGAAGGGGGGCAGGAAGGGGGTGAAAGTGCCCAGTATTGGGGGGCAGGAAAGGGGGGAAAGTGCCCGGTATTGGGGGGGCAGGAAGGGGGTGAAAGTGCCCGGTATTGAGGGGGGGCAGGAAGGGGGTGAAAGTGCCCGGTATTGGGGGGGCAGGAAGGGGTTGAAATGCCCGGTATTGAGGGGGGGCGGGAAGGGGGTGAAAGTGGCCAGTATTGGGGGGGCAGGAAGGGGGGTGAAAGTACCCAGTATTGGGGGGGGCAGGAAGGGGATGAAAGTGGCCGGTAATTGGGGGGCAGGAAGGGGGTGAAAGTGCCCGGTATTGGGGGGGGGGCAGGAAAGGGGGGAAAGTGCCCAGTATTGGGGGCAGGAAGGGGGTGAAAGTGCCCGGTATTGGGGGGGCAGGAAGGGGGTGAAAGTGCCCAGTATTGGGGGGGCAGGAAGGGGGTGAAAGTGCCCGGTATTGAGGGGGAGCAGGAAGGGGGTAAAAGTGCCCGGTATTGAAGGGGGGCAGGAAGGGGGTGAAAGTTCCTGGTATTGAGGGGGAGCAGGAAGGGGGTGAAAGTGCCCGGTATTGGGGGGGCAGGAAGGGGGTGAAAGTGCCCGGTATTGAGGGGGAGCAGGAAGGGGGTGAAAGTGCCCAGTATTGGGGGGGCAGGAAAGGGGGTGAAAGTGCCCAGTATTGAGGGGGAGCAGGAAGGGGGTGAAAGTTCCCGGTATTGAGGGGGAGCAGGAGGGGGGTGAAAGTGCCCGGTATTGGGGGGGCAGGAAGGGGGTGAAAGTGCCCGGTATTGAGGGGGAGCAGGAAGGGGGTGAAAGTTCCCGGTATTGAGGGGGAGCAGGAGGGGGGTGAAAGTGCCCGGTATTGGGGGGCAGGAAGGGGGTGAAAGTGCCCAATATTGGGGGGGGCAGGAAGGGGGTGAAAGTGGCCGGTATTGGGGGGGCAGGAAGGGGGGTGAAAGTACCCAGTATTGGGGGGGGCAGGAAGGGGGGTGAAAGTACCCAGTATTGGGGGGGGCAGGAGGGGGGTGAAAGTGCCCGGTATTGGGGGGGCAGGAAGAGGGTGAAAGTGCCCAGTATTGGGGGGGCAGGAAGGGGATGAAAGTGGCCAGTATGGGGGGGCAGGAAGGGGGTGAAAGTGCCCGGTATTGGGGGGGCAGGAAGGGGGTGAAAGTGCCCGGTATTGGGGGGCAGGAAGGGGGTGAAAGTGCCCAGTATTGGGGGGCAGGAAAGGGGGGAAAGTGCCCGGTATTGGGGGGGCAGGAAGGGGGTGAAAGTGCCCGGTATTGAAGGGGGGCAGGAAGGGGGTGAAAGTGCCCAGTATTGGGGGGCAGGAAAGGGGGGAAAGTGCCCGGTATTGGGGGAGCAGGAAGGGGGTGAAAGTGCCCGGTATTGAGGGGGGGCAGGAAGGGGGTGAAAGTGCCCGGTATTGGGGGGGCAGGAAGGGGTTGAAATGCCCGGTATTGAGGGGGGGCGGGAAGGGGGTGAAAGTGGCCAGTATTGGGGGGGCAGGAAGGGGGGTGAAAGTACCCAGTATTGGGGGGGGCAGGAAGGGGATGAAAGTGGCCGGTATTGGGGGGCAGGAAGGGGGTGAAAGTGCCCGGTATTGGGGGGGCAGGAAAGGGGGGAAAGTGCCCAGTATTGGGGGCAGGAAGGGGGTGAAAGTGCCCGGTATTGGGGGGGCAGGAAGGGGGTGAAAGTGCCCAGTATTGGGGGGCAGGAAAGGGGGGAAAGTGCCCGGTATTGGGGGGGCAGGAAGGGGGTGAAAGTGCCCGGTATTAAGGGGGGGCAGGAAGGGGGTAAAAGTGCCCGGTATTGGGGGGGCAGGAAGGGGTTGAAATGCCCGGTATTGAGGGGGGGCAGGAAGGGGGTGAAAGTGCCCGGTATTGGGGGGGCAGGAAGGGGTTGAAAATGCCCGGTATTGAGGGGGGGCAGGAAGGGGGGAAAGTGCCCGGTATTGGGGGGGGGGGCGGGAAGGGGTTGAAAATGCCTGATATTGAAGGGGTTAATACAACTTTATGATATGTAGGTGATCACTTTGGCTTTGTGCCGCTCCCCACTCATTGTCATTGTCATTGTTATGTTGTATCTTTTGTTTTTGGGTTTGATTTTCCTTTACAATATACCCGTCCATGTCTGTCTATAAACATATCGCAACATATTATATTCTGTGTCTGTTGCCATCATTATGTTGCCGTTTTTATTGGCCTATAACCATCGGTGTGTGTCAGTCTGTGTAGGTGTGAGGGGTTTAGTGATCTATAAAGTATGGAGAAGTATTTTATTGTAACCTTTATAAATAACTTGGCACCGGGGCCTCCTGCTTATACTGTATATGGGCACTAAAAAGCTATGCAAAATTATAACAGCCTTATCATTTATGGCCGTGTGTATATCACTGCATGGATCGTGACTGTAAAATATTCCCAGATAACAGACGGAATCTGATAGGAGATCATATCAGCTTTGCATGTTTATCTATGAAAGAAAATATATTACAGGAACATCACTTCCTATACCGGGCCAATTCTGACATTGCTCTCCTATGTGTAAAAATCATCATTTTTTTTTCTTTTTGCTAGAAAATTATTTAGAACCCCCAAACATTTTACATATATATATATAGCGGCACAGTGGCGCAGTGGGTAGCACTCTCGCCTAGCAGTAAGAAGGGTCGCTGGTTCGAATCCCGACCACGACACTACCTGCCTGGAGTTTGCATGTTCTCCCTGTGTCTGCGTGGGTTTCCTCCGGGTACTCCGGTTTCCTCCCACACTCCAAAGACATGCTGGTAGGTTAATTGGATCCTGTCTAAATTGGCCCTAGTATAGGTATGAATGTGAGTTAGGGACCTTAGATTGTAAGCTCCTTGAGGGTATAGGGACTGATGTGAATGTATAATATATATATGTAAAGCGCTGCGTAAATTGACGGCGCTATATAAGTACCTGAAATAAATAAATATATATATATATATATATATAAGCAGAGGCCCTAGAGAATAAAATGGTGTATTGTTGCAATTTCTTATGTTGCACGTTATTTAGAACCCCCAAACATTACTATATTGTCAAAAGTATTGGGACACCTGTCTTTACACGCACATGAACTTTAATGGCCTCCCAGTCTTAGTCCGGAGGATTCAATATTGAGTTGGCTCCACCCTTTGCAGCTATAACAGCTTCAACTCTTCTGGGAAGGCTGTCCACAAGGTTTAGGAGGGTGTCTATGGGAATGTTTGACCATTCTTCCAGAAGTGCATTTGTGAGGTCAGCCACTGATGTTGGACGAGAAAGCCTGGCTTGCAAAGGTTCAAACTCGCCCATCCATATCTTTATGGACCTTGCCTTGTGCACTGATGTGCAGTCATGTTGGAACAGGAAGGGGCCGTCCCCAAACTGTCCCCACAAAGTTGGGAGCAAGAAATTGTCGAAAATGTCTTGGTATGCTGACGCCTTAAAGCGGAGTTCCACCCAAAAATAGAACTGCCGCTTTAAGCACTCCTCCCCCCTTACATGCCACATTTGGCATGTCATTTTTGGGGGGGCTAGAGTGGGTGACAACTTTAGAGGGGGACTTCCTGTCCCACTTCCTCCTTACGCCCACGGACCGCCTAGGCGACTCCTCCTCTCCCTCTCGGCAATCTTCTGGGACACGTGACAGGCAGTGAGCACCTGGCCGTGAAGCCGCAAGCTGTCACGGCCAGGTTCCCACAGTTCCAATGGATGCACCGAGGAGAGGCAGAGGAGCGGGGCTACGTGCGGCCGCATCGCTAGACAGTAGAACAGGTAAGTGCCTGTTTATTAAAAGTCAGCAGCTAAACTTTTTGTAGCTGCTGACTTTTAATTTAAAAAAAAGCCTGGAACTCCGCTTTAAGAGTTCCCTTCACTGGAACTAAGGGGCCAAGCCCAACCCCTAAAAAACAACCCCCCACACCATAATCCCCCTCCATCAAATGATTTGGGTCACAAAGGTCGCACTTGCGACTGAGCCTTGGCGTTCCGACACTGTGTGGGGGAACCCAAGAAAGCAGGAAGGTGGCCCGATCCAGGACCATAATAAAGGGTCCCACATTGGGAGTAAAGGGCCCTAAGATCAGTGGGAAGGGGGCCAGGGGGGCCCTTCATGGTTTCTTGCACAGGGGCCCTGAAGGTTCTACTTATGCCTCTAGGGTTAGGGTTTGTTGGGTTAGGACTGGTTGGGTTAGGATTAGTTGGGTTAGAACTGGTTGGGTTAGAATTAGTTGGGTTAGTGCTGGTGGGTAAGGGGTAGGGTTAGAATTGGTTGGGTTAGGGTTTGGGTTGTTTGTGTTAGGACTGGTTGGGTTAGAGTTAGGATTGGTTGGGTTAGGACTGGTTGAGTTAGGGTTAGGACTGGTTGGGTTAGGATTGGTTGGGTTAGAACTGGTTGGGTTAGGTTAGGGCTAGGGTTGGTTGGTTTAGGACTTGTTGGGTTAGGGTTAGGATTGGTTGGGTTAGGGTTATGGTTGGTTGGGTTAGGACTGGTTGGGTTAGGGTTCGGATTGGTTGGGTTAGGGTTATGGTTGGGTTAGGGTTTGGATTGGTTAGGTTAGGGCTAGGGTTGGTTGGGTTAGGACTTGTGGGGTTAGGGTTAGGATTGGTTGGGTTAGGGTTATGGTTGCTTGGGTTAGGACTGGTTGGGTTAGGGTTATGGTTGCTTGGGTTAGGACTGGTTGGGTTAGGGTTATGAATGGTTGGATTAGGATTGGTTGGGTTAGGGTTAGATTAAAGGTTGACATCAGCAGCCAAGAAGGTTTTCCACATTTTGTTCAGTGTTTGTACCATTGTGCTGTATGTGATAACAGTCCACCTACAAGTGCGGAAAATCAGACAACAAAGCCGCTGTGCAAATAGTAATGGTTTATTATGTGTCACGGTGACCTTGCACTTAGCCGGCTGGCACCATGCAGCTGGGAGACGGAGGCTTCTCATGTCTGACGGCTGCTTTTTTGGTGCATTTTGAGCAGAGCTGAAATTTTCGCATTAACCTTTGTTGTTGCAGTGCAGTGTGTTGTTACCCGCCAGTAATGCTTTTTAATTGAAGCCGCGGCTCTGACGCCTTGCTCTCTGCATCTCCAGCTCTTCAGAACAAATATTTTACTTCAATTAGCTTCAAAGAGCGATCTGTGTTCTGCTATGTGAACAAGTAAATATACCCTTAATGCAGTTTTGATTTCGCTAATTTAATGTCTTACAACCTCTTGGAGGGGCCTTGGGAAGCGCAGGAATTTGTTACAGGACCTTGTGTCAGAGGAGAGGGTAGGAGTGTAAATAAACACATTGTACGCTCCCGGAATGTGATTTTACTGAAAGGATTGTATGGATGTCTGTGCCGGTATGCAGACAGAAGGTCGTTCTTAATCAGCGACTAGCTGGTGACTCAGGATTTGTACTTAAAGACACTTAAAACGCAACCTTCAGGCACAAAAACCTTCCTTTATATACATTTCTCCATAGCCGCAAAGGATATAAATCCACTTAATGTGCACTGAATGCCTTCGCAAACCCAGATAATACAATGTAAAAGTAGCAGTGACATCATCACTATGCTGTATAAAGCCTGTGTCGGGAGCGGAGATGTGGGAGGGGCCCAGCAGGCTCCACCCACTACAGGCAACTACATGAGGAAGGGGCAGAGACAAGACCAGTCCCCCTGTACAAGGAGAGGGAGAGAGAGTAGAGCTGTGGGAGGTGCTTAGCAGGCTCCACCCACTACACAAAACTACAGGAGGGGGCGGAGACAAGACCAGTCACCCTGCACAAAGAGAGAGCAGAGCTGTGGGAGGTGCCCAGCAGGCTCCACCCACTACAGAAAACTACAGGAGGGGGAAGAGACAAGATCAATCACCCTGCACAAGGAGAGGGAGAGTAGAGCTGTAGGAGGGGCCAGCAGGGTCCACCCACTACAGAAACCTATAGGAGGGGGCGGAGACAAGACCAGTCACCATGCGCAAGGAGCGAGAGCAGTGGGAGGTGCCCAGCAGGCTCCACCCACCACAGAAAACTACAGGAGAGGGCGGAGACAAGACCAGTCACCCTGCACAAAGAGAGAGCAGAGCTGTGGGAGGTGCCCAGCAGGCTCCACCCACTACAGAAAACTACAGGAGGGGGCAGAGACAAGACCAGTCACCCTGCACAAGGAGAGAGAGAGCAGAGCTGTGGGAGGGGCCCAGCAGGCTCCACCCACTACAGACAACTACGTAAGGAGGGGGCGGAGACAAGATATCACCCTGCACAAGGAGAGGGAGAGCAGAGCTGTGGTAGGGGCCAGCAGGCTCCACCCACTACAGACAACTACATGAGAAGGGGGCGGAGACAAGACCAGTCCCCCTGCACAAGGAGAGAGAGAGAGAGAGAGAGAGTAGAGCTGTGGGAGGTGCCCAGCAGGCTCCACCCATTACAGAAAACTACAGGAGGGGGCAGAGACAAGACCAGTCACCCTGCACAAAGAGAGAGCAGAGCTGTGGGAGGGGCCCAGGAGGCTCCACCCACTAAAGGCTGCCTGCAGAAAACTACAGGAGGGGCGGAGACCAGAGCTTTTGTAAGAAGAAGCAAGAATGTGAATGCATTAGGGGTTCATACACATTATATTCTTTAGGCGCCTTTTCCCCTTACAGGAGAAAAGCAGCAGAAAAAAACAAAACGGAAAAAGCCGTTTTTTAGCATGCACGTTCACGCATGTTTCTACGCATTTGCACGTTTGGCATTGATGCATTCTATTGGACAGAGTTGAAGTTTATTCTGGCCATTCGAATGTATTAAGGTGCGAACGCGCATGAACACGACTAATATTAACACGCGTTTATGTGCGTTTTTTTTTTTTCAGCTCAAACATTCCTCTTCAAAATGCTCAATTGATGTTTTTTTTCTTCCTCTTAATACTCCTGCTTGCAAATGCCTGTAAACACCTGTCTGTGCATGGACATATAGGCCAATGTAAAGGGGCATTTAGAGCAGTGGCGGCCACTCCATATGGGGCGCAGGCCCCGTATCCATGCGCCCGTCCCCTTATCTTCATGCAGGGCATCAAACGCATGGATTCCAACAGGGTTTTTTTTTCAAGCACATGATTAGAGCCTGAGGCTCTCATTGGCTTCAAAAAAGGGTGGGCTCGAGGAGCAGAGCACTGCGCCCTGAGCTCACCCAGTTGTGTGACATTAGCAAATGAATATTCGCTATTGTCTTCCTGATTCTCCTCCCGGTCAAACAGGAAGCGGGTCCTGAGACCCAATTGGCCGGGAGTCCTGAGACCCAATTGGCCAGGAGTCCTAAGACCTGATTGGCTGGGAGTCCTGAGACCCAATGGGCCAGGAGTCCTAAGACCCGATTGGCTGGGAGTCCTGAGACCCAATTGGCCAGGAGTCCTAAGACCTGATTGGCCGGGAGTCCTGAGACCCAATGGGCCAGGAGTCCTAAGACCCGATTGGCCGGGAGTCCTGAGACCCAATGGGCCAGGAGTCCTAAGACCCTATTGACCGGGAGTCCTAAGACCCAATAGGCCAGGAGGAGAAGGAGAAGGGGGTCCTGAGACCCGATTGGCCGGGAGTCCTGAGACCCAATGGGCCAGGAGTCCTAAGACCCTATTGGCCGGGAGTCCTGAGACCCAATAGGCCAGGAGGAGAAGGAGAAGGGGGTCCTGAGACCCGATTGGCCAGGGGTCTCAGGACCCACTTCCTTTTCAGGTGGGGGGAGAAGCGACGGCCGCGGAACGAGGTCTCCAGGGATGGCTCAACGGCAGCCACATCCAGCACTCCCCGGATCGGACAGTGAAGGGAGGAGGAGGGGAGATCAGAGTGTCATCCCGGCCAGGTATCGTCATCTGCCTCCTAAGGTGAGGAGGCCTCAGATCACCTTTCCGTCTGTCCATCTGCCGCCAGGAGGGGGGTTGTGCTGCCATTGGTTACCCCCCCCCCAATATATTGAGCACCAGCCCCCACTGATTTAGAGTCAGGAAAAGCAAAATGTCAAACATCTGTAAAACAGATTTTATAACATTATAGAAACTCCCTATGACCTGTGAGAATTTTTATTTTTTTTGCATATGAAAGTTTTTTTTCATCTTGCTTCAGTGATGGGGAGGAAAAGTTTGCCACAGGCAATTTTGTATGTCATCTCACATGAAAAATTGCTGCCACTCCGTTGACATAGAGAGGAGGACATTGAAGGATGTGATATAAACCGGGGTCAATAAAACGTAACTGGCCTGCCTGTGCAGTACAGGATTGCCTTACTCTGAACTCCGCTGTGTTTGAAAGTGGGAGAAAAAGTTTTATTGATTGTAATCCTGGAAGTGTACCGGCTCGGTCAGTCCGCTCCGTGACATGCTGATTGATTGGCACCACTGAGACATACAGGTCTGGAGATGTGCCTGCTGATTCATTGAGCGGTATGAGAATATGGGGGCTGCCATTGCTGAGCTCTGCCATGCCGATCCAATGGTTTTAACAGTCAGTAGCCAGGAACATATACACCGATCTGCCATAACATTTATGACCACCCACCTAATATTAAGCAAGTCCCCCTTTTGCCGCCAAAACAGCTCTAACCCATTGCGGCATGGACTCTACTAGATGTCTGAAGGTATGCTGTGGTATTTGGCACAAAGCTGTCAGTAGCAGATCCTTTAAGTCCCTTAGGTGGGGAGGTGGGGCCTCCATGGATTGGACTTGTTTTTCCAACACATCCCACAGATGCTTGATTGGATTGAGATCTGGAGAATTTGGAGGTCAAGTCAGCAATTCAAACTAATTGTTGTGTTCTTCAAACCATTCTTGAATTCATCAGACCAGGCCACCTTCTTCCATTGCTCTGTGGTCAAGTCCTGATGCTCACACGCCCATTGTAGGCACTTTTAGCTGTGGACTTGGGTCAGCATTGGCCCCCTGACCGGTCTGTGGCTACACAGCCTCATACACAACAAATTGCGATGCTCTGTGTGTTCTGAAACCTTTCTATCAGAACCAGCATGAACTTTTTCAGCAATTTGAGTTCCAGCAGCTCTTCTTTTGGATGGGGCTACACGGGCCAGCCTTCCCTCCCCACCTCCATCAATCAGCCTTCCCTCCCCACCTCCATCATTGATCCTTCCCCCCACCCTCCACCTCCATCAATGAGCCTTCCCTCCCCTCCTCCATCAATGATCCTTCCCCCCACCCTCCACCTCCATCAATGAGCCTTCCCTCCCCTCCTCCATCAATGAGCCTTCCCTCCCCACCTCCATCAATGAGCCTTCTCTCTCCACCTCCATCAATGATCCTTCCCTCCCCACCTCCATCAATGAGCCTTCCCTCCCCACCTCCATCAATGAGCCTTCCCTCACCACCTCCATCATTGATCCTTCCCCCCCACCTCCATCAATGAGCCTTCCCTCTCCTCCTCCATCAATGAGCCTTCCCTCCCCACCTCCATCAATGAGCCTTCCCTCCCCCACCTCCATCAATGATCCTTCCCTCCCCACCTCCATCAATGAGCCTTCACTCCCCACCTCCATCATTGATCCTTCCCCCCACCCTCCACCTCCATCAATGAGCCTTCCCTCCCCTCCTCCATCAATGAGCCTTCCCTCCCCACCTCCATCAATGAGCCTTCCCTCCCCACCTCCATCATTGATCCTTCCCCCCCACCTCCATCAATGAGCCTTCCCTCCCCTCCTCCATCAATGAGCCTTCCCTCCCCACCTCCATCAATGAGCCTTCTCTCTCCACCTCCATCAATGATCTTTCCCTCCCCACCTCCATCAATGAGCTTTCCCTCCCCACCTCCATCAATGAGCCTTCCCTCCCCACCTCCATCAATGAGCCTTCACTCCCCACCTCCATCATTGATCCTTCCCCCCACCCTCCACCTCCATCAATGAGCCTTCCCTCCCCTCCTCCATCAATGAGCCTTCCCTCCCCTCCTCCATCAATGAGCCTTCCCTCCCCTCCTCCATCAATGAGCCTTCCCTCCCCACCTCCATCAATGAGCCTTCCCTCCCCACCTCCATCAATGAGCCTTGGCCGTCCATGACCCTGTTGATGGTTGGCCGGTTCTCCTTCCTTGGACCACTTTTGGTTGGTCCGGACCACTGCAGACCAGGAACATCCCACAAGAGCTGCAGTTTTGGAGCTGCTCTGACCCAGTTGTCTAGACGTTACAATTTGATCTTTGTCAAAGTCCCTCCAATCCTTACACTTGTCCATTTTTTTTTCTGCTTTTAACACCTCAACTTCAGAGACAACATGTTCACTTGCTGCCTAATATATCCCACCCACTTTCAGATGCCACTATAACCAGATAATCCATGTTAATCACTTTACCTGTCAGTGGTCAGAATGTTATGGCGGATCGGTGTATATTAATTCAATATAATGTGAGGGCAAAAGTGTTTATTTTATTACTTTTGTACACATTAATAAATGGTATTAAATTATTTGAGGCTTTTTTTTTTTGGTACCTCCATGATGACCTAAAAGGAAGGCAAAAGAAAAACCTCCGGGCATTTATAGTCAACTTTGCCATATGGGGAAAATTTCCTTCCCGGCCACATCAGATAATAAGACAGTCAGATCAATTTGACTGGACCATTAAATGAAGACAATATCCTTTAGTAATTGTAACTTTGTAGACCATTGTATAAAAAAAGAATCCAAACGTTTTAAAATTTGCTATTGATTTTGGTTTTCGTTGCTACTTCCTGTGGTAAGGAATTCCAGAGCACAACCACTCTAAATCCTCGTACACACAATCGGATTTTCCGACAGGAATTGTGCGATGACGGGCTGTTGGTGGAAAATCCGACCGTTTGTACGCTCCATCAGACAATTGTTGTCGGATTTTCCGCGGACTAATGTTGGATGGCAGGTTTTAAATTTTTCCGCGGACAAATACCTGTTTTCGGATTTTCCGAGCGTGTGTACACAAGTCCGTCGGAGAAAAGTCCAAAGTACAAACACGCATGCTCGGAAGCAAGGAACGAGACAGAAGCGGTCGGTCTTGTAAACTAGCGTTTGTAATGGAGAATTAACATTCGTGACGCGGCAAATGATGAAATCTGGAAAGCGCACAATTCTCTTCTTCTCTAATGGGATAATAATGAAGCTGCTTTGCTGGTGATACTGATGGAGTTTTTTAAAACAAATTTTCAAAGGCTTTTTTTTTCTAGTGATATCAGGAATAATATTATTATGCTTGTTATTTTTTTTTTTTTTGGTGCAAGTTACCACAACACTTTTTCCGTAGGTTTTAAGATCAAAGATACAACTATGTTGGTGTCCCTTGTTAATGTTACATTGTATTTTTTTTAAATGTAACTGCCGACTCCCAAACTGTCATTTGAAGTAAAACACACAGCCAAGTATTATTCTACACAATTTTTTTATTGTGCATTAAAAAAAGAAAACAAATAAAATTAGACATGATATCTGCCAATAGAACTTAACCAAAACATGCATTCTATGCATCCAAAAATATAGAAAATATAACAAATCAAATCATTATTATTCAACCAAAAAATAAAATAAAAGCCTCATGCATGTGTCCTGCCTCTTAATATAGGGGGGCAGCAATGCCAAGGGTTGGGGAAAGCAGAGGGGTCCGTCATCCCTTGATAATTCCGAAAATCATCCGGATTATTCTCCTGGAGCTCCCGGAGCAAAGGCATATGACATAATTGGTCACGATTAATAAAGCAACCAATTTTTGGTAACAGAACTCCTCCATCCTCCTGTTCCTGCACTGGACTTGGGTCAAAGCAATAACTCCAAGGCCAATAATAAATAACACGTTATCTGCTCCGATTCCACAACATGGCTGGTTGACGAACGGCCGTTCACAAACGAACTGAAAATCACGAAATGAAAAGCGCGAATCAACACTCACCAAACTTTTACTAACACGAAACTAGCAGAAGGAGCCCAAAGGGTGGCGCTAAAGAGCTGAAAAGCCATGTAGTACGTCACTACGTTCGTGTTTGTTGGCCGACAATTCCTTGCCGTTTGTATGCAAGACAAGTTTGGGCCAACACCCTTTGGACAAAAGTCCACGGTTTTGTTGGCCAACAATCTGATCCTGTGTACGAGGCTTTATAATAAAGTAGACACGATGTGTAATAGTCACTGTCACCCCGGTTGATTAACTTTCTGTAACACCGTACAGCATCAAATGTGTCAGAATGTAATGAAATCTTTTCCAATAAGGTAGTGCATATCCCTATCATCCCTTCTTTTTTTTTGTTTACTGGCTTTTGGCAGGATTTATCACGTCATACCTGTTTTCGGAACTCTTCGTCTGGATCAAAGATCAGTCTCTGGGTTTCCTTTTGTTTTTGTTTTTTTTTTATTGGGAACAGGAACTTGAATAGGGATGGGAAGCCTGGGATATCCCAGAATTGTAGAACTGTACAACTTGAGGACTGCTTGACTTCTGGCTGCTCTGTACAAAACACAGGCTGTATTGCACAACCTCTGGCTGCACTGTACTCTCTTGGCTGTCTCGTACAACTCCTGGCTGCATTGCACTTGCTTAGTAGACCGAACCACCCCACAGCCACTTCTCCTCTGTAAAGGGGGAAGGTCAGTTACTCATTCAGTCCCTGAATGGTTGGTTTCCTCACAATAAATCCCTTCAAACTCCAGGCAGTCTCTAGACAAGGTTCTCTTCAGTAGCCCCCCCTCCCAGCTAAGCCTAGCTGGGACCTTGATGTCTTCACTTTGTTCCCTCTAGTTCCCTCTCTCTCTCTCTGCCCCAGGGCAGAGCCCCTGGATAGGGGTCTCCTCCTGGCGGACCACCAGTATTTCATATTCCCATCGCACACGTTCCTGGAAAAGCTCTCAAGGGTTTGGGTGCTTCAGCAACAACCAGCTGGGAACGGGTTCAGAAGTCACAAGGATAATGTTTGCCAGCACACCATGGATCAACAAGGAAGCGTCCAAGCAAATTGTTTAATTCATGATCACATCACAAGAGTAGTGCAACGTTTCGGAGTCACGTAGGACCCCTTCGTCAGGCACAGTCATACGTGACTCTGAAACGTTGCACTACTCTTGGAAATGGATTTTATAACCGTGGGCAAACCACTATTATTAGCACCACATCCCTTAACTGAATAGGTATAGGGACTTTTTATGGGATTTTTAAGGTGCAAAATAAGGTACAGTGATCTCAAGAGATAATGTAAAAAGTTTTATTTAAAGACAAAATTAAAAAATTGTTTAAAAACAATTATGGCAAGTACGTAAGACACAGTTTTATGGATGCAGCACTTTTGAATGGAATTCCCAACATGTTTCGCCCATATTCCCGGCTTCTTCAGGGGATGCTGTCCATTTGAGGTACAAGCCTTCTATTGAAAGAGAATATACATATAGTGGTCACATCAGAAATCATGATATAAAAAATGTAATATACATTTTTTGTGGTGATTTATTCACTCATTTTGGAAATTAATTTCCCAATGCCTATAAATATTTACATACATGTGCACATTCAATTTGACAACGACATTCTTACTCACCCTGGCCTCTTGAAATATTGTATACTATAATCAAGCAGCTATATGGATCAAGATGTCTGCCAGCATCAAGGAGACCAAGAGCTACAGTATAGGTGACCATAGGGAGCATTCAAGGGCCAGCTACAATAACCAAAAGGGTAATAGAATTAATATGTCCCTATGGTTCCGACAGCATGTAATAACCGGAACAAGCGGCCTTAAATACCCCCCATCCGGCCTGACTACACCACATCCGTAGCTCAACCCATTGCCGCAGGGTCCCAGCGTCCAGCTCGGAGGAAGACAGTCACTCTCAGACCAACAAATGGTGCCGGAACAAGGGGAAGAAAGAGGAGAACGAGAGGCACACAGGCGGAACGGTGAGCCGGGCGATGTTCAGAGGACCCTGGATCATATGCCCTGGGTGTCCATATGGTCACCCCAGATGCTCAAAGGCAGCCCAAACAGCAGGCAACCCCTATAGATACACAAATAATATTACAAAAAAAACCTTGTAAATAGTAGTTGCACTACTCTTATGATGTGATCATGCATTAAACAATTCGCTTGGACGCTTCCTTGTTGATCCATGGTGTGCTGGCAAACATTTTCTTTGTGACTTCTGCAGGACTAGACCCATGAACTTTTATACTAAATGTAAAGTACTGTCAGGAGACAAGAAGCCATTGCCACCTTATTATGGAAGGTGGAAGTTCCAGGACTGCCAAGCTCACCCCTGGGTCACTGACCTGGAACAAGTACTGTATGTAGCTAGTAAGGTCAGAAGCAAAGCCCCAGGACAGGGGTCTTCTCCTGCAGGACCGGACCCAGCTACTCTGCTTTCTGCTGCCAGGCCCCAGACTACTTATGGGCTCTCCCTCCACCTTCTGGGCACACCTCCCCCCAGGGATTGGCTGGAGTTCCATAAATATTCAGGTTGTCTGTTCTGCTCTCCCTCCCTCTATACTTCTAGAAGTCTCTAGAAGACAGGGGGAAGTAGCAGGATACTGAACAGCCCTAAGCAATCAATCCCTGCTGCAATGTTTACAGAGAAGCTGAACTTAACTGGCCTAGCAACCTGTTCTGAACTAGTAGGGTGCTGCATACATCAAAAATTATTTTTTTTTTATATTAAATGTAAAGTATTGTCAGGCGACAAATAGCCAACGGCCCCCTATTATGGTAGGTGAAAGCTCCAGGACTTCCAAGCTCACTACCTGGGCCATTGACCTGGAACAAGTATGTAGCTAGTAAGGTCAGAAGCACAGCCCCAGGACAGGGGTCTTCACCTGCAAGACCGGACCCAGCTACTCTGCTTTCTGCTGCCAGGCCCCAGACTACTTATGGGCTCTCCCTCCACCTTCTGGGCACACCTCCCCCCAGGGATTGGCTGAAGTTCCATAAATATTCAGGTTGTCTGTTCTGCTCTCCTTCCCTCTATACTTCTAGAAGTCTCTGGAAGACAGGGGGAAGTAGCAGGACACTGAACAGCCCTAAGCAATCAATCTCTGCTGCAATGTTCACTGAGAAGCTAAACTAATTTTACCTAACAGCCTGCTCTGAACTGGGAGGGTTCTACACATGTTGGGTATGTATTGTTTTTATTATATTAAATGAAAAGTACTGTCAGGGGGCAAGTGATCATTGTCACCTTATTCTCCACTTGCCAACTGCAATACGTATATATACAGTATGTTGCGGCTTGCAAGTGGTTTACCAGGGTTTTGGCTGAAGCTATCAGCCATAACCTGGTATTTTGTTTTTCAGCCGGCAATTGGCTTTCTCATGATGGTGGTCCTTGTGGCTAATTAGCGCTTTCATAAGCTGTTGTGGGGGGGGGGTCATATCCCCTTCCCGCTGCTCACAGGTGGTTCTCGGGCTTACCAGTTTTACTGGCGCACACGAGAGACGATCCGATAGTTCGCGCAGCTGGCCATAGGGGTTACCAGAGACAAGATTGTCGCTGATCACCTTTATGGTCTTGAAGGACTAGAGCGACATAATGACGTCACTCTCGGTCTACAACAGAAGTAAATAATTTTTTTTTTTAAAGCAAAAGATCAAAAACTTTTTTTTTTTTTTTGCTTTTAAAGGTAGAGGAGAGATTTGGGGTCCTATTGGCCCCAGATCTCTTCATAAAGAGTGATAAACAAAAAGAAAAAACAGTGTAAAAATAAAAAAATAAAAGAAATAAGAAAACTTTTTTTTACAGCGCCCCCATTCCTCCGTGCTCTCACGCAGTAGCAAACACATACGTAGGCCGCGCATACAAATGTGAACGGTGTTCTCACCACACATGTGAGGTACTGTCATGAAAGTTAGAGTGAGAGCAATAATTCTAGCACTAGACCTCCTCTGTAACTCTAAACAGGTAACCTGTAAAAATGTTTAAAGCGTCGCCTATGGAGATTTTTAAGCATCCTAGTTTGATGCCATTCCACGAGCGTGCGCAATTTTAAAGTGGGACATGTTAGGTCCATTTACTTTGTGTTATGTCATCTTTTACATGTTAGCAAAAAATTGGGTTATATATTGTGTTTTTTTTTGCTTTAAAATTCATTAAAATTTATTTTTTCCCAAAAAACCATATTGACATAAAAAATTGCAACAATCGCCATTTTATTCTTTAGTCTCTATTCTCTATTTTTCTGCCACTTTTTGTATGCAAGTCAGTATTTTTTGCTAGAAAAGTACTTATGTTTGGGGGTTCTAAGTACTTTTCTAGCAAAAAATACTGACTTGCGTACAAAAAGTGGCACAAAAGGCCTGTTCTTCAAGTGGCAGAAAAGGTCTGTTCTTCAAGTGATAGAAAGGCCTGGTCTTCAAGAGGTAGAAAGGCCTGGTCTTCAAGTGGCAGAAAAGGCCTGGTCTTCAAGTGGCAGAAAAGGCCTGGTCTTCAAGTGGTAGAAAGGGCCTGGTCTTCAAGTGGTAGAAAGGCCCGGTCTTCAAGTGGCAGAAAGGCCTGGACTTCAAGTGGCAGAAAAGGACTGGTCTTCAAGTGGCAGAAAAGGCCTGGTCTTTAAGTGGCAGAAAAGGCCTGGTCTTCAAGTGGTAGAAAGGGCCTGGTCTTCAAGTGGCAGAAAAGGCCTGGTCTTCAAGTGGTAGAAAGGGCCTGGTCTTCAAGTGGGAGAAAGGTCCGGTCTTCAAGTGGCAGAAAGGCCTGGACTTCAAGTGGCAGAAAAGGACTGGTTTTCAAGTGGCAGAAAAGGACTGGTCTTCAAGTGGCAGAAAAGGCCTGGTCTTCAAGTGGCAGAAAATGACTGGTCTTCAAATGGAAGAAAAGGACTGGTCTTCAAGTGGCAGAAAAGGCCTGGTCTTCAAGTGGCAGAAAATGACTGGTCTTCAAATGGAAGAAAAGGCCTGGTCTTCAAGTGGCAGAGAAGGCCCGGTCTTCAAGTGGCAAAAAAGGCCTGGTCTTCAAGTGGTAGAAAGGCCCGGTCTTCAAGTGGCAGAAAGGCCTGGACTTCAAGTGGCAGAAAAGGTCTGGTCTTCAAGTGGCAGAAAAGGCCTAGTCTTCAGGTGACAGAAAAGGCCTGGTCTTCAAGTGGTTATGGAAGGTGAAAGCTCCAGGACTGCTAAGCTCACTCGTGGGTCATTGACCTGGAACAAGTATGTCGCTAGTGAAGTCAGGATGTTTGACCCACATACATGTTCCAGGTCAGTGACTATTGGAGAAGTCATTACATGATTGACATCACTGGAGTATGTGCCCTTCTGAAACAAGTCACCAGTGGCAGCTACATATTTCTATCTTCTCAGGTTCCTTTTAATATTCCCCGGCACAATCCAATGAGCAAACATGTAAAGCCTGAAGCAAAGACATTTCCCCCCCCCCACTGGTTAATGGGCCCACGTAGGGTATATGGTGTCCTGATGGAAAAAGACATTCCTAAGTAATTCTCAGCGTTTCTTGCGTCTTATCATTTCGGAATTTGGCCTTGGCATTTGAATATCTAGCATAGAGTAACGTTTTTCTCACGAGTGACCCACCAGAGACGTCCGTGGCACATCTCATTAACGAGCAGTCAATCTGATCTGTACAGTACCTCTAATGTCCTTTCACTCGACGGGCCTTTATTTCAGGCAATCTCAACGCCTGCGCCGCTGCTCTGACAGTGACATATTAGTATTGCAGTCTCTCGCTATCTGATATCTCACAATTTGCCACCGTACTAAAGAATTGATTAATGGCCTTCTGTTGAGGGGATGTAATTGGCTGAGACTCTTGCACAAAATAATCAGGGACCCCGCACCTCCTGGCATACTCCACGGGCATGCTAATGAGCATGCAGGTTAATTAAACCCTCGGCGCCCGGAGACAGTAACGAATGGCTGTTGTGAGAAAGCGCTGGTCTATGGGAAAGAGGCAAGAGGCAGATTCTGCAGTTTTCTGGGCAATTATGGTAGAAAATGGGACAAAGTCTCCGCTCAGGAGGGAGGGGAGATTTTTCACTGGTGAGTTTAATAATTTCATGATGTCATTTCAACGCTGCAACAATAAATCTATTAATGGCCTCTATTTATAGCCAGGGAAGAAACACTGAAAACTCTAATTTGCCTACAGTGATTTGTGGGACAATTTAGCTTTACCAAACACGAGTCACGTGTAGGGCCACTTTCAGATTAATTAAAGCAACAACATCATTTATTTGTATGTACAGTATACTGTTTTATGCAGTGGTCTCCAAACTGCGGTCTGGGGGTCGGAACACTATTTCTCCCACTGATACCAATGATGGGGAACTATTTATTCCAGTGACACCAATGACGAGGCACTATTCCTCCCACTGAAGCCAGTGATGGGGTGTTGTTACAGATGCCAGGACATTTTCTACTCCCATTGCCCACAGTTCAGCCCCTCTAAAGTCTGAAGGATAGTAAACTCACTGGCCCTTTGTTTTAGAAAGTTTGAAGACCCCTGGTTTGATGCATTCAATTTACCCAAACCATTATGATGCTTTTTTGCAGTTGTCCTCATGGGGGATCCATGTTGAGTGCTTGGAGGCACCATATTGGATGAGGTAACAATGATCTGGGCAGATACCAACAGCTGTCAACCTCAGACCAATGCTGTAACATGTATGGCATCCTTTCTCAACCTTTTTACTATGGTGAAACCCTTGAATTAATTCTCAGATCTCAGTGAACCCGCTGAATTAGAAGAAACAAACAGTTAAAACTGTAGTGTCCTTAATTAGGTGGTCATTGGTGAATGCTTCTTACTTTGGTGGCCAATAGTGAGAAGGTCTTCCTCACACTGGAGGGTCAGTGAAGAGAAGGTCACCCTCACATTGATGGTCAGGAGACAGAAAGGTCACCCTTACATTGGGGGTCAGTGGGGAGAAGCGATCCCGCACATTGATGTTAAGCGGAAAGAAAGGCGCTGCTCCTATTAGTGGAAAGTAGGGTCCTCCTCACGTTGATGTTCAGTGGAAAGTAGGGTCCTCCTAACATTGGTGGTCAGTGAAAAAAGAGCCCCTTCACTCTGTGGTCAGTGGAGGGAAAGACCTCTTTCTTACATTGGTGGTCAGTGGAAAGTAGGGTCCTCCTCACATTGTGGTCAGTAGAGAGAAAGGCCCCTCCCTCACATTGGTGGTCAGTGGAAAGAAAGGCCCTCTTACATTGGTGGTCAGTGGAAAGTAGGGTCCTCCTCACATTGTGGTCAGTAGAGAGAAAGTCTACCCTCACATTGGTGGTCAGTGGAAAGAAAGGCCCTCTCACATTGGTGATCAGTGGAAAGTAGGCCCTCCTCACATTGGTGGTCAGTGAAGAGAAGGACCCCCTAACATTTTTGGTTCTGTTACTTAGGTGGTTGGAAGAACAGGTGCTGCCTCACATTGGTGGCAAAAAGATCATTAGTGTCAGTGGAAAGTAGGGTCCTCCTCATGTTGGTGGTCAGTGGAAGGTAGGGTCCTCCTCATGTTGGTGGTCAGTGGATAGTAGGGTCCTCCTCACATTGGTGATCAGTGGAAAGAAAGGCCAACCTTACACAGGTGGTCAGTGAAAAGTAGGGTCTTCCTCACATTGGTAGTCAGTGGAATAAAGGGCACTCTTACACTGTGGTTAGTGGAGAGAAGGCCCCCTCTCGCACTGGTGATCAGTGGAAAGAAAGCCCCCGTCACATAGCTTGTCAGTGGAAAGTAGGGTCTTCCTCACATTGGTGGTCAATGGAAAGTAGGTTCCTCCTCACGCTGGTGGTCAGTGGAAAGTAGAGTCTATCTCATGTTGGTGGTCCGTGGAAAGTAGTGTCCTCTCACATTGTGCTATCTCATATTTATGGCAAAAAGATCATTGGTGTCAGTGATAACTTACCTGAGAGAAGAGAGGAGAAGCACCACTGGTCCCATGACACTGGCTCTGCCAAGTGAGATTGATGCCCAAACTATGAAGATACCATTAGTTGGGACAGCAATTCAGCACTGCTCACTGTTCATGAACTCCTAGAAAACCCTTTGGGAATCATAGGGCTCCACAAAACCCTTAATGAGAAAGGTGGATGAGGGGCTGAAACACGTGTCTTTGCCCCATTTACTATAAACTTATGAGGATAGGTAAAAGGAGCGCCCAGTATCCAATCAGAAGTCAATAAAAGGTGAATGTTCGTTTTTATTGGAAATAGTAGAGCATGATAAAACCCGGGTTTTATCATGCTCTACTATTTCCAATAAAAAGTTTATCCAGAAACGACCTTTGGGCCGTACTCAGAGGTAGCAGCCCAAGCCCCCAAATGGGGCCCACCGCCACCCTTCTGCCAAGTTGGGCTGGATTCACCGGGAGCGAACTTCCCCAACACGCCCCCCACCATCACTCACTCACAGACCCCTCAACCCGAGCAAGTCAGTCCAGCTCGGCCTTTCACCTTTAAGAGCTACAATTTATTATAAAGGAATTCCTAGTGTTGAGCATTTTTGGTGAAGCTTCAAATAACGCTCAAGGCCTAAGCATCCAATGTGCTTTTGCAGTCATCGGATGGTGGCTGCAAACAGACAAGGCTAGTTGTTTGTGTATAATTACAGTAAAGTAAAAGAAACAACAAAAATATTTAAATTGAAGAAAGATGTCAATGTCATAGAGGTCAAAGGATCTTCCTGGAGATGTCATAGAGATCAAATGATCTTCTTGGTGATGTCATGGAGATCAAAGGATCTTCCTGGTGATGTCATAGAGATCAAATGATCTTCTTGGTGATGTCATAGAGATCAAAGGATCTTCCTGGCGATGTCATAGAGATCAAATGATCTTCTTGGTGATGTCATGGAGATCAAAGGATCTTCCTGGTGATGTCATAGAGATCAAAGGATCTTCTTGGTGATGTCATAGAGATCAAAGGATCTTCCTGGCGATGTCATAGAGATCAAAGGATCTTCCGCGTACACACGGTCGGACTTTCCAACGGGAAATGTTGGATGTGAGCTTGTTGTCTGAAAGTCCGACCGTGTGTATGCTCCATCGAACATTTGCTGTCAGAATTTCCGCCAACAAATGTTTGCTAGCAGGTTCTCAAATTTTCCGCCAACAATCGTGTGTACACAAGTTCGTCGCACAAAAGCTCACGCATGCTCGGAATCAAGCAGAAGGAGCCGCACTGGCTATTGAACTTCCTTTTTCTCGGCTCGTCGTACATCTTGTTCAGAATTTTGGGCCAACATTTGTGTGACCGTGTGTATGCAAGACAAGTTTGAGCCAACATCCTTCGGAAAAAAATCCACGGTTTTGTTGTCGGAATGTCCGATCGTGTGTACAGGGCATTAGAGATCAAGGGATCTTCCTGGCAATGTCATGAAACTCTAAGCATCTTCCTGGCGATGTATTATAGATCAAAGGATCTTCTTGGCAATGTCGTAGAACTCAAAGGATCTTCATGGCAATGTCATAGACATCAAAGAATCTTCTTGGCAATGTCTTAGAACTCAAAGGATTTTCCAGTCAATGTCATAGAGATCAAAGGATCTTCCTGCAAATGTCTTGAAACTCTAAGCATCTTCCTGGCAATGTAATAGACATCAAAGGATCTTCCTGGCAATATCATAGAGATCAAAAGATCTTCTTGGCAATGTCATAGACATCAAAGGATCTTCTTGGCAATGTCAGAGAACTCAAAGGATCTTCTTGGCAATGTCATAGACATCAAAGGATCTTCTTGGCAATGTCAGAGAACTCAAAGGATCTTCTTGGCAATGTCATAGACATCAAAGGATCTTCTTGGCAATGTCATAGATATCAAAGGATTTTCTTGGCAATGTCAAAGAACTCAAAGGATCCTCCTGCCAATGTCAGAGATCAAAGGATCTTCCTGGCACTGTTAGGACTGGTCTTCAACACCAGTGTTGTGTCAGATATAAATAAAATAGGAAAGCAATGGCGGGGAGAGACTTGGCTGTATGGGAGGGATTCTTTTCTAATTAATAGTTCAGAACCCCTTTTGGGAACCTACAAGTCACAATAATTTATTGCAGAGTAAAGTAGTGAGCTTCATCGGATTACTTCTGGACCCGGTTTAATAACCATCGAGCTGAGCCCAGTACAGGACTGAATTACCTACCTGCTCATTGTGAGTCCTACCTGCGTCTTCAGTGCCGAGGTTTGGCATTATTCCCATATTGTAGGGATTCTTGGCTGCTCGTTAGCAAAGCTCTGTGGCGTGCATTTAATTCCTGCAATGTTTTATTACGTCCGTGGCTGATTTATGGGTTTTGCTTTAGGTGACATCTAATGATTGTGCTGAGGGGCGAATAATATACATACATTCTCTCAGTGACAAGTCATTAGATGTAAGAGGATCAAGGTGACACGCTGTGCTGTGCAGCCAAAAGCTACAAATATGCAGCTGCCCTTTTATTTTATATGTAACTCGAGTGTTTGTAACATCTATCTATCTATCTATCTATCTATCTATCTATCTATCTATCTATCTATCTATCTATCTATCTATCTATCTATCTATCTATCTATCTATCTCAGTAGTGTCAGCAGTTTTTAATTTTTATTATTATTTTTTTTTTATAATTTTTTACAATTCCATTTTTTATAATTTTTTTACAATGTTATTTTTTTATTATTTAATTTTTTTTTTTTTTTTTTAGGAGCCCCGTTGGGAGGCTTTGGTGAGATATCAGGGTAAGTGCGACGTTTGCGACCCTGGCAGTTCTACCACTGGTGTAAGTAGTTTTTTTTTTTTTTTTTTGTTGCTTTATTTTTTTATTAAAATTGTAAAAAATAATAAAAAATAAAACAACAAAAATAAAAAAAAAACTACTGACACCAGTGGTAGAACTACCGGGGTCACAAAGGTTGCACTTGCCCTGATGCTTCACCAAAGCCTCCCAACGGGGATCCTAAAAAAATCATAAAAATAAAACATTATATTGTATAAAATAATAAAAAAAATAAAATTGTAAAATATATTTTTTATTATTTTATATAATATCATTTTTAATTTTTACCATTTTTTTAGGAGCCCCGTTGGGAGGCTTTGGTCAAATATCAGGGCAAGTGCGATGTTTGTGACCCTGGTAGTTCTACCACTGGTGTCAGTATTTTTTTTTTATTTTTATTGTTTTATTTTTTTATTAAAATTGTAAAAAATAATAAAAAATAAAACAACAGAAATAAAAAAAAACTACTGACACCAGTGGTAGAACTACCGGGGTCTCAAAGGTTGCACTTGCCCTGATGCTTCACCAAAGCCTCCCAACGGGGCTCCTAAAAAATTGTACAAATAAAACATTATATTGTATAAAATAATAAAAAATAAAATTGTAAAATATATTTTTTATTATTTTATATAATATCATTTTTTATTTTTACAATTTTTTTAGGAGCCCCGTTGGGAGGCTTTGGTGAAATATCAGGGAAAGTGCGACATTTGTGACCCTGGTAGTTCTACCACTGTTGTCAGTAGTGTTATATTTCTTATCATTTTTTTTTTACCATTTTATTTTATTTGATTGTCTTACAATTTTATTTTTTATTACTTTTTACATATTTTTAGGATCCCCTTGGGGGGGGGGGCTTTGGTGAAATCTGGTGATGTCTCACTTTTGAGACAGAGAGAGGGATTGAGGACAGAGATTCCCCAGTTCCCTTTCTCTGCAGCCTCAGCTGCACTGCACAGTGAATGAGCGGGAATTGCTCTGTGCTGATCGGCTTCCTGTTCGTTCAGAAACTGAAGCGTTGGAAACAGTATGCTATGTTTCAGTTATGAATGAACACAGTGAGTGATCGGTACTGATCACTCACTGTGTTCATTCAGAAAAGGAAGGGGCCGGTAAATCTGCATCGCACGGGGTGATTAGAGTGTGCCCAGGCACATCTGGCACACCCGCTGAGCACACCTATGGGCATGAACTTTTTCTCCTCTTCCAAATCCAGGCACAAAAAAAAAAAAAAAAAAACCTCTTGCAGTAATCCACTTTTGTTTTTGCTTTCCTACTGCGCATGTGCAATCACACTGAGCTTTCTGGATGGGGGGGATTGAATCTGAATGGGAGTGATTTTTTTGTTGTTATTCACCTGCTGCACTCCCAGTGTTCTAATGAGGAAAGCTGCAGGGTCTCCATCCCATCAGAAGTTATTAATCCTGTGGGAGTATCTCACCAAAAATAAAATGAAATTCCAATTGCAGAGGATGCCTATATTCTGACTGGGGGGTGGGGGTGGGTGGGAAGGAGGGGGGCCGAACTTCTGGCTCACTTCCCCCAGCAGCAAACTGAGCCAGATGTGGGAATGGGTACCTGTCAAAGCCAAGTGCCCACTCCCCCCTCCCAAGGTGCCATATGTGGCAGCGGATGGGGGGGGGAGAGGCAGACAAGCAGAGCTTCCCCTTTTGGGTGGAGCTTTAATAGCAGATTGGCAGAGAGGCGGTTCAGTGTTAGAAAAGAGAATATTCATTTGCTTTTCTAACACACCTGGGTGGGCTCGTGGCACAATGCTCTGCGCTCTGAGCCCATCCTATTTTGAAGCCTATTAGAGCCTACGGCTCCAATCAGGTGCTTCAAAAACATCCCCACCGCTGGAATTCAGGCACCCGTTGTCCTGAAAGAGGCCCGGTGTCCATGAATAAGGGTGGCCACGCCGGCCGTGGATATGAATCTATCCATTAACCATATGGGGGGGGTAGCGTGGATAGAGGGGGCGGCTCCCGTGTGCCCCCAATGCACGGGCCGCCCCTGACCACTTCCCCTGGGTTGATGTCATATGACATCCTGGACTTTGAGTGGAGATATCTGGGTGATGGGTGGAGCTGAAGGCATCATCCAGATATCTTTTTTTTTCGGCCGGCGATTCCCTTGCAAAGTAAAAGCCATCATAGCGGCTGTTTAGCTGCTTGATGGCTTTTACAGGCGGCGGTAACCTGATCCTCCGACGCTTCTCTGGTTTTTCGGGAAGCCGGAGAATGAATCAGCTGAAGTTTACCATAGAGCTGGCCAGGGACCAGATGGTCCCCAGCCATCTCTGTGACCCTCAGAGGCTGGAACCGACATCATGGCGCCACTTCCGGCACCGGCAGATGTGAACACTTCTGTTTTTTTGCTGGAAAGCCTAAGATCGATTTTTTTATTTTTATGCTCAGGCTCAGGGCCATCTTTTCGCATGGGCATGCTGGGCAGTTGCCCGGGGGTCCCACCTGCCCAGCGACCCCAGCCAGGGCTGGACTGGCCTACCGGGATACCGGGATACCGGGAAATTTGCTGGTAGGCCGCCTGCCCTGGGGCTGCTTTGAGTTGCGGCTACAGCGCTCCGCTCTTTCCCTCTCTCCTTCTCCTCCTGTGTATCACGGAGCTGGCTGGGTCTGTGTTCGGCGGCCGTGCTGTAACAAGGTCCCGCCCCCCTAGACCGGCTCGTGTAATAGTAGATTGAATCAGTGTTCCACCTATCACAGGAGCCGGTCTAGGGGGGCGGGAGCCGAGGGACAGACCGCCTTCGGGTGAGGACATTGCGGGCTCCTTGGACAGGTCCATATATTAAAAGTCAGCAGCTGTAGGATTTGTAGCTGCTGACTTTTATTTTTTTTATTTTTTTTTTGGCGGAACGTAGAGCGGCCGCTTATATGTGTAACAGAATGTAAACAGAGCTGGAAATTGTTTTGTTTCAATTCGTTATTTACATAAATTGGATTCGTTCCATTTGTTTCATTCATTTAATTCATTTTCGGAATTTGTTTCTTTTATTCAAGTTCGAATCGATTAAAATTTTCCGAATTTGGTCGAATTTACCTCAATTCGATCGAATTTGGAAAATTTGAATCAGTTCGAATTCCATTCAATATCAAATTTATTTTGTTCAAAATTCGAATTTTGGAAGATGGTTATATTCTTTCTATTCCATTCTATTCCATTGTTTTTTTCTGTTCTATTCTTTTCTAATCTATTCTTGTATTTTCTATTATATTCTATTATTTTCTATTCTATTTGAATTCAAATTTATTCTATTCAAAATTTGAATTTCAGAAGATAGTTATGTTGTTATATTCTTTCTATTTTATTATTTTCTATTGTTTATTCTATTCTATTGTTTTTTCTATTCTTTTCTATTAATTCATTTTCTATTCTAATCTTTTCTATTCTATTTCAATTCAAATTTATTCCATTTGAAATTCAAATTTCAGAAGAAATTTCTTTCTATTTTATTCTATTTTTTTTTAACTATAATCCTTTATTTTCCATTCTATTTTATATTGTTCTTTTATTTTCTATTCTATTTAGTTCTGTTTGACTCTATTATATTATATTGTTTTCTATTCTATCCCTTTATTTTCTATTTTATTCTATTCTTTTATTTTGAATTCCGATCTGTTTTACTCTATTATATTCTATTCTTTTATTTTCTATTTGATTTTTTTCTGTTATATTATAATATTTTCTATTCTATTTTATTATTTTCTATCCTATTTGAAATTCAAATTCAAAGAAGGATGTATTGTTTCTATTTTATTCTATTGTTTGTTCTTTTCTAGTCTAGTCTTTTTTTGTTCTATCCTATTCTTTTCTATTCTATTTGAATTCAAATGTATTCTATTTGAAAATTTGAATATCAGATTATATTTTCTCTATTTTATTATATTCTATAATTTTTTTATTCTATTCTTTTTCTTTATTTTCTATTCTATTTTATTCTGTTCTTTTATTTTCTATTCTATTTTATTGTGTTTTACTCTATTCCTTTATTTTCTTGTTATCCCTTTGTTTTTTAAACTATCCCTTTATTTTCTATTTTTTTCTATTCTTTTATTTTGAACTCTGTTCTGTTTTACTCAAATATATTCTATTCTTTTATTTTCTATTCTATCCTCTTATTTTTTAAACTATCCCTTTAATTTCTATTTTTTTCTATTATTTATTTTATTCCTTTATTTCCTATTTTATTCCCTTATTTTTTAAACTATCCCTTTATTCTGTTCTGTTTTACTCTATTATATTCTATTCTTTTCATTTTTTACATAATTATTTTCTATTATATTCTTTTCTATTCTATTCCTTTCTATTCTATTTGATTCTCGTCTGAAATTCAAATTCGATTCCAAAACCAATTCGAACTCGAATTTCAGCCCAAATTTTCGTTGTTTCGGATTCATTCAAATTCCTTACTATTGATGAAGAATTTGTCAGAACTTCGATTCGGAACGAGACGAACCGCACGCGTCTACTCTTTATCTACCCATCTTTTTTTTTGACGCTCGGCTTTTCACTGAAGGTAACCTCTGCTTATTTTCCATCATACGAAGCTCCAGGTTTGAGACACATTTTCTTTAATTGAAGATGTCCATGCCTATAGAAGCCACCATGTGTACGAGGAAATAACCCATAGCAAGCCGTTAGATATCACCTTGGCTTCAGAAGAGTCGGGACAATGAAGGATAACTGCTGATTGGATGATTTGGGTTATTGCGCTTTGCTCATCGCTTTCTGTCCTTTCACATGAGGCACAATGTTCTTGTTTTATGGTAGAACTATTAGTAACCGTTTTCCCGGCTGTTCTATCGATGGAACAGTTATGTGATAAAACATCAGCATACCCCGGAGCTTATTCTGCTGAGAAGCCATAACCAGCCGTTATATGACCTGCCTACCAGAGTGTAAGTTATAGGCAGATATTGGTAATAGGGGGCTGACAAGCTGGACAAACGCTTGTAGAATTTTGCAGAAAAAATCTTTGTTTTTAAGAACTTTTGTTGGATCTTCTAATGGTTAGGGGTCAAATTGATAAACTGTAAACACTATGCACACTGCCATAGTGTAGGATCCTCAAAAAAAAAAAAAATGTCATAGAGATCAAATGATCTTCTTGGTGATGTCATAGATATCAAAGGATCTTCCTGGTGATGTCATAGAGATCAAAGGATCTTCTTGGTGATGTCATAGAGATCAAATGATCTTCTTGGTGATGTCATAGAGATCAAAGGATCTTCCTGGTGATGTCATAGAGATCAAAGGATCTTCTTGGTGATGTCATAGAGATCAAAGGATCTTCCTGGTGATGTCATAGAGATCAAAGGATCTTCCTGGTGATGTCATAGAGATCAAAGGATCTTCCTGGTGACGTCATAGAGATCAAAGGATCTTCCTGGTGATGTCATAGAGATCAAAGGATCTTCTTGGTGATGTCATAAAGATCAAAGGATCTTCCTGGTGATGTCATAGAGATCAAAGGATCTTCTTGGTGATGTCATAGAGATCAAAGGATCTTCTTGGTGATGTCATAGAGATCAAAGGATCTTCCTGGTGATGTCATAGAGATCAAAGGATCTTCTTGGTGATGTCATAGAGATCAAAGGATCTTCCTGGTGATGTCATAGAGATCAAAGGATCTTCTTGGTGATGTCATAGAGATCAAAGGATCTTCCTAGTGATGTCATAGAGATCAAAGGATCTTCCTGGTGATGTCATAGAGATCAAAGGATCTTCCTGGTGATGTCATAGAGATCAAAGGATCTTCCTGGCGATGTCATAGAGATCAAAGGATCTTCCTGGTGATGTCATAGAGATCACAGGATCTTCTTGGTGATGTCATAGAGATCAAAGGATCTTCCTGGCAATGTCTAATGCCGCGTACACACGGTCGGACTTTCCAAAGGGAAATGGATGTGAGCTTGTTGTCTGTGTTGTCTGTCAGACCGTGTGTATGCTCCATCGAACATTTGCTGTCAGAATTTCCGCCAACAAATGTTTGCTAGCAGGTTCTCAAATTTTCCGCCAACAATCGTGTGTACACAAGTTCGTCGCACAAAAGCTCACGCATGCTCGGAATCAAGCAGAAGGAGCCGCGCTGGCTATTGAACTTCCTTTTTCTTGGCTCGTCGTACATCTTGTATGTCATCGCGTTCTCACGTTCGGAATTTTGGGCCAACATTTGTGTGACCGTGTGTATGCAAGACAAGTGTGAGCCAACATCCTTCGGAAAAAAATCCACGGTTTTGTTGTCGGAATGTCCGATTGTGTGTACAGGGCATTAGAGATCAAGGGATCTTTCTGGCAATGTCATAGAACTGAAAGGATCTTCCTGGCAATGTCATAGAGATCAAAGGATCTTCCTGGCAATGTCATAGAGATCAAAGGATCTTCTTGGCAATGTCATAGAACTCAAACGATCTTCCTGGCAATGTCATAGACATAAAAGGATTTTCTTGGCAATGTCAAAGAACTCAAAAGGATCCTCCTGCCAATGTCAGAGATCAAAGGATCTTCCTGGCACTGTTAGGACTGGTACTAACGCACTGCCTACTTCCCAAGTACTGACCTCAGCCTACTACTTGACTACGCTTCCTCTTGCCTAACCGTGTATGACCCTGACTTGCTTTGACCATGTCTCCAAGGTTCATATCTCAGGTGCCATCCTGTGGTCTACCAATTACAATCCTTTCCTAGGGTGGTCTCACCTTCTACTCAACTACTGGCACCCATGATACTTTGAGCCTTGTACCTTTGTCACCACATTCAGGGGTGCTCGGACCAGAGCCACAAGGGAAGCCTTCTTGTCAGCTCGGCATTCAACCAAGGTATGTGACAAAAGAGACTCTGTGCCAATAATTAGAACTTCGGCAGACTAGAATTGTAGATTGCAGCACTGTTGAGCACTGACTTTAAAGCGAATGTAAAATCAATTAAAATAAAAAAGATTTTATACTTACCTGCTGTGTGCAAAGTTGCACAGGAGTGGCTCCTGACCTCCACTTCTGGGGTCCCCTGCTGGTGCTGTCTGCTCCTCTTCTCCTGCGTGTGTTGCCAAATCAAGCTGTGTGCTATTGGTGCACATGTGCGGGCATGCTTCTAACGTGGGCTGTGTGTATCCATGGACACACACAGCGCAGTTTGGCCTTTGCCTAGTAAATCACCCCCTATGTATTCTGACAGCAGGGAGACTTGTTCGCCGTTAGAATACACTGATCAGCGCTGCAAGGTATAGCCTGCAGTTCTGATCGAGTGGCAAAAATATGACAGGGTGGGTTTACAGAAGCTGATCTACCACCCTGCCAATACATGGATCGAAATTCATCCGATCGAGACGAACCTAAAAACACTCTTTAACTTTTCCTCCAGGCACAACATCAGAACTGTAGTGCACTGGTGTTACGATGTTTAATTTCTGACACAGATTGGTAATTTGGTGAATGGCGTATCATATGTTATGTTTCATTGTGTATTACTGTACAATATGTTGGCTTGACTTTGTGATCTCATTTTGTACATTCAATAAAAATATTATTGCAACCAAAATTCGTCCTGTCCCTGCTGAACCGGCTGAATGTCAATCTAGGTATGGATGGTTTAAGTCTACTTTAACCTAAGTAGGCTGCCCTAACTCTAACCCATTCCAAAGGTTTCCAACAAACTGTGTAACAGGCTAACCATACATTTGCAGAATTGTGATGACCTTCAGGATGTTGATTGGCTGGGCTGGAAATATTCAATTTCTGATAAGGATTGCACATAATATGTGTTATGCAGCGGAAGAGAACTTCTTTTCTCAACACCTCTTGCTTCGAAACAGTAATAGGTAGGCCCTCTCAAACCAACCACAGTATGGGAATATGGGCTGAGGGTGTTGGGAGGGTTTTCCTAAATTTGTCACGTTCTTGGTCCTGAAGCTGAAATGCTGAGAAGGATCTCCTTGCGGCTAAGTGCTCAGTGTCCCTGAAAGTGGAAACAGGGAATAAAAGAAGCAGAGATTTCCGGCTGTGTCACAGGTAGGAGATGCTGGTATGGAGACTCCCTGCTGGATACCCGATGACAGGAGCAGCGGGACCCAGGAGAACTGGTGGTTCTGCAGACTACACACAGCAGGTTGTAGCAGGTAAGTGCAGTAGGCTGGTCACAGCAGGTAAGTACCACAAAATGGAGATGTAGTTAGGGATGGTAGCAAAGGTCAGAGAGCTGGAGGTCAGTAGGTAGAAGATCAGAGATGTGGTCAAACAAGCCAAGGTCATACACAGGACAGGAGCAGATTGGAGGAAAAGCCAAGGTCATACACAGGACAGGAGTCAGGAGCAGATCGGAGGAAAAGCCGAGGTCAAACACTGGACAGGAGTCAGGAGCAGATTGGAGGAAAAGCCAAGGTCATACACAGGACAGGAGAAAGAAGCAGATCAGGGAAAAGCCGAGGTCGTACACAGGACAGAAGTCAAGAGCAGACTGGAGGAAAAGCCAAGGTCATACACAAGACAGAAGTCAGGAGCAGATTGGAGGAAAATCCGAGGTCATATACTGGACAGGAGTCGGGAGCAGATCGGAGAAAAAGCCGAGGTCATATACTGGACAGGAGTCAGGAGCAGATCGGAGGAAAAGCCGAGGTCATATACTGGACAGGAGGCAGGAGCAGATAGGAGGAAAAGCCAAGGACATACACAGGACAGGAGTCAGGAGCAGATCGGAGGAAAAGCCGAGGTCATACACAAGACAGAAGTCAGGAGCAGATCGGAGGAAAATCCGAGGTCATACACTGGACAGGAGTCAGGAGCAGATCGGAGGAAAAGCTGAGGTCATACACAGGACAGGAGTCAGGAGCAGATCGGGGGAAAAGCCGAGGTCATACACAGGACAGGAGGCAGGAGCAGATAGGAGGAAAAGCTGAGGTCATACACAGGACAGGAGTCAGGAGCAGATTGGAGGAAAAGCTGACGTCATACACAGGACAGGAGGCAGGAGCAGATTGGAGGAAAAGCTGACGTCATACACAGGACAGGAGGCAGGAGCAGATAGGAGGAAAAGCCAAGGTCATACACAGGACAGGAGTCAGGAGCAGATCGGAGGAAAAGCCGAGATCATACACAGGACAGGAGTCAGGAGCAGATCGGTGGAAAAGCCGAGGACATACACATGACAGGAAGCAGAAGCAGATCAAAGGACAAGCCGAGGTCAAAACCAGGAGGTATCCAAGAGCAAGCTGGGTTGGTAACCGGTATTCAGAAGCAATAGCACTTAGGGCAGGGGTAGGCAACCTCGGCACTCCAGCTGTGGTGAAACTACAAATCCCATCATGCCTCTGCCTCTAGGAGTCATGCCTGTGATTGTCAGGGTCTTGCAATGTCTCATGGAACTTGTAGTTTCACCACAGCTGGAGGGCCGAGGTTGCCCACCCTGACTTAGGGTAACAGGAAGCTAAAGACCAGTCATTGGCGTCTGTGAGCATCAGGCATTCTTTTAAAGGCCAGAGGGCACCAGAATTAGTACAGGTGGTGTACGCTGGTGTGCACAAGTATGCGCCCGTTTGTTCCCATTACGTGTGCGTGTATTTCTGCACAAACAGGTGTGGCCATGTTGGGTATTGGCTAATGAGCAAATCTTCCCTGGCTTATTCCCTGACAACCCCCCCCCCCCCAATCTTTTCTTTTTCTTCTTCCATTGACTTGGGGTTCGATGTTTAGCCCCCATAAAATAAGTTAAAAAAATAAATAAATGAAGGATCAGTATCGCCTTGTTAGTAGGTGGGACATGTGGCGTGGCCACCTAGCTTAGGTTTGTATTCATTGGGTCCATGGGCCCTCTCCATATTTTTCGTAGCGTCTCACTTATTGTACCCTATTATGTTGTTATAAGGAATATTAGAATTTTGCATTGTCATGCTGATTCCTCAACATAAAGAATAAAAAATAAAAAACCTGTTTTTCTCCAGGTCTTCTGGTTCCTGATCCATCCCCGGAATAGGCGCCTCGTGGAGATCACTGTGAGAACACTTTACAAAGCACATTACTAAAACTCTTCATTACGGGTGGATTGAATTGTTTTTCATAGCCAATACTCATTTCACTGACACGTTACATTGTATATAACAGCTTCCTGTGTGTTATCGGGATTTTTGGGCGGGGGGGGGGGGGGACATGTTGTTTTAAATACTTACAATGTATACCTTTACTTTTTTCAGTGTATAAAGTAGATCCTTTTCTAATGTCAGAGGGAAGTGTTATCGCAGCCCAAGGGTTAATCAGCTGGAGGGCAGAGAAGTGGGATGGGGGGAGGGGAGGGGGGGTAGATTAGGGAGGGGAGGGGGGGGTAGGCCATTCATTAAAGCCTTCGCTAAGTGATTGATATGCGTAATTTTCCTGTCAAAGCTGGACTTTCCTTGTAAACATGTCAATTGGGAAAGTTCAAGCTTGTCACATGGATTTATCGCTAGAATAACATGTAGGTAGAAGAGAAAGACAAGCCCCCCCCCCCCCTCCTCCACAATCCCCCCCACCCCAGGCGGCATACTTCATGTATTCCCAGTCCGGCTCTTCCAAGTCACAGACACAGCTGAGATAACAACAATAACACAGGCTTCTCTTTTATTGAGGGTTTCAAAGGAAGCACTCAGCCAGATAACCTCTTTTTTATTGGAAGGATTACTCCGGATGGTTGTCCCACCTGGAGACAAAAAAAAGGTCCAACGTACACATGGCGCCGTCAATGGACATGGGAACGGGCCTCCTACAGGACCAAACACAGGAGGCCGGAAAGGAAAGAGAAAATAGTTACAAAGTATCGATATTCTAATGCCCCGTACACACGATCAGAAATTCCGTCAGAAAAATCTTGGATGGTTTTTCCGACGGGATTCCGCTCAAGCTTGGCTTGCATACACACGGGTCACACAAAAGTTCTCGGAACTTTGGACCGTCAAGAATGCGGTAACGTACAACACTACGACAAGCCGAGAAAATGAATGCTTCCGAGCATGCGTCGAATTGTTTCCGAGCATGCGTAGGAATTTTGCGCGTCGGAACTGGTACAGACGACCGGAATTTCCGATCTGAACTTTTTCCAAAAGTCTGATGGAGCGTACACACAGTCGGAATTTCTGACCAAGAGCTCACATCGGACTTTTGCTGGCAGAATTTCTGATGGTGTGTACGGGGCATCGGAGTCCGCCAACAAAGCAAACTCAGGCCGGCCGTAGACGGATTGAGCAGGAACTTGCCGAATTTTGATGCCTTTATGGGCAGGCTGGTTGTACTGAAGTCAATCTAGCACAGCGGAAGGGATTCCCCCCCCCCCCCATCAATACTGTCTGTGTTGCTGGGGGAATCGAGTGATCTTCTTTTCTTCAACACGTGAAAGGAAAGAAAGTTGTGTGATGTATGGCTGGCTTTAGGTCTAAGTCTAGGTTCACATCTATGCGGCTGCACTTGCGTTTTTCAGTGCATTTTGCGTTTTTAAACCCTCGTTTTTGTATGCAGTTTTCATGCATTTTGCTTTTTACTTTTTTTTTTCTCTTCAACCACTTCGGACCCGGAAGATTTGGCTGCTGAATGACCGGGCCATTTTTTGCGATACGGCGCTGCGTCGCTTTAACTGACAGTTGCGCGGTTGTACGACGTTGCACCCAAACAAAATTGACATCCTTTTTTTCCCCACAAATAGAGCTTTCTTTTGGTGGTATTTGATCACCTCTGCGGTTTTTATTTTTTGCGCTATAAACAAAAAAAGAGCAACAATTTTGAAAAAAAAAAAAACACAATATTTTGTACTTTTTGCTATAATAAATATCACCAATTTTTTTTCCTCAGTTTAGGCCGATACGTATTCTACATATTATTGGTAATAAAAATCGCAATAAGCGTATATTGATTGGTTTGCGCAATTATAACGTCTACAAAATAGGGGATATATTTATGGCATTTTTATTATTTTTTTTTTACTAGTAATGGCGGCAATCTGCGATTTTTACAGAGACTGCGACATTATGGCGGACACATCGGACACTTTTGACACATTTTTGGGATGATTGACAATTATACAGCGATCATTGATATAAAAATGCACTGATTACTGTATAAATGTCACTGGCAGGGAAGGGGTTAACACTAGGGGGCGATCAATGGGTTAACTGTGTTCCCTAGTATGTGTTCTAACTGTAGGGCGATGGGACTGCCTATAGGAGATGACAGATCGTGGTTCCCAGCTCGTAGGAACTCACAATCTCTCTCTCCTCTCCTCACAGAACAGGGATTTGTGTGTTTACACACACACGTCCCTGTTCTGCCTCCCGTGCCCGTGATCGCGCATGGCTGGCGGTCATTGTGACCGCCGGTCACGAGCTTTGGCACCCCCGCAGTGCCGATGCTCGTGGGCGCACGCGCCTGCTATCCTTCTTAAAGGAGCCATCGTATAACTACGACGGTTCGCGGGATTGTGCCGACCTGCCGCAGTATAATGATGACGGCTGGTCGGCAAGTGGTTAAACACACTGTATATAGTTGGTTGCTAAGGAGGGGGCCAGGAAGCCAGCCGCTGCATCCTTAACAACCGATGAGTCATCAGCTGTCAGAGAGGTTTCCCGCTGACAACTGAATGTTAAAAAAATAAATTGCCGGCAAAAAAAACAACAACATGGGGTCCCCCCCAGGTCTATACCAGCAACCCCCCTCCTGAATCATACCAGGCCGCATGCCCTCAACATAGAGGGATGAGTGCTTTGGGGGGGCTCTGCCTGCTCTTCTTCTGTGGCTGTCTTCCTCTGTTGTGTTGTCACCCACTGTCTGGCATCTCTTATATAGCCATGGGGTGTGGCCATCCAATGACATCACCCGGAGAGCCTGCCTCTGGCGACAACACAACGGAAGAAGACAGCCACAGAAGAAGAGCAGCTTTTTTTATAGCGGGTAATCGCAGCAAGGAAGGAGACAGCAGCGGGAGAAGACAGCAGTGGGAGAAGACAGCGGCGGGAGAAGACGGCAGCAGGAGTAAACAGCGGTGGGAGAGACGGCTGCGGGAGAGACGGCCGCGGGAGAAGGTGGCGGCAGGAGAGACGGCAGCAGGAGAGACGGCAGCGGGAGAGACGGCGACAGGAGAAGACGACGGCAGGAGAAGACGGCGGGAGAGACGGCAGCGGGAGAGACGGCAGCGGGAGAGATGGCGGCAGGAGAGACGGCAGTGGAAGAAGACGGCAGTGGGAGAAGACAGCGATGGGAGAAGACGGCGATGGGAGAGACGGCGCCATGAGAGACGATGGCGGGAGAGATGGCAGCAGGAGAGAGGAGAGATGGCAGCGGGAGAAGACAGCAGTGGGAGAAGATGGCGGTGGGAGAGACGGCAGTGGGAGAAGATGGCGGTGGGAGAGACGGTGGCAGGAGAAGGTGGCGGGAGAGACGGCAGCAGGAGAGATGGCAGCAGGAGTGACGCAGCAGGAGAGACGACGGCAGGAGAAGACAGCAGCAGGAGAGACAGCAGCGGGAGAAGACGGCGGCAGGAGAAGACGGCGGCGAGAGACGGCGGCGGCAGGAGAAGACGGCGGCGAGAGAGATGGCGGCGGGAGAAGGTGGCGACAGGAGAGACGGCAGCAGGAGAGACAGTGGCAGCGGGAGAAGACGGCAGCGGGAGAGGACGGCGGCAGGAGAGGAGACATGGCAGCAGAAGAAGACGGCAGTGGGAGAAGACGGTGACGGGAGAGACGGCAGCGGGAGAGACGGCAGCGGGAGAGACGGCAGCGGGAGAGACGGCAGCGGGAGAGATGGCAGCGGGAGAGACAGCAGCGGGAGAGACGGCGGCGGGAGAAGACGGCGGCGGAAGAAGACGGCGGCAGGAGAGACAGCAGTGGAAGAAGACGGCAGCAGGAGAAGACGGCGATGGGAGAGACGTCCTCGGGAGAGATGGCAGCGGGAGAAGACGGCAGCGGGAGAAAACGGCGGTGGGAGAGACGGCGGCGGGAGAGATGGCGGCGGGAGAAGGTGGCGTCAGGAGAGACGGCAGCAGGAGAGACGGCAGCGGGAGAGACGGCGACAGGAGAAGATGACGGCAGGAGTAACGGCGGGAGAGAAGGCAGCGGGAGAGACGGCAGTGGGAGAGATGGCGGCAGGAGAGACGGCAGTGGAAGAAGACGGCAGTGGGAGAAGACGGCGATGGGAGAGACGGCGGCATGAGAGACGTCGGCGGGAGAGATGGCAGCAGGAGAGATGGCAGCGGGAGAAGACAGCAGTGGAAGAAGATGGCGGTGGGAGAGAGGGTGGCAGGAGAAGGTGGCGGGAGAGACGGCAGCAGGAGAGATGGCAGCGGGAGTGACGCAGCGGGAGAGACGGCGGCAGGAGAAGATGGCGGCGAGAGACGGCGGTGACAGGAGAAGGCGGCGGCGAGAGAGACGGCGGTGGCAGAAGGTGGCGGAAGGAGAGACGGCAGCAGGAGAGACAGTGGCAGCGGGAGAAGACGCCAGCGGGAGAAGACGGCGGCAGGAAAGGAGAGATGGCAGCAGAAGAAGACGGCAGTGGGAGAAGACAGTGACGGGAGAGACAGCGGCGGGAGAGACGGCAGCGGGAGAGACGGCAGCGGGAGAGACAGCAGCGGGAGAGACGGCAGCGGGAGAAGATGGCGGCGGAAGAAGACGGCAGCAGGAGAGACGGCAGTGGAAGAAGACGGCAGCAGGAGAAGATGGAGATGGGAGAGACGTCCGCGGGAGAGACGGCAGCAGGAGAAGACGGCGATGGGAGAGACGTCCTCGGGAGAGATGGCAGCGGGAGAAGACGGCAGCGGGAGAAAACGGCGGTGGGAGAGACGGCGGCGGGAGAGATGGTGGCGGGAGAAGGTGGCGTCAGGAGAGACGGCAGCAGGAGAGACGGCAGCGGGAGAGACGGCGACAGGAGAAGATGACGGCAGGAGAAGACGGCGGGAGAGAAGGCAGCGGGAGAGACGGCAGTGGGAGAGATGGCGGCAGGAGAGACGGCAGTGGAAGAAGACGGCAGTGGGAGAAGACGGCGATGGGAGAGACGGCGGCATGAGAGACGTCGGCGGGAGAGATGGCAGCAGGAGAGATGGCAGCGGGAGAAGACAGCAGTGGAAGAAGATGGCGGTGGGAGAGAGGGTGGCAGGAGAAGGTGGCGGGAGAGACGGCAGCAGGAGAGATGGCAGCGGGAGTGACGCAGCGGGAGAGACGGCGGCAGGAGAAGATGGCGGCGAGAGACGGCGGTGACAGGAGAAGGCGGCGGCGAGAGAGACGGCGGTGGCAGAAGGTGGCGGAAGGAGAGACAGCAGCAGGAGAGACAGTGGCAGCGGGAGAAGACGCCAGCGGGAGAAGACGGCGGCAGGAAAGGAGAGATGGCAGCAGAAGAAGACGGCAGTGGGAGAAGACAGTGACGGGAGAGACAGCGGCGGGAGAGACGGCAGCGGGAGAGACGGCAGCAGGAGAGACAGCAGCGGGAGAGACGGCAGCGGGAGAAGATGGCGGCGGAAGAAGACGGCAGCAGGAGAGACGGCAGTGGAAGAAGACGGCAGCAGGAGAAGATGGAGATGGGAGAGACGTCCGCGGGAGAGATGGCAGCAGGAGAGATGGCAGTGGGAGAAGATGGCAGCGGTAGAAGACAGCGGCAGGAGAAGACGGCGGCGAGAGACTGCGGCGGCAGGAGAAGACGGCGGCGAGAGAGACGGCGGTGGGAGAAGGTGGCGGAAGGAGAGACGGCAGCAGGAGAGACAGCGGCGGGAGAAGACGGCAGCAGGAGAAGACGGCAGCGGGAGAAGACGGCGGCAGGAGAGATGGCAGTGGAAGAAGACGGCAGTGGGAGAAGACGGTGACGGGAGAGACGGCGGCGGGAGAGACGGCAGCGGGAGAGACGGCAGCGGGAGAGACGGCGGCGGGAGAAGACGGCAGCGGAAGAAGACGGCAGCAGGAGAAGACGGCGGGAGAGATGGCGGCGGGAGAAGACGGCTGCAGGAGAGACGGCAGTGGAAGAAGACAGCAGCGGGAGAAGACGGCGATGGGAGAAGACGGCGACAGGAGAGACGTCCACGGGAGAGATGGCAGCGGGAGAAGATGGCGGTGGGAGAGAATGGCGGTGGGAGAGATGGCAGCAGGAGAGACGGCGGCAGGAGAAGATGGCGGGAGAGATGGCGGCAGCAGAAGGTGGCGGCGGGAGAAGACGGCAGTGGGATAAGACGGCGATGGGAGAGACGGCGGCAGGAGAGATGGCAGTGCGAGAAGACGGCAGTGGGAGAAGATGGCGGTGGGTGAAGACGGCGGCAGAAGAGACGTGGCGGGAGAAGACGGCGACGTGAGAAACGGCGGCAGGAGAAGACAGCTCAGAGCTATTTTTTTAATAAAGGACTTGTCTCATCTGAGAGGCTGAGATGGGCGTCTGTCCAGGCACCTGGCGGATCCAGACTTTATTGTCGGGATGACGCGGTGCCTGGACTGATTCCTGTTACATCAGCAGAGAGTTGACTCCAGTCCGCTCTCTGCTGCAAACGGGTCACAGGAGTGCAAAATGAATTGCATTTCTGTGATCCATAGGAGAAGCTCAGCCAAACGAGCTCAGGCTGGACTTTTCCTTTAATGAAAGTCAGTTGGGTTATACAAAGCCGGACAAATTTTAGGTACCAAAGTTAAAATGTTTCTTCCAGTTCTGGTGACACTTTCCTCATCCCACGTGGCCAGGGAAGAAGCTAATGGGGCACAATCTGCGCTCCATTAGCTTCAGTGAAATTCAGATGAGCCATCAGGGGTCTAATAGGTCCCTGACATCTCATGAAAGAGAACCTGTCCTAAAAATATTACATCACATGGGGTACTTATTTGAAATAGGTGGGAATCCACATTTTTTTTCAGACGCAGGTTAGTCGGCATGGTTGTTAGGAGGGGACATGACCCCCTCCCCCCCATTTTATAAATTTGGCTATCGTTTTCGGAAGGATGAGACGCCCACCACAAATGATCGATGAATTCTTGAATCCGCACCTCACAGGTATCATGGAACCGTGCGCTTAATTCCTTAACAAACGGCCAACTTCGCGCCTCAGCTTTATTTATTTACAGGGAAACTTTAGTGTTTCCAATTACAGAAAAATATTTCCGCTCCATAGGGATCTTTTTTTTTTTTTGTTTGTTTGTTTTTTTCTGCTGAATACAACAAAAGGAACAATGATGAATAATGTCTGAAATCGGGATGTTGATCTTGTTAAATGAATTATTAAAAGCCTAATATGCATTGTGATGGTGGTGTCCCTGAGAGTGTATACTTAATGAAATATATTAAATCTCAATTATAAAATACATTATACATCTGAACGTGAAGTCGCATATTCGCCCGAAGAAAAGCGATTTCCTCTCTACTAATATTGTTTTTTTATTATTTTTAATTTATTTCTATTTAGTGTAATCTGTCAGCATTTATTACCTATTAGAAAAAAGAGGATTTTTAAAGTGAGCGTGTCATTAAGAGACTCTTATTAATTTCTATTAATTATATATCACACACTCGCACTTCTCTTTATTATTTTGTTTGATTTCTTCTCCTTTTTTCAGCAAAGTTGGGCAAATGCTGAACGATCGTCGCAAAATTTTAAGTGGTTGCAGCGGAATCACTAGAACCTTCAGGGCCTCGTTGTAAGAAACCATGAAGAGCCCCCCCCCCCCGGCCTGGCCCAGGGGCCCTTTTCATTGGCCCCGGGGGGGCCCTTGCCACTGATCCTAGGGTCCTATACTCCAGTTGTGGGGCCCTTTCCATCGGTCCTGGGGGGGGCCCTTCCCACTGTTTCTAGGGTCCTATACTCCAGTTGTGGGGCCCTTTATCCTAGGGCCCTATACTCCAGTTGTGGGGCCCTTTCCATCGGTCCTGGGGGGGGCCCTTCCCACTGTTTCTAGGGTCCTATACTCCAGTTGTGGGGCCCTTTCCATCGGTCCTGGGGGGCCCTTCCCACTGATCCTAGGGTCCTATACTCCAGTTGTGGGGCCCTTTCCATCTGTCCTGGGGGGGGGCCCTTCCCACTGTTTCTAGGGTCCTATACTCCAGTTGTGGGGCCCTTTCCATCGGTCCTGGGGGGGGGCCCTTCCCACTGTTTCTAGGGTCCTATACTCCAGTTGTGGGGCCCTTTCCATCGGTCCTGGGGGGGCCCTTCCCACTGATCCTAGGGCCCTATACTCCAGTTGTGGGGCCCTTTCCATCGGTCCTGGGGGGGGGCTCTTCCCACTGATCCTAGGGCCCTATACTGCAGTTGTGGGGCCCTTTCCATCAGTCCCGGGGGGGCCCTTCTCACTGATCCTAGGGTCCTATACTCCAGTTGTGGGGCCCTATTCCATTGGTCCTGTGGGCCCTTTCCATCGGTCCTGGGGGGGCCCTTTCCATTGGTCCTGGGGGGGGCCTAGGGCCCTATACTGCAGTTGTGGGGCCCTTTCCATCAGTACTGGGGGAGGCCCTTCCCACTGATCCTAGGGTCCTATACTCCAGTTGTGGGGCCATTTCCATCGGTCCCGGGGGGGGGGCCCTTCCCACTGGTCCTAGGGTCCTATACTCCAGTTGTGGGGCCCTTTCCATCAGTCCCGGGGGGCCCTTCCCACTGATCCTAGGGTCCTATACTCCAGTTGTGGGGCCCTTTCCATCGGTCCTGGGGGGGGGCCCTTCCCACTGTTTCTAGGGTCCTATACTTCAGTTGTGGGGCCCTTTCCATCGGCCCTGGGGGGGGGGGGGGGCCTTCCCACTGATCCTAGGGTCCTATACTCCAGTTGTGGGGCCTTTTCCATCGGTCCCGGGGGGGCCCTTCTCACTGATCCTAGGGTCCTATAGTCCAGTTGTGGGGCCCTTTATAAGTCCTGGCTCACTCTGCCTCGTCTTATCATGCGACTTGTGACGCATAAGGTCGCATGACAAGTCAAAAACACCTTAATATCAATGGGTGCCATCTTAAAGGGGTTGTAAACCCTCCATGATTTTTCACCCTTAACCCCTTCAATACCGGGCATTTTCACCCCCTTCCTGCCCAGACCAATTTTCAGCTTTCGGCGCTGTGACATTTTGAATGACAATTGCGCGGTCACACATATGAGATTTTGATCATTTTTTTCCCCCACAAATAGAGCTTTCTTTTGGTGGTATTTGATCGCCTCTGCGGTCTTTATTTTTTGCGCTATAAACAAAAAAAGAGCGACAATTTTGAAAAGAAATTTATTTTTTTTACTTTCTGCTATAATACAGGTCCAATAAATATCCCCCAAAAAATATAAAAATAATAATTTTTTCATCAGTTGAATGACAATTACGTGGTCGCGCGACGCTGTACCCATATGAAATTTTGATCATTTTTTTTCCTCTCACAAATAGAGCTTTTTTTGGTGGTATTTGATCACCTCTGCGGTTTTTATTTTTTGTGCTATTAAAAAAAATAAAATAAAAAAAGAGCAACAATTTAAAAAAAAAAATGATTTTTTTTAATTTTTTGCTATAATAAATATCCCCCCAAAAAATATAAAAAACTAATTTATTCATCAGTTTAGGCGGATACGTATTCTTCTATATATTTTTGGTAAAAAAAAATCGCAATAAGCGTATATTGATTGGTTTGCGCCTACAAAATAGGGGATAGATTTATGGCATTTTTATTATTATTATTATTTTTTTTTTTACCAGTAATGGCGGCGATCTGCGATTTTTGTCAGGACTGGGATATTGTAGCGGACAAATTGGACAACTTTTGACACTATTTTGGGACCAGTGACAATTAGACATGTGCACTGACAAAAAATTTGTTGGTTTTCGTTTGATTCGATTTTTTTTTGCTTTTTTTCGGAAATTCTGAAATTCGAAAGTTCAGAAATTCAAAATTTCGGAAATTCGAAAAATTCGGAAATTCGGAAATTTCTGAATTAACGAATTTGTCAAAATTTGTTAAAGAACTAATTCAGAGCTAAACGAATTGCACATGTCTATTGACAATTAAACAGCGATCAGAGCAATAAAAATGCACTGATTACTGTATAAATGTCACTGGCAGTGAAGGGGTTAACACTAGGGGGCGATCAAGGGGTTAAATGTGTTACCTAGGGAGTGATTCTAACTGTGGGGGGGAGGGGACTGACTGGGGGAGGTGACCGATCGATGTTCCTATATACAAGGAACACACGATCTGTCACCTCTCCCCTGACAGGACGCGGATCTGTTTACACACACCGATCCACATCCCTGCTCTGTGACAAGCAATGGCGGGTGCCCAGTGGACATCGCGGCCGCCGGGCACGCGCATCGGCCCCCGAGTTACGCGGGCCCTCTAGATGGCCGGGAAGCCGAGGACGTCATATGACGGCCGCCCAGGATGAGAAACCCACCTTGCGGCCGTCATATCACTAAACGCGGGATGGGAAGGGGTTAATGTGTTCTATGCATTAAGGTGAAAAACCTCCTTTAGTGTAGCCGCCCCCCCCAGAGCCCCCCTTTTATTTACCTAAACCCGGTCCTTCCCGCCCCGGGAACGAGCGCAGCAGCTCCAGCCAAGGTCTTGTGTCCTGATTGGATAGATTAATAGCAGCGCAGCCATTGGTTCCCGCTGCTGTCAATCAAATCCAATGACGTGGGAGCCGGGGGGGAGGGGCGGGGCCGAGTCCTGCTGTCTGTGTCAATAGACGCAGCAGCAGGACACGAGATGGATGTCCGCCAGCCCACCCGCGATCGTTTCTCCGCAGTGACAGAACGGGGATCTGCCTGTGTAAACAAGGCAGATCTTCGTTTTGACAGGGGAGATCACACAGATCCTGTGTTTCTGTTATGCAGGAAGGCGGATCTGTGTGTTTTCACAGGCAGCCCATCCCCCGTACAGTTAGAACACACCTGCAGGGAACACATTTAACCCCTTTGATCGCCCCCTGATGTTAACCCCTTCCCTGCCAGTGTCATTAGTACAGTGACAGTGTATATTTTTAGCACTGATCACTGTAATAATGTCACTGGTTCCCAAAAAAGTGTCAAAAATGTCAGTTAGGTGACCGATCTGGCAATGTCGCAGTCCCGCTAAAAATCGCTGATCACCGCCATTACTAGTAAAAATAAATAAATATATATATTTAATTGTATATTGATTGAGGTTATATCAGAATTGCTGATCACCGCCATTACTAGTAAAAATAAATAAATATAAATTATATATATATATATATATATATATATATATATATATATATATATATATATATATATATATATATATATATATATATATATATATATATATATATATATTTAATTGTATATTGATTGATGTTATTTTATGCAACATATCTATATATACTTACTTATGTATTCTATCTTATTCTTCTTAATAAAAAATATTGTAACACAAAAACAAAAATAATAAAAATGCCGTAAATCTATTCCCTATTTTGTAGACGCTATAACTTTTGCGCAAACCAATCAGTATACGCTTATCGTGATTTTTTTTTTTTTTTTACCAAAAATATGTAGAAGAATACATATCGGCCTAAACTGAGGAAGAAATTTAATTTTTATATATATATTTATTTTCTTGGGATATGTATTATAGCAAAAAGTAAAAAATATTGCTTTTTTTTCAAAATTGTCGCTCTTTTTTTTGCTTATAGCGCAAAAAATTAAAAACGCAGAGGTGATCACATACCACCAAAAGAATGCTCTATTTGTGGTTAAAAAAAAAAAAGGACATCAATTTTGTTTGGGTACAACGTCGCACGACCGCGTAATTGTCAGTTAAAGTGACGCAGTGCCGTATTGCAAAAAATGGCCCGGTCATTAAGGGGGAAAATCCTTCTGGGGCTGAAGTGGTTAAAGGTGATAGCAGGTATGGTTAGTGATCAAAATATTGATCAAAAGAGGGGAGATTGTAAAGGAAATTTGTAAGTTCTGTATAGAATTGTATTGTATTTTGTATGCATTGCACACGGCACTAATAATGTTTTCATTACATGTTTCTATTCTTTTTGAGTACTGATTAGAATTAGCCTGCCTATGTTACGTCCCTTGTTACCATAAAAGTACAATCAGTGGCGGCTGGTTGGTTCTTCTTTTGGGGGGGGGGGCGGCAAACAAATAACATCCCCCAGTGGGGTGGCACTAACAGCACACACACCCCCTCCCGCCGAGGCGGCGCGGCACTTACCCGCTCGTGTGGTGGGGCTGCGGTGCCCTCTCCCCCTCTCCTGGAGTGTGGGCCGTGGCGGCTCCTCAAGCTTGTGTTTTGTGTGATTGGAGGGGAGGAACTTAGCGAAAATTCATTCGCTATCGTCACACAACAGGGTGAGATCGGAGCGCAATGCTCTACGCTCCAAGGCCACCCTTTTTTTGAAGCCTATTAGAGCCTCTGGTTCTAATCCAGTGCTTAAAAAAAAACAAACCCACCCAGCATTGGAATCCATAGTCCGGCGTCACTGATATGTAGATCGCATGGATAGGGGAGGCGACGCCCGTACACCCTCTATGGGCGGGCCGCCACTGAGTACCATTGTAATATTAATGTGATACCTACGTAATCATGTGTATAAAAACCTTCTATTGCGTCATAATAAAGCAGAATAGTTATCATGGAAAGATGCGGAGCGTATCTTTTGTGTCTGTTCCCTACTGCAGTAGTTATTATTAATTTGGAACCACTAATCAATATGAGGATAGGCGTCGCCTATCTATAAAAGAATCCAGAACAACGACTTTTCTGCGACTTTGGTGCGGTTTTGAGTGCCCTAGACTGCAAAGTTAAATTTGCAAAAGTCGCAAGCAAGTCCAAAGGAAATCACAAGCAAGTCGCAGGACTTCGAGGTTGCAGCAGTGTGGACCGACCCCATGTTCTGCGGCGGGCCCCCTTTCTTCCCTCTTGGGGGCCCCTCCACAGAGGCAAAATGCCAGGGCCCGGTGGTAAGTGCAACCTTTGCGACCCTGGTACCACTGAGTGGTTGTAAACCTCTGAAAGGAAAAATGAACAAAACACATCCTTCTATAGTGTGTACTGGCCTCAACCCAAAGCTCCCAAACGGTGATTTCTGTCTGCTGTCTAGTTCCTCTGCTATCTGCATGTGTCACTTCTGACAGGTTATGCCGACAACGTGTAATCCCGGGAGATGGCCCCACCCCCCCTCCAACACACAGCAGGTGACTGACAGCCGTAGCTGTGCATGTTTCCCTATGAGACTGCATGGGGGGGGGGTGTCCTCATTCTCTCCACCCAGGTTTCAGATTACACTCAGCTCCCTGCTCTATGCTGTGCAATGTGTAAAATCATATCCCCGCCCCCCACCCCACCCCCCGCCTTCTGGAGCTTAGGAATGCTGTGTAAAATGTTTGCTTTAGGAGGCTGTAGAGGAGCGAGAGCTGCAGATAAACAGGTACAACGTATGTATGAGGATTTGTTTAATCTCTGTGTATCACTTCACTGGGTATTTGGAAGGGTTTACAACCTCAATGAGGCAACAAACTCTTCGGTTAAGACAAGGTTTCCTATATAATATTGCACTATTTTAGCTGGGCTTTTTTGCACAAAGCAAAGTCCAGGAAGACATGGATGAGCGAGTTTGGGGTGGAGGAACTTGACTGGCCTCCACCTCAACCCAATAGAACAACGTTTGAGATGAATTAGAGTGGAGACTGCGAGCCAGGCCTTCTCGTCCAACATCAGTGCCTGACCTCACAAATGCTCTTCTGGAAGAATGGTCAAACATTCCCATAGACACCCTCCTAAACCTTGTGGACGGCCTTCCCAGAAGAGGTGAAGTTGTTATAGCTGCAAAGGGCGGAGCCAACTCAATATTGAACCCTACGGACTAAGACTGGGATGTCATTAAAGTTCATGTGTGTGTAAAGGCAGGTGTCCCAATACTTTTGGTAATATAGTGTATTTATTATTTCACTAGGGCCTGGAGGATACATTTTATTAATGGAATGGTAGTCTGCAAGAGTACCGCTCTGCCAGGTAACCTACCAGAAAAGATCCCCCGTTGACTGGACTCCCATGCCACTTTTTGCCCTTTCATGGTGCCCTGTCACCATTTCCAGGGGTGTTTGGAACAGAGCTGTAAGGGAAGCTCTCACATTACTTTGGACTTGAACCCGGTACTGTACATGGAGCCACCCAGTCTAAGCACCGGTATTATTCAATATACAGTAAAACCTTGGTTTGAGAGCGTTCTGCAAGACAAGCCACATTTTTTTTTCAGGGGGAACTTGGTTCCACCACCTCTGGCTCAGACCCTTGGGGGGGGGGGGGGGGGCTGCTGACCACAATCACTTGTAAACATAGAAGTCCGGTTTCTGTGTTCACAAGTGACAGCTCTGCACTCTGTATGTAACCCCCCTGAACTCTGCACTCTGTATGTAACCCCCCTGAACTCTGCACTCTGTATGTAACCCCCCTGAACTCTGCACTCTGTATGTAACCCCCCTGAACTCTGCACTCTGTATGTAACCCCCCTGAACTTTGCACTCTGTATGTAACCCCCCTGAACTCTGCACTCTGTATGTAACCCCCCTGAACCCTGCACTCTGTATGTAACCCCCCTGAACGCTGCACTCTGTATGTAACCCCCCTGAACTCTGCACTCTGTATGTAACCCCCCTGAACGCTGCACTCTGTATGTAACCCCCCTGAACTTTGCACTCTGTATGTAACCCCCCTGAACTCTGCACTCTGTATGTAACCCCCCTGAACGCTGCACTCTGTATGTAACCCCCCTGAACGCTGCACTCTGTATGTAACCCCCCTGAACGCTGCACTCTGTATGTAACCCCCCTGAACGCTGCACTCTGTATGTAACCCCCTGAACTCTGCACTCTGTATGTAACCCCCCTGAACTCTGCACTCTGTATGTAACCCCCCCTGGACTCTGCACTCTGTATGTAACCCCCCTGAACTCTGTACTCTGTATGTAACCCCCCTGAACGCTGCACTCTGTATGTAACCCCCCTGGACTCTGCACTCTGTATGTAACCCCCCTGAATGCTGCACTCTTTATGTAACCCCCCTGAACTCTGCACTCTGTATGTAACCCCCCTGAACTCTGCACTCTGTATGTAACCCCCCTGAACTCTGCACTCTGTATGTAACCCCCCTGAACTCTGCACTCTGTATGTAACCCCCCTGAACTCTGCACTCTGTATGTAACCCCACTGAACTCTGCACTCTGTATGTAACCCCCCTGAACGCTGCACTCTGTATGTAACCCCCCTGAACGCTGCACTCTGTATGTAACCCCCCTGAACTCTGCACTCTGTATGTAACCCCCCTGAACTCTGCACTCTGTATGTAACCCCCCTGAACGCTGCACTCTGTATGTAACCCCCCTGAATGCTGCACTCTGTATGTAACCCCCCTGAACGCTGCACTCTGTATGTAACCCCCCTGAACGCTGCACTCTGTATGTAACCCCCCTGAACGCTGCACTCTGTATGTAACCCCCCTGAACGCTGCACTCTGTATGTAACCCCCCTGAACTCTGCACTCTGTATGTAACCCCCCTGAACTCTGCACTCTGTATGTAACCCCCCTGAACGCTGCACTCTGTATGTAACCCCCCTGAACGCTGCACTCTGTATGTAACCCCCCTGAATGCTGCACTCTGTATGTAACCCCCCTGAATGCTGCACTCTGTATGTAACCCCCCTGAACTCTGCACTCTGTATGTAACCCCCCTGAACGCTGCACTCTGTATGTAACCCCCGCGAACTCTGCACTCTGTATGTAACCCCCCTGAACTCTGCACTCTGTATGTAACCCCCCCTGGACTCTGCACTCTGTATGTAACCCCCCTGAACTCTGCACTCTGTATGTAACCCCCCTGAACGCTGCACTCTGTAGGTAACCCCCCCTGGACTCTGCACTCTGTATGTAACCCCCCTGAATGCTGCACTCTTTATGTAACCCCCCTGAACTCTGCACTCTGTATGTAACCCCCCTGAACTCTGCACTCTGTATGTAACCCCCCTGAACTCTGCACTCTGTATGTAACCCCCCTGAACTCTGCACTCTGTATGTAACCCCCCTGAACTCTGCACTCTGTATGTAACCCCCCTGAACTCTGCACTCTGTATGTAACCCCCCTGAACGCTGCACTCTGTATGTAACCCCCCTGAACTCTGCACTCTGTATGTAACCCCCCTGAACTCTGCACTCTGTATGTAACCCCCCTGAACTCTGCACTCTGTATGTAACCCCCCTGAACGCTGCACTCTGTATGTAACCCCCCTGAATGCTGCACTCTGTATGTAACCCCCCTGAATGCTGCACTCTGTATGTAACCCCCCTGAACGCTGCACTCTGTATGTAACCCCCCTGAACGCTGCACTCTGTATGTAACCCCCCTGAACGCTGCACTCTGTATGTAACCCCCCTGAACGCTGCACTCTGTATGTAACCCCCCTGAACGCTGCACTCTGTATGTAACCCCCGCGAACTCTGCACTCTGTATGTAACCCCCCCGAACTCTGCATTCTGTATGTAATATAAAGAAAAGAAATTCTTGCGCTAACCATACAAAATTCAATAATCGGTAATCGGTGCAGCTGCTCGTGTAAGTCAAAAATACAAAAAAGACCCAAAACAATTCATATAAAGTGACAAGCGCGCATCCAAACAAAGTATATGGTAATACAATGTATATGAACCCAAAAAAAGTGTTTTTATACACTATTAACCGCTTCAATACAGGGCATTTTCACCCCCTTCCTTCCCAGACCAATTTTTAGTTTTCGGCGCTGTCGCACTTTATACGACAATTGCGCGGTCGTGCGACGTTGTACCCAAACAAAATTGACGTCCTTTTTTCCCCACAAATAGAGCTTTCTTGTGGTGGCATTTGATCACCTCTGCGGTTTTTATTTTTTGCGCTGTAAACAAAAGAAGAGCGACCATTTTGAAAAAAACACAATATTTTTTACTTTTTGCTATAATAAATATCCCAATTTTTTGAAAAAAAAAACAAATGTTTTCCTCGGTTTAGGCCGATACGTATTCTTCTACATATTTTTGGTAAAAAAAATCGCAATAGGCGTATATTGATTGGTTTGCGCAAAAGTTATAGCGTCTACAAAATACGGGATAGATTTATGGCGTTTTAAAAATTTATTTATTTATTTATTTATTTTATTGGTAATGGCGGCGATCTGCGATTTTTTTCGTGACTGTGACATTATGGCGGACACATCGGACACTTTTGACACATTTTTGGGGCCATTCACATTTATACAGCGATCCGTGCTATAAAATTGCATTGATTGCTGTATAAATGTGACAGGCAGGGAAGGGGTTAACCACTAGGGGGCGGGGAGGGGTTAAATGTGTTTCCTAGGGGAGTGATTCTAACTGTAGGGGGCGGGGACTCACAAGGGGAGGAGACTGATCGCTGTTCCTCTGTACTGGGAACACAGATCGCTCTCCTCTCACCTGACAGGACGTGGATCTCTGTGTTTACACACAGAGATCCACGGTCCGGACCGGTTAACGGGCAATCGCGTGCCCCCTAGAGGGCCGGGAAGCCCAGGACGTCATATGACGGCCACCCAGGGAGATCCCACCTCAGGCCGTCATTTGATTATGGGCGGGTAGCGAAGTGGTTAATGTGACAGCAATTCATATATAAACAAATCAAGAAAAATTATGTGGAAAAAAATGTGAAAAAATTATTATTGTATCCAATCTAAAAAAGTGTACCAACGTGCTTCTAACATCGTTGTTAAACCAAGAATATACAAATATATCCCTATTTGTACTGTGAGTACCACCTGAAATTGTGCTAGTGTGATACAAACCACAATGTTGCAAAAATTGTGACCAGCAACAATGTAGCATCCACTCCACACCTCAAACTCGTGCTAAGAAACAGTCTATCAGTGAGAACTTATCCCCATTGATTATCCTGTATAAAATTTAAACAAAAAAGTCCACATAGAAATATATTATGCTGATGATGGCTCATAAATCTTCTAATTGGAATAAAACAATGATCCTCCCGCTCAGAGATATGGTAAAAATAACCGCTTACCGGATCAGATGGATCTCAAGTCGTAGAGATCTTATGGGCTTGTTGCATTAGCCTGCCGGCTTCAGTGATTGCCACCTGGATTGTCGATCCCGGGAGATGTCCTCATCCACTTCAACCGATCAGCAAACGGGCACTTTCTGTTCTGTATTAATCACTGCTTTCCACAACAGCGGAGGGGAGGGTTAATTATCTCCCTTGGATCATCCACAGGAAAACGAACCCCTCAATGGGAACAAAACGAGGGAGACTCCATGGTGCAGATGTGTAACATAGATTTATTAAAAGTCTTTTCAAAGTCGCTTAAAGCGGAGCTCCACCCAATTTTCCTACACTAACTGCAGCTGATTACCGCAATGTCCTAATGACAAAACGGCACTTTTTTTTTTTTTTTTTACAGGCTTTACCTTTGTTCTTGAAGCTGTCTTTGTTTTGTGCAGGAAGCACAGGCTGCGGTTAGGGGCGTGTCCAGAGCGGCTAATTACTCACTTCACACTGGGGCAACACGACTTCAGCGCGACTTTGTACCGCGACTTCAACGCGGCTTCAGCGCGACTTCAGCAAATTACAAGGCGACTTGAAGTCGCCTCCATGACAGGCGACTTCGGCTGTGGCCAATCACAGGGCAATCAGCTCTCTGGGAGGGAGGGGGGGAGGGAGGGGTTTTCCCTGCAAAGTCGCTTGACTTTACAGAGAGATCCGACTTGGAGGCGACTTCCATTGATTTCTATGGTACAGGTCGCCTACCAAGTCGGATCAAAGTAGTACAGGGAGTACGCTCTGAAGTTGGAGCGACTTCAGTAGTGTCTATTAAGACGCTAGCGTTCACTCCCATTGAATCTATTTCTGGGGCAACTTGGGGCGACTTGAGGGCGTACAAGTCGGATCCCAAGTCGCCCCAGTGTGAACCGACCCTTCCTGTAAGCCGCACTGGCTCCTGGGAGCTTGTGTCATTGTTCCCAGGAGTCAGCGCGGCCGCCTGTTCCATATGTTTGTGCCCAAAGAGAATGCAACAGAAAAAAATCCTATGTTATCAGGATTAAACAAGAGATTTTTATACTTACCTTTCCTCAAACTCCAGCGCCGCTCTCTCCTCTATGTCTCGCTCATTGATCCTCCTTTTGTGTTTGCTTATCTCCGTTGCCATCACAACGGGGCGGGACTTCCTACGACGCCGCTCGTTGTGATGGCAACCGGAGCTGTTGACGGCGCTCCGATTTCCCTCTACTGCGCATGCGCGAGATCCTGAATAGAACGGGCGGTGCATGCTGGTCGATCAGCAGCACCGTACCCCGGAAGAGGATGCCTGTGGGCTTCACATGCCCACAGGCAAGATGAAAACCATGAAGAGCATATTTTATACGTTTCATTTTATGGAGAAATCGGACAGCAAAGATCTTGAAAATCGGAATACGTGAGTTACTTATTCCTAAATATAAATATATGTCATTGTGCCAAAAAAAAACCAACTTAGAGACAGTGGAATCCCGCTTTAAAAACTCCACTGCAAATAGTCACAGCACACTGGGAACTGCAAATCAAAAACTTAAAAAATAGTCACAGCAAACGGGAACCAGCTTTTAGATCGCTCTACTGCAGGGTAGAGTGATCTGATAGCGAGGCTTGAACCGCTCGTGGAAGGGACGACGTCGATGGCGGTGCAGAGGGTGGTCTATGTGGACATCTTTACTCTGCATACTTAGATGTGCCTCATCAATCATGTGAGTTGCTGAATGTTGGACCTTCATTAAATGTAACCATATTGCTACACTTCTCTTCTCTTTTATACTCAGTTGTAATCAGGGCTTTTTTTCTCAAACAATAGGCGCTGGAACTCAACCACGAGCCCCCAAAATCCCCTCCCCCCACACACACCCTCCAAATCACATCAAACAGTGGGTGTGGTCAGTCAAATTTCACGAACAGTAGAAGGGTCCTAAAGGGGTATTAAATACCAGGATTGCATTACATACAGAGTCATATAAAGTGACAACCGTGCATCCAAAGTATATAGTAATACAATGTATATGAACCCAAAAAAAGTGTTTTTATACACTATTAATGTGACAGCGATTCATATATAAACAAATCAAGAAAAATTATGTGAAAAAAATGTGAAAAAATTATTATTGACTGAGAGCGGTGAGAGCCGGCGGTGCGGGGGATGGTCTGTGTGGACAGCTTTACCCCGGATGCCTCCATACTTAGATGTGCCTCATTAACCATGTGAGTTGCTAAATGTTGGACCTTCATTAAATGTAACCATATTGCTACACTTAGAGGCGCCGCTCTTCTCTTTTATACTCTGGAGCTCCTGCTGGATATTTCTTCTAATCCCCTTGTGGAGCTTCTATTTGTAGATGGACATTTTATGGTTACACAACCAATCACATGACTATAATCTTTTTATATGGACTATAAACTGAAGGACTTATGAATAAATGGTTGTGGATCGAATCATTTGAGTTTCCATTATTTCTTATGGGGAAATTCGCTTTGATATACAAGTACTCTGCATTACAAACATGTTTTCGGAACTAATTATGCTCACAATCCAAGGTTTGTATTGGATTTGGGTTCTTGCATATACTTTAACCACCTCCCACCCGGCAACTGCCCATATACGGCCGGGAGGGAGCTGAGTGGATGTTCAGGAACGTCCCTCAGAAGGAGGGGAATCACGCGTGCGCGTGCCCTCGCAGCAGCTCGATCCTGATGCGCTCGTATCACCCGGACATGGCGCATCTCCGATCGGCAGGAGGGCTCTGTGATTGGCCCTCCTGATCACATGACGACTGTGTCCAATCAGAGCCATCATGTGATGTAAACAGAGAGCTGGTTCCTAGGCGATCGGCTCTCCTCTCCTCACACGGAAGTTGTCAGTGAGGAGAGGAGAGGGGATCGCTGCAGCCAGCCGGTGATCAGTGAGTATGAGCTGTTTTTTACAGCTTTCTACACACTGATCACCTGCACAGTGTCCCCACACAGTGTAAACACACAATGTCCCCAAAATAGTGTCCCCAAAACACTGTGCCCACACAGTAAAAACACCTGTCCCACATATGTAACAGTAAAATCATAAGTTCCAATGATCATCTGCACACATATGTCCGTGATCATCTGCGCACATCTGTACATGATCATCTGCGTACATCTGTACATGATCATATGCGCACATCTGTACATGATCATCTGCGCACATCTATACATGGTCATCTGCGCACATCTGTACATGATCACCTGCACACATCTGTACATGATCATTTGCGCACATCTGTACATGATCATCTGCGCACATATGTCCGTGATCATGGAAACCAATTATTTTACACTTAACTGGATTTTTTGTTACCAAAAACATGTAGCAGAATACATTTTGGCTTAAATTTATGACAAAATTTTATTTTATTGAATTTATTTTAAAACAGAAAATAGAAAATATTGGGGTTTTTTTTAATTTTCTGCTCTTTTTTTGCTTATACCGCAAAAAATAAAAAACTGGTTTGTGAATAAATACCACCAAAATGTAGCTCTATTTGTGTGAACAAAATGATAAAAATGTAATTTGGGTACAGTGTTGCATGACCGCGCAATTCTTATTGAAAGGGCGAGAGCGTTGAAAACTGGCCTTAGGAAGAAAGGGGGCACCCGGTATTGAAGTGGTTAATAATAAGAATTCATCCTATTAAAATATTATTTATCTCTTTTTTGAAAAAGGCTGACAGCGTGGCGTGGGTTCCATAGGGGGGTGGGGGGGAGGGGGTTTTGACCGCCATTTACAGTGCCAACATAAAAATAAGAGAATATCCAATCTAGAAGGCAACATTCAGGTTTTTTTTGCTTGCTGCTGAAATCTTTACTATAAGAAGCGATAAAACAATCCGCCCTCTGTTCCGGCGAGGCCCCGCCCCTTTTCACAGAACATACCGTACGCCTAATAGTAAGAGCCGTACTCCCAATCAAAACACCATTAAGTGGTTTTGAGTTTTATTATTATTACTGCTATAATTATCATCATTAGGTCATCCTGATTTCCCAACACAGCAGAAAGAAGGAAAAAAAAAAAAATGAAAAAACTGTTAAAAAGAAACCATGAGCTTCAAACTGTGATTAAAGCTGTTTATAAAGTATTACGCTGGATTATAAAGTTTTTAATAATAGATTCCCTTTAATGCGCATTTTAATCAGGCAAAATGTGTTCCATCTGTCATTGTTCCAGAACAATCTGCAGATGTACAAGAGGTCCTGGATCCATTTATTTTTTAAAATAACTTTGATACGTTCCTCCCCCCCCCCCCCCCAATCCAACTGTATTACGATCACACCATATTAGTATTTATTTTCTGTAATGTGAGGCAATTAAAGCTGAACCACATTACTGCTTTTCACATCATGTCACAGAAATTGAAACCTAATGGAATAAAGAGACTAATCGCAGCTGATGGAAAATTCCTAATGTGATGAAATTTCTTGTACTGCATGAAGTACAAATCTCCTGTCATCAGCACTGCTATTGGTGACGATGGTTAGCGAACGTTCTTCTTGCTGGTATGAACAGGTGACAACTCTAGAGTATCTGAAACTCCGCTTTTATGTAATAAAGACTAATGATCAGCATTTATTTCTGATTTCCTGTTACCGAGCTTTGGTTGTATCTGGGCTCTTCTCTGCTCGAACCTCCTGGTATGATCCAGCTTGATTCTGATCTTGGCTCATATGTCTTCTTGTTGCTGACCATGGCTCGTTTCTTGACCACAACCCTACTCCTTACCGACCTCCACTTGACTAGGGCAGCCAGACAACTTACTACCCCAACAACACATGCCCAATGCCTTACCGTGGCTATAAAATAATGACACTGACACCTTCTTGGATGTAAATGGCCTGTTCGGCCTTTATTAACGAAAACCAATAACCATAACCTTTATTTCAAATATTTAAAACATTTAAAATATTTAAAATATTCCAGCTCCAATGCAAATAATTTGTTGCTGGTCCCTGACGACCCACCTTTAACTTTTTTAGTCTGTAATACCTTTAGTTGGTATCTGTCACCAGCCGCCTCGAGGACTCACTAACTGACCACAGGCCCCCACAACATATTACCCGTTAGTCCAGCCTGAAAACAGACTAACCGGGAGGACTCCAAACCGGGGATGGGTCCCAACGGTTTTCCAATACCTCGTGTTTATATATAAATATACCTGTCGTCAAGGACCCAACCGCCACGACATTCTTTAGAAGTCCATCACTAGGGATGAGCCGAACACCCCCCGGTTCGGTTCGCACCAGAACCCGCGAACGGACCGAAAGTTCGCACGAACGTTAGAACCCCATTGACGTCTATGGGACTCGAACGTTCGAAATCAAAAGTGCTCATTTTAAAGGCTAATTTGCATGGTATTGTCCTAAAAAGGGTTTGGGGACCTGGGTCCTACCCCAGGGGACATGTATCAATGCAAAAAAAACTTTTAAAAACGGCCGTTTTTTCGGGAGCAGTGATTTTAATGATGCTTAAAGTAAAAAAAAAAAAGTGAAATATTCCTTTAAATATCGTACCTGGGGGGTGTCTATAGTATGCCTGTAAAGTGACGCGTGTTTCCCATGTTTAGAACAGTCCCTGCACCAAATGTCATTTTTAAAGGAAAAAATCTCATTTAAAACTGCTTGCGGGTTTAATGTCATGTCGGGTCATGGCAATATGGATGAAAATCAGTGAGACAAACAGCATGGATACCCCCCAGTCCATTACCAGTCCCTTTGGGTCTTGTATGGATATTAAGGGGAACCCCGCACCCAAATTAAAATAAGGAAAGGTGTGGGGCCACCAGGCCCTATATACTCTGAACAGCAGTATACAGGCGGTGCAAACAAGACAGGGACTGTAGGTTTGTTGTTAAGTAGAATCTGTTTGTAATTTTGAACATTTTTAACGTGTTTAGCTCCAGCCAAAAAATCTTTTCTAAGCTTTTTGGAAAACATAGGGAAGGGTTATCACCCCTGTGACATTTGTTTTGCTGTCTTTCCTCTTCTTCAGAAGATTTCACCTCACTTTTTTGTCCCAATGAAAAATGTTTTTTGAAAATTTGGGTTTTTTTGTGGAACAAGGATTGGAAAGCATCAGTGGAAAGGAGAACTTGTTTTCCCATATTAACTCTTACAGGAGAGAATTTCCCTTCCTAGGGGTAGATTTCATCTCACTTCCTGTTGTCTCCTTCCGTTTGCAAGTAGGAGTCGTTTGTAAGTTAGATGTTTGAAAGTAGGGTCCTGCCCTATATACTCAGCAGAAATTTGGGCCTTAGGTGTTGCTGTGGCCACAACACTGTAAGCCCTCACAGGGCCCTGCTGTGAAATATTAGATCAAGAATTGTAATTACATGCCCCTGTTGAACAGGAGCTGAAAAATTAGGCCTTAGGCACTGGTGCTGGTGCCACAACACTGCAACCCCTCACAGACGCTCTAGTTGGAACGCAGGAACGAGCCCTGCTGCAAATTATTGCTTCAAAAATTGTAATTACACGCCCCTGTTAGACAGGGGCAGAAAAATTGGGCCTTAGGCACTGGTGCTGGTGCCACAACACTGCAACCCCTCACAGACACTCTAGTTGGAACGCAGGAACGAGCCCTGCTGCAAAGTATTGCATCAAAAATTGTAATTACACGCCCCTGTTAGACAGGGGCAGAAAAATTGGGCCTTAGGCACTGGTGCTGGTGCCACAACACTGCAACCCCTCACAGACACTCTAGTTGGAACGCAGGAACGAGCCCTGCTGCAAAGTATTGCATCAAAAATTGTAATTACACGCCCCTGTTAGACAGGGGCAGAAAAATTGGGCCCTAGGCACTGGTGCTGGTGCCACAACACTGCAACCCCTCACAGACACTCTAGTTGGAATGCAGGAACGAGCCCTGCTGCAAAGTATTACATCAAAAATTGTAATTACACGCCCCTGTTAAACAGGGGCTGAAAAATTGTGCCTTAGGCACTGGTGGTGGCGCCCAGAACCAAAAATGTTCTTACAAGCTATCAGCGTGATGATTGAGGAGGAAGAGGATAATTACTCAGGGATAGTCACTCAGCATCAGCATAGGCAGTCTTTGAAGGGATCTGAGATTTCAAAAAAAATTATTCGGTTACATCAGCATCAGGTGCTTGGTAGCTGGTGGTGATCCAAGACTCATTCATTTTTATGAAGGTCAGCCGATCGACCGAGTCGGTGGACAGACGCACCCTGTGATCGGTTACCACGCCTCCAGCAGCACTGAATGTGCGTTCCGAAAGAACGCTGGATGCAGGACAGGCCAGTAGCTCAATTGCATACTGTGCAAGCTCTGGCCAGTGATCCATCCTCAAGACCCAGTAACCCAGAGGATTTTCGGTGGGAAAGGTGTCCAAGTCTGATCTTGCCCCTAGGTATTCCTGCACCATGTAAAACAGACGCTGGCGATGGTTGCTGGAACCGATCATACCTTGGGGCTGCGGACCAAAAAATTGTCTGAACGCATCGGTCAGACGGCCACCTTCTCCACCGCTCCTTCTTTGACTGACCGAAGCCTCAGCAACACGTTGTCCAGAAACAGGAGTTTGTAACCTCCCAGTCTCTGGGAACGCGTTGCACAGACCTTTCTGCAAGGCCTCCCGAAGATGTTTCATCCTCTGCTCCCTCTGCGATGGCAAGATAAGGTCCGCAACCTTACCCTTGTAACGTGGATCAAGGAGGGTTGCCAGCCAGTATTGGTCCTTCTCCTTGATACCACGAATACGAGGATCCTTACGCAGGCTTTGCAGGATCAGGGAGGCCATGCAGCGTAGGTTTGCTGAGGCATTCGGTCCGGAGTCCTCTGGGTCACTAAGAACGACATAGTCCGCAGCCACCTCCTCCCAGCCACGTACAAGTCCATGTGTTTCTTGGGACTGATCCCTTAAAGACTGCTGCTGATGCTGAGTGCCAGGCTCCACCTCCATACTGACACAATCTTCCTCCTCCTCCTCTTCCTCCTCGTCCTCTTCCTGTGTGATCGGCGGGCACGCAGGAACACTGTCTGGATAAAGGGGGCCTTGAGAGCTAAGGAAGTCCTCCTCTTCCTGCCTCTGTTCTGCCTCAAGTGCCCTGTCCATTATTCCACGCAGCGTGTGCTCCAACAGGTGGACAAGGGGGACAGTGTCACTGATGCATGCACTGTCACTGCTCACCATCCTCGTGGCCTCCTCGAATGGTGACAGGACAGTGCATGCATCCCTGATCATGGCCCACTGGCGTGGGGAAAAAAAACCAAGCTCCCCTGACCCTGTCCTGGTGCCATAGTCGCACAGGTACTCATTGATGGCCCTCTGCTGCGTGTGCAGCCGCTGCAGCATGGCCAACGTTGAGTTCCACCTGGTGGGCATGTCACAGATTAGGCGGTTCTTGGGCAGGTTAAACTCCTTTTGGAGGTCCGTCAGCCGAGCACTGGCATTATATGACCGGCGGAAATGCACACAGACTTTCCTGGCCTGCCTCAGGACATCCTGTAAGCCCGGGTACCTGCCCAAGAACCGCTGCACCACCAAGTTAAGGACGTGAGCCAAACAGGGCACATGGGTCATTTGTCCCTGTCGGAGGGCAGAGAGGAGGTTGGTGCCATTGTCGCAAACCACCATTCCTGCCTTAAGTTGGCGTGGCGTCAACCACCTCTGAACCTGCCCCTGCAGAGCTGACAGAACCTCTGCCCCAGTGTGGCTCCTGTCCCCCAAGCACACCAGCTCAAGCACCGCATGGCATCTTTTGGCCTGCGTACTTGCGTAGCCCCTTGAACGCCTACGGAGCACCGCTGGTTCCGAGGAAGAGGCCATGGAGGAAGAAGAAGAGGAGGGGGTGGAGGAGAGAGGTGTGTCACAATCAGCATTTTGGAGGCGTGGTGGCGGAACAACCTCCAACACTACTGCACCTTGTCCTGCATCCTTCCCAGCTGCCAGCAGAGTCACCCAATGCGCCGTGAAACTTAGGTAACGTCCCTGTCCATGCCTGCTGGACCATGAGTCAGCGGTAATATGCACCTTACCGCTGACCGCCCTGTCCAGCGAGGCATGGACATTGCCTTCCACATGCCGGTAGAGAGCCGGAATCGCCTTCCGTGAGAAAAAGTGGCGTTTGGGTACCTGCCACTGAGGAACCGCACATTCCACAAACTCATGGAAGGGGGCAGAGTCTACCAACTGAAAAGGCAGCAGTTGAAGTGCTAGCAATTTTGCCAAGCTAGCATTCAACCGCTGGGCATGTGGATGGCTGGGAGCAAACTTCTTTCGGCGGTGCAGCAGCTGGGGCAGGGAAATTTGCCTGGTACAATCTGACGTCGGTGTACCAAAAGCAGATTGCCCACAAGTACTTGGCTGTGACACACCTAATTCTACACCTTCATTCCTCTCACTGCAGGTCTCAGAGAGGACTGAAGGTCTAGTGGGGTTGGAAATCTCAGCTGATGAGGAGCAAGGAGAGATCCTCTTTGTTCTTTGGTGTGGGTCTTTTAGATACGCTTGCCAACGAACTGCATGGCAGGTCAACATATGTCTGGTCAAGCATGTGGTACCCAAGCGGGAGATATTTTGGCCACGCGAGATACGCTTGAGACATATGTTGCAAATAGCAGCGGTGCGATCTGATGCACTCGTCTCAAAAAAGGCCCACACCAAAGAACTTTTTGAATAACGCGCAGAGACTGCAGCGCCCTGCACATGTGGAGCTTTGGGGTGTGATGCAGTCAATGTGCTGCCCTTAGGCTGGCCCCTGGAGGGCATCCTGCCTCGTTGGTGATGTGCTGCCGCCTCCTCCTCCTCCTCCTCCTCCTCCTCCTCCTCCTCCTCCTCTCTCCTATCAGGCACCCACGTTGAGTCAGTGACCTCATCATCCCCTCCCTCCTCATCACTGGAGCAAACCTGGCAGTATGCTGCAGCAGGGGGAGCATGACTGCCAGATTGCTGTCCTTCTTGGGCACCCCCTCTGTCCGCGCTCATGTTACTGCCTTCATCGAGCTCAGTATCGTCATCAGAGCCTTCCAAACGCTGGGCATCCTCCTGGAGCATGTACCCAACACTGTGGTCAAACAGTTCGAGGGAATCCTCATGAGGACATGGTGGAGCTAGGGAAGGAGTCACTGATGACATTGAGCTGAGGGAAGAGGCCGCTGCTTTGCCAGACAAAGCACCCTGGGCATGGGTGAGAGAGGATGAGGAGGATGAGGACGGCTTGGTCATCCACTCGACCAAGTCTTCCGCATGTTGCGGCTCAACATGGCCAGCTGCCGAAAAAAAGGCCAAGCGTGTCCCATGGCCACGTGCTGATGAGGATGCACCGTCTCCACGACCAGCACTAGACACAGAGCCTGCTTGCCCTCTCTTATTGGCTTGTGACTGTCTGCCTCTCCTTCTTGGCCTTCCAGACATACTAATGGCCTGTAGCTGCACTAAGCTGGGATAGAACACCTGTAATTTTCTTCAAGTAGCTTTATATACTGTAACCAGACAAGCCTGCCTGTCAGTAGGAAGATAACAGGAACGGATCTAGCTGAACACTGTGAGCAGGACGCACTGTACTAAATGTAAATAGTCTAGCTGCCTGACCGTGGTACTAATAGGATCAAATAGAACACCTGTAATTTTCTTCAGGTAGCTTTATATACTGTAACCAGACAAGCCTGCCTGTCAGTAGGAAGATAACAGGAACGGATCTAGCTGTACACTGTGAGCAGGACGCACTGTACTAAATGTAAATAGTCTAGCTGCCTGACCGTGGTACTAATAGGATCAAATAGAACACCTGTAATTTTCTTCAGGTAGCTTTATATACTGTAACCAGACAAGCCTGCCTGTCAGTAGGAAGATAACAGGAACGGATCTAGCTGAACACTGTGAGCAGGACGCACTGTACTAAATGTAAATAGTCTAGCTTCCTGACCGTGGTACTAATAGGATCAAATAGAACACCTGTAATTTTCTTCAGGTAGCTTTATATACTGTAACCAGACAAGCCTGCCGGTCAGTAGGAATTTAACAGGAACGGATCTAGCTGAACACTGTGAGCAGGACGCACTGCACTAAATGTAAATAGCAGGAACGGATCTAGCTGAACACTGTGAGCAGGACGCACTGCACTAAATGTAAATAGTCTAGAAGATAACAGGAACGGATCTAGCTGAACACTGTGAGCAGGACGCACTGCACTAAATGTAAATAGTCTAGAAGATAACAGGAACGGATCTAGCTGAACACTGTGAGCAGGACGCACTGCACTAAATGTAAATAGCAGGAACGGATCTAGCTGAACACTGTGAGCAGGACGCACTGCACTAAATGTAAATAGTCTAGAAGATAACAGGAACGGATCTAGCTGAACACTGTGAGCAGGACGCACTGCACTAAATGTAAATAGCAGGAACGGATCTAGCTGAACACTGTGAGCAGGACGCACTGCACTAAATGTAAATAGCAGGAACGGATCTAGCTGAACACTGTGAGCAGGACGCACTGCACTAAATGTAAATAGCAGGAACGGATCTAGCTGAACACTGTGAGCAGGACGCACTGCACTAAATGTAAATAGCAGGAACGGATCTAGCTGAACACTGTGAGCAGGACGCACTGCACTAAATGTAAATAGCAGGAACGGATCTAGCTGAACACTGTGAGCAGGACGCACTGCACTAAATGTAAATAGCAGGAACGGATCTAGCTGAACACTGTGAGCAGGACGCACTGCACTAAATGTAAATAGCAGGAACGGATCTAGCTGAACACTGTGAGCAGGACGCACTGCACTAAATGTAAATAGCAGGAACGGATCTAGCTGAACACTGTGAGCAGGACGCACTGCACTAAATGTAAATTGCAGGAACGGATCTAGCTGAACACTGTGAGCAGGACGCACTGCACTAAATGTAAATAGTCTAGAAGATAACAGGAACGGATCTAGCTGAACACTGTGAGCAGGACGCACTGCACTAAATGTAAATAGCAGGAACGGATCTAGCTGAACACTGTGAGCAGGACGCACTGCATTAAATGTAAATAGTCTAGATAGAAGATAACAGGAACGGATCTAGCTAAACTGAATACAGTGTATATATATATATGCAACACCTGGGATGCATATATATATACACAATACACTGTAAGTGCAGCTAACTGACTGACTGTTCTGCCTAATCTATCTAACTCAAATCAAATGACACTGTCTCTCTCTCTCTCTATCTCTCAGCACACCGGAACACACACTACACAGGGCCGCCGTGCAGGCGGCCTTATATAGTGTGGGGTGTGTACTAAATCCCCTGAGCCATAATTGGCCAAAGCCACCCTGGCTTTGGCCAATTACAGCTCTCTCTACTGACAGCGCTGTGATTGGCCAAGCATGCGGGTCATAGTGCATGCTTGGCCAATCATCAGCCAGCAATGCACTGCGATGCCGCAGTGAATTATGGGCCGTGACGCGCCACACGAATTTAGCGCGAACGGCCCATAACGTTCGCAATTCGGCGAACGATCGAACAGCCGATGTTCGAGTCGAACATGGGTTCGACTCGAACACGAAGCTCATCCCTATCCATCACTCAACACTTCCATTAGGGCGGGAGGGAGGGAACGTTCCACCACGCTTGCTACCCCCAGACTGCTGTCTCTGCTCCACCCATCTCTTGAACTGAATACCATGCTCCCCCATCTCCTCAGATCCTCCAATCCGGTAAGACCAGTTCTTTTCTACAACCCCTCCTATTCTTAACCTCTTCTTCTCCGTAAGCTCCTTGCACCCTGTCATGTATGTCCTGCGCCTCCTTTTCAATACAGCTGCGTACATGTCTTACTTTCTAACCACAATCCTGCTTCCGTTGCTGACCTCGGCTTGCCTCCTGACCATGATCCTGCTGCCCATCTGTTGCTGACCTCAGCTTGCTTCCAGACCACGATCCTGCTTTCTATCCACTGCTGACTTCAGCTCGCCTCCTGACTATGATACTGCTGTCTATCCATTGCTCCATCACCATTGCACATGCTAATAAGCATGTGCAATGTGCAGTAATCCTTAGCAACGGCTTTTGGTTTACGAGAAGATCTTTGAATGGTTGTGGGTGCTGCAGTTTGCATTTGTTCTCTCTTTCTAATATGCAAGTGTAAGTGGGTGTAGTTAGCTAGTCTGCCATTAGGTGGCTCTGTTCCCAAATAGTGTCTGGTCACAGAGAATAGTGTCATCAGGTGCTAGGTCCCTTTTTGCTAGAGCCCTCCTGTAATGATGTCACTACAGTTGTTCTCTGTGTCCTGAAACAGCATTTATTTCTGATTTCCTGTTGCTGAGCTTGGTTGTATCTGGGCTCTTCTCTACTCGAACCTCCTGGTATGACCCAGCTTGATTCTGATCTTGGCTCATATGTCTACTTGTTGCTGACCATGGCTTGTTTCCTGACCACGACCCTGCTGATTACTCGTTACCGACCTCAACTTAGCTTCTAACCACAATCCTGCTTCCGTTGCTGACCTTGGCTTGCCTCCTGACCATGATCCTGCTGCCCATCTGTTGCTGACCTCAGCTTGCTTCCTGACCACGATCCTGCTTTCTATCCACTGCTGACTTCAGCTCGCCTCCTGACTACTATACTGCTGTCTATCCATTGCTCCATCACCATTGCACATGCTAATGAGCATGTGCAATGTGCAGTAATCCTTAGCAACGGCTTTCAGTTTACGAGAAGATCTTTGAATGTTCGCGGGTGCTGCAGTTTGCATTTGTTCTCTCTTTCTAATATGCAAGTGTAAGTGTGGGTGTAGTTAGCTAGTCTGCCATTAGGTGGCTCTGTTCCCGAATAGTGTCTGGTCACAGAGAATAGTGTCATCAAGTGCTAGGTCCCTTTTTGCTAGAGCCCTCCTGTACCTATGTCACTACAGTTGTTCTCTGTGTCCTGAATCAGCATTTATTGCTGGTTTCCTGTTGCTGAGCTTGATTGTATCTGGGCTCTTCTCTACTCGAACCTCCTGGAGTCCTGGTATGATCCAGCTTGATCCGTCCTTTTTCATCCCTACCTCCATAGAGGACAGCGGGGCTTTGACAGATCCATCTCCGCACAGTGAGCAGAGTGGGGATCGGCAGATCGATCCCTGCTGAGCAAAGCAGAGTCCATACACGGACAAGCCCGTGTGAAAGGGCCCAATACCATATATTTATGGAATCATCTGATATGTAACCGGGGTCCCAGCTAGGCTTAGTTGGGGGGCCTATTTGCAAGTTCCAGCCCAAGGATCCAATGGGATCAGGAGATTGCTTATGGATGAGAGCCATGAGGAAGCTGCTGGAGAGAGCCCAAGTTGTCCAGGGCAGTGTGAGCCTACATCTCCCTCACTGGGAAGATCCTGGTGGATATCGACAGGAGGCAAATGACGATGTGAGTACAAGACCCCAGTGCTGCAAGTGTGACAGTGTGGTGTTATAAGAACAAGTCACCCACAGCATGGAGATCCTGTGGGACATTACTTTGGGAAAGTGCAGCCAGAATTAGTGCAGAGGAGCCAGAAGTTAGGCAGTCCTCAAGTTGTTGAAGTTTTTGCAGTTCTGGAGTATCCCATGCTCCCTATACCTATTCAAGTTCATCGTTCCCCCAAAAAACACCACAAAAGAAACCTCTGGACCAGCCTTCCTCAACCTTTTCAACACAGAGGAACCCTTTGAAATACATTCCTGGTCTCAGGGAACCCCTGCTAAAAAAAAAACTATATCTACAATTCAAAAAAACCAAAAATGTAGGACTTTACTGGTTGACTATTATAATCCCAAATAGGAAGAGGTATATCTACAGCTCATGATACATTAGTGTGATGGTCAGTGGGAAGAATGCTCCTTACACTTGTGGTCATAGGGAAGAATTACCCCCTTACAGATAGCTAAAAAGATCAGTGGTGTCAATAGGAACTTACAGTATCTGAGAGATAGAAATTGCTAATTGCTCAAGGAACCCCTGGAGACCTCTGGAGGAACCCTAGGGCTCTATGGATCCTTGGTTGAGAAACCCTTTCCTAGACTGATCTTTCTATGTGTGTTCTAAGGGAGGGAAATAGGACTCAAATCATCGGCTCTTTCGGGGGGGTTGCGCTACACATTTTCTTGGGGAGTAATGCTTTTGCTTAACCTAAACAGAAGGTTTGACAGGACTTTGTGGACTTAAGTTGGTAAAGCTTGTGATCTGGATGGAGATTTGCCTGTAATGCTGAGTAATTTGACGATGGAATGTAAAACTGCCTCTAGAAAAACCAGTCGGCTCGGGGAGAATCTACAAGTTGGAGGATTTAGCGAACGTAGGATTAGTTACTTTCAGATGAATGAACGGTTTGAAAGCAAGTCTGTGAAAGGACTAAGTAAGAGATTATTGGGCTTGAGAATGGAAAGTATGAAAGAAAACATAACTCACTCCACAAGTTTAAAGGTGAAAAGTGACACAGGGAAATGCTGGATGTGGTAGCAATTTGTGGAGCTTAAAATATCCAATGACTTTGCAGGTGGAACACATGCCAGCTTTAAAGAGCAAACATCTTTTATTACACATGAGTGTTGCAATGGACTTTTACCATAGGTTCACACCTATGCATTTTTTTAGTGCATTTTGCAGTTTGCAGAAACGCACTACAGTCCATTGTAACATGGTTTCCTATGGTACAAATCCATGCGTTTTTCAGCCAGTGCGTTTTTGGAAAGGGTTAAGGACTTTTTTTCCTGCAGCAGATTGCGTTTTGCATGTACAGTATCTCACAAAAGTGAGTACACCCCTCATATTTTTGTAAATCTTTTCTTCTATCTTTTCATGTGACAACACTGAAGAAATGACACTTGTCTACAATGTAAAGTAGTGAGTGTACAGCTTGTATAACAGTGTAAATTTGCTGTCCCTTCAAAATAACTCAACACACAGCCATTAATGTCTAAACCGCTGGCAACAAAAGTCAGTACACCCCTAAGTGAAAATCTCCAAATTGGGCCCAAAGTGTCAATATTTTGTGTGGCCACCATTATTTTCCAGCACTGCCTTAACCCTTTTGGGCATGGAGGTCACCAGAGCTTCACAAGTTGTCACTGGAGTCCTCTTCCCCTCCCCCATGACGACATCACGGAGCTGGTGGATGTTAGAGACCTTGCGCTCCTCCACCTTCCGTTTGAGGATGTCCCACAGATGATCAATAGGGTTTAGGTCTGGAGACATGCTTGGCCAGTCCATCACCTTTACCCTCAGCTTCTTTAGCAAGGCAGTCGTCATCTTGGAGGTGTGTTTGGGGTGGTTATCATGTTGGAATACTGCCCTGCGGCCCAGTCTCTGAAGGGAGGGGATCATGCTCTGCTTCAGTAGGTCACAGTACATGTTGGCATTCATGGTTCCCTCAATGATCTGTAGCCCCCCAGTGCCGGCAGCACTCATGCAGCCCCAGGCCATGACACTCCCACCACCATGCTTGACTGTAGACAAGACACACTTGTCTTTGTCCTCCTCACCTGGTTGCCCCCACACACGCTTGTCACCATCTGAACCAAATAAGTTTATCTTGGTCTCATCAGACCACAGGACATGGTTCCAGTAATTCATGTCCTTAGTCTGATGTCTTCAGAAAACTGTTTGTGGACTTTCTTGTACATCATCTTTAGAAGAGGCTTCCTTCTGGGATGACAGCCATGCAGACCAATTTGATGCAGTGTGTGGCGTATGGTCTGAGCACTGACAGGCTGACCCCCCACCCCTACAACCTCTGCAGCAATGCTGGCAGCACTCATACGTCTTTTTCCCAAAGACAACCTCTGGATATGACGCTGAACACGTGACCTCAACTTCTTTGGTGGACCATGGCGAGGCCTGTTCTGAGTGGAACCTGTCCTGTTATACCGCTGTATGGTCTTGGCCACCGTGCTGCAGCTCAGTTTCAGGGTCTTGGCAATCTTCTTATAGCCTAGGCCATCTTTATGTAGAGCAACAATTCTTTTTTTTCAGATCCTCAGAGTTTTTTAATTTTTATTTAATGATTGAAATATTTATGCATCACTATATATGTAGAATATACTGTATATGCACATTTGCACTTTATAGATAACGGTACATTTTCTTACTGTTTATTGGGTTGAGCGCTGCACAGCTTGTGTTTTATAGTGTTTTTATTCCCTGCTTATCAGGTAATGAAAAATTAGGATCTCCTCTTCGTGAACGCAGCTCTTTATTGTTTACAATGACAGAGCTGTGTTTAGCTGTGTTCAGTGCCAATCACCAGGTGCTGGCAGTCAATCATTGGCCCGGACCCTTTGATCAGCATATGCTTTAACGAATCTCAGAACAGCTGGGTTGGCGGGCACTTGCATGTACGCCCCCCTGCCCAAGTGTGTGGATCTTATACTAGGAATGTGTTCCAGCGCAGGAGGGCCACTGTATATGTAAGCAGTGGCGGCCGCTCATAAGGGGCGCAGAGGCACCGCCCGCCCCCCTAATCCATGCATTCCGCCTCTAATCTCTATGCAGGGCCCCGGATGCAGAGATTCCAGTGTTTTTTGGGGTTTTTTTTAAGCAAATGATTAGAGCCAAAGGCTACAAAAGGGGCTGGGCTCGGGGCGCAGAGCTCATAGCTCCCAACTGTCCCGGATTTCGAGGGACTGTCCCTGATTTGGAGCAATGTCCCTCTGTCCCTCTTTCCTCCTCATTTGTCCCTCATTTTGGTCTGATCTATATAGATGCATATAAAATGCACTTTTTATCTTTCAAAAAGTGTTTCCCAGCGCTAAACCTTTCATCCAAATTTATAAATTGCTACATTTGTACATTTTAAAAGCCAATATAAAGTAATAGTAGTGAAAAAAAGTCCCTGGATCTAATTAACCTTTTTTTTTGGTTAATTCTCCTTTAACCACTTCAGCCCCGGAAGAATTTACCCCCTTCCTGACCAGTGCACTTTTTGCGATTCGGCACTACGTCCATTTAACTGACAATTGCGCGGTCGTGCGACATTGCTCCCAAACAAAATTAACGTCCTTTTTTTCCCACAAATAGAGCTTTCTTTTGGTGGTATTTGATCACCTCTGCGGTTTTTATTTTTTGCGCTATAAACAAAAAAAAGCGACAATTTAAAAAAAAAACGCATTATTTTTTACTTTTTTCTATAATAAATATCCCCAAAAAATATTAAAAAAAACTTTTTTTTTCCTCAGTTTAGGCCGATACGTATTCTTCTACATATTTTTGGCAAAAAAAAAAATGTTTATTGATTGATTTGCGCAAAAGTTATAGCGTCTACAGAATAGGGGATAGATTTATGGCATTTTTATTGATTTTTTTTTTTTTTTTTTACTAGTAATTTTAGTTTTATCATGACTGCGACATTATGGCGGACACATAAGACACTTTTGACACATTTTTGGGACCATTGGCATTAATACAGAGATCAATGCTAAAAAATTGCATTGATTATTGTAAAAATGTCACTGGCAGTGAAGGGGTTAACCACTAGGTGGCGCTGTAGGGGTTACGTGTGTCCTAGGGAGTGATTCTAACTGTGTGGGGGAGGGGCTGTGTGTTACACTACACTGATCACCGCTCCCGATTACAGGGAGCAGAGATCAGTGACAGTGTCATTAGGCAGAATGGGGAGATGCTTATATACATCAGCATCACCCCGTTCTTTCTCACTGCGAGACGATCGCGGGTATCCCCGCGGACATCCGGTCTGCGGGACCCGTGATCGCGTTCACGGAGCTCCTGGCGACGCGCGCACGCTCGCGAGACGCCTCTTAAAGTGCTACGTACAGGTACGTTAATTTGCCTCTACGTGTCCTTCTGCCGCCGTATATCTGCTTGAGGCGGTCAGGAAGTGGTTAAGGGGGTGTGGCAGGGGGGCGTGTCCTAAGCCTACATACATTTGCTAGTAGGTGTCCCTCCTTCCCATATCAAAACGTTGGGAGGTATGGCAGAGCCCACCCACTTGTGTGACATTAGCAAGTTAATATTCGCTAATGTCTTCCTGCTTCTCCTCCCGGGCCAATCAGAAAGCGGGTCCTGAGACCCAATTGGCCGGGAGTCCTAAGACCAGATTGGCTGGGAGGAGAAGCTACCGCCAGGATTCGGGAGGAGATGCAGGGGGGGAAGCCGCGACCTGGATGGGGTAAGTGCGGGGCTGGCGGGTGGACGGACGAGCAAGCGGGTGATTGACTAAGCGACGGATTTGGGGAGTGAGGGGGGTGCCAGGTTTGTTTGCCGCCCTCCCGAAAAAAAATGAGCACCAGCCGCCACTGCATGTAAGTTACATGGTTAATTGGAATAAAGTTGTATCTGAACCTCTCAGCGGTGGTGTGGTGCTTCAGCTTCCATTAAAGTAAAGTGAAGCCCTCCAATCCTCTAACAGGTTTGGCTATACATATGGATAACCACATCTGGGCAGACATTCTGGACTCGGTGGGGGGTCCGGAGTCATGAAAATTATCATACACTTGCAGGTTCTCATGCAAACACATCTACCATCCCTGCTGTTGGTTATCCAAGTGGATATCTGCTGACTTCAGAAGCTGCCCGAATTCCCATGGATATCCACAGATAGCATCACATTAAGACTGATGATCTCCGTCTAATATGTCTAATAATTGGGCCGTGTGTGGGCACCTGAATCCGCCGCCCTTGCCCCAGCATAATGAACTCAAACCAAGCCAGAAGAAAAACACAGGATGGAAAATAAAGTGTGAAATAAATAAAGATGTGATTTGTGCGATGGTAAGCTGGGAACAAAGAGCAGGCAGGGAATGAAGCATGGAAGTGAAATAAATACGTTCTACCTTCGGCTGAGTGCCGGTGACAAGTATAAAGACATCCGATCACAGCGGGACATGAGTGAAGGGCAGCGGATGAGGTCTGGGAGGAGGTCATGATTGGAGAGAATTCACTTTATATCACTATTAGTCTTGGGGTGGAAGAAAGCAGAAAACACAAATTCCCGCTCTAGGTGGTTTGCACAATGACCTATTGCTATCCCTTCCCCTAGATTAGTACTATATAAGCACAGACGGTATACATTGTAGCCCATCCATCAATGATCCCAGCCAAGGCCTTTCATTCATTTACTGGTATAATAAAGATAGAATGACTTGATACTTGCTGGCTTATTTACTAAGATGACTGGGAATGTTGAAAGGTCAGGTTTTCATAGTAACTAATCCCCAGAGGGACATTCCTTGAGGACCCAGAGGGAATAAAATGATGGATGTATCAAAAGTGCACAGTGGGAGGAGCTTAAATCCTGAATGAATATCATACAGAGCGCAGGGGTCAGGAGTGCATGATATACACACTACAGGGGTCAGGAGTTCATAATATACAGCGTACAAGGGTCAGGAGTATGTAAAGTCCAGGGGTCAGAAGTTTATAATATACAGAGTACAGGGGTCAGGATTGTGTAATGTACACCCCTCCTCAAGCTAACCCCCCCCCCACCCAGTAAAGACCCCCCCCCCACTAGTACAGATTCCCTCCCATGGTACATCTCTTCCCCCAGTACAGCTCCATTCCCCAGTACTTATCTTCCCCTCCAATACAGCTTTCTCACCCCCAGAACAGCTTTCCCATCTCAGCACAAGTCTACCCCCCCAGTACAGCCCCCCCCCCCATACAGCTCTGATCCCCAGTACAACTCTTCCCTCTCCCCAGTACAGATCTACCCCCTATTACAACACCCCACCCCCCCTGTACAGCTCTGATCCCCCAGTACAGCTCTCCTCTCCCTCAGTACAACACTCCCCTTCCCCCAGTACACCTCCCCCCAGTACAGCTCTACCCCCCAGTACAGCCCCCCGTACAGCTCTGATCCCCCAGTACAACTCTCCCCTCCCTCAGTACAACTCTCCCCAGTACAGCTCTACCCCCCAGTACAGCTCTGATCCCCCAGTACAGCTCTCCCCTCCCCAGTACAGCTCTCCTCTCCCCAGTACAGCTCTCCCCTCCCCAGTACAGCTCTCCCCTCCCCAGTACAGCTCTGATCCCCCAGTACAGCTCTACCCCCCAGTACAGCTCTGATCCCCCAGTACAGCTCTCCCCTCCCCAGTACAGCTCTGATCCCCCAGTACAGCTCTGATCCCCCAGTACAGCTCTCCCCTCCCCAGTACAGCTCTCCCCTCCCCAGTACAGCTCTCCCCTCCCCAGTACAGCTCTGATCCCCCAGTACAGCTCTACCCCCCAGTACAGCTCTGATCCCCCAGTACAGCTCTCCCCTCCCCAGTACAGCTCTGATCCCCCAGTACAGCTCTGATCCCCCAGTACAGCTCTCCCCTCCCCAGTACAGCTCTCCCCTCCCCAGTACAGCTCTGATCCCCCAGTACAGCTCTACCCCCCAGTACAGCTCTGATCCCCCAGTACAGCTCTCCCCTCCCCAGTACAGCTCTGATCCCCCAGTACAGCTCTGATCCCCCAGTACAGCTCTCCCCTCCCCAGTACAGCTCTCCCCTCCCCAGTACAGCTCTGATCCCCCAGTACAGCTCTACCCCCCAGTACAGCTCTGATCCCCCAGTACAGCTCTCCCCTCCCCAGTACAGCTCTACCCCCCAGTACAGCTCTGATCCCCCAGTACAGCTCTCCCCTCCCCAGTACAGCTCTACCCCCCAGTACAGCTCTGATCCCCCAGTACAGCTCTCCCCTCCCCAGTACAGCTCTCCTCTCCCCAGTACAGCTCTCCTCTCCCCAGTACAGCTCTCCCCTCCCCAGTACAGCTCTCCTCTCCCCAGTACAGCTCTGCCCTCCCCAGTACAGCTTTTCCCCCTTAGTATAGCTCTCCCCATCAATAAAACACACTTACTAGACCAGGTGTAAGAGAACCTCAGTACTTGTTTGAACCAGAAGACTATCATATGCTCATGTTCAGGGGCAAGCTCATAATTCTGAGCAAAGGCTCAATGCAAAACGGGCATTAGCACACATGTGGCAACATATTAGCTTGTCCTCAAAACATATGCGCATGTGCACGCGCACACGCACAGCCAGTACTACTGACACTGGCTCCAAAGGGCCTATTTAAGCTGGACTATGACATGAATGGATTGCTGAGTGGTCTTCAGCTAGTTCCTGCTTATCCTGAGCCTTGACCTGCTATACCTGCCTAACCCGTGCACAACTCGGCTTACCCCAAACAGTCTTTGGATTTCTTTCTGACTGCTGTGACCTTGGCTTGTTCTCAGATTCTCCCCCCATCTTGCGCTCCTTCACCTCACTGCCCGGCTGTGTACACATCCCAGCTTGCATCCTGACTCTGTCCTCTGATGTTCCTGATGCACCTCGCTGCCCGGCTGTTGATGACTTTCTGGCTTGTGTCCTTGCTACGCTCCTGTTTACAGATCATGCGTCACCGTGTTCCAGTTCTTGGTTCCTGCCTGGTGATCTATGGTCATCTACATCCTGCAAACACCAGCTAGAGCTGCCTTTTACACCGGCCCTTGTGCCACTCTATGTCCTTACATCTCCTGTCATCACTACCAGGGGTGTTGGACAAGAGGTGCAAGAGAATTCCCCTCTTCAACTCGACCTCCACCAGGTACATGACCCCAGGGCAGTTCAGAGTAAGGGAAGTCCTCCCTTGGCTGGGTCATGTGACTGGGACTGGAAAGGAGCAGCCTCTTTGGCTCTGAACTAGAGATGAGAAGGCCTGGAATTCTTTTTGAAAAAATGGGGAAAAAACTTTTTTTTTCCGTTTTTTTTTCAAAGCTGGTTTTTGTTTGGGAAAAAGTGTGGAATATGTTCTTTTACAATGATAAGTAATATATATCTATGACATTGTATACAAACTACAGTATATAACATGAAGACCTTAATGAAAGATTTCTGAGACTTTATGATGAATTCCTAAATTATTGCAAGTTCTCTCAGCTGAAGACAAGCAAATCCTGAAATACAATTCAAGTAACATTGTACTTCTCAATAAAGTTCTCAAACAAGAGAAATATGCATTCCTGCCACTAGGGGGCACTGCAGGGGAAAAGCTCCCATTTAGTTTGCTTGTAGGTTCCATCTTGTACCTCCTACAGTTGGGTGATTGTTGGGATACAGTAGATGATAGTTTCTGTCCTCTCAGGCCTTAAGAGAGTAAATTTGTCCGACAAATTTGTTTATCTTTAAACAATTCCTATATATGTTCTCTGCATAATTTATCCATATAGTCTGCTCAGTAAATTGTTTTTTCTTTTCCTCCTCTCAGTAAAACGGTGAGACCAACATCTAGAGTTTGGAAACATTTCCACAGTGCGATTTCTGCTGAGAGCAAAGCTGCAATTTGCAGATATTGTGAGAAGAAATATTTTTTTCCAAATGCTACAAGGAGGACAAAAGACATCCTGGCATGCCAGAGGGGCCCTAAAAGACATGAAAAATACTTTATGGAATGAAATGATGAGGACCAGAATGATAATGGGAGGAGCTTTTCCCTTTCTCTTCTCAGAAACACTTTAAGCTGCTTCTGGATCATCACAAAGTGTTTCTTCACCAGCAGCATCTTCAGGTAAGGAAGTGTTGCTAACCACGTTTCCCCCCAAAAAATACACAATCCCTTCATTTATAGAGACAATGACACCTGGAAATCAGGAGAACATTCATCAAGTTCTTCATAGAGCAATATATGCTTCTGGATCAGCAGAATTTTCCATTTTTAATAAAAAATACAATTTTAAAAAAGCAAGTTTAGTTTATTTACTGAATAAGCTGTACTTTTATTTCAAGCAGTATACTTTTATATGCATTTTACCTTCCCACACAACACAATGACTTTCAATTTGTAAAACTACTCCACATTGAAATTTTTTAAATTTTACTGAAAATTAAAATTTTTCCGGAAAAAAACTTTTCTAATTTTCCCATGGCTTCAAAATTTCCGGACATTTTGCATCTCTACTCTGAACTGACAGGCTGCAGGAGCAGCTCCTGCTTAGGGCCCTTTCACACTGGGGTGGTTTGCAGACGCTATTGCGCTAATAATAGCCCCTGCAAACCGACCTGAAAGTGCCGCTGCTTTGTCTCCAGTGTGAGAGACCCGAGGGCTTTCACACTGGAGCGATGCGCTGGCAGGATGGGAAAAAAAGTCCTGCCAGCAGCATCTTCGGAGCGGTGAAGGAGCGGAGTGTATACCGCTCCTTCCCCGCTCCTGCCCATTAAAATCAATGGGACAGCGCGGCTATACCGCCGGCAAAGCGCCTCTGCAGGGGCACTTTGCGGTGGTTTTAAACCCTTTCTCGGCCGCTAGCGGGGGGTAAAACCGCCCCGCTAGCGGCCGAATACCGACGTTAAAGCGCTGCTTACAATAGCGGTGCTTTACCGCCGCCGCCGTCCCCGCCCCAGTGTGAAAGGGCCCTTAGGGTGCCCAGCGTGGCTGTCAAAATTGGTTGCTGTGCTACAGACACTAAGGGAAGTGGGATTTGGACCCCCCTATTCCCCCCTTACCTACGCCCCTGCTAATCCCAAATCATCTTTCTCTCATCGACCTTGGTAAAATAAATATGCTTTGTTGCTATGGATTACTTTGCATTGTCTTTCATCATTTTTCCTTGCATTGCCACAATAAATGCGGTATGTTTTATTAAAGCCTAACTCTCGTGATAGTAAAAACCCTCCCTTGCAGTAGGGTTGTCCCCGCACTGCAAAGGTTAAATGCGCTCTTAGGTCCAGGGGATTGTACACTTTCAGTCCCATGCACACTGGGCATTTGGCCTCAGTGCAAAGGGCCGGGCTTGATGGTGCACCTAGCAGTACTGATGTTTAGGGAAGTATGTGCCCAGGAACGAATGCCCAGAGTGCGAGAAGAGTGTATTCCAGGCATTCATCCCTGGGCACATAGTGCCCTAATTGTTCATATATAGTTAGGAGCATCACCCAGTCCCATCCAGTCGCAGCAGCCTCTAATAGCGTCTAACAGGTTGCTGGCAGCAGGGCCAAATGGGGCGCCTTTGCCCTCCGTCCACAGCTAAATGCCAGACCACATGTACTGGGGCTAAATGCCCAGTGTACATGGGGACCTCAGCTTTACTTAATAGTTAGACGCAGATGAAGTCACACACATAGCCCATAGCCCAAGCCCATAGCCCAACTACTTTTTTGTATGAAGTTTGGTCAGCAGTGCTCACAGACAATCCCTTGTAGTAAGCTGTATTCATCACACGATGTCCTCATTTTTCTGGGTTTAATGATAGCCACTTCCTCTTAACCCAGATATCTGAGAAGAGCCTTTCTGTGTGGGGCGTCATTGGCTCGCACCCTGATGGGGCGTCACCACTGTTTATTGGTGCATAGAGCGGTGTAGATGTGGTAACTTCAGCTCTTTTCTCTGCCTCACTGAGGACCACCTGTAGCCATTTGAAGAATCATGTGACCAGCCTGAAGGAAATAGGGAAATAGTCAGGTGTCAGGCTTGGAGACCAGGAGCTGTAGCAGTAGGAAAGTTCCCACCGGCCAGCTGGATAAATACAGAAGCAGGTCACCCTGGCAGATGACACTGGGTCACCCAAGGTGCGGAGTCTAAGCACTAACTGGTATTCACTAGTGATGGTGGAGATGGGTTTTGCTGCATGTTAGTACCAGGTCAAGGTCCTCATCAATACTCAATGATCATATATGCAGTTCTCTATTAAATGTCTCCTGAGGAAGCCATCGTGTGGCGAAACATGTTGAGAATTAGAATCCACATGCATCTTTTCCATCTACCGTATGGATATATAGGACATATATGATGACAATGTGTTGATTCTTTTAATGTTAAAATAAAATGTTGCTATTGTTTTATATATATTTTTGTGTTGTGTTTTTGCACCCTAAAAATCCCAGATTTCTTTGCTTGCTATATTGAACATGCCAAAGGTCTGTAACGAGTGCTAGCGAAGATACAGATGGCAGCAAGAGTGACAAGAGTAAGATATAGGCCGGAGAGAGCACAATAATCTGGCAAACAGGACGTGTAATGACATGGCTTAAAGTAGAACTATAGGCAAAACTTTTTTTTTTTTCATTTTGGATAGAGCAAGGGAGGGTTATAACCCCTGTCAGATTTTTTTTATCGCCATCTGTGTCCCATTGCGGAGATTTCCCTTCACTTCCTGTCCCATAGCCAAACAGGAAGTGAGAGGAAATCTCTGAAAATTAAAGGAATTCCTTGGGGACCCCCCAGGTCACCAGAACTAGCATCCCCATTGGAAGATTTCCCCTCTGTTACTTTTCTGGGGACAACCCAAAATTTGGGAATTTCTTTTACTTTTACTTTCAATAATAATGGTAAAGAGGACAAACTGAGAGGGTGAATTTCCTAAACGGGGGGCACTGACAGCAATAAAAACTGACAAGCATTCTAATCCCTTTCCACTCTGTTCAAAACTAAAAAAAAAAAGTTTTGCCTTTAGTTATACTTTAACCACTTACAAAAAAGGATAAATGGCGCTAGAACATACAAACATGCATATAAAGAGTCCAAAATAAATGTGAAAAAACATCCAGGGTGTGATAGTCAATAAAATTATATATATATAGAAAAATTGTATGTATATATATATATATATAAAAAAAGTCACTGAAATTAAAGATCTGATAAAAAGCACCAGCGGCAGCTCACTTGAGAGTGGAAGCAGGCAACTCTGAAAAAACAATGTAAAAAACAGCAAGAAGCGCCAATCTAAGTGCAGTATCATGAAACTTTAATGAGATAATTATAAACGGACAAACAGCCAAATGGCTACTCACAAAGATGAAATAGGTTAAGGCAAGGACAAGTAATGGGTCCAGGGACGTCCTCCTCAGATGTGGGCAAAGTGCATGGTGCAGGTTCTCCTGGAAGCGCTGTCCACGTTAGGATGTGCAAGTAGTCACCGGGGTCATCGCTGGGTGCTGGGCTGCAAAACGATGGAGGTGTCCGCAAAGACAACCAGCGTCTAAGCGGACATGGAGAGCCAGAGCCGTCGCAGTAGACAGGAACCGGAAGACAAGCGTGGAACGCAAGGCACTTAGTCCAGGAACCAACAAAGCGGAAGTGACGTATGGACGTATTGGATGACGCGTTTCAATGCTTCCGCATTTTCTTCAGATCCGATAGGCTAATACAACAGGTGTCCTTTTATGGGAGCTATGGAGTCAGTAACTAGGCAACAGCTAAAAACAAAACACGATATACTAAATACAATAACAATGAGATGAAGAAAATGAGTTCAAAAACACCAGAAAAATGTGAAAGTGAGATATAAAAAAAGGGTAGAAAGAAAAGAAAAGAAAAAGAAAAAGAAAAACGGAAAAGGATGAATAAATAAAATAAAATAAGGAAAATTCAAAAATAAATAAAATTCAAAAAAATATATTAAAAATATACAAAAATATATAAAAAATATATGAAATAAAATATAAAGTAAAAATAATAAATAATAAATAATGAATAATATAAGAAAATTATAAAAAATTGTTGTTGGAAGAAATAAAGAAAAACCTTGGTAATAAAAAAGAGAGAAGAAAAAAATATATACATATAGAAACATATATATATATATATATATATATATATATATATATATATATATATATATATATATATAAAATTATTATAATAGAAATAATAAAATAATAATAATAAGTGGAAAAAGAAGAAAGAGAAAAAATGGGAAAAAGATCTGAGCGAGAAATATATATAAAAAAAATATATATAAAAATATATATATAAAAAAAGTGAAACCTAAAAGGGGAGCAGTTGATTAAAAACTGTATATGGGCTATAATAGTCACACATGTGTAAATGTAGGAAACATACATATTGACTACACCTAAAAAAAGGGGACATCTACATACAAATGGAGGAATATAGTAACCTTAAAAAATAAGAAATTATGAAAACCTAAAAACCTGTCGATGAACTTGTTTGTTTGTATGTATACACCCCCATGTACACACACAACACACATGATGGAAATATTATTGTTAATGAATTCAGAACAGAGTAGGAGAAAAATACCCAAAGGTAGCAGAAACTGAATATGGCTATAGACTGGAAGGGTATGGCCAAAGTGAGAGGAAAGTAATAATAGTAGGTAGCAGTAAGGAAGGGAATGACATGAAATGAAGTAATGATAAATGAGAAAATGATGATAAGAGGGGAAATAGGAACTTGCATAAGTCCTAAACTAGGTCATACTGAACTAAATGACTGTATTGATCTCTATATCTTCGTTGAGACCATTAGGTGCCAAACTGTTTAAAGTAAAGATCCAGAAAGTTTCTTGCCGGCAGAGGCGCTGGAATCTTTCTGCAGGAGTGAATTGATCTGGTATAGATTCGATAACCCACACATTTAGGTCTGCAATATTTTGTTGATGATGGGTGGTAAAATGACGAGCGGTACTATATAGGGGATTATTGGCCTGTACTGCTCTTCTGTGTTCCCCAAACCTGGCCCGTAGGGTCCTGATGGTTCTGCCTACATACAACAGCCCGCAGGGACAGGAAATGCAATATATGACATAGGTGGTGGAACAATTGAAAAATGATTTTAGGATATATTGGTTCCCATTGGTGTAGAAAGATTTCTGACCATGTGTGACATGGGGGCAAGTAAGACATAATGCTTTCTTGCATCGGTACATGTCTAACAATGGAATAAGAGTAAGTTGTTTAGATGTAGATGATATTTTCTGAACTGGGATTTTGCTGGGAGCAATCTTAGTCTTGACATTGGGGGCCCTCCGATAAGCAAACTGAGGAACAGCGGGTAAGGAAGGTGCTAGGTGAGGATCTTGAGCTAGAATCGACCAATGTTTTTTAATGATCCGTTCCATTCTTTTATGACTAGAATGGAACTGGGTGATAAATCTAGTGGTAGGTTCTGTTTTCTGGGCCTTGGGGTTGGGTAAAGTGTCAGTCAGATAGATCCCGAATCAATATGCTTTCTAGATTTGGAACTGTTCCACATAAATGACCAGATTGTAACAAAAAATTTTACCAAACCCACTGCTGGAAATTCTTTTTTACATTTTTCCAGTTGCCATCACCCCAGGTGGGTCAATAACATACCCAAGAGCCAGTTCCATCGGCTCAGGAGAAATTGTACCAGACTGGAAGATTACAGTTCTCAATGTACCATTCTTTCTAAAAAGTTCACAGATAAGGGTTATCCCCTTAGTACCATCAACGAAGCAGCCTCCTTCTATCTGACTGACACTTTACCCAACCCCAAGGCCCAGAAAACAGAACCTACCACTAGATTTATCACCCAGTTCCATTCTAGTCATAAAAGAATGGAACGGATCATTAAAAAACATTGGTCGATTCTAGCTCAAGATCCTCACCTAGCACCTTCCTTACCCGCTGTTCCTCAGTTTGCTTATCGGAGGGCCCCCAATGTCAAGACTAAGATTGCTCCCAGCAAAATCCCAGTTCAGAAAATATCATCTACATCTAAACAACTTACTCTTATTCCATTGTTAGGCATGTACCGATGCAAGAAAGCATTATGTCTTACTTGCCCCCATGTCACACATGGTCAGAAATCTTTCTACACCAATGGGAACCAATATATCCTAAAATCATTTTTCAATTGTTCCACCACCTATGTCATATATTGCATTTCCTGTCCCTGCGGGCTGTTGTATGTAGGCAGAACCATCAGGACCCTACGGGCCAGGTTTGGGGAACACAGAAGAGCAGTACAGGTCAATAATCCCCTATATAGTACTGCTCGTCATTTTACCACCCATCATCAACAAAATATTGCAGACCTAAATGTGTGGGTTATCGAATCTATACCAGATCAATTCACTCCTGCAGAAAGATTCCAGCGCCTCTGCCGGCAAGAAACTTTCTGGATCTTTACTTTAAACAGTTTGGCACCTAATGGTCTCAACGAAGATATAGAGATCAATACAGTCATTTAGTTCAGTATGACCTAGTTTTAGGACTTATGCAAGTTCCTATTTCCCCTCTTATCATCATTTTCTCATTTATCATTACTTCATTTCATGTCATTCCCTTCCTTACTGCTACCTACTATTATTACTTTCCTCTCACTTTGGCCATACCCTTCCAGTCTATAGCCATATTCAGTTTCTGCTACCTTTGGGTATTTTTCTCCTACTCTGTTCTGAATTCATTAAGAATAATATTTCCATCATGTGTGTTGTGTGTGTACATGGGGGTGTATACATACAAACAAACAAGTTCATCGACAGGTTTTTAGGTTTTCATAATTTCTTATTTTTTAAGGTTACTATATTCCTCCATTTGTATGTAGATGTCCCCTTTTTTTAGGTGTAGTCAATATGTATGTTTCCTACATTTACACATGTGTGATTATTATAGCCCATATACAGTTTTTAATCAACTGCTCCCCTTTTAGGTTTCACTTTTTTATATATATATTTTTATATATATATTTTTTTATATATATTTCTCGCTCAGATCTTTTTCCCATTTTTTCTCTTTCTTCTTTTTCCACTTATTATTATTATTTTATTATTTATATTATAATAATTTTTTATATATATATATATATATATATATATATATATATATATATATATATATATATATATATATATATATATATATATATGTTTCTATATGTATATATTTTTTTCTTCTCTCTTTTTTATTACCAAGGTTTTTCTTTATTTCTTCCAACAACAATTTTTTATAATTTTCTTATATTATTCATTATTTATTATTTTTACTTTATATTTTATTTCATATATTTTTTATATATTTTTGTATATTTTTAATATATTTTTTTGAATTTTATTTATTTTTGAATTTTCCTTATTTTATTTTATTTATTCATCCTTTTCCGTTTTTCTTTTTCTTTTTCTTTTCTTTTCTTTCTACCCCTTTTTTATATCTCACTTTCACATTTTTCTGGTGTTTTTGAACTCATTTTCTTCATCTCATTGTTATTGTATTTAGTATATCGTGTTTTGTTTTTAGCTGTTGCCTAGTTACTGACTCCATAGCTCCTATAAAAGGACACCTGTTGTATTAGCCTATCGGATCTGAAGAAAATGCGGAAGCATTGAAACGCGTCATCCAATACGTCCATACGTCACTTCCGTTTTGTTGGTTCCTGGACTAAGTGCCTTGCGTTCCACGCTTGTCTTCCGGTTCCTGTCTACTGCGACGGCTCTGGCTCTCTATGTCCGCTTAGACGCTGGTTGTCTTTGCGGACACCTCCATCGTTTTGCAGCCCAGCACCCAGCGATGACCCCGGTGACTACTTGCACATCCTAACGTGGACAGCGCTTCCAGGAGAACCTGCACCATGCACTTTGCCCACATCTGAGGAGGACGTCCCTGGACCCATTACTTGTCCTTGCCTTAACCTATTTCATCTTTGTGAGTAGCCATTTGGCTGTTTGTCCGTTTATAATTATCTCATTAAAGTTTCATGATACTGCACTTAGATTGGCGCTTCTTGCTGTTTTTTACATACTTTAACCACTTGCCTACAGGCCATTTCTGACATTTCTCTCCTACATGTAAAAATCATAATTTTTTTGCTAGAAAATTACATAGAACCCCCAAACATTATATATATATATTTTTTTTAGCAAAGACCCTAGAGAATACAATGGCGGTTGTTGCAACTTTTTATCTAGCACAATATTTGTGCAGCAATTTTTTAACCGCGTTTTTTTTGGAAAAAAACAGTTTTGTGCTTTAAAAAAACAACAAAACAGTAAAGTTAGCCCAATTTTTTTGCATAATGTGAAAGATGAAGTTATGCAGAGTAAATAGATACCTAACATGTCACGCTTCAAAATTGTACACGCTCGTGGAATGGCGCCAAACTTCGGTACTTAAAAATCCTCATAGGCGAAGCTTTAACATTTTTAACTGGTTACATGTTACTGAGGAGGTCTAGGGCTACAATTATTGCTCTTACTCTAACGTTCGCGGCGATACCTCACATGTGTGGTTTGAACACCGTTTTCATATGTGGGCGGGACTTACGTATGCGTTTGCTTCTGCGTGCGAGCACACGGGGACAGGGGCGCTTTAAATTTCTTTTTTTTCTTTTTATTGTTAAGTTTTCTTTTTTTTTTTTTAGTTTGACACTTTTTAAAAAAACAAAAAAAATTTTGATCACTTTTATTCCTATTACAAGGAATGTAAACTTCCCTTGTAATAGGAATATGACATGACAGGTCCTCTTTACAGTGAGATATGGGGTCAATAAGACCTCACATCTCACCTCTAGGCTGGGAAGCCTGCAATAAAAAATTTTTTTAAAAAACGATCTCGGCTTCCCAGCCAAGGCGGCGCTGCTTGTTTGAATGCAGAGGCTGGGCGTGACATCATAACATCGCGTCCGGCCTCCGAACGATCATAGAGACTCCGGCGACCATCTGATCCACTGAGAAATCTCTATGGTCACCATCCGGGGCCGACGGATCCTGTCTCCGACTCACCGATGGAAGCGGTGAGTTGGTAGAAGCATCGGAGGGCGGCGGGAGGGGGGGACGTCCCCTCTCGCCGCCCGTAGGAACGATCAAGCGGTGGAACAGCCGCTATGATCATACTTATGGTGTAGGGCAGTGATGGCGAACCTTGGCACCCCAGATGTTTTGGAACTACATTTCCCCATGATACTCAACTACACTGCAGAGTGCAAGAGCATCACGGGAAATGTAGTTCGAAAACATCTGGGGTGCCAAGGTTCACATCACTGGTGTAGGGAATCGCCAGGTGAAAAAGCCGATGTCTGAATCATGCCTGTAGCTGCAGGCATCATTCAGATACACCCCCACAAAGTCCAGGACGTCATATTACGGCCGGCGGTGGGTAAATGGTTAAGGAGGAAGTTCACGGGAGGAGCAAAGGGTTCAAGGTTCAAGAGAAACAAGACACAAGGGAAGGTTGTCTAAGGAATCAGACAGGGGGTTGTCCAGCAACTCAAGCGGTTCCATAATAAGAGTCACCATCAGACACTGCAGAGGTTGCAAGTTCAGACCTGGGTCCTGACACCCTGCCTTCAAGCGGTGCTGCTACTATGATGTTCTCTGTCAATCCTCTTTGAGTTCTCGCAGAAAATGATGTAAATGATCCATCACAAGATCATGACTTCCAATTCTGGAAGAATTTTGACAGTATTGTAACCAGCACAGTAACAGTCCACAATGATAATGGAGCTTCCACCACCACCAGCACCACCACCACCACCACCACCACCACTGGCTTTAACGATGCTACAAGAGAGTTTGTATGCACCACATCCACCATAAACATAAAGAATGTCCACGATTATTGTCTGTCTGATACAGATACAAAAAACAATACTCTCCTAGCTATACCAGTCTACTCTGGGGTTGTGCATTATATCTATTCACCAATGGTCCATCTACTTCCCAGCGGTGATCTTGCTTTTTTTTCCCTACAGTGGCCGGTTGTATGTTAGTCTTCTGCTGACAGCTACCTAACTGTACTAATTCATAATTATCATCACAGTTCATGTGGTTAGGGAAATGAACTCGGCTCATGCCTATTATGAATTCTTGAACGCTCATTCACCTATTGTATCTGACTGTACCGGCTCTCGGCGTTTCTACTCAGGGTAGCAAGGCCTCGATGACAACTCATTTTTTTAGCTCTCTAGACGTTTGGCCTAATTAAACCAACGCTATTTGCATTGGCCTGGACTCCCTATCCATCGCGTCTTTCACCCCAGGCTATACACATTACAGGCTCTCCAGTGTGGCGAGAGGGAGTTTAGCCGTTCAACCTCATTTCCTTGAACAAGATGCATGCAGAAAGGGAACGTGGAGCCGTCCAGCCCACGGCCATTCATTTACCTTGTGTCTAGCGAGAAGGAAAGCATAATGGTTACAAAGTAAATGCCGATTGAAGTTATTGTTCTAAAGTTTCGCTGGTAGCGCCAATGAGAGGAAAATACATTAGCTGTATATCTTTGGGGGAGTAGGTGACATTAAAGGACAGATCCCATATAAATGTCTGTGCATTTCCCCTGTAACACTGCTATACAATGAGCCGCGTGTTACCATAATAAATTTGCCGTTGGCACTTATGTGTTCTATTGCCACCGCCTGCAGTTACGGCTAATGTGCTGGACGAAACGATCAGGCTAATCCACAGTTAAATGTATTGATAGTTTATGTCAGGCTGGCATGTTTAATGTATTTAGCATATGTTCACTCTCATTTTGAAGACATCTATAGTCTTGCAGGTTTTTGCGATTGTTTCATTAGAAATTATATAGACCTTTTTTTTTTTTTTTTTTAAATAGACCTCATTTATTTGTATTCATTGGGCACATCCACGGTGGAAATGGTCTCCTAAAAACAGTTTTAAAACATGGATCTCAGACTACTGTTAATTTTTTTTTTTTAGGGGCAAAAAAGAAACCAGTTCATCTAGTATAGCCGGGGTACCTCCACAACTTAGGTAATCAGTTCAAAAGAATTTTGGGAAAAGGAACGAGAAGGGGACAAGTGGTTGAATGGAGGACCAAACCATATGGTTTGGTCCTCCATTCAACCACTTGTCCCCTTCTCGTTCCTTTTTCCTAAAACTCTTTCTCCAAAAAATACAGCCTGCCTGGTCTGGAGGAAGGACATGCTTTTCTCCCACAAGTCTATGGAATCACTAATGGCGGACCTCATTGTGACAGGTTTGGGTTCTCTAGCTCAGGGGTGGCGCCGAAATAGTGAGTTTATCCCACGCCAGAAATAGTTTTCAGGGCTTTCTTGCCCACTTTTATTTAAAGGAAAGCGAAAAAGATCAAACAGGTATGTCTTCGCTTGCAGGGGGTTCTCACCATCAATATGAACATAAAACAACATTCAGCCTCCTGGCTCTCTCGACAGATTTACTGCTCCGATTAGTACCTCTTGGTTCTCCTGACCATCAAACACATCCCAGAAAAAGGAACGGTAGGGGGACAAGTGGTTGAATGGAGGACCAAACCATATGGTTTGGTCCTCCATTCAACCACTTGTCCCCTTCCCATTCCTTTCCCAAAACTCTTTCTCCAAAAAAAACAGCCTGCCTGGTCTGGAGGAAGGACGTGCTTTTCTCCACAAGTCTATGGAATCACTAATGGAGGATCTCACTGTGACCATTGTGACAGGTTTGGGTTCTCTAGCTCAGGGGTGGCTCCAAAATAGTGAGTTTATTCCACGCCAGAAATAGTTTTCAGGGCTTTCTTGCCCACTTTTTTTTAAAGGAAAGCGAAAAGGTTCAAACAGGTATGTCTTCGCATGCAGGGGGGTTCTCACCATCAATATGAACAAAAAACAACATTCAGCCTCCTGGCTCTCTCAACGGATTTACCGCTCCGGTTAGTTCTCCTGACCATCAAACACATCCCAGCGTTCGTGCACAGATGCTGCACCTCAGCTCTGTGTCTTTCCTTGCAGCTCCCTAGCTGCTCTGTCCCTCTTGTACTATCTCTCAGGTTAGGGCCTCTGGCTTGGGGCACCTCTGACCCCCCAGGTAAGACCCAGTCTCTTGGCTTCTTGGCCTGTCCCTTCCTGGACAGCCTGCTGCAGACGCGCACCCTAGTCTCCCTTACAGTCACTGAACCCTTTCGGAAGGGTGGGGCACCAACCTCTCATCTTGTCTTTCCTAAAAGAACAGCACGCACCTGTGCCATTAGTGGGCCTGTTTTCTCCAAAACCTGGCCCAGACTTCCTTATCACACAGTGGCATGGCCTCACCGTGGCACATTATATATATATGGGGAGATAGATTCATAATGGATTCTAGTGGCTACATCTTATTTTGAATTCTTTTAGGTGCGTCACCTACAAATGACTATTCTATATGTGAAAGCCTGGGCCTTTGGCCCCTCCGGTAGTCCTCTCCCTCTGGGGGACCTGTGTAGGGTTATCTTCCCTCTCCATTGGATCTACACGCCTTTCTCAACCACTTTACCCTAGAGGAACCCTTGAAATCATTTTCAGGTCAGGGAACCCCTGGTAAGATTAGTCCATTAGGTTGCATCGGAAGGGTGGGGCACCAACCTCTCACCTTGTCTTTCCTAAAAGAACAGCACGCACCTGTGCCATTAGTGGGCCTGTTTTCTCCAAAACCTGGCCCAGACTTCCTTATCACACAGTGGCATGGCCTCACCATGCAACACCATATATATTGGGGAGATAGATTAGTGATGGATTCTAGTGGCTACGTCTTATTTTGAATTATTTTAGGTGCATCTCCTACAAACGATTATTCTATATGTGAGTGCCTGGGCCTTTGGCCCCTCCGGTAGTTCTTTCCCTCTGGGGGGCCTGTGTAGGGTTATCTTCCCTCTCCATTGGATCTACACGCCTTTCTCAACCACTTTACCCTAGAGGAACCCTTGAAATCATTTTCAGGTCAGGGAACCCCTGGTAAGATTAGTCCATTAGGTTGCATCGCAAGGGTGGGGCACCAACCTCTCATCTTGTCTTTCCTAAAAGAACAGCACGCACCTGTGCCATTAGTGGGCCTGTTTTCTCCAAAACCTGGCCCAGTCTTCCTTATCACACAGTGGTATGGCCTCACCGTGCCACACCATATATATTGGGGAGATAGATTCATGATGGATTTTAGTGGCTACATCTTATTTTGAATTATTTTAGGTGAATTTCCTACAAACGATTATTCTATATGTGAGAGCCTGGGCCTTTGGCCCCTCCGGTAGTCCTCTTCCTCTGGGGGGCCTGTGTAGGGTTATCTTCCCTCTCCATTGGATCTACACGCCTTTCTCAACCACTTTACCCTAGAGCAGTGGTTCTCAACTCCTGTCCTCAGGACCCACTAACAGGCCAGGTTTGCAAGATAACTGAAATACATCACAGGTGATATCATTTGCTGCTCAGTAATTGCAGAATTCTAGTCTGCATCTCCCCAAGGTAATACTTAAAATCTGGCCTGTTGGTGGGTCCTGAGGACTGGAGTTGAGAACCACTGCCCTAGAGGAACTCTTGAAATCATTTTCAGGTCTCAGGGAACCCCTGGTAAGATTAGTCCATCAGGTTGCATTGGCCAATGCCCCTTACATTGGTGGTCAGTAGAAAGAATGCCAACCCTTATAGTGGTTGCCAGAATGTCACCTTTACATTCAGAGTGCCTGAGGGTTAGGAGCGCTAACATGTTACCCAGCTTAAAGTGGAAGTACATCCTAGAATTGCTTTATTAACATTAAACAGCCATATAATACATGTAACTTGATAAATGCATAGCACCATGTTTGAATTCTGTCTGCACTCATGTTGTCCAGCAATCAGCTTTGGAAACTGCCCGCCATTTACAAGTGACCAAGTGACACAATGGTGTCACTCAGTCTCCCTTGTGTTATCTACATCCTTGACAGCAACAGGGCAGAGAGGAAGTGTTTCCAAGATGTGATTTCCAGTCACAAGATGTAGGTAGCGCGGGTTTGCTGAGCGACACCATGAGTTGGATGATGTCTCTGGTCAATGGACGGCAGCTTCCAATGCTAATTGCTGGACAACCAGAGAGCAGATGGGATTCAAACATGGTGCTATGCATTTATTAAGGTCCATATGTTAAATGGCTGTTTAATGTTCATTGAGTAATTCTAGGGTGAACGTCCTCTTTAAGGTGGGTACCATGTTGGTTTTTCCAACCCTCAGGAAAGATGGAAGTGAGATATCATACAAGCAAAAATTCTGGTCACGGGACTTTAAATGAGGCATATCACAAAATGAAATTACAAAAATAGAAAATGTATTATAAAGTTTATTCAAAAAAATCATCGTAGAAGCACATTTCATGTTTAGCAAAACACATGGTACAGAATAAAAATTGTATTGATGAACATGATTAAGAGCTGACATATGGCACATGGTTATTATAATAAATTCATATAAAACCAATACATGGTACAATAGAATAGACAAATGCATGATAAATATAAAATATAAGGATCAGACTGTCTTGATGTATAGTAACTCTACGCGTTTCGTGGCTCATGTCCACTCATCAGGAGTATGTTGCCAAAATTCTATGTGAATATAACCCTTTAATGCCTAAACCTATTTCTGACATTTGTTGCTTACAAGTTAAAATACATATTTTTTGCTAGAAAATTACGTAGAACCCCCAAACATTATTCATATTTTTTTAGAAGAGACCCTAGAGAATAAAATGGTGATCGTTGCAAAATTTTATGTCACACGGTATTCGCGCAGCGGTCTTTCAAACACACTTTTTTGGGGAAAAACAACACTTTCATTAATTTAAAAAAGACGAAACAGTAAAGTTAGCCCAATTTTTTTGTATAATGTGAAAGATGATGTTAGGCCGAGTAAATAGATTCCTAATATGTCATGCTTTGAAATTACGCACACTCATGGAATGGCGACAAACTATGGTATCTAAAAATCTCCATAGGCGATGCTTTAAACATTTTTGAAAGGTTAACAGGTTAGAGATACAGAGGAGGTATTTTGCTAGAATTATTGCTCTTGATCTGACGATCGTGGCAATACCCCACATGTGTGATTTGAACACCGTTTACGTGTGTGGGCATGACTTACGCATGCGGTTTCTTTGCTGCGCGAGCTCGTGGGGACGGGGAACGCTTTAAAATTTTTAATTTTTTTCCTCCTTTTTTTTTTTTTTCTTCTTATTTTTTTTTTTACATTGTCATTTAAAAAAAAAAAAAATTCTGATCACTTTTATTACTGTCACAAGGAATATAAACATCCCTTGTGACAGTAATAGTTGGTGACAGGTACTCTTTATGGAGGGATCAGGGGTCTAAAAGACCCCAAATCCCTCCTTTGCACTTCAAAGTATTCAGATCGCCAAAAACTGTGATTCTAAATAGTGTAATTTTTAAAAAAATTGGCACCACTGGCATCCGAGTAAACCGGAAGTGACGTTGTGACGCCGCTTCCATGTTTTTACATAGGAGTCACAAAAGCGGGTTCCTGTGCTGTTCCCCTGGTCCAGGTGGGATGTCCCTGCCTCAGCCCCGGTTCAGACTTTGTCATTGGCAACCCTCACATCCATCTTGTAGGCTGGATTTCTACTCTGAGTTGAGATGTGAGTATCAGACTTCTGGCCTCTGTTATATTATTTTATAGAGATATAATGATTTTTACCCCTAGACATCTTTTATTTATTACTTATATTCACATAGAATTTTGGCAACATACGCCTGATGAGTGGACATGAGCCATGAAACGCGTAGAGTTACTATACGTCAAGACAGTCTGATCCTTACATTTTATATCTATCATGCATTTGTCTATTCTATTGTACCATGTATTGTTTTTTTATGACTTTATTATAATAATCATGTGCCATAATGTCAGCTCTTAATCATGTCCATCAATCAATTTTTATTCAGTACCATGTATTTCGCTAAACATGAAATGTGCTTCTACGATTAATTTTTTGAATAAACTTTATAATACATTTTCTATTTTTGTAATTTCATTTTGTGATTTGCCTCATGTAAAGTCCCATGACCAGAATCTTTGCTTGTAGAGTGGAACCTCTGATTACAAGCATAATCCGTTCCAGGAGAATGCTTGTAATCCAAAGCACTCGCATATCAAAGCGAGTTTCCCCATAGAAGTCAATGGAAATGAAGATAATTTGTTCCACATTTGCTTCTATTGCATGCAATACCGCATGTGGCCAGAGGTGGGGGGGGGTCGCTGGAGAGCCTTGGAAATACTCGGGGACAGCTCGGCTAAACTCGAAAACCCTCGGAAAGGCTCGGAAACACTTGGGAACTGAGTATTTCCAAGTGTTTCCGGCTCCGAACCGTTCCGGCGCCCCCGCACCTCTGTACAAATGCGGCACTGCACACCCCATTAGCTTGAATTGTGCTCGTTTTGCGAGACAACACTCGCAAACCGAGTCAGAATTTTTTTAAAAGAAGTTGGTCGTCTTCCAAACCGCGTTACTCGTTAACCAAGGTTCCACTGTATGTATATATTAGGGATGGAGGCATGTCACGGTCATGCTCTTCTTATGTCTATGGAATTGAGATATCCTCAATATCTGGTCTTGAGGGAGGGGGGCAGTGACACATAATAGTAGCATAAGCAAACAATTGGACAATCCCCCCGGGGAAAAGATTGGTCTTGTGGGGAAGTGAGAGTCTACCTACAGTGGAACCTTTCTACTGGAGATATAACCCCATTGGAAAGTGGCTTAAAATATCAGTTGGGGTGGACGTGGCCATTCATCCAGTTCGGGGGGAAACATGTAGTATACAAGAACTTATAAAGATTTAAAAATGTTGGACTTTGGCTTATGCAACCCTAATGTAGAAAAGCTGAAACTATAGTTAGATTGCTCAAGGGAGCAATGATTATTAAAATTATTCCTATTTTTAAGTGGTTTGGGCCTCATGAAACGAAAATGGTGCCCAGGAGAGATGACGCTCTGAGCATGAGGGATATTCAGATATTCAAGGTTGCTGAGGAAGGGCAAATGTCTGATGGGAAAAGGAAAAAGACCAAGGAGATGTTATTACCCAGCATGAGGTATCTAGAGGAGTTACTGCAGCCAACGTAGAAGAACGAATTCTAGTCCAAGCAGCTAAGGAGAAGATGGCATGTGTACTTATTTACTTGAATCTTTAAATCTGGCCAGTCATGTATCTTTTGAACAATCTGGAGGTGAAATAGTACATGTGTGTATATACTGGTATCAAAAACATGTTTAATAATACTCAATTCCAGACTATTTTCCCCATCATCCCCCAAAGACTGGTGTTCGATCTTTCAGGTAATGAAGGTTTAGTGCACCCGCTATTTGTATTATGTTGCTTTCTACAATTCTTCTAATTTCTGATACATTTGAAGTTTGACTTTTCTTGAGACAGACCTTCTTAGTCTCTAACACTGAATAAAGTCTTTAATGATATCCTAAATTACGATTCATCTCATAAGCATAAGCTCTGGGGGGGGGTGGTTGTTTACCGCCCCCCCAAAAAAAAACACCAGCCGCCACTGTGCTACAGTATATACACTCACTAGCCACTTTATTAGTTACACCTGTTCAATTGTGCTGACCCTGGCTTCCCATTGGACCAAGTCCTTGATCCTAACTGGTACCAGCATCTACCTCTGACTGTGTGTCCTTGCAGATAGAAAGTGTTTGTAAGAACCAGTCCTGCTACTGGTGGACTTTACTGGCACCCACACGAGACAGAGTCAGATATATATAGAAAATATCAAAACTTTATTGAATAAACACATTTCTTTAAAAAAAAAATCACACATAATGCGCTTAATAAATCATTACAAACAATACAGCCATAAAATACAACGTACAATAAAATTTGGATATTTTTTACATACTGTATATCTGAGTCTGTCTCATGTGGGTGCCAGTAAGTCCACCAGTCGCAGGACTGGTTCTTGCAAACACTTTCAATTTGAGAATTGGGATGTGGCACAGGCAAAGGTCCTCTATTTGTTGTGTGTCCTTGCGGCCTCTGTGCCAGACTTCCAAGATCCAGTTACCATGTGCCGACCTTGGTCCTCTTCTGGTGTACCTGCACTGCTGCTGACTGCTGTCCAGAAGCCACAACTGCTTGCTACCTGATTACCGCCCCCCCGTGCTTCTTTGTGTCCTGTGCCCCTGTCCCACATGCAGGGGTACTCGTACCAGCGCTGCAAAGGAAAGCCCTCTTGTCACTTCGGCCTCCAACCCTGGCACGTGACAAATACTTAAGCATCTGCTGGCTTGACTCCAGTACAACATCCATAATAAACTCCCATTTGATGGTGCCTGCATAGTTCCAGGTCCAATGCCACTTGGCAGAGCCAACGGCATGGCGTCAGTGATCCTTTTAGATGACTGTAATTTCTTGGATGTATATGGAGGCGCTCCTGGTACAAAAGTTCAACTCACTCTTTGAAAAATCTGCATCATAGTGAGGTTCAAAAATAAAAAATACATTAATTGAATACATTAGGCTAAAATACTGCCCCGCAGGAGAGATGACTTGTTGTAATGTGGACTTTCTATTATGGGCATTGTTTAAGGATCCCATATACAAACCTCTGGAGGATCCCTGGTTGAGAGAGGCTGACCTAGAGCATTGGTCAGATCAGATGCTTTGCAGTCCTCATTGGTTGGGTTACTGTATACCATTTGAGATAAATGAGAGACCTGACAATATAGTGTGAATATTTATTATATATATTTGTGGATATTGTTCAAGGAACCCCCAACCTTTGAAGGTACCCTGGTTGAGATAAGCTGCCTTAGACCTAGAACCATGCAGGCACCTTCAAATGGGAGTTCAATTAGCCTTTGCTCAAGGGCCCACTAGCACCATCTGGAAGAACACTGGTTGGGAAAGGCTGCCATATAATGTTGGTCAGATCAGATGCTTTCCAGTCCTCATTGGTTGGGTAACTGTATACCATTTTGTGATAAAGGAGAGACCTGACAATATAGTGTGAATGAATACTATTGACCAAATAATAAGAAGTAAGATCAGATACAATAAGAAGGACACAGACTAACCAACAGGCATTATTCCTCTGTGCTGTATGTGATGTGTTTAACTATTCAATTTTTCAAAGAGTCCTTCAAGTGAGATGAACTTTTGTACCAGGAGCTCCTCCGTACATATCCAAGAAATTACAGTCATCTAAAAGGATCATTGATGTCATGCCGTTGGCTCTGCCAAGTGGCATTGGACCTGGAACTATGCAGGCACCATCAAATGGGAGTTCAATTAGACAATGCTCAAGGAATAAGTGATCAAAGAAAAGTGCTCAATCTCTACACCCCAATCAAGTAGACTATGAGGCACTGGTGCACAACTAGGGTTGCCATCTCATCCCTTTAAAACCCAAACATGTATTAATTACACAGGTTTTGAGGCTGGTTAAGGTGGTAATTAAACTCACTTGGTGTATCAAATTAGCTTCACAACCTGTGTAATTCATATGTGTTTGTGTTTAAAGGGATGAGGTGGCAACAGTATGCACAACTCAAGCTTCTGCAGGCTTGACTACAGTACAATATCCATGGTAAAATGTCTGCACCCCGATGAGGTTCCAAAATAAAAAGTTTATTGATTACATAAGGCTAAAATACAGCACTACAGGAGGGCTAACTTATCGTGATGTGGACTTTCAGTTGTGGATATTGTTCAAGGAACCCCCAAGAAACCTCTGAAGGTACTCTGGTTGAGATAGGCTGCCTTAGACCTAGAACCATGCAGGCACCTTCAAATGGGAGTTCACTTAGCCATTGCTCAAGGGCCCACTAGCACCCTCTGGAAGAACACTGGTTGGGAAAGGCTGCCATATAATATTGGTCAGATCAGATGCTTTCCAGTCCTCTTTGGTTGGGTAACTGTATACCATTTTGAGATAAAGGAGAGACCTGACAATATAGTGTGAATGAGTACTATTGACCAAATAATAAGAGGTAAGATCAGATACAATAAAAAGGATGCAGACTAACCAACAGGCATTATTCCACTGTTCTGTATGTGATGTGTTTAACTATTCGATTTTTCAAAGAGTCCTTCAAGTGAGATGAACTTTTGTACCAGGAGCTCCTCCGTACACATCCAAGAAATTACAGTCATCTAAAAGGATCATTGACGTCATGCCGTTGGCTCTGCCAAGTGGCATCAGACCCAGATCCATGCAGGCACCTTCAAATAGGAGTTCAATTAGCCATTGCTCAAGGGCCCACTAGCACCCTCTGGAGGAACACTGTTTGGGAAAGGCTGCCATATAGTGTTGGTCAGATCAGATGCTTTCCAGTCCTCATTGGTTGGGTAAATGTTTACCATTTGAGATAGATGAGAGACCTGTCCATATATTGTGAATGAGTACTATTGACCAAGTCACAAGGGGTAGGCTCAGATACAAGAAGGAAGCAGACTTACCAACAGCCACTTTCCTGTCCCAGTGAGCTGAAAAATATTCCACCACGCTTCATTATAACTGTGCAAGTCGCTTGACACGAAAAAAGAAAAAAAAAAATCTATCAGGAACATGAGAAAGGACAAGAGTCCCCTTTTCCTCCTCTCTTTCTATCATGTCAGAATAATAAGAATCTGTGATTTCAGCACTTACAGGGTCAAAGATACACAATGTGTTATAGTTTGCACTGCATTTCCCGCTGACATTCGGGGAAATTACATTTATGCATAGGGCATACGGCGCTTAAACACTGCACTCCGATGGTGCCACTGAATCTGACAAGACGGTTTGATTTATGAGCCCAATTCCCTAAAACAGATGCTGAGAGTAGTAGAAGTGTAGTTTTTTATATTCCTCCTTGCTTTTATCCATCCTGGCAGTGATCAAGTGATGGATTACGCTGCCTAACGTTGTCTAAGGTAGTTTTAAATTTAATCCTGCAAACAACGAACCAGAAATGCATAATTTAACTCCATAAGCGGAGGAGGAGGCAGAATGGCGCTAGGGTTGCTTTTATTTCTGTTCTTTTTCAGCGTTGCGCCCAGAGTGTCACTTCGTTTATAGACCTCGGGCATCTTACCATGTCATGTCAATGGGGGCAGAACTGCCGCGGTGCATTGTGGGTAATTATCACATGGAGCAGAGCAACCGACAATGTAAAAACCTGTCATATTAGTAGATGTTTTGCATTTTAATATAGGATGCATGGAGGTATGATTGCCTCTTCAATTGCTGTCAATGTGAAGGTAATGGAAGCTGACCTAAAAAGCAAGGGGTGGCCCAGGGTGCTTAGTTGCCATCACCCTATTATCTACGTTGTCATTGCTGCAGAATGTTCTTCTAATATCATCCACTATATAATGATTTGCAGGCACCATATTGGCTATAAGCACCACAAAGACTTTAGAACAGGCCCGGAGCAAAGGGAACCAGGGTGGAGGGCCTACATGACTGGGGGTTGCTGTTAGTGGTTGCACGGGATGGTTCCTGGAAAGGGGTGGTCAGAAAAGTTTTAGAATAGATTTGGTACAATGAGAGAGCTGAGAGGTGTGGTTTAGATATGGGACATGGCTAATGGGGGCAGGGGTTAGTAATAGTCAGTTGGGGGGGAGCAGGGGAAGAGGCAACACCATAGAAACTTTTTTGTTCCCTCCCTCCCTGTAGTTGATCCTAATAAGTTTGATGATATGTTTTCTGTTTCAGGTTGTATGCAGGGGTCTCTGGTTCATGAAGGTGGTGTGGAACGGTTTGGGCCTCTCTCAGTATGGGTACCTTCCCTATATAGTAATTATGGGCTATCGGTCATCGGGCTGTATTGGGCAAGAAGGTGGCTAAAGTTGTCCCTGAGCTGGTGGGACTGCGGCTAGGGGCCAGGATGCGGAAGTGGTGGTGGTACAGCCGATGCGATAGAATACCTTCCTTCATGAACCTCAGACAGTATATATATATATGTTAAAAAAGTTGTTTATATATATATATATATATATATATATATATATATATATATATATATATATATATATATTTAAATGGAAGTTAATTTATGGAATTGTGTTATGGCTGTCAATAAAGGGGCCATATGGCCATCTAATCCAGAACATGTGATGTGTTTTATTGGGAAGGTAAGGGTAAGAATGCAAGAGTGGGGTGGTAACAGGTGAGAAACCATACATCAGCATACACCAGCCAAAGTCATACCTCTTTTTTTTTTTTTTGTTTTTTGATAGAGTGAGGAAAGATTAGAACCTTTGTTGGGTTTTAAATTCTGTGTCCCTGCTGTGGCGATTTCCCTTTACTTCCTGTTTTCTCTGATACCCAGTACCGGGAAAGGAAGTATAGCTGTCCCATACCTGGTGTCAGGAACCATAAACCAGGCAGAGACGGAAAGTGAAGTTAAAATTACAACTTTAATGAAATAGCAAAAAAAAAATAAAGTTCAGGAAGGTAGTCAAAAACTGAAGCCAGGGTTGGGATGCCAGAGCGAGTAATCAGACAAGCTGGGGTCAGGAAATCAGAAGTCAGCATAGTCAGGAGCAAAAACAGGAAAAGGTATCGGAAGAGAAGTCAGCCAGGCCAAGTGATACACAGGAACACATGCAGGAACACACTGGAGATCATAGACCACACAAGGGCAAGGAGGAAATGAGGAGAGTGGTTTAAATAGTCAAAAGGTGCTGGCTGTAGGCTGGACTAATGAGGCAGGTAATGGTAACCAGGTGAGTCACTGTGGATACAATGAGTGGCTGGTAATTAGCTGAAAGCTGAGCAGCTTCTGTGCACTGGAAGAAAAGAGCTGCTCATATAGTAGGAGCCCAGCCCTGACACCTGGTAGAGGCCAAGCTGACGAGATGGCTTCCCTTACACCTCCTGTCCTGTTTACCCTGAAGTTGGTGACATTGTATAGCAGGGCAAGCAATGGCACAGGCGCTGGTGAAAGATCCTGGACAGAAGATCATCCAGGTCATGCAAGGATAATGTGAATGCATGACTGGAGCCCGTGCAGGGAGTTTTCATTGGAACTTGCAGGTGCTAGACCCTGGAGGGTAGTCGAACAGGCAGAATTTGGCAAAAAGCAGGCAGTAAAAGTTCAGAGTAAGGAAACAGAAGCAGGATCAGAAACCAGGCTAGGGTTAGTATCAGGTGGACAGAACTAGTTCCAAATCGGCAGGCAGAAAATGCATTTGGATCACAAGCCAGGGTCGATACCCCGAGATCAGGCAGAATCAGAGGGTAAACGGGGTCAGGCCGGGTTCACATATTTGCGGCCGCAGTTCCCGGCATGGGGTCCGATGTGTTTCTGTTCACCGGTTCACCTGCGATTCACGTCTGCATTTTTGCCTGAGTTCGCACCTGAACCGGACCCAAAGACGCACAAGACTCTTTTGGAATTCACACCGCGACCGCTCTGGACATGTTTGAACCGGCTTCATTGAGAGCTGGTCACACTCGCCTGTCATGCATATTGGATGCGGGGAAAACCACATCCAATTCGCGTGTATGTGAACCCGGCTTCAAGGTACAGATGAAGAAACAGAACTGGTCAAACATCGCAGAAGCTGAAGACCACTCAGCGATTCTCCTATCTTCTGTAAAGACTTAATTAGGCCACAGGGCGCCAAAACGCCAGTACCCAACACATGCACATTAGCAAGTACGCATTGACATACACACAGCTTGTGTTATGTGCCCACATATCTTCGGACACAGCCATAAAAACGATCTTCTAGAACAGGGGTCTCCAGACTTTTTAAACAAAGGGGCCAGTTTACTGTCCCTCAGACTTTAGGGGGGCCAGACTGTGGCCAGTGGGAGTAGAAAGGGTCTCAACATCAGTGGGAATAAACAATGCCCCATGATTGGTGTCAGTGGGAGGAATTGTGCCCCATTGTTGGTGTCAGTGGGAGGGATTGTACCCCATCATTGGTGTCAATGGGAGGAATTGTGCCCCATTGTTGGTGTCAGTGGGAGGGATTGTACCCCATCATTGGTATCAGTGGGAGGAATTGTGCCCCATCATTGGTGTCACCAGGAGGAATTGTGCCTCATTGTTGGTGTCCCTGGGAGGAAATGTGCTCCATTGTTGGTGTCATTGGGAGGAATTGTGCCCTATCTTTGGTGTCATTGAGAGGAATTGTGCACCTTCATTGGTGTCAGTGGGAGGAATTGTGCCCCATCATTGGTGTCATCAGGAGGAATTGTGCCTCGTTGTTGGTGTCCCTGGGAGAAAATGTGCACCTTCATTGGTGTCACTGAGGGGAATTGTGCCCCATTGTTGGTATCTGTGGATGAAATAGTGTCCCAAGGGCCACATAAAGGCAAGCAAATGGCTACATCTGGCCCCAGGGACGCACTTTGGAGACCACTGTTCTAGAAAGTTATACACATGTGCATATTTTTAAGCACAGCCACGTGCACAATCTTCCTGACAAAAGGCTAATTCAGGGCCTGATAGCTTGTACTGCCTGGCTGGAGGATTTATCGAGGAGGAATTAGGCTGGAACTCTGTTAACTTTCCAAAAGTGACTGGTGCCCAATTTTTCATGCCCCACAAAAAGTCAAGAATCCATCCCTGAAGTGAAATGTCAGCCCACGAAACCACGTGCGGATTCCTAACTGCCTCCAGGGGGGAAGTGGGTGCTACAGGTGTACTCAAAAAATATACAATGTGATCCCTCACGCTACTAAGTGAACAATACCTAACTAACTAGATAAAAGTGAAAATGCTGCTAGATCTAAAGTGAACACAATGCACCAAAAAAAACCAAAAAACTGCCCTTTAGTGGGAAGTGATCCGCGCAATTTCCTCAAGTGGTAGAGTCTAAAATACCAGTAAGCAATAATATCGTCCAATAAAGTGAAATACAAACAAAATGTCCAATCAAGTGTAAATAAATTGATTCTTCTGAAAAGTGATAACAGGTTCCTCTCAATATATGAGTCTTCACAAAAGCTAGATGCTCACAGAGCACTTACCTCCATTAGGGGTATAAAAAGCCTTGAGGGTATTCTGCAGTGGAGGTGGGTACACCGCGGTGGGTCTCCAAATGATGGCTGTACCAGAAGATGTTTTCAGGGTACTAGTAGTATCCAATCAGGTTACAGTCCCGCTGTGCTTGATGGTCTGCCTCTCCTTCAGCTCCTACAGTGACTTGGTGCTGTTCAGACCATTAAGGGAAAGATAAAAGAGAGCCTTCCATAGTGTAATATGTAAAACAAATCAATTTAGTTCAAATGCCAAGTGAATCCTTACATAAAAGCAAAAAAAATAACAAGCAATTGCAGTAAAACACGATATTTACGTCACTACCGTTTTGTTCAACATCCGTCCATGCCCTACGCGTTACATCACGACATGTGACTTCATCAGGGGAAACCCTGTTGAAGTCACGTGCCTTGACGTTATACTGCAATTTAATTCAATTTAATTCAAATGTCACCTTAATCCTTACATAAAAGCAAAAAATAACAAGCGATTGCAGTAAAACGTGATATTTCCATCACTTCCGGTTTGTTCAACATCCGGCCACGCCCTACGTGTTACGTCACAGCATGTAAGTTTTCATATTCCCATCGCACACGTTCCTGGTAGAAGCTCTAAAGGTTGGGTGCTGCAGCAACAACCAGCTGGATACTGGTTCACGTCACAATGTAGATACTTGCCAGCACACCAAGGATCAGCACAAGGTGGCGTCCAAACGGTTTAGTTTATTGCATGATCACAACACAATGATTTATTGCATGATCACAACACCTCTTTGTGTTGTGATCATGCAATCAACTAAACCGTTTGGATGCCACCTTGTGCTGATCCTTGGTGTGCTGGCAAGTATCTACAACGTCACAGCATGTGACTTCACCAGAGGAAACCCTGTTGAAGTCGCACGCCGTGACGTTATACTGCAATTTAATTCAAATGCCAAGTGAATCCTTACATAAAAGCAAAAAATAACAAGCAACTGCAGAAAAACGCGATATTTACGTCACTTCCGGTTTGTTCAACATCCGGCCATGACCTACGCATTACGTCACAGCATGTGACTTCATCAGGGGAAACTATTGAAGTCACGTCCCGTGACATTTTACTGCAATCGCTTGTTATTTTTTGCTTTTATGTAAGAATTCACTTGGCATTTGAATTTAATTGATTTTATTTTACATATTACACTATGGGAGGCTCTCTTTTATCTTTCCCTTAACGGTCTGAACCAGAGTGGCACCCATTCACTGTAGGGGCTGAAGGAGCAGCAGACCATCAAGCACAGCGGGACTATAACCTGATTGGATACAACTAGTACCCTGAAAACATCTTCTGGTACAGCCATCATTTGGAGACCCACCGCGGTGTACCCACTTCCGCTACAGAATACCCTCAAGGCTTTTTATACTTCTAATGGAGGTAAGTGCTCTGTGAGTATCTAGCTTTTGCGAAGACTCATATATTGAGAGGAACCTGTTATCACTTTTCAGAAGAATCAATTTATTTACACTTGATTGGACATTTTGTTTGTATTTCACCTTATTGGACTATATTATTGTTTACTGGTATTTTACACTCTACCACTTGAGGAAATTGCGCGGATCACTTCCCGCTACAGGAGTACTGAATATAATGCTTTTTGGTGATACCAGGGACCGCATTTCAGCCCCCCCCAATATCTATAGAAAGTTATTCACTGTTGCCATAGGAACCTCACAGAGCATGAACCGAACCAAAATGAACCATTTTGCATACAGCTCCCTCCTATCATCCTCCAGATGGGTACTTAGTAGTTTTTGGCTGAATCCTCCTAGTCTTCAGCTCAGTATTATTGATTTCAGGCACTTATTGCGTTATTTTTAAATGATGCTTTGTGGATATTCATGCAGGGATTTATTAATTGAGTGCGTTTTAGCTGATATACGGAGCAGGAGTGCCTTGAGCTTCCAAATCACCGCGTGCAATCCCCAGGAAATGTGCCTATTAGTGGCACTTTTGGTACATGAGACATTCCCCATTGCTCAGGTTAAGTAGAATGAGAATTTCACAGCATCCTAAGTATTTCCCAGTGTGCTGCAACTGCTAACAAAGGGTTCTGAGACCATTCTGTGAAGTTCTTCCACAACATAAATGATGCCCTTAAATATAATTAAAGTGTCAAGTAACGGCAGGCAGAGATTGATTTTGGAAAGTTAGAGGCAAATGAGGGATTTCATCCTTGCTGCTTGTCAAATCAAGCAGAGTATTAATTACCAATGCTTGGTGTGCAGGGACCCATAAGAGGTAGACCTACCTGTGCCCTCCACTCCAGGCTTCACGTCCGAACTTCTGCCGTCACTTTTATCGCTCTGTCTACTGTCTGCCTTCCTGATTTTCCACCTTATTAAATGATTGACTATCATTCCTTTCTACTGCTAAATACGTTTTAAAAACACTACTAATTAACGAGTGCGATTCCAGTTCAGGACTGCTTAAGACATTAGTAGGCCTACAGCAAACATTGTATATAGTCCCAGTGTAAGGAAGTGTTAGGCTGGTCTCATTTTGGTGCCCTCTCATAGATGGTATACATATATTCTCCCTTTAGAGTTAGTGCCGGTTCACACAGGGGGACTTGTCAGGTGACCTAGCCGCCTGACAAGTCGCCTCCCGTTCTGTACTATGGAACCGTTTTAATAGGAGCAACGCAAGTCACTCCGACTTAGAAAAAGGTTCCTGTACTACTTTGGGGGCGACTTGAGGCGACTTGCATAGACTTCTATACAGAAGTCGTTTTGCAAGTTGCCGTGGAAGTCGTGTGCAGGTCGCCTTGGTGAGGCGTCCTGCAAGTTGTGCTGCCCCTGTGTGAACCGGGGCTTAGAGGTGGAGCTCGGGCAGACGGGATGACAACTGTAGAAGGAGACTCTCTCCATGGGGGGTTTGGCCCCCCCCATAGGAAAAGATGGGTCTTCCTGGATGCTATGTAGGCCTTAAGCAAATGGCGTTTCCTGGCTGGGAATATCTCGGGGTCCTCATTCCCTTAGCCAGGCTTGGTTATGGGGACAATGATGAAGGTTGCCTGAAATCCAAATAGGGTCTCTTAAACCCCCCCCCCCGGGCTCTCCCACTTCTCAGGAACACAGGACTCCATCTAGCCCCCTTCTGTGGACTTGCTAGTAACCTCGGCTTTCTCTGTCTTCCTGGACCCACGTAGCTGTCCTAACATTCCCAGTCTTATGGGCAAGAAGTCCTCCCCAGCATAGGGTCCTGTCTCCTGAGAAGGTCTCCCCTCCTGGCTGGAGCACGCCGCTGTCTTCACCCAGAGACACTGCCCTGAACTCTCAGGTCTTCATTATAAGGGCTGTGTGCACCTGGACACACATGTAAGGAGGTGCAGCGTGAATCAAGTAATTCATATCCAACCCGGTGGCACCCAACCGAGAAAACTCATGGTATATAACAGTGACCTCCAAACTGAGGCCCAGAGGCTGAATGCGGCTCCTTGCTTGCCTTGCCTTTATCTGAAACTTGGGGCACTATTCCTCCTGCAGAACCCAATACGGGAATACCCAGAGTTGAAGGAAGCTGTAAAAACGTTTTCTCCGAAATCCTGCACATGTGTGCGAGCCCTGTGTCCTCTTACCAATCATTTTCACCATTTCCAAGAAGAATGCTATGTCCCTATCCTTTTCCTACTCATCTGAAACCTCTGCCTGCTGCTAATCACTGTCCCTGTCAGTCAGATGACCTGCCCCTACACTACCCACACATGAAATGCTTGCCAAGCCTGTGAGCCAGGGTCTTAAATAGACTCTGCCTGGCCCAAGACGGCCACCAGAGCCACATGGGGCGGCAACATCCAACCGGATAGCTCCCCCCAAGTGACTCAGGAAACCATAGAGGAACCTTGTTCTTCTTGACTCCCCCCCCTGCAATGCCACTGCAATTGAGTGCCACCTGCAGTGGAGAAAGTAAACTCCACCTGCCTACAGACACCCTGCTGGTCTCCAACAAACCCTGGACACTGACTTGCAGATTTCTTCCCTCCTAAGACACTACGAAATCTCCAAACCGCAGAGCCCAAGCCGGGCATACCAAAATATGAAGGAAGCTGTGAAAACGTTTTCTCCAAAGTCCTGCACTCTGCACACGTGCGAACCCTGTGTCCTCTTACCAATCATTTTCACAGTGTCAGGGCCTTGCACTACCACAAGATATACATGTAGCACTCTACTTTAGGTAGCTGCTAGATGTAGATTTTTTTGTGAGCACAGGTAAATTTATTCAGGCCTAGCTGTGAACTAGGCCTGTTTGTTTTGATCTGTGGGTCTGGGAGTGGCCTAGAGTAGCAGCAGGCGACTCACATGCAGCATCATTTCTCTGTCACTTCCCTCTGGCTTCTAGAAGGAAGGTGGGGAAGAGGAATGGAGTGGCATGAGGCATGAGGTGTCTCAGGGAGCTCTGATCAATCCCCAACTAGGATTGGCAGGGGGCAGGCCTCCTTGATATACCCAGGGTCAGGCTTGCTGGGGAGGAGTTGTTTGAGTGGAAGAACTGAGAGATGGAGTGTTCGGCTGTCGGGGCCTTGGAGGGAGACCCCCAGTCTGGGCAGGGGGGTGACCTTGGGCCAGTGACCCGGAGCTGTGAAGGAACCCCACACAACCCAAGGGGTATCCTGAACAGGAGAGGACAGTGGGGAACACTGCTGGGCAAGTCCTCAGGTGGGATCCACCAGGTGTCGGTGAGTGACAGGCACAGTCGGGAGAGCTGGGAGAGCATGCCAGGAGTGGCTGTAGAGCCAGCGGGAGAGACTGTGATGTTACTGGCATTGAAGTCGGGTGGCTGCAGCCAGGAGGGCTGTCAAAGTATGCACAGGACTGACTGGGATCAGTAGTTCACCTTAAATTCAGCTAGCACTAAAAGCCTTTCTTTTACCATTGGTTGCTACACCAGAGGGGCCCACGGTCCATGCCAGCAAATGGCGATTTCTCAGGTATGACTGGATTAGAGTTGGGCCTAGCACGTGTATAGTTACCAACTGTCCCGGATTTCCCGGGACATTCCCAGGATTTAGACTCTATTACCGATTTTATTGTTTCCCGGGAAATGTCCTGAGAAATCCGGTTCTTCACAGATTTTCGCTGCCGCCACTTGCCGCCGCTAGAGGTCCGCAGCCGGCGGAGACATTGTCTCCGCCAGCTGCCATTTTTAAGAAGACCAGGAAGACGTCTGGGGAGGCTAGACGGAGCTCCTGCTTTGCCGCCCTGCTCCGCCTCACCCCACCTACCCCCCGCCCCGCTGCCAGTCTGTTATGGAAAGGGGCGGGGGGTTCTAGTGTAACCATGCAACCTCCTACTAGGTACCTGAGGTAAGTTGGGCTCTGCTGGGGACATCTGATGTAAGGGGGGCACCGCTGGGGGCATCTGATGTAAGGGGGGCTCCACTGGGGACACCTGATGTGAGGGGGGACTCCTGATGTGAGGGGGGCTCCACTGGGGACACCTGATGTGAGGGGGGCTCCGCTGAGGACTCCTGATGTGAGGGGGGCTTCGCTAGGGACTCCTGATGTGAGGGGGGCTCCGCCGGGGACTCCTGATGTGAGGTAGGCTCCGCTGGGGACACCTGATGTGAGGGGGGGGCTCCGCTGGGGACACCTGATGTGAGGGGGGCTCCGCTGGGGACACCTGATGTGAGGGGGGCTCCGCTGGGGACTCCTGATGTGAGGGGGCTCTGCTGGGGACTCCTGATGTGAGGGGGGGCTCCGCTGGGGACTCCTGATGTGAGGGGGGGCTCCGCCGGGGACACCTGATGTGAGGGGGGCTCCGCTGGGGACACCTGATGTAAAGGGGGGCTCCGCTGGGGACTCCTGATGTGAGGTGGGCTCCGCTGGGGACTCCTGATGTGAGGGGGGGCTCCGCTGGGGACTCCTGATGTGAGGGGGGCTCTGCTGGGGACTCCTGCTGTGAGTGGGGCTCCGCTGGGGACTCCTGATATGAGGGGGGGCTCCGCTGGGGACATCTGATGTGAGGGGGGCTCTGCTGGGGACACCTGATGTGAGGGGGGCTCCACTGGGGACACCTGATGTGAGGGGGGCTCCGCTGAGGACTCCTGATGTGAGGGGGGCTTCGCTAGGGACTCCTGATGTGAGGGGGGCTCCGCCGGGGACTCCTGATGTGAGGTAGGCTCCGCTGGGGACACCTGATGTGAGGGGGGGGGCTCCGCTGGGGACACCTGATGTGAGGGGGGCTCCGCTGGGGACACCTGATGTGAGGGGGGCTCCGCTGGGGACTCCTGATGTGAGGGGGCTCTGCTGGGGACTCCTGATGTGAGGGGGGGCTCCGCTGGGGACTCCTGATGTGAGGGGGGGCTCCGCCGGGGACACCTGATGTGAGGGGGGCTCCGCTGGGGACACCTGATGTAAAGGGGGGCTCCGCTGGGGACTCCTGATGTGAGGTGGGCTCCGCTGGGGACTCCTGATGTGAGGGGGGGCTCCGCTGGGGACTCCTGATGTGAGGGGGGCTCTGCTGGGGACTCCTGCTGTGAGTGGGGCTCCGCTGGGGACTCCTGATATGAGGGGGGGCTCCGCTGGGGACATCTGATGTGAGGGGGGCTCTGCTGGGGACACCTGATGTGAGGGGGGGCTCCGCTGGGGACACCTGATGTGAGGAGGGGCTCCGCTGGGGACACCAGATGTAAAGGGGGGCTCCGCTGGGGACTCCTGATGTGAGAGGGGCTCCGCTGGGGACTCCTGATGTGAGGGGGGGCTCCGCTGGGGACACCTGATGTAAGGGGGGCTCCACTGGGGACACCTGATGTAAAGGGGGGCTCCGCTGGGGACTCCTGATGTGAGAGGGGCTTTGCTGGGGACTCCTGATGTGAGAGGGGGCTCCGCTGGGGACATCTGATGTGAGGGGGGCTAAGCTGGGGACATCTGATGTAAGGGGGGCACCGCTGGGGACACCTGATGTAGGGGGGGCTCCACTGGGGACATCTGATGTAAGGGGGCTCTGCTGGGGGACATCTGATGTAAGGGGGGGCTCTGCTGGGGACATCTGATGTGAGGGGGGCTCCGCTGGGGGCACCTGATGCAAGGACAGACTCTGCTGGGACACCTGATGCAAGGACGGACGGCTGGTGGCAGGCGACATGGCAGGTGACACGCTCAGGGATCCCACTGATTCTGCATTATGGTGAGTTGAATGATTTCATTTTATATTACAATGTAATAATAGAAATCATGCACTTCAATCATCCTGACACCATAACAACCATGGTGCCGGGATGATTGAAGTGCTAACACCAGGTGTTTGGAGTATCTTTATCTGCTGATTGTTAAACTTTCTAGAATACACATATTTACATTGTTTTGTAGGATATGGGGCTGCTGTCCCTTCATTCCTCCCCCCCCCCCTTTCCCTCTCCATCCCTCATTCATCTCAGACTCTAACCACACCCCCTTTGAGCCACGCCCATTTAAGACGCGCCCACAATTTTGTGTAAACCACGCCCATTTTCGCTGCGCCGCACTTCGCGCACCGCATTTTTACTTTTCCCCTGTGCCACGCCCACAAATGCGTGCCCCGCCCCCTAATTATAACAAGACTCCTACAGCCTAAAATTTTTTCTACAATGCTGCCAACTATGCACGTGCTAGCTGTGCCAGGAACCAAGTATTGTACAGGAGAGAGAGACAGTCTACAAATAAGCGTTGTGCTGGAGGAGGCCGGAGCTCTAGAAGGTGTAAATAGAGGTTCCAATTGTTCATCATAATAATTTCTGCTATTGGTTCTGGGCATCCCATAATTCCTTTACCCCATCCAAGTTTAATCACTTTATAAAGTGTAGCACGCTGATGTCTAGGCAAGGTTGCTCCTAAATTTACCTGCCAGGTATCATTGCCTTGGCCAATTGATAGGAGATCAATTGATTTCACCCTAAGTCTGGAATTGCTGCACTTCTCTCTTCTGTCACTAGGTGGCCGGGTATTTGATGACATTAGATAAGACAAGGGCATTGCAAGGACAGATTAAGGATAGATAGGGTATCTCAGCCAATAGGGGTCCCTTGGCCTGCTGGGAGAGCCTATTTATTTGGGTGAGGTCAGGTGATCAGGGTTCTGTGCCACCTGAACAGCTGTCTGGGTGGATGTGTGTTGTACTGGCGGGTTGCTAGACTGCTAGGCTTAGGCCTATCCTGGGCACATCTGGCTGCCAGGCTGTCTGAGGGCCAATCCACAAGCAAGAGAGCAGCGTAGGGTTGGGACTGAAGCTTGCATTCCAACCAGAAGTGACGGTTCTGCTGGCCCGGAGAACCTGTCGGGGCCAGAGGTAGAGGGGAAGCTGTCGCCACTAAGGGACCATCCACCTTGTTGCCAGGGACCACAGTGAGTAGCTGAAGCAAGTACCGGAGCAGTATTCTCACCAACCGGGGACGGCGAAGAATCGGGAAACTTCAGCAGATGCCAAGCCAGGGACCCAGCCAGTGGGGTGACGCTTGAGAAGTATCTGGAGTGCCACCCAGCAGGGAAGCGGGGGTGACACTTGAGGGAGACACTAAAGTAAGAAGATTAGAAGAGCTCACGGGATTCAGTGGCAGTGAATCAGCAAGTCTAGTGAGAGAGACTGGGAGCTCAGTGGGCTGAGAGTCTACAAGAAGTTACTGTATAAAAGCAAAGGAGTTCATTAAAATCAGTGTTAGGAACTGTTCTAAGACTGTTGCCAAAGGAGACAGCATTCCTACACATGCAGATGTGGTGTCTTGCTGGATGCCTTTCCCTGCATGGCTGTCTACCTGTAAAAGTCTCGGAGCCTGCTAATCGACATTGCAACTTCCTAAGGGTGTCCTGGCCTTAAACCCTCTCTCCCACTGTTCTGTTCAAGAGAAAATAAATCTCTTTGTATTCAAGAAGTGTCTGGCACCCATGAATCTACCTTACCTTACACTAGGGTGACCACATTTCCAAACTGCTATTCAGGGAACCTCCTCCACCAATATCCACCCCCCCCCCCCGCGTACACCCTCGCGCCAGTCCAAAAAAAGATGATTTTGGATACTTTTTTTTGCCAATTTTTGGAAAAACTAAAGCAAACAGTGGTCACCAGTTTAGACAGGTGGTATACATTCTCTACATATATTTTTTATTGTCCCCACTTATCAGCCTCATTTTTTTTATTGCCCCCCACTTATCAGCCTTTTTTTAATTGCCCCCCACTTGTCAGCCTCAATATTTTATTGCCCCCCACTTATCAGCCTAATTTTTTTTATTGCCCCCACTTGTCAGCCTAATTTTTTTATTGGCCCCCACTTGTCAGCCTCATTTTTTATTGCCCCCCCAGGGCAGGGCTCCACTTTGTCAGCCTCATTTATTACTGTACTGTCCCCAGCCCCGGTGCCCCGACTTGCCACCTGACCCGCTCCAATCAGGTTCTATTTGCTCACCTTTTAATCTGGACTGGTCTGGTGTGGTGAGCGGTTGAGCGCCGGTCTTTGTTCTCCGGTCTGGGCTGGGCGCCCCCCCTCAAGCATTCGGGCGGCTCGGGTGGCTCGGGCCGCAGGCGGAAGGAGGGGAAGTCGGGCAATGCGCTGCAGGAGTCGGAGTGGGCAGCCGACCTGTGGATCTAAGCCAGCCAGCACTGCAGAATGCCGCCGCCCGCTGGGAGGTCACTGAAGACCGGAGGAGTCAGTGAAGAAGCTCTGGCTGCTCTCTCTGGGTGCCGCGGTCAGAGAAGGAGAGGAGGTGGGTGGACTAGGAGCACAGGAGAGCACTGGGTAAAGGCCTTGCTCCTCCCGGCCTCGCTCTGAGACGCTGCGAATGTGACGTCACTGGTTGCTAGATGCCAGGCAGGGCAGCCCTAGCAACCAGTTTGGCAATCTTCTATTAGGGTGGTTATGTGTCCTCATTTCATTCTGGGACAATATGAAGGTGCCCGGGACTCGGGACACAAATGCGAATTGCAGGACAATCCCAGGCAATCCGGGACACGTGGACACCCTACCTTACACCCACCATGCTTTGCAACCCACCCTATACAGAAGGATGTCAGCTGTCCTTGGCTCTGGAGGTTCTCATTAGACTAAAGGAGGCCTGGGACCTTGCTACAGAATAAACAAAAACAAAGCTGTTCATTGTCTTGGAGTGTCTGGAAGTGAATGCCGGGTTGGGCAGGGTGACACGTGGAACTTCTACTTTCTGCAGCCCCAACGGGGGTATCGCAACCTAAACATAAATGCGGCTGTTTATCATGCTTGCGCTATTGCATAATGCACATGATCCCAGTCAAGGTTCGTGAGCCGCAGGGCATCAAGATAACTTTAGAAATACAACGTACTTCCACCGCCGAGCCATATCTCGCCGAAATAAGAAAAAAAACTGCAGGATAAGGATCTGCAGACAGGCACAGTCGTGTCCACGTAACAGTATAAGTGTCAGGAAAGAAACTTCCAGCCTCGCAGCTGCTGCTTTAACAGCCTTTCCAATAACCTCTCATTATATTTTAATGTTGTTGTAACTTTATGGCTTAATCACTATTTGCAATTTGTTTGTCGTCCAGGAAGTGATAAAGTTGTTTCACAGGTACCTGTCCAAAGCCAGCGGCCGGGTGCAAAGCATTGTGGTTCTTGCTTTACAACGCTTATAAAACCCAGGCAATGGAAAACTGACAACCCTCTCGTTTTTATCAAGTGTCTAATGCGGGAGGAAATTAAGCCATACATTAAAGGCGGATTACGGTGACACGAGGACATTTAGAGACACTCTTCCCCTCCCCGCTCATCCAATCCGCGCAGGTAAAAGGTTGCCTCCGAGGCTCGGCACTCAAAGGTTTTTTATACTTCCCGCATCGAAACAATACCTTCTTTTTTATTGTAGCTGGCAACGGCAATTCATAAAGCAATGAACAAGTGGCAGAGCTTTCCGAAAGGGCGAACGAGGGTTTCCATCACGTAAACTACAATCTACTTGGGATGTGCTCCTGGCGGTTACTGATGCCGGTCGGAGATGGGGGGCGACTCGCCTTGAATTTTTTTTTTTTTTGGTTGGGTGTATTTACCGATGAGAGAGAGAGGCAGCGCTATAGAATGTTACGCGGTTTTATGGCTTTGCCGTCCGCCGTTTTATATTTTTTTCTCCTCTGTTGTTGAGGAAGAATCATATTGGATGCTTTGTTATGTTGGCTACGGGGGAATGGTATGCGCACGGTATTTAAAATTGACTGTTTTCTTCGGCAGGGATGGATTTGGTCTTGGTGGATTAGAGCCAGGCTCTGAGACGCGCGCCCAACGTTTCTGCTCTTCAGATAATATTTGTCGGAAGGAATCGCTTTTTGTTGGGCTTGCAGTCGGGTTTTCTAGTTAAGACGGAATTTCGTAGACTTCAATTTTTTTTTTTTTTTGGCTAACTCGTCTGCGTTGTAGCCTTTCTGATTTAATCCTCTTTTCTGGGTCAGGAGAAGTCTAGGACTTTCGTCTTTAACCGGTTCCTGACCACCCTATAGCAGATTTACTGCTACAGGGAGGCCGCTCTGCACAGAATCACGTATATATATTTGTTGACGCAAATCATCCCACAACAACCACCTAAATCTTGTGTGATTTCTGTGTCAAATTTCGACACAGGCTCTCCCAATATGGTGCCTGGAGCCCACAGCAGAGGACACCTATAGTCCTATGCTGAGTGTCCCTAAGCACCAAAAAAACAGTGGTCATGCAACCATAGGATCTCTGCATCACTTCACAGTACAGCTAACCTCATGGAGGTAAATAAAGGGAAAGAGTGGAGCCACTTACTCTGCAAGGCCTAGCATACACTTCGTTCCAGGCATAGTCCCTAGGAGAGTCACATTCCTCATCAGGCCGTAAAGTTAAAGACCCTGATGCCCAGTAGGGTACAACAAGCACCAGGCTAACTCCACCTACAGAACCTGTCACCAATGCTCCCAATTCTTGACACTCCTCACTTCATAACCTCATTGCTACCATCACTAGTTAGCCAACTTTGCGCCTACTTCTTCAAAAGGCCTAGTTGCCTGGCTATCCAATGATTTTTGTACCATTTATGTCACTGACCTATAACAAATACATAAAGCAAGAGTCCTGACTTCACCCTTAACCTGGTCTGTTTGTTTGCAGCAGGTCAGGGACTCCAAAAATATTACATCCAGGTAAACAGCCCTTTCAGAAGAAGGCCAGCAAATTAGCAGTTGAGATCTTCTTGTAGCACCCTCCTAGGTAGGTTGCTAGAATGATAGGCAACTTTAGTTATTTTTGGCTCCTCTGTAATCATTGGGGCAGCTGTTGATTTCTCTTGGCTGTTCTAGATCTCACAGGCTGCAGGTTTAATTGCTCCCCCCCTGCATTTTGGAGGCTTTCAGAACATAGAGGGCTGGGAGAGTTAAATGAGCAGCTTGAATATTTATTGTGCTGCAGCTGATCCCTGGGGAGGTGTGCCCAGTAGGTGGTTGAGGAGAGCATAAACAGTCTGCAGTCTAGAGCAGCCATGGCCCTGTCCTGGGGAAGTCACCAGCCTCAGGGGCTGCTGCCCCTTTGAGGAAGTCCTGCTGGAGTCTGCTGATGTCCATTGAGGTCCCAGCTGTAGTAGAGCTGAGGGGCCTATTCCTAACTACCATTGGAGCTAACTAAGCAGATTTACCTAAAGATCTGGTCTGGAGAACTCACTGAAGAGTGCCTGGTGGAGGCTGGAAGGTGTGTAGCTGCCCTAGCATACTGTGAGTACAGACCTAAGCTCAGGATCCTAGGGACTGTGTGCTGTTCTACTTTTGGGGTGCCAGAGGTAGCTCTCTCTAAGACGGCTCCTGCATGGTCTCAGTTCTGGCCTTTCCTCTGTTTCTGGCTTTAAGACTGTTCAAAGAAGCTTTACCTAGTGAAGTGTGTCCTCCTGTTACTAGTCAGCACTTGTGGACTATCCCATCCAACCCCAACCCCTCTCCTGTTACATGTTCTACAAGCAATAAATTACAAAAAGACATCCCCTAGACTGTTCAACACTTTCCCATCCTTTCTATAGCAGAATGACGGCCAGGAGGTGGCTTTACTGTTCTCAGTGGACGTCATATGACATCCTCTCAGAAAGCACAGCGATCTGTCACCAGATCTGACCACGGGACACAGCTGATGACTGATCAGTGTACCTGCTTGCTGCCGGTGTCTTGCCGAGAAAGTTCCCTCGGCGGATAAGTCCCCCCCCCCTGTACTGCGCAGGCGCAGCGCCTGCGCAGTATGAACTACTGTCATCCGCCGGAGATAGCCGAAGCTCTAACTTTTCAATCAGCTGTACACGGCGCCTGCGCCCTAGGTCCAGGTTCCTTCCCCACCATCCAAGTGGACCCAGAGGGGGAATCAAAAAGAGCCGAGTGAAGCGAGGCCGTGCCCGAAGCGTGGCGAGGGGCCCTCTTACAGGCGCCGTGTACAGCTGATTTTCAGCTATTCTCCTTCGGCTATTTCCGCCGGATCCTACTGCGCAGGCGCAGCGCCTGCGCAGTAGAGGGGGGTCCTTATCCGCCGAGCGGAACTTTCTCGGCAGAACACCGGTACCATGTGACCGCTGTGAGCAATCACAGAAGGTCACATGACATTTGCACACAATAGATGGCTTCCTTTCATTCCATCCGTTGTGTACAACTGTGTCGGTAGCTGTGATTAGTCAGTATGATCACAGGGTACAGACAGGGCCAATTACAGCCCATCTGTACCATGTGATTAACTTTGACCAATTACAGCTAACCACAATATAACAAACTGAATGATTCAGTTTAATTCAGTGAAATGCTTGCATATAACAATGTAATTCACTGCTATAATCAATCATAATGTGTAAAAAAAAAAAAAAAAAGATCACTTCCCCAGAGTAGTACAATTTTACAATGGTAACATTATATTGCTCTGGTCACAGTGTGTTAAAAAAAAAAAAGTCAGAAAAAAAGAAAAAAAATGTAATTAAAAAAAAAAAAATGGAAAAAACAATTATTTATTTATTTTTATTTTACATACTGTCACCAGTCAGTGTTCCTGATCACTGCCACACCCGCTATATGATGACGCCGTACTCTGCACTGGTGACAGGATGTAAAAAATTCATAAATTTCCAAAAACTTATGACAAAAAATTACAACTTCAAAAAACTCGCCGTGCCTCCTACTAAATACCTCGGACTCTCTACTTTCCAAAAAGGGGTCATTTTGGGGGGTATAACTTTTCTACAGACTAAATAATATACACTGATTTGGGTTATTTTCACCAAAGAAACGGAGCAGAATTTTTTTTTCAAAATTTTCGGTCTTTTTTTTTTGTTTTTTTTTTGTATATTTAGCAAAAAAATGTAAAAAATACCCCAGTGGTGTTTAAATACCACCAAAAGAAAGCTCTAGTTGTGTGAACAAATTGGTAAAAACGTACTTTGGGTACAGTGTAGCATGACGGCGCAATTGTCATTCAAAGAGCGACAGCGCTGAAAGCTGAGAATTGGTCTGGGCAGGAAGGGGGTGAAAATGCCCGGTATTGAAGGGGTTAATGGAGCCAGTTTTTTGAGAGAGTAACAAATGCATTATATTGATAGTCCCAGAAACTGCAGACTAAACAATATAGTTTAAATAAGTGGTAAGTTTAACAACATAGGCCGACAATCGTCATCAATTATTCATCAGATGGTATCCAGTATAGTGAAGTAATAGAATGTATTATTAATGCAATTATTGTATAATGAGTACAGCATGTGCTAGACGGGACACCCGGCTCCAGAGCTTATCATAGTTGCACAGGAAGGGATACGTGATGGCCCAGCTCCTGAGATCTTCACTCTGCATCCCTGCCCAGCGACATACAGCCTTTTGTTGGGAACATTGTGCCATAGAAGTCTCTCCGCATTCATTATGCACACATACGAGCAGATTGGCATGGATGTCCACTGCCCACAAGCAGGCTATTAACGCCTTGCCTACTAGGAACTCTCACCCCCTTCCTGCCCAGGACAATTTTCAGCTTTCAGCGCTCTCACACTTTGAATGACAAATGATACACATATGACATTTCTATCATTTTTCCTCCTTCACTGATGTGGAGGCAATGATAGACACTCAGAGGCTGCACTGATAAGGTGGCACTAGGGTTACCACTTGTTTGGGATTCACCCGGACAGTCCGGGTTTCGAATCATGGGTTTCCATCCTTCCACTTCTCCATCCATCCATGCCTCCATCCATCCTTCCACTCCCCCATCCATCCATGTCTCCATCCATCCTCCCACTCCTCCATCCATCCATGTCTCCATCCATCCTTCCACTCCTCCATCCATCCATGCCTCCATCCATCCTCCCACTCCTCCATCCATCCCTGTCTCCATTCATCCTTCCACTCCTCCATCTATCCATGTCTCCATCCATCCTTCCACTCCCCCATCCATCCATGCCTCCATCCATCCTCCCACTCCTCCATCCATCCATGTCTCCATCCATCCTTCCACTCCTCCATCCATCCATGCCTCCATCCATCCATGCCTCCATCCATCCTTCCACTCCTCCATCCATCCTCCCACTCCTCCATCCATCCCTGTCTCCATTCATCCTTCCACTCCTCCATCCATCCATGTCTCCATCCATCCTTCCATCCCTCCATCCATCCATGTCTCCGTCCATCCATCCATGTCTCCATCCATCCTTCTACTCCCCTATCCATCCATCCTTCTAATCCCCCATCCATCCATGTCTCCATTCATCCTTCCACGCCGTCCATTCATGTCTCCATCCATCCTTCTACTCCCCCATCCATCCATGTCTCCATCCATCCTTCCACTCCCCCATCCATCCATGTCTCCATCCATCCTCCCACTCCCCCATCCATCCATGTCTCCATCCATCCTTCCACTCCCCCATCCATCCATGTCTCCATCCATCCTTCCACTCCCCCATCCATCCATGTCTCCATCCATCCTCCCACTCCCCCATCCATCCATGTCTCCATCTATCCTTCCACTCCTCCATCCATCCATGTCTCCATCCATCCTCCCACTCCCCCATCCATCCATGTCTCCATCTATCCTTCCACTCCTCCATCCATCCATGTCTCCATCCATCCTTCCACTCCTCCATCCATCCATGTCTCCATCCATCCTTCCACTCCCTCATCCATCCATGTCTCCATCCATCCTTCCACTACCTCATCCATGTCTCCATCCATCCTTCCACTCCTCCATCCATCCATGTCTCCATCCATCCATATCTCCATCCATCCTTCTACTCCCCCATCCATCCATGTCTCCATCCATCCCTCCACTCCCCCATCCATCCATGTCTCCATCCATCCTTCCACTCCTCCATCCATCCATGTCTCCATCCATCCTTCCACTCCCCCATCCATCCATATCTCCATCCATCCTTCCACTCCATCCATCCATGTCTCCATCCATCCATCCACTCCCCCATCTATCCATGTCTCCATCCACCCTTCCACTCCCCCATCTATCCATGTCTCCATCCATCCTTCCACTCCCCCATCCATCCATGTCTCCATCCATCCATCCACTCCTCCATCCATCCATCCATGTCTCCATCCATCCTTCCACTCCTCCATCTATCTATATCTCCATCCATCCTTCCACTCCCCCATACATCCATCCACCCATCCATGTCTCCATCCATCCTTCCACTCCCCCATCCATCCCTGTCTCCATCCATCCTTCCACTCCTCCATCCATCCATGTCTCCATCCATCCTTCCACTCCTCCATCCATCCATGTCTCCATCCATCCTACCACTCCCCCATCCATCCATGTCTCCATCCATCCATCCACTCCTCCATCCATCCATCCATGTCTCCATCCATCCTTCCACTCCTCCATCTATCTATATCTCCATCCATCCTTCCACTCCCCCATACATCCATCCACCCATCCATGTCTCCATCCATCCTTCCACTCCCCCATCCATCCCTGTCTCCATCCATCCTTCCACTCCTCCATCCATCCATGTCTCCATCCATCCTTCCACTCCTCCATCCATCCATGTCTCCATCCATCCTTCCACTCCCCCATCCATCCATATCTCCATCCATCCTTCCACTCCATCCATCCATGTCTCCATCCATCCATCCACTCCCCCATCTATCCATGTCTCCATCCACCCTTCCACTCCCCCATCTATCCATGTCTCCATCCATCCTTCCACTCCCCCATCCATCCATGTCTCCATCCATCCATCCACTCCTCCATCCATCCATCCATGTCTCCATCCATCCTTCCACTCCTCCATCTATCTATATCTCCATCCATCCTTCCACTCCCCCATCCATCCATCCATCCATCCATGTCTCCATCCATCCTTCCACTCCCCCATCCATCCCTGTCTCCATCCATCCTTCCACTCCTCCATCCATCCATGTCTCCATCCATCCTTCCACTCCTCCATCCATCCATGTCTCCATCCATCCTACCACTCCCCCATCTATCCATGTCTCCATCCATCCTTCCACTCCCCCATCCATCCATGTTAAAGAAGTTTTATTGGGTTCACATAGTATAACAAAGAACAAAAATAAACAGGCTTAAACAGAGACGGTGGAGTACAGTATGGAATACTTGGCCGGATAGTATGTATTTGCAATAAATGGTAGGATACTCTTGTTGCTTTACAAGCAATGTCATCAGCATAAAAGTGTATAGGTAGGTTACAAATGAAGTAGAGAAACCTGGGAGCGGATAAAAGAAGTTTAGTCAGGGAAGAGGGAGCACACACTATAATGGGAGGGGAAGCTCCACATCTAAGAAAAAAGGAGAGAGAGGAGAGAGAAGAGGAGGGAAGAGAGAGGAGTCCATGGGGATGGCCCAGTCCTTTGCACAGTTCCAAATGAGGGTGTTGAAGTGACATCTACCATGGTAGAAGGACAGCTTGATCAAAGGTTGGTGGTAGGCAGTGGGCGATCCAGGGTTTCCAAATCCAGTCAAACTTGGAAACCTGATCTCTTTCAACAGCTACCATTTGTTTCGTGAAACGGGTTACCCTGTGTTTGGTCTCAGCTACAACTACGGAAGGGGATTTCCACGCCTTAGCTAAGGTTTGTTTCTCAGCTGTAAGAAGTTGAATTAAAAGCTTAAATTGTGTGCTCGATAGGGATTCTGGTTTTAAATTGAGAAGTGCTGTGGTTGGGTCTGGCAGTACGGGAACATCAAACAATTTGGTGGCAAGAGCAAAGATATCTTTCCAGAAGATTTGGATTATTGGGCAAGTCCACCAAGTATGAAACTGTGTACCGCGTTCCAAAAAGCCTCTGAAACAGAGAGCTGAGTAGGAAGGGACAAATTTGGCTATTTTGGAGGGTACTAGCTACCAGCGGGTCAGTACTTTGTAGTTGGTTTCCACTGCCAGGATATTGGGCGAGGATGATTTAGTTGCTGACCAGATCTCGGACCAGTCTGCAATGTCGAGGGTGCGTCCTAGGTCCTCCTACCATTTCAGAGTATATTGAGGTTTATCCGAGTCAGGTTTGACAAGGAGTTGAGTGTAAAGGGATGAGATCAGTCCTCTAGCGTGTGTATCATGCTTACATATAGATTCAAAGCTGGAGAGGTGGTTGAGGTGGGTACCAGTAATAATATTGACTGTGTAAAAATGTTTGATTTGAAGGTAGCGGAACAATTTTAAGTGTCAGGAAGGGGAGAAAGGAGGAGGAGGTGACGAAGTTGTGTAACCTTAATAGTCCTGAAGATGTCCATCTATGGAATGCTGTTGGAGACTCCCAAGTTGGGTAGAAGGCTGGGTTCTTGAGGAATAAAAGGAGGGGGTTGTGGGGGGACTGGAGATTATAGTTTGATTTTAGTTTGTCCCAAAGGGAGATAAAGTGCCTGGTAACAGGATTACGTAATTTGGAGCGGTCCACTGGGCACAGCTACATCAGGTTAGAGACTGATAGCGGTGGATCGCATTCCACTGACTCAATTGCTACCCATATAGGAATTTCATGGGTGGCATGGTACTTGGGTAGGCTGGCCAAGTGAGCTGCTTTGTAGTACATTGCAAAGTTGGGAAAGCCGAGGCCTCACTCCCCCTTCCATCATGTCTCCATCCTTCCACTCCCCCATCCATTCATGTCTCCATCCATCCTTCTAATCCCCCATCCATCCATGTCTCCATCCATCCTTCCACTCCCCCATCCATCCATGTCTCCATCCATCCTTCTAATCCCCCATCCATCCATGTCTCCATCCATCCTTCCACTCCCCCATCCATCCATGTCTCCATCCATCCTTCCACTCCTCCATCCATCCATGTCTCCATCCATCTTTCAACTCCTCCATTCACCCATGTCTCCATCCATCCTTCCACTCCCCCATCCATCCATGTCTCCATCCATCCACTCCTCCATCCATCCATCCATCCATGTCTCCATCCATCCTTCCACTCCTCCATCTATCTATATCTCCATCCATCCTTCCACTCCCCCATCCATCCATGTCTCCATCCATCCTTCCACTCCTCCATCTATCTATATCTCCATCCATCCTTCCACTTCCCCATCCATCCATCCATGTCTCCATCCATCCTTCCACTCCCCCATCCATCCATCCATCCATCCATGTCTTCATCCATTCTTCACCTCCTCCATCTATCTATATCTCCATCCATCCTTCCACTCCCCCATCCATCCATCCATCCATGTCTCCATCCATCCTTCCACTCCCCAATCCATCCATCCATCCATCCATGTCTCTATCCATCCTTCCACTCCTCCATCTATCTATATCTCCATGCATCCTTCCACTCCCCTATCCATCCATCCATCCATCCATGTCTCCATCCATCCTTCCACTCCCCCATCCATCCATCCATGTCTCCATCCATCTTTCCACTTATCCATCTATCTATATCTCCATCCATCCTTCTACTCCCCCATCCATCCTTGCCTCCATCCATCCTTCCACTCCCCCATCAATCCATGTTTCCATCCATCCTTCCACTCCCCAATCCATCCATCCATCCATGTCTCCATCCATCCTTCCACTCCTCCATCTATCTATATCTCCATGCATCCTTCCACTCCCCCATCCATCCATCCATCCATCCATCCATCCTTCCACTCCCCCATCCATCCATCCATCCATCCATCCATGTCTCCATCCATCTTTCCACTCATCCATCTATCTATATCTCCATCCATCCTTCTACTCCCCCATCCATCCATGTCTCCATCCATCCTTCTACTCAGCCATCCATCCATGTCTCCATCCATCCTTCCACTCAGCCATCCATGTCTCCATCCATCCTTCCACTCCTCCATCTATCTATATCTCCATCCATCCTTCCACTCCTTCATCCATCCATGTCTCCATCCATCATTCCACTCCCCCATCTATCCATGTCTCCATCCATCCTTCCACTCCCCCATCCATCCATGTCTCCATCCATCCTTCCACTCAGCCATCCATCCATGTCTCCATCCATCCTTCCACTCCTCCATCCATCCATGTCTCCATCCATCCATGTCTCCATCCATCCTTCCACTCAGCCATCCATCCATTTCTCCATCCATCCTTCCACTCCCCCATCCATCCATGTCTTCATCCATCCTTCCACTCCCCCATCCATCCATGTCTCCATCCATCCATGTCTCCATCCATCTTTCCACTCCTCCATCTATCTATATCTCCATCCATCCTTCCTCTCCCCCATCCATCCATGTCTCCATCCATCCATCCATCCATGTCTCCATCCATCCTTCCACTCAGCCATCCATCCATGTCTCCATCCATCCTTCCACTCCCCCATCCATCCATGTCTCCATCCATCCTTCCACTCCTCCATCCATCCATGTCTCCATCCATCCTTCCACTCCCCCATCCATCCATGTCTCCATCCTTCCTTCCACTCCCCCATCCATCCATGTCTCCATCCATCCTTCCACTCCTCCATCTATCTATATCTCCATCCATCCTTCCACTCCTCCATCCATCCATGTCTCCATCCATCCTTCCACTCCCCCATCCATCCATGTCTCCATCCTTCCTTCCACTCCTCCATCCATCCATGTCTCCATCTACCCTTCCACTCCCCCATCCATCCATGTCTCCATCCATCCATCCATGTTTTCATCCATCCATGTCTCCATGCTTTATTTGGTCAATAAATCACCTTCAAAAACACCCCCCTAGCATTTCTAGGTGCAGCTATCTTGAGTAAGGGCAGATAATTAACGTAGCATTTTCTTCCTGGAATCCATTTGCCCTTAGCTCAGGCATGCAGGCAGGAGGGTTTGCTTAGTTGAGAAAGCCCCTCCTCCCATGAAGGCTCTTGGGATGTATGACATCATTTTGGCCTAGGCCAGAAACCAGGAAGATAGTAAAGAAATTTAAAAAAAAAAAGTATCTATAGTTTATATAAACTAAAACTATAAAATGAGTAAATCTAATCTCGTTTCCTATCTATATACTGATACTAGAAGCATGAGGATTACACAGAGTTCATGGTGATTGAGAGAGTTTAGTTCCACTTCATCCTCCCCTTTGAAGTCATTGAGTGGCAGTTCACTCGGGAAATCCCCATCCCCCCCATGAAGGTGGAAACTGGAGAGAACACAATGTTTCCTTTACTTCAGTAGACGAGCCAAATGTAATCGTTGTTCTTGGTGTAATTGTTTTTACATGTGACCTCCTCTGCGTGGGTTGAACCACGTGGAGTTTTGTTCTAACCTTCTACAAAACTTCAATAAAAAAAGATTAATAAAAAACAAAAAAAACTGGATCTATCCAGGAACGCCCCGTATTTCCATACATATTACATTGTAACTTTGTAGTCACCTGATTGCACACATGAAGATACACTTCTTCTTTTTCGAACACGTCCATACCTGCCCGTCACAGAGGACACCTGCGTCTCACCTGTTTTATACATTATCAGGACGATCTCCAACGAACGCAAACATATGGCAGTTACATTTTATAGGATATTGTTTAACAAACATAAATCACCGAACAATTTCACTTCCAGAGCAAAATTGCCGGAAGGTGACAGCAGTTCATCGCTGGAAAACCGCCAACCAGCTCAGATGTAGGACAGCTTCACCGGCACAGATCATGTTACGTGTGCAGATATATTTCTAACGTGAACCCCTCCTCAGACTGTACATGGCTGTATGCAGGTTAGTGTAACAGTTCTTGCCATTACTTTTTTTTCTTTTCTTGCACACTAGCTGCCACTGGATGCGAATTTGGAAAGATGGAAGTGCCGTGCTTCTAAAGTATATCTACCAAATCTTTATGGACCTTGCTTGATGAACCTGGTGGCACAGCCCCCTTGTGACGTCACCAACCCAGCATGCACCGGTCCGTGATGTCACAAGGGGGGAGGGGGCAAAATGTGACATCACCAGTTGGCCCGCCCTTACCTATATAAGAACTGTCAAACAGTGGAGGAGGCATTCGGCGGTCAGCCGTCATTGAGGGACGATTCTTTTTTTTTTTTTTTTTCGAGTTCCAGCGGTGCGGTGGGCAGTATGATTCATGATGGATCTACATTGGGAGACACTGTTTTTTTTATTTTTCATTTTCTTATTTTTAATAAAGGAATTATCAAAAACTGTCTGTGTTTTTATTAGTTTTTTTACACTTTTTTGGTGAATGGGTAGGGGTGCCTCATACTCATACACATGGGGGGCGGGCCGGCCCTGTTCTTAAAGGGGGCTTCCAAATTCCAACAAGCCCCCTGCCAGGAGACCCCCACAACCAGAGCCCCACCGCTCCAAAGCCCCCCCCCCCATGTTGAGGGCATGTGGCCTGATATGGCTCTTTTCCTGACCTGCCAGGCTGTGTACTCGGATAAGGGTCTGGTATGGATTGGGGGGGGGGGGGGGGGCATGCCATTTTTTTTTTTTAGGAGTGCTGTTTTTTTTTTCTTTTTTTTTTGTTAAATAGCCGGGTGCCGGCAAATGCAACCACGAGTCAATTTAAATGTGATTTGACTTGGTTTTTTTCCTTAGAAATTTTATTTTTGCTGCAGCAGGTTTTATACATGATACAGAGGCTCGTTCCAGATGGATTCCCTGAAAGCGTTAATCACGATCTTACCTAAGGAAGGTAAAGACCCATCACAATGCGGGAGTTATAGACCGATATCCCTTTTAAATGCGGATCTGAAGCTTTACTCTAAGATCTTGGCGATGCGGCTCCAACAGTATCTACCCTCCCTGGTCCATTTGGACCAGGTAGGGTTTGTCCAGACACTGGAAGCACGAGATAATACGATTAGGACTTTGAATTTAATTCATATAGCTAATACTTCCAAAATCCCATCCTTATTTCTGGGAACAGATGCAGAGAAAGCTTTCGATCGCATTAATTGGCAGTTTATGTTTGCGGTGTTAAGACAAGTAGGGATGGGTAACAATATGATTAGATGGATTTCGAGTATCTATACACAACCATCTGCTCAGGTTAAGGTGAACGGGGTGCTATCTCAGCCTTTTAATGTCACGAATGGAACGAGGCAGTGATGCCCACTGTCCCCAATATTATTTGTTTTGTCGTTGGAGCCCTTAATGTGTAGGATCCAGTCAAATCCAGATATAGCGGGTATATCAATAGGAGGTATGCAGTATAAAGCTTCGGCATATGCAGATGATATGTTGTTTTTATTGACTAATCCGATTGTATCATTACCTAACCTTCTTCAAGAAATAGAGACATATAGCTCCTTATCAGACTTTAAGATCAACATATCAAAATCCAAGGAAATGGGAGTTGTGATATCTAGCAACATATTAGGAACACTGAAGGCAAGTTACAAATTTAAATGGTCAGATCAAGCCTTGAAATACCTGGGAACTTTTATCTCAGCAAATCTTTCCCATACATACAATCTTAATTTCCCACCAATATTACATAGAGTGCGAGTCCTCCTGGCAAGGTTGGCAGAGAGGGTTCCACTCCTGGTTTGGGAGGTGTAATATTATTAAAATGAATATCCTGCCGAAGTTTTTGTATTTATTCCAAGCATTACCTATCGCTATACCTAAATATTATTTCAAACAGATACATTCCCTTCTTGTCAGATTTATCTGGGCAAATAAACACCCAAGGATTAGCAGAGCCCTGTTGACTATACCCAAACAAAAGGGTGGACTAGCTGTACCAGACATGTACAAATGCTATCAGGCGGCTTTATTAAGCCGCTTGATTGATTGGAGTAGACATGGAGATGGGAAGTTATGGCCAGGCCTGGAGCGAGCCGCTTGGTGTTATAAAGACCTTCCGACTATTACGAGGGCACACCCTGTGATAGGACCCACCCTAAAGATAGGCTTTGAGCTTTTTTTCTAAGGGTAAACTTTCGGCAATCATCTCACCGTTGTTCCCAATACTGGGGAATCCCTAGTTTGAGCCAGGTCTGAGGAAGGGAAATTTTTACGGCATTGATGGAACAGGGGATCTTCCAGGCCTCTCATTTTTTAACAGGGGAAGCATGGCCCACAATATTTTCATTGACAACAGGATCTTTACCATACTGTTTGGATTTTTGGCGTGCGGTACAGCTAAGAAATTTTTTGAACACTTTAATCCCGCCAAGTAGTTATGGGCGCACTCTAACAATCTTTGAGGAATACTGTAACCGAAGCGGTGTATTCCACCAAATCCTTTCTAAAACGTACGCGTTGCTGGTAGCACCCTCGGAGGACTTTAGGTTGCCCTTTTTTAGGGGGTGGGAGAGAGATCTGGGTCGAACCTTTACGGAAGAGCAGTGTACTAATATGATACACAATATATTTGAGTCGTCAATCTGCATAAGAATGCAGGAGACAAATTTTAAGATTCTGTCCCGGTGGTACCGCACCCCAGCATTCCTAAACAGATGCTACCCGGAGGTATCAGATAATTGCTGGCGTTGCGGGGGGGAAGGAGGGGACCCTAATGCATATTTTTTGGTCCTGCCTCAGAATAGAGAACTTTTGGAAGGAAGTCCGGAGAATTGCTCAAAAATTTAGTGATCAGGAGATTCCGGAGGATCCATCTTTCTTCCTATTACAAGATACTAAAATCCCAGTTAAATCATATAAGAAATCTATTCTATGTCATCTGCTGAATGCAGCTAGAGCATGTATTCCACTCACTTGGAAGCAGGCACAACCACCAACGGTAGGATTGTGGCTTAAAGGAGTAGAACAATTGAACCTTATGGAAGATTTGGTTTGGACATCCCGGCAAAAAAGAGGGATATATCTGAAAACATGGTCTCCATGGAATCTTTTCATTAATACAGAAGAGGGAAAAAACCTTATAGATGTGAGTTCTAATGACTGAAAACAGAAGACGTGGCCATTGGATTCCTGGCAGGGGAGGGGGATGTGGGGGAGAGGGGGAGGAGGAGGGGATGGGGAGGCGGGAGATGGGCTCCGCCCCTCCCTCCCCTTAGGGTTTTATTTATTTATTTTTTAATTTAATTTTTTTTTTTTTTTTTTTTGATGTCTTTGTTGTTTTTTTTTTTTTTTTTTTCTTGTAAATATAGAGGTAAGAGAGAGTTAGACGCTTAAGGAAAATATAGATAGAACCCCCCAGGACGGAGTTGGAGATATATATTGATTAGGGACGGGAGAGGATCTCTGCCTTAATGCGTTTGGGGGATTGTAATGAGGTTTTGACTTTGTTGTAATAATTAGAGAGCATGGTCTTGGCTTTAGAAGAAAATTAATTTATTTGTATATTAGATTAGCATATAGACATGCATAATATGTTATATTTGATGTTGGTAAAGTGTATGCCTTTCTTCCTCTGAAATCAGTAATAAAAATATTAAATATGAAAAAAAATGAAAAAAAAAAATGGTACAGATGTGTCACTTTACAGGCAGACTAAGGGGACCCCCCACACTATATTTAAAGGAATTTTTTATTTTTATTGTTGCACTTTAACCACTTCAGCCCTGTAAGGATTTGCCCCCTTAATGACCAGGCCATTTTTTGCGACACGGCACTGCGTTGCTTTAACTGACAATTGCGCGGTCGTGCTACGTTGTACCCAAACAGAATTGACGTCCTTTTTTACACACAAATAGAGCTTTCTTTTGGTGGTATTTTATCACCTCTGCTGTTTTTATTTTTTGCGCTATAAACAAAAAAAGAGCGACAATTTTGATAAAAATTTTTTTTTTTTTTTTTTTTACTTTCTGCTATAATACAGATCCAAAAAAAATATATAAAAAAACAAATTTATTCATCAGTTTAGGCCGATACGTATTCTTCTACATATTTTTGGTAAAAAAAAATCCCAATAAGCGTATATTGATTGGTTTGTGCAAAAGTTATCGCGTCTACAAACTATGGGATAGATTTAGGGACCTTTATTTTTTTTTACTGGTAATGGCGGCGATCTGCAATTTTCTAGCAGGACTGCGACATTGCGGTGGACAAATATGATCCCAAATGACACTTTTTGGGGACCCCCATACCCCTTTTATGGCCAATAACTTGCAAATAAGACTTCAAAACGGGCACTTTTGATTTCTCATGTTCGGCTCCCATAGACTTCAACAGAGTTTGCGGTTTGGGGCAGAACTCATAAACACGATCGGATTTTCAGCAGGGAATTGTGCGATGACAGACTGTTGGCCTAAAATCCGACCGTTAGTACACTCCATCAGACAATTGTTGTCCAACTTTCCACCAACAGATGTTGGATGGCAGGCTAGTAAATTTTTCAGCAGACAACGGTCTGTTGTCAGATTTTCCTATCGTGCGTACACAAGTCTGTCACACAAAAGTCCAAAGTACAAACACGCATGCTCGGAATCAATGCTCGACAAACGCGTCATTAGCAAAAGGTGCCCAAAGGGTGGCGCTCAAGAGCTGAAATTCCAACATAGTACGTCAGTACGTTCGTGTTTGTTGGCCGACAATTGTGCGCCTTTTGTATGCAAGACAAGTTCCTGGGACACGCCCTTCAGACAAAGGTTTGGCGCTTTGTCTGCGGAAAATCCGATCGAGTGTACGAGGCTTTAATTAGGACAAGTACACACTATAGAGGGATATGTTTTGTTCATATTTCATGTCTGAGGTTTACAACCGCATTAAGTAATGACAACATTTTCGTCAAATAAACAGGTCCATTGCAGAAATGTAAAAAATTGCTCTGCTCCATAGGGGGTGAATATATATATATATATATATATATATATATATATATATATACCGTATTTATCGGCGTATAACACGCGCCGGCGTATAACACGCACCCCAAGTTTAGGAGGGAATTTTAAGGAAAAAAACTTACATTTAAATGCCCATCAATGCAGCCTCATCAGTGTTCATCTGCAGCCTTTCCCCAGTGTCCAGTGCAGCCTTGTCAGTGCAGCTTTGCCCCAGTGCAGCCTTGTCAGTGCAGCTTTGCCCCAGTGCAGCCTTGTCAGTGCAGCTTTGCCCCAGTGCAGCCTTGTCAGTGCAGCTTTGCCCCAGTGCAGCCTTGTCCCCAGTGCAGCTTTGCCCCAGTTCAGCTTTGCCCCAGTGCAGCCTTGTCCCCAGTGGTCCGTGCAGCCTTGTCGCCGCGGACATACAAACGTTTAGTTTGTATTTTTAAACATGGCGCCGCGGAGTTCGGAGGGACTCGGGGGCGCTCGTTCAGCTGAACGAGCGCCGCCGAGGACACAGTGACTGGGCGGAGCCGAGATACACATAGCCGAGGCTTCTCGGCTATTCTCGGCGCCGTTCACAGTCACGCCCAGTCCCTATGATGGACATAACACAGGTCCAATGGCGGGACTGGGCGTGACTGTGAACGGCGCCGAGAATAGCCGAGAAGCCTCGGCTATGTGTATCTCGGCTCCGCCCAGTCACTGTGTCCTCGGCGGCGCTCGTTCAGCTGAACGAGCGCCGCCGAGTGCCTCCGAACTCCGCGGCGCCATGTTTAAAAATACAAGCTATGTGAATGTCGGCGGCGATCGCGGCGATCGCTCCGACAGATCACAAAATAGCGGGGATCGGCGTATAACACGCACCCACGATTTTCCCCTTATTTTAAGGGGAAAAAAGTGCGTGTTATACGCCGATAAATACGGTATATATATATACTGTATATATATGTAAATCGCTGCGTAAGTTGTTGGCGCTATATAAGTACCTGTGATAAATAAATAAATAACAGGGGTAGAGGTGAACCGCTTGCCGACCAGCTCACAACGATATACGTCGGCACAATGGCACGGCTGCGCAAATGGGCGTACCTGTACGTCTCCTTTAAGACGCGACATTGTGGGCACGCACGCCACGTACTCCGTGACTGTGCCCGCGAGTCTCGCGGACTCGATGACCGCTGGTGTCCCGCGATCGTCTCACGGAGCGTCAGAACGGGGAGATGTAAACAAGGCATTTCCCTGTTCTGCGTAGTGACAGGACATGGATCTACTGCTCCCTTTCTTCGGGAGCAGTGATCGCTGTGATGTCAGTGGTAGCCCATCCCCCCCCCCCACAGTTAGAATCACTCCCCAGGACACACTTAACCCCTTGATCGCCCCCCAGTGTTTAACCCCTTCCCTGCCAGTGTCATTTACACAAGTAATCAGTGCATTTTTATAGCACCGATCGCTGTATAAATGACAATGGTCCCAAAATAGTGTCAAAAGTGTCCGATGTGTCCGCCATAAAGTCATGATAAAAATCGCAGATCGCCGCCATTACTAGTAAAATAAACAAATCATAATAAAAAAAGCCATAAATCTTTCCCCTATTTTGTAGACGCTATAACTTTTGCGCAAACCAATAAACATATATTGCAATTTTTTTTTTTTTTTTTACCAAAAATATGTAGAAGAATAAGTATCGGCCTAAACTGAGGAAAAAAATGTTTTTTTTTTATATATTTTTGGGGGATATTTATTATAGCAAAAAGTAAAAAATATTGTGTTTTTTTCAAAATTGTCGCTCTTTTTTTGTTTATAGCGCAAAAAATAAAAACCGCAGAGGTGATCAAATACCACCAAAAGAAAGCTCTATTTGTGGGGAAAAAAAGGACGTCAATTTTGTTTGGGTGTAACGTCGCACGACCGCGCAATTGTCAGCTAAAGGCGACGCAGTGCCGAATCGCAAAAGGTGCTGTGGCCATGAAGGGGGTGAATTCTTCTGGGGCTGAAGCAGTTAAAGACGCCTTTGTCAGAGGAGACCAAAAGTCAAGTTGTTGATCGCGCTGTCTCTCTCTCCCTCTCTCTCTCTGTCTCTCTCTCTCTCTCTCTCTCTCTCTCTCTCTCTCTCTATCTATCTCTCTCTCTCTCTCTCTCTCTCTCTCTCTCTCTCTCTCTCTCTCTCTCTATCTCTCTCTCTCTCTCTCTCTCTCTCTCTCTCTTTTTTTTTTTTTTGCCTATACATTGGAATGAATGTTGAAGCCTCAGAGCAGAGAGCGCCGTTCTGTTTTCGAATTCCCCGAGTTGTCACTTGCGGGGACGGCTTGCCCTGACACTAGAAGCGATCTCTGCCAGGGTTACCTCGGAGGAGCCTCCTCATAGCCCGTCGGTGACAGGTAACCGAAGACTCACGTCTGCAGTCACCAAACGACATTTCATTCCCCCCCCTGACATGCTTATCCTCCCGGTTTCGCACCTTCTTCTGTTGACAGACAATGCCACATCTGCGTGCCAAGATGCTACAAGTATAAAAAGAGAGATCAGTGAACAGATTTGGTGCCACCTGCCTCTTGCATAATCCCCGACAATGTCTTTACCCTTCCTCCGATGCGGTGGGAGCTAGAGTGGGAAATGTTAATATCCTGCACCTTTGTCTCTGCTGGAGAAGGATCTGTGTCGATGCCAGGGAGAGATAATGATATTATTTAGCAAATGTTGGCACCAGACCCCTTCCATTTCCTTCTATTGTGGAGCCAATTTATGTGATGTTCTAGATAGGTTCCTGGAGCCCAGGGGAGACTTGTTTATTAATATTCCAGCCAAGTGCTTGGGAGGTTGGCACGTGGAGGTAGAGTGTTTAGCCTCCAGGTCTTTTGCAGGAATTAGGGCTTGCAGAGGCAGCCAAGAGCCGGTTCGGATCACCTTGGCCCGCGTGCTCGGGCCTTTTACCTTTTTGTCGGTCCTGTTGGTGGTTCATAACTTCTCCTGCACAAGGTTGTAGTCTCTCGCTTGCCTGCTGCTGAGAGATGAGTCATTGCTGGAGTGGAGGCTGATGGTCTCGGTGTTCCCAAATTTCCTGCACCTGCACAGGACTCGGTCGTAATCACCGTAATGAAGTTGTTAGAGGAGAAAATACAGTTAGGTCTGCGAGCGTCTACTGCCTGCGGTGGTGGAGTCGTCAAAACGTGCCAAGAACCCCAGAGAAGTTTCCAGAATTTCTTCCATGAACAGGAAGCCGCCAAAATGTGATGCACAGGTAAATCTGCGAAAAGAAAGGGGGTGGTTTTTGGGACTTTAAATGAGGTGAGTACACATGGCTAGAAGATGAGTAGATACCAAACACAAGGAACATGTCAAAATGACATGATACATGCAGCAATGAATAAAATTGTCAATCACATATTGCAGACCATATATAGAAACTGTCAGAAACCATGAAATCAGGCCGAGACAGAAGTACAGGTAAATCACACTTGTTTAATAATAAAAGTAAAAAGAACAAACGTAGTAAAACATAGCCAAAGTTCAGTAACCGGAACGGATAGTCAGACAAGCCAAATGTCAGGGATCAATGTAGTGGAACAGCAAGCAGAATCTTGAGCCAGAAGGCATGTCAGCAAAGCAAGTCTTGAACAGGATCGCAGGCGATTGTCTCTGTGATGTTGACCAAGGCGAAGGCAGAGAACCTCTGGACTGGACGGCTTAAGTAGGCAGGACTGATGAGCAGGATATCATCAACAGCTGAGTGACTGTGGCGAGAGATAGGAGCTGGCAATTAGCCGACAGATGAGCGGGCAGCTCAGAGAAGGAAGGGCTGAGCTCAGCCCTGACAGAAACAAACATTAGTAGCAACCAGGAAAATGGGGTATGGCTGGAAAAACCTCAGAGGACACGGCACCTCATCCCAAATATAAAATTTGGTGAATAGAGGTCAAGGGGGATTATAGCGGTGCCAACAGATACAATTGAGTAAGAGTACTAAAATATACAAAAAACTTTATTTATATATATTGACAAGTGATACAAACAAGGGATATACAAGCCTACATAATTCGAAATAGTGCAGTACAGAAATAGATGTGAGAAATAAGACCGACTGGGCCTGGTGTTAACGGCCAGTGCAGTGCAGGTTCTGTGACCTTGAATTGGGGTGTCCCCTGCATCCAAATTATCCCAACGCGTTTCGTGTATAATACCATTCTTCAGGGGCAGGTGCACGCAAATCTATAAAAAAACAAAACACGAGTAGACCAGTATGATCCAATGTTGTAGCCCTCAACGGGGACAATATGTACAAAAAAAAAAGGGATAGGGTTTACTCATCCCTATGAGTTACTTGCATCGTAATAAGTCTGGAAAAAGGGGGACGAGGAGTCAGAGGCTATCCAAATTGTCTGTACCGGGAGCATGTGGAAGGGACTCGCGGGAGAGGGACTGGGTGCACAAACATGATTCCCAAAGAAGACGAAGAACAAAGATCCAGATAGTGGCGTGAGTGGGCTTCACATCTAAAAATATATATTGGGTATACTGCAAATACTCTATATTGTGGGAAGTTGCGAGAACCCAACACCAAGGTGCAGGTGAACAAGTGAGTGGAAAGGGAAATAATATGTGAGGAGGAAAGAGCAGATCAGAGATTAAAAAAGAAAAAAAACAAAAAAGAAATAAAAAAAAAAAAAAGAAAACCATGAAACAGGTATGGATGACAAAAATAAGAGTGAGCCTCTGTGAGCATGAACAGGAAAAGAATAACTATGTAATTACCTGTTACTAATGTAGAAAAGTGAATTCCAAGAAGTGCACAGCCCCCCCTCCCCCCTTTCTTATCGCAAATTTAGGGATGGAGACATGTGACCCATATGTCTCATTTAAAGTCCCAGACTCCCCCTTTTTAGTTCCAGGTAAATATGGGTTTAAAGTGTGTTTAGAACTGAAGAAGTCCCCCTCCCCCCCCATTGAAAGAAAACTGTCAGTGGACTTGGACTGCCCATCCTGCCATTGCCCAAAAGATACAAATAGAGAAAAGATTGGGGCACCGCAAGAGTGCAGAGTGGAGCCACATGTAGGACCAGGTAGTCAGGGTGGGCAAGAGTGCTTAAAGGACAACTCAACTGTATCTGAGCACCAACACTACAGCACTGGGCACTTGGACCGAAGGCTCTGGGTGGGGTTTGGACCCCCCTGACCCTGCCCTTATCTACGCCCCTGCTGAGCACCAAAAAACAAAAATGCTATTTAATTAATTTTGTAACATTCAAAGCACACTTCCCCCATCCGTCCATGTCTCCATCCATCCATGTCTCCATCCATCCATCCATGTTTCCATGCTTTATTTTGCTGAGAAATCACTTTGAAAGAAAACACCCCCCCAAGCATTTCTAGCTGTGGCCATCTGCGGGCAGATGATTCATGTAACATTTATTTCCTGAGATCTATCTGCCTTTAGCTCAGCCCTATAGTATTTATATAGTATTATATTTTAGTATTTAGTATAGTATTTATATTTTATATATAGTAGTGACCTATAGTATTTTATATATATATATATATATATATATATATATATATATATATATATATATATATATATACACACACACCTATAATATTTAAATTTATGTATATGTATATTTATATTATTGATATATCTTTTTTTTTTGGATAAGCTTTATTATTATACAGGATTTACCCACTTTAACCACTTGCTATCCATGGGCCATATATAAATCTATACTAAATGTGTATGTGTATATAGTATATATATATATATATATTATATATGTGTATATATTTACAGCCTTACACGTTCTCCATTTATAATCTTCCAGGAAACTTGATTTTTTTTTTTTTTTTGGCGGGAACACAAGACGCATTTTATTACCTTGTTCAAACCCACCAAACATGCCAACGTCATGACTTCACTGCAGCCCTCCGTGGATTGGAGAATTTAATAAGACCCGCGGACGCTCCAATAATACGGCCTCTGTGAAGCCATCCCAGCAAAAACAAGAGTTGAAATAAAAACAGAATTTATTTTGGGTTTCTTTTTTTTTTTTTTTTTTTCTTTTTTCCAGGGAAAGGTCTATAAAACCTGTGACAGGTTTATGGACAGGGAAATATAATGCTGACAAACGACCAACTAATCAAGTGGAACATGTAATAAATCATTAGTGTGTCATTAAACTGTTCCAGAGCTGCATTGAAGGGTCATTACTGTGTCACAATATATCTTCCACCAGCAAACAAAAGCAAGCAGGGCATGTTGGGAATAGGATTACAGGGGAAGCATCTGTCAGTGCTAATTAGGAATTAACCACACTTGTAATAGGGGGGAAAGTCACCCAGCCCGGCCTGGCTCAGGAGGGAAGCAGGCCACTTTCTAGGTGGTATTATTGAGGGACAGACTCGGGGAAATCGGCGAAAGAAAAAGAAGTCTTGCTGTTTTTTTTGTCTTTTTTTTCGAGTGTTCTTGACGTTGATGTCTATATTTTACTTGAACGGGAACTGGCACTTTCCTGTTATGAGTGCTCCAAGAGAGAGAGAACATTGGTGACCTTGGTGAGCGGAATCATGGGCTTCCTGCTGGTACCTGCAAAGCCTCATCAGTAGAGCACACTCCAACCACCCCCCCCCAAACCCCAATAGAGTCATGTAAGGTCAAGGCCACCAGTTGAGAAGTGTAGCGTCTGGATCTTTCACATGTGCATTGATGGCTCAGAGCTAAGTTCTTAGACTTAAAGGGTTTGTTCACCCAAAACTGATATTTCATATGACCTACGTGCCGAATGGATAAATGAGCGCCCCTCGCCCAGGCGGACAGCCTACGGATCAGAAGCCCAAATGGGGCTCCACACTTTTTATGGTCTAACATTTGCTAGAAATGATATTAAAGTGGAACTCTCCCATCTCCCATCCTCTGGAACTCGCTATCCCCTACTCTTGCTACCTTCAGGCGATCCCTGAAAACTCATCTCTTCAGGGAAGCCGATCACATCTCCAACTAATCTCCTACCACTTCCATCAGCTCATTCCCCACAGTTACAACCTTTTTGTACCACCTGCCCCACCCTATTAGATTGTAAGCTCTTCTGAGCAGGGCCCTCTTAATCCTCTTGTATTTTATTATATTATAACTGTATTGTCTCCCTTTTATATTGTAAAGAGCTGCGTAAACTGTTGCCGCTATATAAATCCTGTATAATAATAATAATAACTAAACTGCACTACAAACTGAAAACGCTATTTAGGGCTACGTTTTCACTATTGCGACCCCCAAAAGTCACGCGATTTAGAGAGCGACTTTGCAGTGTGACTTTGATGCCACTTTGAGTGCAGCTTTGATCCAACTTTACACTCTCTGGATCAAAGTCGCCTCAAAGTAGTGCAGGCACCTTTTTTTACAGTCGCTGATTTTCAAAGTCACATAGATGGGAACGGGTTCCATTTAAATCAATGGGCTGTGACTTGTCATGCAACTTTATGACAAGTTGCACTAGTGGAGACGGAGTCTAAAGTAGAAGTTTATTTAATTTTGGATAGAGTAAGGGAGGGTTAGGACCCCCTGCTGGTTTATTTATTTTTTTTGCCATCTGTGTCCCATTGCGGAGATTTACCTTCACTTCCTGTCCCATCGCCAAAACAGGAAGTGAGAGGACAGCCCTGCAAATTAAGAGAATCCCTTGGGGACCCCCCCAGGTCACCAGAATAAGTGACCCCATTTGGAAGATTTCACCTTTACTACTTCTGCGGGGGAACCCACATTTTGGATTTTCTTTTATTTTCTCTTTCAATGCTAATGGTAATCGGGACTTATACTAGAGGGTGAATCTCCCTAACGGGGAGACAGACAGCAATAAAAACCTGACAGGTGTTCTAATCCCTCTCCACTCTATCCAATTTTTTTTTTAAGTTTTGCCTTTAGTTAATTCATTTTTAATATTCAAAGCAAACTCCCCCTCCCATCCATTCATGTCTCCCTGTCTCAATGCAGAACACAGCTGTATCTGAGCACCCCCCACTACAGCAGCTTGGACCGAGGGCTGTGAGTGGGGGTTTGGACCCCCCTGACCCTCCCCTTCTCTACGCCCCTGCTGAGTACCAAAAAACCAAAAAAACGCTACCTAATTCATTTTTAATGTTCAAAGCAAACTCCCACATCCATCCATGCCTTCAAGCTTTATTATTTATTTATCACTTTAAACCCCCCCCCCCCAGCATTTCTAGCTGTGGCCATCTTGAGTAAGGGCGGGTGATTCACGTAGCATTTGCTTCCTGGATTTAATTTTCCCTTAGCTCAGGCATGCAGGCAGGAGGGTGTGCTTAGCTGAATAAGCCCCTCCTCCCATGATGATTCCTGGGGTGTATGACATCATTTTGGCCTAGGCCAGAAACCAGGAAGACACTGAAGAAATGATAGGAAAAAGTGTAAAAAAAAAAGTGTAAAAAAAGTGTAAAAAGCTAGCAGCATAAAGATAGTTCATCCTGAGTGTGCCATGTGTGCTGGACTGCATTGTCAACTACATGGTACTTTGTGCCGTGACAAGGTCAAATGGGGATTTTGTTGTAATTTTAATTATTTTTTATTTTTCATAATGAGGACTTTTTTAATTTGTATTTCTTACTCGTATGATTGTTCATCTATATATAATTATGATTGATGATGAATTGCTTTGCCTTTGTGAATAATTGTGAATAATTGCCATTTTTTGGTTATTATCACTGCCCCTTTGAGCCACTAGATGGCGCTGGATTGATCCCCACGGCCTCTGGTAGGATCGGACAATGGCCTTTTCTATTAGAGGTTTGCTTACCGGAAGTGAGGCTTTGCGTCCTTTATTAAATCGAGGCTTGGCTGTTAATTACATATTTTACAGTTCAAAGTGAGGCTTGGTGGTCAATGATTCATGGGCATGATGCAGTCCGAATCGAGGCGTGGTTGCGGTCACTTGGGTATATATAGTGATGATGCAGCATGGCTCCCATGCCCTGGAAGACACCACCTATGACGAAACGCGTAGGGAGGAGTTACTTGCTGACATCATCATGTTCCTGTGTTCACCGAACGTGCGGGCAGATCGCTTTTTTTGCTAGCCGAGAGAGTTTTTTTATTGCACAAAATTATAAAGTGTTGACGTAAGTTCATTTTTAACACTAATACATTATGTTAAGAAAATTTTAAACTTTGCAGTGTCTGCTTCTATATCACTTTATGAGCGCTATTAGATGGTGACGTGTGGAGGAACCTTTTAAGGGTTCCTGTTACCTTGGGAGAGTGCTAACAGAAGTTTGATGATCTTGACACAGTTTCTTACCCATGGTCTCTTCTCTTTAGTTAGGGGGTCATTCATAGCCAGGAAGTCTGCATTTTTACCAATAGGATGGTGGTTTGGTGTTTGATGATTTTGATATGAACACTAAATAGAGGACTTTTCCTATCACAAGGACTTTCATACAAAATTTTGGATTTCATGTATTATATGTGTAGCACCCTCTAGTGTGCTAGAATAGGTTAAATGTTAGTGTCGGAAAATTTGGCCTGGCTGAGATTTGAGCCTAGGGTTGATTCTGGGTCAGGGCTGAGTGACTCAGGGAGGCTGGATGGCTCAGCAGGCAGCATCTCTGATAATCAAAAAGGGGGGATGATTAATGCGCTACCCAAAAAAGACGAAAAAAGAAAAAAAGAGAAAAAAGCTGCTACAAACCATGTGACAAAAATGCAAACAAATACTAAATAAATAAATTGTAGCGCTAAAAACACATGTGTAAAGTATGAACAGAGTGTCTCTGTAAACATAAAAATAGTGTCCCAGTAATGACGTGTTGTCAAAGAGAAAGTAGTCCACAGTGAATAGGTGCAATCAATGTGACGGTTCTTTCTGCTTCCCAACTGTCAGCTCAGATGCCATCAAACTAACAAGTAGATGGGATACGCTTACCGGAACTGTTGGATTCTACTGCCATGAGCATAGAATCAATCAAGCTGTGTGCCACCAAGGGCGGATGTGTGGAGTGGTGGAGGCAAGGTGGAGCCTCTACAGGGTCAAGATGTCACCTCTGGATCCACAGGAACAAGTTTCCTGTGGATCCAGAGGTGACATCTTGACCCTGTAGAGGCTCCACCTTGCCTCCACCACTGTGGATCCAGAGGTGACATCTTGACCCTGTAGAGGCTCCATCTTGCCTCCAACACTCCACACATCCGCCCTTGGTGGCACACAGCGGATCCAGAGGTGACATCTTGACCCTGTAGAGGCTCCACCTTGCCTCCACCACTCCACACATCCGCCCTTGGTGGCACACAGCTTGATTGATTCTATGCTCATGGCAGTAGAATCCAACAGTTCCGGTAAGCGTATCCCATCTACTTGTTAGTTTGATGACATCTGAGCTGACAGTTGGGAAGCAGAAAGAACCGTCACATTGATTGCACCTATTCACTGTGGACTACTTTCTCTTTGACAACACGTCATTACTGGGACACTATTTTTATGTTTACAGAGACACTCTGTTCATACTTTACACATGTGTTTTAGCGCTACAATTTATTTATTTAGTATTTGTTAGCATCTCTGATAACTCCCCCTGCTCTCTGGAACCTTGGAGAAGCTTCCAGAAGTAAAGGTTGGAGTTTAGAAGGAGCTGCTTGGAGTATTGATGAGGGTCCCAGCCAATCCCCAGTAAATGGTCTGGCAGGGGGTGGGTACCTCATAAATACTCATGGGTCAAACCAGCAGGGACAGTTGGGTGGAAGATGGAGAAGGAGTGCTGAGGAGGCTGTCGGTGGCCCTTGAGGGTGCCCCCCAAATCAGGGGGGAGTGACCTTGGGCCTAGGGCTCTGGTGCGGGAGGGACCCTTTACGACACGGAGGAATCCTTCCTGGAGGCACGGGAGCAAGGAGAGGGCAGTGGGTGCAGGTCAGCATGTCCAGGAGTTCTCCAGAGGAGTCAGCCTGGTGAACTGCTGAGTAAGCAGTCTGGGAGGACTGTAGTGTCAGTCTGGGAGGACTGAGGAGAAGTAGCCAGGAGGGCCTGTAAAAGGGGCAGCCAGGCAGGCTGGCAGTGTCTAAAGAGGTGGGGCTGGGATCAGTAGCCACATGGGTGTAAAGCTGGACACTGACTTTTTTTTTGCTACACACCTAAAGGGGGTCTCGAGTTCCATCTGCAAAGGGTTATTCCTTTTAAATCTGACAAGTGTCTTTGATCCAACAAACAGTGGGCCAGCTGGAGTTCTGCAAGCAAGCTAGTGCTGGAGAAAGCAGAGGAGTGTATAATGGCTGCATATAGGAAAGTTGTCCCTGAAATTGTCTGAAATCAAGTGGACATCCCATAATACCCCAACTCCCCATCCAAGTTTTATCCCCTCAATAAATTACAAAAACAAAGTGCTGGACTGTTTTGTGACTCTGGAAGACTTGTGGAAATTTTCTGTGCCTGGCTGCCCAGGGTGGGGGATCCCAGTTCACATGCGGCTTCTTTGTGGGGTGCGCTACATATATATATGATTATTATTATACACATATTTGGAATTGTCTTTATAATTTCTTACCGCAGCTCAAGGTGTTGAAGTTGGTACTATGTGCAACTGATCATTTGTAATCTATTTTCCTTCTTTAGTACAGTACCTTGAAAAAGTATTCATACCCTGTGAAATTTTCCACATTTTGTCATGTTACAACCAAAAATGTAAATGTACCCCTGGATTGGCGTAGGGTGTCCAATGTGGTGTAATGTGGTGTCCATATTTAACCACTTGCCGGCCGAAACGACGAAACGACGTTATGTTACGTTGATTCGCCCTGTGGGCACTAGGGGTGCGCGCCCGCTGCTCGTCCCCCGGAGCCGATGCGAGTGCCCGACAGTCACGATCACCACCGGGCTCCCGCGATCGCCGCTGACACACGGACAACCGGGATCCGTGTGTGTAAACACACAGTTTCCGGTTCTCCAAGGGGAGAAGAGACTGATCGTGTGTTCATACAGAGTATGAACAGCGATCTGTCATCTCCCCACACAGTCCCCTCCCCCCTTCAGTTAGAACACACACTAGGGAACACAGTTAACCCCTTGATCGCCCCCTAGTGTTAACCCCTTCCATGCCAGTGACATTTTTACAGTAGTCAATGCATTTTCATAGCTCTGATCGCTGTATAAATGCCAATGGTCCCAAAAATGTGTCAAAATTGTCCAATGTGTCTGCCATAATGTCGCAGTTCCGATAAAAATCGCAGATCGCCGCCATTACTAGTAAAAAAAAAAAATTAATAATAGAAATGCCATAAATCTATCCCCTATTTTGTAGACGCTTTAACTTTTGCGCAAACCAATCAATATACGCTTATTGCGATTGTTTTTTTTACCAAAAATATGTAGAAGAATACGTATCGGGCCAAATTGAGGAAAACAAATGTTTTTTTATAAATTTTTGGGGGATATTTATTATAGAAAAAAGTAAAAAATATTGTGTTTTTTTCAAAATTGTCGGTCTTTTTTTTGTTTATAGCGCAAAAAACAAAAACCGCAGAGGTGATCAAATACCACCAAAAGAAAGCTCTATTTGTGGGGAAAAAAAAAGACGTCAATTTTGTTTGGGTGTAACGTCGCAGGACTGCGCAATTGTCAGCCAAATGCGACGCAGTGCCGAATCGCAAAAAGTGCTCTGGTCAGGAAGGGGGCAAAATCTTCTGGGGCTGAAGCGGTTAAAAAGGGAACAAAATCTTTACCAAGTAACTATAGACCTGTTAGTGTGACCTCTAAAGTCAGGAAGTTATTGGAGAGTTTAATAAAAGATGAGTTCTTGTTGGAAAAAAATATTTTAAGTAACAGACAGCATGGATTCATGAAAGACAGAAGTTGTCAAACAAATTTGATTTCTTCTTATGGGGAGGTAAGTAAAACCTTGGACAGAGGGGTGGCTGTGGACGTGGTATACTTGGACAGAGGGGTGGCTGTGGATGTGGTATAATTGGACAGAGGGGTGGCTGTGGACGTGGTATACTTGGACAGAGGGGTGGCTGTGGATGTGGTATACTTGGACAGAGGGGTGGCTGTGGATGTGGTATACTTGGACAGTGGGGAGGCTGTGGATGTGGTATACTTGGACAGAGGGGTGGCTGTGGACGTGGTATACTTGGACAGAGGGGTGGCTGTGGGTGGTATACTTGGACAGAGGGGTGGCTGTGGACGTGGTATACTTGGACAGAGGGGTGGCTGTGGACGTGGTATACTTGGACAGAGGGGTGGCTGTGGATGTGGTATACTTGGACAGAGGGGAGGCTGTGGATGTGGTATACTTGGACAGAGGGGTGGCTGTGGACGTGGTATACTTGGACAGAGGGGTGGCTGTGGGTGGTATACTTGGACAGAGGGGTGGCTGTGGACGTCGTATACTTGGACAGAGGGGTGGCTGTGGACGTGGTATACTTGGACAGAGGGGTGGTTATGGACGTGGTATACTTGGACAGAGGTGGACAGAGGTGGTTTACTATGTTTGTGTTTGTGGCACAACAGTTGTGTACCATTAGTATGCAAGACAAGATCCCGGCACACCTTTTCACAAAAATGATGACAAAAATCTGCGGTTTCCAAAGTGAGCAAAGTCCTTTCTTGTATAAGAGAGGTATGGACTCCAGAGAGAGAGACATCATCTGTACAAATCATTAGTAAGACCTCATCTGGAATATGCAGTTCAGTTTTGGGCTCCAGTTCTCAAAAAGGATATCGGGGAACTGGAGAAAGTGCAGAGAAGAGCAACCAAACTGATAAGAGGCATGGAGGAGCTCAGCTATGAGGAGAGATTAGAGGAACTGAATTTATTCTCTACTGAGAAGAGGAGATTAAGGGGGGATATGATCTCCATGTATAAATATATAAGAGGTCCATATAGTGAACTTGGTGTTGAGTTATTGACTTTATGGTCATCACAGAGGACAAGGGGGCACTCTTTACGCCTAGAGAAAAAGAGATTTCATCTCTAAATATGGAAAGGTTTCTTTACAGTAAGAGCTGTGAAAATGTGGAATAGACTCCCTCCAGAGGTGGATCTGGTCGGCTCAGTAGGTTGCTATAAGAAAGTCCTGGATTATTTCCTAAATGTACAGAATATAACTGGGTACTGACATTTATAGGTAAAGTTGATCCAGGGAAAATCTGATTGCCTCTCGGGGGATCAGGGAGGAATTTTTTGCACTGCTGTAACAAATTGGGTTATGCTTTGCTGGGGGTTTTTCGCCTTCCTCTGGATCAACTGTGGGAGAAGGATTGTGTATATGGGATTGTATGATATTTGTATTTATTTATTTATTTTATGGTTGAACTAGATGGACTTGTGTCTTTTTTCAACCTGACTATGTAAAATGTATTTTATTGGGATTTTATGTGATAGACCAACACAAAGTGGCTCATAATTGCGAAGTGGAAGGAAAATGATAAATGATACAAATAAGTATGTGAAAAGTGTGGGGGGGGCATTTGTATGGCGCCCCCCGGAGTCAATACTTTGTAGAACCCCCTTTCTCTGCTATTACAGCTGAAAGTCTTTTTGGGGATGTCTCTACCAGCTTTGCACATCTAGAGAGGGACATTTCTCCCCATTCTTCTTCTTTGTAAAATATCTCAAGCTCTGTCAGATTGGATGGAGAGCGTCTGTGAACAGCAATTTTCATGTCTTGCCACAGATTCTCAATGTGATTTAGGTCTGGACTGTGACTGGGCCATTCTAACACATGAATATGCTTTGATCTAAACCATTCCATTGTAGCTCTGGCTGGATGTTTCGGGTCGTTGACCTGCTGGAAGGTGAACCTCCGCCCCAGTCTCAAGTCTTTTGTAGACCTTAATGCTGCGCACACACGAGCGGACTTTTCGACCGGACTGGTCCGACGGACCGAGTCCGGCGGACAATCCGATCGTGTGTGGGCTTCATCAGACCTTCAGCTGACTTTTCCAGTCGAAAATCTGACGGACTTTAGATTTAGAACATGTTTCAAATCTTTCCGACGGATTCGAGTCTGGTCAAAAAATCTGCTTGTCTGTATGTTAGTCCAACAGACGAAAACCCACGCTAGGGCAGCTATTGGCTACTGGCTATGAACTTCCTTATTTTAGTCCGGTGTACGTCATCACGTACGAATATGTTGGACTTTGGTGAGATCCTGTGTAGGCAAGTCCGTTCGTTCAAAAGTCCGTCGGAAGTCCTTCAAAAGTCCATCGAAAGTCCATCGGACCAGTCCAGTCAAAAAGTCCGCATGTGTACGCAGCATAACAGGTTTTCTTCTAAGATTGTCCTGTATTTGTCTCCATCCATCTTCCCATAAACTCTGACCAGCTTCCCTGTCCCTGCTGAAGAGAAGCATCCCCACCACATGATGCTGCCACCACCATGTTTCACGGTGGGGATGGTGTGTTCAGGGTGATGTGCAGTGTTAGTTTCCGCCACACGTAGCATTTTACTTTTAGGCCAAAAAGTTGAATTTTGGTCTCATCTGACCAGATCACCTTCTTCCACATGTTTGCTGTGTCCTCCACATGGCTTCTCACAAACTACAAACAGGACTTCTTATGACTTTCTTTCACCAATGTCTTTCTTCTTGTCACTCTTCCATAAAGGGCAGATTTGTGGAGAACACGACTAATAGTTGTCCTGTGGACAGATTCTCCCACCTGAGCTGTGGATCTCTGCAGCTCCTCCAGAGTTACCATGGACCTCTTGGCTCTTCTCCGATGAATGCTCTCCTTGCCCGGCCGGTCAGTTTAGGTGGACGGCCATGTCTTGGTAGGTTTGCCGTTGTGCCATACTCTTTCCATTTTCCGATGATGGATTGAACAGAGCTCCGTGAGATGTTCAAAGCTTGGGATATGTTTTTATAACCTAACCCTGCTTTATACTTCTCCACAACTTTATCCCTGACCTGTCTGGTGTGTTCCTTGGCCTTCATGATGCTGTTTGTTCACTAGGGATCTGTAACAAACCTTTGAGGGCTTCACAGAACAGCTGTATTTATACTGAGACTAAATGACACACAGGTGGACTCTATTTACTGATTAGGTGACTTCTGAAGGCAATTGGTTCCACTAGATTTTAGTTATCAGAGTAAAGGGGGCTGAATACAAATGCCACCCCCATACACACACACTTTTCACATATTTATTTGTATCATTTATCATTTTCCTTCCACTTCACAATTATGTGCCACTTTGTGTTGTTCTATCACATAAAATCCCAATAAAATACATTTAAGTTTTTGGCTGCAACATGAAAAAATGTGGAATACTTTTTCAAGGCACTGTAATGCCCTGTACACACGATAGGATTTTCCGACGGAAAATGTTCGATGTGAGCTTGTTGTCGGAAATTCCGACCGTGTGTAGGCTCCATCGGACATTTTCCATAGGAATTTCCGTCACACAATGTTTGAGAGCTGGTTCTCAAATTTTCCAACAAGAAAATCCGTTGTTGGAAAATTTTGATCGTGTGTACACAATTCCGACGCACAAAATTCCACGCATGCTCGGAATCAAGCATAAGAGCCGCACTGGCTTTTTATCTTAATTTTTCTCGGCTCGTCGTACGTGTTGTACGTCACCGCATTCTTGACGATCGGAAATTCCGTCAACTTTGTGTGACCATGTGTATACAAGACAAGTTTGAACCAACATCCGTCGGAAAAAAAAACATGGATTTTGTTGTCGGAATGTCCGATCAATGTCCTATCAATGTCCGATCAATGTCCTATCAATGTCCTATCAATGTCCGATCAATGTCCGATTGTATGTACGGGGCATAAGTGTTCACAGAAGCCACAAAATTGCCTCCTTATTGCCTGAATATAAACAGTAGCCACTCTCAACCAGGGTTCCTCCAGAAGTGGCCGCGGGTTCCTTGGGTTGTGTCTAATTGACCTCCTGTGTGATGGTGCTTCCATGGATCCAGGTCAAACACTGCTTGCCATAGTGAGAAGCATGACTGTAAGCAGTGCCAGGACAAGGGGTGGGCAGGAGGGGCGGCTGCCCTGGGCACTGTGGTATCATGTGAGGTGGGGGTGGCACCACAAGGAGGTTGTGGGAGGGGGAATTTGGGAGGCCGCAGGGGATAAGAATTGTTCTAGGAGAGGAAATTTGGGGAGGTGTTGCTAGAAGTGATAATTTGAGGGGATTTGTGTTGGGATGGGGGGAAGAATATTTGTGCTAGGAGGGGGGATTTTGGGGGGGTTTGTACTAGAAAAGGTAATTTAACAGGGGGGGATTTGTTCTAGAAGGGGGATTTGGTTTTTTGAGGGGGGGTGGTTTGTTCTAGAAGGGGGATTTGTTTTTTGAGGGGGGGGTGGTTTGTTCTAGAAGGGGGATTTGTTTTTTGAGGGGGGGTGGTTTGTTCTAGAAGGGGGATTTGTTTTTTGAGGGGGGGGGGTGGTTTGTGCTAGCAGGAATGATTGAGTGAATTTGTGCTAGGATGGGAGATTGGGGAGAATTTGTGCTGGGGGGGGGGTATTTGCAGTGGGGGAGGATTTGTGCTCAGAGGGGGAAACTTGAGGGGTAGAGAATTTGCACTAGGAGGGGGGAACTTTTTTCGGGGGGGGGGGGGTATATGGGAAATAAGAGGATTTGAGCTGGGAAAGGCTATTTCAGCAGGGGGGCAGATTTGTATTGGGAGGAGGGTGAGTTTATGCTTAGTGAGACGGTGGAGTGTTTTTTTGTTTTGTTTTTTTTTTTTTTGGGGGGAATCTACATCTGGGGACATTGTTTTTTTTTTTTTTAAATAAAATAAAAAACCTGTCTAATGTTTTTATTTATTTTTTTTTTACCCTTTTTTTATGAATGGGTAGGGTTATAATGTACCCCATGCTCATTCACAAGGGGGGCGTGAATGAGCATGGGGTAACTCAGAGGGGAAACTTGAGGGGTAGAGGATTTGTATTAGGAGGGGGGGAATTTTTTTCAGGAGGGTGGATTTGTGCTGGGGGGCATATGGGAAATGAGAGGATTTGATCTGGGAAGGGCAATTCCATCTGGGGGCAGATTTGTATTGGGAGGAGGGTGATATTATGCTTAGGGAGTAAGAATGCAGATTAGTGCTCGATATTTTTATTTTTTTTGGGATGGGGGGGATTTTTGCTGACACATAATGCTCATTTGGGGGGGGGGGGGGTGGGTCGCAATTTGGCATGTTCCCCCTGGGCTCTAGATGACTTTGTCCCGGCACTGACTGTAAGGGTGGCATTCTGTCCACCACTGCAAGGGAAGCATTCTTCCCACTGACCACCATTAATAGAAGGGGTATTTTCAAAAAGACCACCAATGGACTAATCTTAGCAGGTTTCCTAAAATGTTAAAATTATTAATTTTTGGAAGGGTTCCTTTGCGGTAAGAAGGTTGAAAAAAGCTGCCATAAGGCAATGGCAAGAACGTGCGCAGCCAAAGAAATATTTTAGCATGTTTTAGTGTAAACCTGATTGGCTGCGGAGCTGCTGGTTGGTTAGGGAACGTGGTTGTACTCCTGGTAGTGCAAGTATAGTACCACATCAGTATGTCATGCTCCGGGTGGCCTGATCTCTCGTGTTTCATGGGCCTCAGGCCTTCGGTTAGATCATGGAGCCCTAACCTACTACCATGGTAACCTGCAAGGCTTTGCACAAGAGTGAGCTTTGAGAACCTGAAGAGTTGCACAGATCAAGGGATGGAGATATCATGCGGCTCTTTGACGTTTTTCAAGTGCGACCCTTGGAAGCCAGCAGTCAGTAGAGGGGGCATTGATTTCTAAAAGGGTTCTTTTTTTTTTTTGTAAAATCCTTATTTTCAATTTTTGCAGAAGAATAAGACAGTATAGACATAACCAACATATGGGTGTAAAACCCATTTATGGTACAAAACAAAGGCATGCAATCCGAGAAACTGAAATAGCATCATTAGCAGATGTATAGGACATTGTAGGAGGCACACCTGAAAATAAAGACCATCTGCAGCGAATGTATTCGAACTATAAAAGAATGAAAGAAGGTAGAAGAGACCCCAAGAGAGGGGAGAGAGAAGGAAAGAAAGGGAAAGACATCAACAAAAGGAATAAGGAAAGCAAAACAGCCAACCCCTATCCCTAGAAAGACCAGCAATGGGAACATTAACCAATGTGTATCATAGCAATTCCCTGGTCAACCACTCCCGCATTAAACAGTGGTGGTGTAAACACTCTTAAAAATGGGTGCACAAAATCCTAGTATTAGTTGTTTGAACAAGTCAGAGGAAGTTCTAAAGGGGCTCTTAAGGTCTAGTAGTTTCATTGAAGATGCCCCTAGTCTCCAACTCTCTCCTATAGCATGACTTCAGTCTCCAACCACTCCTGAAGAACAGTCCTTGACCATTTCCTCCAGCAAGTCTTCAGTCTGTCAGTTTTCTGTTGAATTACATGTGATAGATACTATATGTGTGAGAGAGAGTGTTACGGACACTTGGCTTAGCCAGCTGCAGTCAACCCTCTGGACGGTTGGTGACCCTGATGATAAGGGTGTGCCCACGCACACCTGCCCTGTGCACACGGCTATGCACTCGGCGGTTGAGGGAGCCACAGTCCTGGATGAATAATGTGTGACCGGTGGCTTTCAGGTGGTCTGAAACTCGGACACGTGATTCAAAACCCGAGCTGTCCAGGTGAATGCTGGATGGGTGGAAACCTTAGGGTTTGTTTCCCTTTGGAAATCCTCATTGCTTTGTCTAATGTCTTACTATCTTCCCTTGCCATCTTGGATCTTCTCACTTATGCTTTTGAATCTTTTTGAAATCCTTTGTTACGTGTTGGTGACCTTTTTATACATTTGTTATAGTACAGTGCTCCTAATCTTTAGATTTTAAGCTCTCATATCCCCCCTTGTATGGTAGCGTCTCCCTTACTGTTGGCTCTCTATAAATCCCGTATTATATTAATAATAATTCAGCCTTTGAATAATCTGATGCTGTCTGGGTCGCCGTCTTCTAATTTTTTGCATAGCTGTGTACATAAATGCCTGTGTTTGCAAACATGCATGCTTGGAGGAAGCTATTGCTAAGCATTAAGTGCGCTCAGGGAGGGGACAGGCTGACACTTAGTGTCTGGCAGGCTGAGCGCTATGCCTGGGAGATAAGGGTAATTTCTAGGACAAGCTCTCGTCAGCACAACCGAGAATTGCTAACTTAAGCAGAAAAGACTCCGCTAAAGGAGCGAGGGGAAGAAGCAGACAAATCTTGCTTGTATATCTAGAGCTGGGAGCAGGAGCAGGGTGCAGGCAGTAGTGATAAAATGCCTCCAGATTAATGGTGAGGATGAGCCCAGGCGGGGAAATGGATCAGCAACTGACAAGGTGAAAGCTGGAGATGTTCTTCTGCAAATGAGTTTTCTTTTTTTTTTTTTTTTTTCTCCCCTCACAAGGAGAAGATCTGTATAGAGAGGCAGGTTGTCTGTAACCTCTTGCCTGCTGAATTAGCTTGGCTATGACAATAGCCTTGTGTGTAGACCATTGCATGCGGAGGAGGCCTACTCACAACCTATTGTTACTTACAATGGAGGGGTCGGCGTAATTAACATGAGGAGTGGGGGGTCAAAATTGCTGCCCCTGTTGTGTCTCGAAGGAGGATTAGAGGTTCCTGTGGTTGTAGAGGCTTTCTGTGGTTAAGCAAGGGCTGTTGTAAGCCACCCAAAACATACAACATGATTCTCTTCATTGTAGTTACATAAAAAGGTTATAACGCTGTATTAGTAATCAATTACATAATGACTTCACTATGACAACATTATCATGCTACGTCTAGAGCAGTGGTTGCCAACTTTCGGACCTCACAGGCCATAAAACTCACACTTTTGAATCCTGTGGACCACTAACATGAATTTGACATGCCTTATACACACAATGCTCCGACTCTCTGCCCCCCTCCCCCTGGATCACACTGCTGCCTTATACACACAATGCTCCAGCTCTCTGCCCCCCTCCCCCTGTATCACACTGCTGCCTTATACACACAATGCTCTGGCTCTCTGCCCCCCTCCCCATGGATCACACTGCTGCCTTATACACACAATGCTCCAGCTCTCTGCCCCCTCTCCCCCTGTATCACACTGCTGCCTTATACACACAATGCTCTGGCTCTCTGCCTCCCTCCCCCTGGATCACACTGCTGCCTTATACACACAATGCTCTGGCTCTCTGCCCCCCTCCCCCTGGATCACACTGCTGCCTTATACACACAATTCTCCGGCTCTCTGCCCCCCCTCCCCCTGGATCACACTGCTGCCTTATACACACAATTCTCCGGCTCTCTGCCCCCCTCCCCCTGGATCACACTGCTGCCTTATACACACAATTCTCCGGCTCTCTGCCCCCCTCCCCCTGGATCACACTGCTGCCTTATACACACAATTCTCCGGCTCTCTGCCCCCCTCCCCCTGGATCACACTGCTGCCTTATACACACAATGCTCCGGCTCTCTGCCCTCTCCCCCTGGATTACACTGCTGCCTTATACACACAATGCTCCAACTCTCTGCCCCCTCCCCCTGGATCACACTGCTGCCTTATACACACAATGCTCCGGCTCTCTGTCTCCCTCCCCCTGGAATACACTGCTGCCTTATACACACAATGCTCCGGCTCTCTGCCCTCTCCCCCTGGATTACACTGCTGCCTTATACACACAATGCTCCAACTCTCTGCCCCCTCCCCCTGGATCACACTGCTGCCTTATACACACAATGCTCCGGCTCTCTGTCTCCCTCCCCCTGGAATACACTGCTGCCTTATACACACAATACTCCAGCTCATACATCAGATACATCAGTCATATATCAGGTGATAATAATAAAGGTGTTTTCCCTTTTCTTCCAGGCAGTGATTTCTTGATTTGGTCCCTTCAGTACAGAGAGGTCCATCATCATACTTCCTGAGAAGGACTTGTCCTGCCGTTAGTTTCATTGCCATTGAGGAATACATCCCGAGGTGATTGCCATCATTATCATGCTACGTCTAGAGCAGTGGTTGCCAACTTTTCGGAAACTCACGGGCCACTAAACTCGCACTTTTGAATCCTGTGGACCACTAACATGAATTTGACATGCCTTATACACACAATGCTCCGACTCTCTGCCCCCCTCCCCCTGGATCACACCGCTGCCTTATACACACAATGCTCCGACTCTCTGCCCCCTCCCCCTGAAACACGCCGCTGCCTTATACACACAATGCTCCGACTCTCTGCCCCCTCCCCCTGAAACACGCCGCTGACTTATACACAATGCTCCGGCTCTCTGCCCCCTCCCCCTGGGTTACATTGCTGCCTTATACACACAATGCTCTGGATTTTTTGCCCCCCTCCCCCTGGATCACACTGCTGCCTTATACACACAATACTCCGGCTCTCTGCCCCCCCCATGGATCACACTGCTGAATTATACACACAATACTCCGGCTCTCTGCCCCCTCCCCCTGGCTCACACTGCTGCCTTATACACACAATGCTCTGACTCTCTGCCCCCCCCGCATGGATCACACTGCTGCCTTATACACACAATGCTCAAGCTCTCTGCCCCCCTCCCCCTGGATCACACTGCTGCCTTATACACACAATGCTCCAGCTCTCTGCCCCCCTCCCCCTGGATCACACTGCTGCCTTATACACACAATGTTCCAGCTCTCTGCCCCCCTCCCCCTGGATCACACTGCTGCTTTATACACACAATGCTCTGACTCTCTTCCCCCTCCCCCTGGATCACAATGCTGCCTTATACACACAGTGCTCGGGTTCTCTGCCCCCCTCCCCCGGAACACACTGCTGCCTTATACACACAATGATCCGACTCTCTTTGCCCTCCCCCTGGAACACACTGCTGCCTTATACACACAATGCTCACACTTTCTGCCCCCTCCCCCTGGATCACACTGCTGCCTTATACACACAATGCTCCGACTCTCTGCCCCCCCCCCCCCCCGATCATACTGCTGCCTTATACACACACAATACTCCAGCTCATACATCAGATACATCAGTTATATATCAGGTGATAATAATAAAGGTGTTTTCCCTTTTCTTCCAGGCAGTGATTTCTTGATTTGGTTCCTTCAGTAGGGAAAGGTCCATCATCATACTTCCTGAGAAGGACTTGTCCTGCCGTCAGTTTCATTGCCATTGAGGAATACATCCCGAGGTGATTGGTCAGGACACTGCTATGGACAGGTAGCTGTCCCCGGTATCACCGGCAGCATTGCTCCGGGTAAAATCCGACAATAACGTGAATGACACAACCTAACAAAAGGAGATATCTGTGAAGACCTCTTGTCTGATTAGTGAGCGATCCAACTCAGATATTCTTCATTTCCTGAATATTAGACATCATCTTCATAGAAGAGCTCCAGTAATGTTTTATATATAATAGGAAGGTGAGCCGCAAATGAACACGACGTATACACAGACAATGTAACTATATATCATCTCCATGACAATTCTGACACAAAGAGAGTCAGCAAAATCTACCCCCCCGCCTTCTAATACTGACCCTGATTTGTATGTAATGGACAAAGTGTGCTAAGGAGATTAGATTGTGAGCCTAGAAGGGGCAAAGACAATAAAAAAAAACCTGGCAGGGGTTCAAGTCCATTCACACTTTGTACCAGTGGTCTCCAAAATGCGGCCCGCAGGCTGGATGTCGCCCTTTGCCTGCCTTTCTCCAGCCCTTGGGGCACTATTCCTCCCACTGATACTAATGATGGGGCACTATTCCTTCCAGTGATACCAATGATGGGGCCCTATTCCTTCCACTGACACCAATGATGGGGCACTATTCCTTCCACTGACACCAATGATGGGGCACTATTCCTCTCACTGATACCAATAATCAGACACTTTTCCTCCCACTGACACCAATGATGGGACACTATTGATCTTTTATTAAAAAGAATCAAGCAACCAATTTTATACAAAAGTAAAAAACAAAACTTCAACATAAATCCAAGGAATACACATCCATGTTCAGAATATATACAATATATACATAATCCACTACCAAAACTATTTACATAAAGCAGCAGAGAGGGCCTAAGAGGCACAACCCATCACCTATGTACGCAGCCATTTATCAAAAAAATAAATCCAAATAATAATAATCTAGGGTGATAAGAGACAGACAGCCACACCCGGGAAAGAGACTCCTGGCAGTCAGGGAGGCTTGAAACCCCTCCACGCCTTCAACCAAGCCCCCTGACTCCGCTTGTCTCTCTCGAGCACCCGAATCTTCTCCACCTCATGCAGAATGTCATACACCACCACCTGAACAGGAAGGATTTTATGCCGAATGCAGACCTGACACCGTGCGTTCCAAGTGAAATAACGGACTACTAGGCTAACTAGAAAAAGTGTATCTAAACAAAAAAGCCCACCAGTATTGAATGCTCCGTACACCCACTCAGCATAACCCAGCCTGGAGAGGAAAGGGACACCGAGGGCCCGCCCCACCTGTTTGTACACTTCTATGTTAAACGGCAATGAAGCAGAAAATGGTCCATAGTCTCCTCCTCACCTGCACACTCCTCCCGAGGACAGCTACGATCCACCCCACTGCGGAATTTCAAATTGCCCCTAACATAGAGCCTCCCATGGAAGCACAACCAGGCCAGATCCCTAAATTTAGGGGGTACTCTGTCCAAATTAATAAGTCTTAACCCTGCCCTCAAAACTGGGCCTGGGCAATCCCTTAAGGCCAGTGGGTCATGAAAGACTTCGCTCAAGACTCGACTCATAAGGACTTTCCTCGGAACCGATCTGAGATCTTCAGCCGACAATCGCCACTGCCGTAGTAACTTCAGGCACGGAGCGACATAGGCTGGTAGCTGACCACGATGACCCCTGAGATTCTTCACTTGGCCACCCTCTTCCCAAAGTCGCAGAAAAGGCCTAAACCAAGATCTAAAGATGCCTACCCATCCAGGAGGTTCCACTGCAAGCATATTACCAATGTTAAACTTGAGAAAAAGCAGTGAAAAGAAAAGAACTGGGTTGACCATACCTAAGCCACCCTCCCTCCTGGATAGATAGGTGACATTCCTCTTGATGGGGTTCAGTCTGTTCCCCCACAACATCTGGAAGAACACACTACTGACCCTAGCATAGAGAGACACTGGCAAGATGCAGACAAAGCTGACATACAAGAAGATCTGAATCAGGTAAGTCTTAATCAGATCAACCCTTTCCCTCATAGATAACTTCCATCTCTTCCAGCTGACCACCTTAGTATTGGCAATTTCCAGTCTGCCTTCCCAGTTTTTGAGGCCATAATCACCAGGTCCAAATTCAATGCCTAGAATCTTAATTCTTTCCTGGGGCACTGGAAAGGTGTCCGGGAGATCAAAACCCTCACCTTCCTTTCCCATCCAGAAAACTTCAGTCTTTTCCTGATTGATCTTGGAGCCTGATGCTTCAGAATACCGTGATGTCAGAGAGACCACCTCCTCTGCTTCATCCGCCCCAGTGACAATCACGGACACATCGTCCGCATAGGCAACAACCCTCAAAGGCGGCTCACCTGGGAGCCCCACTGGCACCCCACACAACATGCCGCTCTCTAGCCTCCTGATGAAGGGGTCGATTGCAAACACATAGAGCAAGGGACTCAGGGGACAACCCTGGCGCACCCCGGAGCCAACCTCAAAGGACTGCCCAACCCAACCATTAACAAGAGGAAAGCTTTCTGCCCCCTTATACAAGACTTTTAACCAATTGACAAAACCACCCGGCAGACCGTACTTACTAAGGAGCAACCACAGGTACTCGTGGTTAACACGATCAAAAGCTTTTGCCTGATCCAATGTCAGCAAATACTTTCCCCAGCCTGCAGCCCTGCATCGCTCCAAGGCCTCCCGGACAGCTAAAACTGCTGTGAAGGTGCACCTACCCTGGACCGAACAGTGCTGATGACGAGAAAGCAAAGACTCTGCTACTGACGATAGGCGCCAGATAATGATCTTTGCCAGTATCTTTCTATCGACATTAAGAAGGCTGATGGGGCGCCAATTCTCAATCATCGAAGGATCTTTACCCTTTGAAAGAAGAATCACAGCTGAGTGCCTCATGGAAGGGGGAAGTACCCCCTCTGCAAGGCAACTGTTAAAAACCTCTACCAAATGTGGGGCCAGAATAGGCTTAAAAGCTTTGTAAAACTCAGCCGTCAAGCCATCCGGTCCAGGTGACTTTTTGATGGCAAGCTGTTCAATTGCCCTCATCACCTCTTCAACTGTGATCTCCTCTGTCAAATTCATCAATGGGACATCTTCATCATTTAGACCTGGAGTAGAGTCCAAAAAGCTTTCCATCTTGTCACGGTCAAGCTCTTTCCTCCCAAGAAGGTTAGCATAAAAGGACCTCACGACCTCCAGAATCCCTGACCTGGACTTTGTCAAGGAACCTGTACTGTCCTTAAGGCCAATGACCGTTTTAACAGCTACATCTTGTTTGCAGTTCTGGTAAGGGTCAGGCGGGTGGTACTTCCCATAGTCCCTCTCCAGAACCAAAGAGGCATGCCGGTCATATTGACACTTCCTGAGAAGGAGTTTCGCTTCCGAGATTGCCCCAGGATCTCCTCCTCTCGAGACAAGAATATCCAGCTTCCTCCGTAAACGTTGGTAGGTCATGTATTTATTAAACTGCTTTCTATTGGCTAGGCCCCTGAAGAATCCAGCAATCCTCTTTTTGGTCAGCTCCCACCACTCAGCCTTGCTGCTACAAAAGTCCAGGATGGTCACCTGTGCCTGAAAGAATTCCTCAAAGGATTGTCTAACATGTTCTTCCTTGAGTAGAGTCGAATTCAATCTCCAGATGCCCTTACCCCTCTGAGGGGCGTCTGAAGCATTCAGGACCACAGATAGCATACAGTGATCAGAGAACTCCACTGCCTGCACCACTGGGGGTGAGAAAGCAGAGGTCTCCTTCAAAAAAAACCTATCTATTCTACTCTGACTATTACCTCGATGAAAGGTGAACCCAGTGTCATCCGGGAGGTGCTTAATGTGCACATCCACAAGACCAGCATCCCTTACCATACTATTTAAAAAAACGCTATCATATCCCAGCCTGTCCTTGAAGTCCTTCCTGTCCTTGGGTCTAGTTACTGTATTAAAGTCACCTCCAAAGACCACTTGCCGGGATGTAAAAAGAAATGGCTTGATCCTTGTAAAAAGGCATTTCCTGTCCCACTTTGTGTGTGGCCCATAAACATTAATTAGGCGCAGGTCCTGCCCTCCCACAAGGACGTCTAAGACCATACATCTCCCAATCTCCACCTCAATAACCCGCCGGACAGTTACCATGCCGGTTTTAAACAACACCGCCACACCGCCGTAAGGCTCAGCCGCAAGAGACCAGTAAGATGGACCATACCTCCACTCTCTCTTGGCCATATGAATATCTGCCAAGGAGGTGAGCCTAGTCTCTTGCAAAAATAAAATTTCAGCATCTAATTGGCTGAACAAAAAGAAGGCCATAGAACGAGCTCTTACTGACTTAATGCTGGCGACATTTATTGTCACCACTTTTAACGGAGGGGGAACCGCCATTTGGGTTATTGGGTGGAATGCTTCTTAGCTCCCCTCTGCTGCTCATCACCAGAAGCCTCTCTCTTTCTTGAGGCCGCCTCAAACTCCATCTCAGAATCAGAACTTCGCTCCGAAGAAGCTCCAGATGAAGAAATTTCCCAATTAGAGGACCTATAACGGTTGGAGACAGGCACTGGAGCCTGTTCCGTCCTCACCACCTGCTTCTTCCGCTTCCCAACCTTCCTTCTCTCCTCCAGGTACTGCAGGTCAGCTTCAGAGATGCCGTCATCTCTTACTTTTTTCTGTGAAGTCTTTACAGAAGACTTCTTTATAGAGGAAGAAGCAACCTTTTTAGTACCCGCTACCACTCCTGGTGGGGGGGTGCTCCCTTTGAATCAGACTTAGGAGGGGTAGACTCCTGGGGGGTAACTGACTCGGGGGGCATAGACTTGGAAGGTTCTGACACAAGAGGAGGGGATACAGTAGGCTGGGGGGACACAGAGACAGATACAGAAGGAATACTTACAGACACAGGAGGGGTGGCCACAGGAACTGGAGAGGGATCCTGAGCAGGACCAGGGGAGTCGGTCACCGCAGAGGAGGATGGTACACCAGGGGCATCACCCTCCATCCTGTCCAGCCTTGACATGTCATCAATTACCTCCTTCTCCATATTGTGCCAGGCTTCAGGACATCTGCTATAGGGGTGGCCAAGGCGTAGGCACAGGTTGCACCTGATCATCTCGGTGCAGTCCTTGGCCATATGACCCTGACCCCGACACACTGAACATATCAAGGCTGAACAGGAAGAGCTCAAATGCCCCTTTTCTCCACAGCGGTGACACAGCTTCGGCTGACCAGGGTAGAAAATAGTCATCCTATCCCTCCCTATAAAAGCTGAGGAGGGCAGGTGACGGACAACATTCCCATCCCTGGCCAACCTGACTGTAACCGATCAACCCCCAGTCCAGATGTTACGCTCATCAAGTATTTTATCGGGCTTAGTCAATACCTCACCATAATTCTTTAACCAGACCTCTAGATCTCGAGCAGGAACACTCTCATTAGTGAGAATAATTGTGATTTTTTTCCACTGTAGACCTTTGTGAAACTGCAACTGGGGTCAGACCTTCCCATTCGGGTCTTGACCTGCACCGAGCCTCATATCGCTCCCAGAACAGGTCAAGACCTTCTGGCCTGGTGAAACTAATAGTATATTCCCGGCTCCCAGCAACATGTATTAGGGCATACAGATCGTTTGCCCCAAAACCCATCTCCAAAATCATGTCCACCACTGCACGCCGTGCTGGAGGGGTTGCACCACCTTCCCATTTAAGAATCACTACATTTCTTCTTGGACCCCCAGCAGAAGCCAGAGACCCAAGACCAGATCCCAGGGTGCTCAAGGTGGTAGGTCGCAGGGGGAAAGCCCTCTTGGGGGCGGAGCTACCAGGAGCAGAGCGTACCACCTGAGCAAATGTAGGCTTATCAGGGCCAAGGCCCCACACGGATGTTACATTAGTCTGTACATTACAATTATTATTATCTGCTGGAACGGAGTTGGTAGGACTGTCCATCACATTTGTGCTGAGAAGATTTTTATCAGTCACACAAACATTCACATTCCCATCAGGAATAATCACAGTTTCTGCTGCAATACCAGCTGTCTCCTGAAGCTGTGCTGTAGAGTCCTCAGCAGCTGTGGGGCAAACAGCTTTAGACTCAGCTAAAGGGGGGTTAATTGGCTCTGCTGAATCTTGTAGTTCATCTGCAGGAATGTCATTTTTTAAATGCAAACTTTGCTGTACTGCAGCATCAGCAGGCACAGCATTGCTACACATGGGATTAGCAGCCTGATTGTCACTGGGCACATTGTCTGTATCAGTCACATTGTTCACAAAAACAGTTTTATGCACCACATGGGGCTTGACAGGCTTTACCTTGTCAGGCATGTTATCAGTAATGTCCTCCTCATGGAACACCAACTGATCTTCCCGTATAGGAGACTCCATTGCCTGGATGGCCCTGAGCATGCCTCCTGAGTCCTGGGAAGGCATGGGGCTGCTTACCTCTCCCTGAGGGGGCAGGGGGTCTGAACTGGGGGTCTCCTCCTCCACCTCCATTTTTGTCAACCTGGCAAACCTTCTGTCATTGCAGAACTTTTCCTTAAATGGCCCATCTCTTCCTTCCACGATGGACACAATGGTCTCCTGATGTTCCACCCGGACCTTGGCCAGTTGGATCTCCGGATCCATGGACCCACGTTTCTGGCTGTGCAAGCCCTCACGCTGCCTTCTCAAGCGCTTCAGCTCCGCTCTCAGTTTATAGAGTTTGTCTCTTTCCCTATTCAGGGCTTTAATCCCGGCCACCACTCGCTCCTGAATTGCCTCTGAGCCTTCATTCTCACCAGGGGCAGAGAGATCACAAGCCATGGTTTGCACAGGAGCAGGCATGTCACCTGATGGCCCAGGAGATGGCTGGGAATTTCCAGCAGGAGAGGCCCTGCTGGCCTCCATGGCTTCCCCAGAAAGGGGCCAGGAGAGCTGGGATAGATTTCCTCACCAGTCCCCTCTCACACGGATCAGCAGCAGCTCCAGAGGCAGCCTCCTCCTGACACACCTGTGCTCCAATGATGGGTGGGACACTATTCCTCCCACTGACACCAATGATGGGACACTATTCCTCCCACTGATACCAATGATGGGGCTCTGATTGGGACATCTGATGTAAAAGGGGGCTCTGATGAAGACACCTTATGTTAAGTGGTTTTATTTTCTTTTACTTGAAATGTGGATATGATTGGCCTACTGTGACGGGCACAGCAAGGCTGCATATGATGGGCACAGTGAGGCTGCATATGATGGGCACAGTGAGGCTGCATTTGATGGGCACAGTTTTATCTAGCAGTAATGATACATAATCACCTGATAAATGGCTATTTACAGTCCTGCATTACTAACAGTTGAATTTTTTAGTTTGTTTGTGCCCCCCCCAAAAAAATATGAGCACTGCCTGCCACTGGGAAAGTGGCAGTGTCTGCATCCCTTTAGACATGATTTGCTATTGGGAGTATCTTACCAAAAATTATGTTTGTGTTGCAGGAGATGCCCAAAATCTGACTCTTCCCATGTACATAAGTATCACAGACTCCTCCCATGTACATAAGTATCACAGACTCCTCCCATGTACATAAGTATCACAGACTCCTCCCATGTACATAAGTATCACAGACTCCTCCCATGTACAGAAGTATCACAGACTCCTCCCATGTACAGAAGTATCACAGGCTCCTCCCATGTACATAAGTATCACAGGCTCCTCCCATGTACATAAGTATCACAGACTCCTCCCATGTACATAAGTATCACAGACTCCTCCCATGTACATAAGTATCACAGACACTCAGAATTGAGCTCAGGTGCCTCCTGTTTCCACTGATCATCCTCGAGATGTTTCTACAACTTGATTGGAGTCCACCTGTGGTAAATTCAGTTGATTGGACATGATTTGGAAAGGCACACATCTGTCTATAGAAGGTCCCACAGGTAACAGTGCATGTCAGAGCACAAACCAAGCCATGAAGTCCAAGGAATTGTCTGTAGACCTCGGAGACAGGATTGTATGGAGGCACAGATCTGGGAAAGGGTACAGAAACATTTCTGCACCATTGAAGGTCCCAATGAGCACAGAGGCCTCCATCATCCGTAAATAGAAGAAGTTTGGAACCACCAGGACTCTTCCTAGAGCGGGCTGCCCAGCCAAACTGAGCGATCGGGGGAGAAGGGCCTTAGTCAGGGAGATGACCAAGAACCCGATGGTCACTCTGACAGAGCTCCAGTGTTTCTCTGTGTAGAGAGGAGAACCTTCCAGAAGAACAGCCATCTCTGGGGCACTCCACCAATAAGGCCTGTATGGTAGAGTGGCCAGGCGGAAGCCACTCCTCAGTAAAACGCACATGACGGCCTGCATGGAGTTTGCCAAAAGACACCTGAAGGACTCTCAGACCATGAGAAACAAAGTTATCTGGTCTGATGAAACAAAGATTGAACTCTTTGGTCTGAATGGCAAGCGTCAGGTCTGGAGGAAACCAGGCACCGCTCATCACCTGGCCAATACCATCCCTACAGTGAAGCATGGTGGTGGCAGCATCATGCTGTGGGGATATTTTTCAGCGACAGGAACTGGGAGACTAGTCAGGATGGAGGGAAAGATGAATGCAGCAATGAACAGACATCCTTGATGAAAACCTGCTACAGAGCGCTCTGGACCTCAGACTGGGGCGAAGGTTTATTTTCCAACAGGACAACGACCCTAAGCACACAGCCAAGATAACAAAGGAGTGGCTACAGGACAACTCTGTGAATGTCCTTCAGCGGCCCAGCCAGAGCCCAGACTTGAACCCAATTGAACATCTCTGGAGAGATCTGAAAATGGCTGTGCACCGTCGCTCCCCATCCAACCTGATGGAGCTTGAGAGGTCCTGCAAAGAAGAATGGGAGAAACAGACTAAAAATATTATTATTATTATTATTATACAAGATTTATATAGCGCCAACAGTTTACTCAGCGCTTTACAATGTATAAGGGGGACAACACAATTACAGTACAGTTCAATACAAAAGGTACAGGAGGGCCCGACTCGTAGAGCTTACATTCTAAAGGGAGGGGGGGTGGTACAAAAGGTAATAGCTGCAAAGAATGATTTGATGGGGGTGGCTCAGGGGCAGTTATGTGGGTGTGGGATAGGCTTCCCTGAATAAATGAGTTTTCAGGGATCTCCTAAAGGTGGACAGGGTAGGGGCTGATCAGACATACTGGGGCAGGGAATTCCAGAGGATGGGAGAGGCTCTGGAGAAGTCCCGAAGGTGATCATGGGAGGAGGTAACAAGGGAGCTAGAGAGCAGCAGGTCCTGGGAGGAGCGGAGGGGACGATTTGGGCGATATCTGCAGATGAGGTTGGTGATGTAGATGGGGGCGATGTTGTGAATGGCCTTGTATGTTGTGGTTAGCATTTTGAATTTTACACGGTGGGGTAGGGGAAGCCAGTGAAGGGATTGGCAGAGAGGAGCAGCAGTCTAGCAGCAGCATTCATAATAGACTGAAGGGGGGATAGCCTGCTTAAGGGTAGGCCATTAAGGAGAGAGTTGCAGTAGTCGAGGCGGGAAATAATCAAGGCTTGAATAAGTTGCTTTGTGGTGTCATTAGTCAGGAAGGGTCGAATTCTGGAGATGTTGCGGAGGTTAAGGCGGCAGGATTTAGCCAGTGATTGGATATGGGGGCTGAAGGAGAGGTCAGAGTCAAGGATTACACCCAACACCCTGCCATGTGTGGAGGGACCAATGGTTGTGCTGTTGATATTAATGGTAAAGTCACAGGAGGGGGACCGGGAAGGAGGAAATATAACAAGCTCAGTTTTAGAAAGATTAAGTTTGAGGAAGTGGTGTGACATCCATACCGATATGTCATTCAGCAAGTTTGAGATCCGTGAGGAGATCGAGGGGGGTGAGTTGAGGAGTGGCGAGATAGATCTGGGTGTCATCGGCATAGAGGTGGTATTGGAAGCCATGGGAGGTTATCAACTGGCCCAGGGAAGAGGTATAGAGTCAGAAAAGTAGAGGCCCAAGGACGGAGCCTTGGACTACCCCAACAGAAAGAGGAAGGGGAGCGGAGGAGATGGAGTTGTAAGTGACACTGAAAGTGCGCTGAGATAGGTAGGAGGTGAACCAGGATAAAGCAGAATCATGGAGGCCAAGGGAGTGTAATTTGCTGAGGAGGAGCAGGTGGTCAACTGTGTCAAAGGCAGCAGAGAGGTCTATAAAAGTATGAGTATGGAGTAGTGTCCATTGGTTTTGGCAGTTATTAGGTCATTGGTGAGTTTTAGTAGGGCAGTTTCAGTAGAATGTTGTGGGCGGAAGCCAGACTGTAGATGGTCGAGAAGGTTGTTGTCCGTGAGGTAGCGACTCATTTGGCCATGAATAAGGCGTTCGATGAGCTTGGAGGCAAACGGGAGTAGGGAGATGGGTCTTAAGTTATTCAAACAGGTGGGGTCTAGTGAGGGTTTTTTGAGTATGGGGATAACCAGTGCATGTTTGAGCGGGGAAGGAAAGGTGCCTGAGGAGAGGGAGAGGTTGAAGATGTGGGTTAGGGAGTTGAGGATAGAGTGGGAAGGTGGTCGCAGTAATTGAGAGGGGACAGGGTCCAGGGGACAGGTAATGAGGTGGGCCATGGAGAGGAATTTATCAACTTGTTCTGTGGTAACTGGGCAAAAGGAGGATAAAAATAGGTGTGCCAAGCTTGTAGCATCATACTCAAAAAGACTTCAGGCTGTAATTGGTGCCAAAGGAGCTTCACCAAAGTATTGAGCAAAGGCTGTGATACTTATGTACATGGGAGGAGCCTGTGATACTTATGTACATGGGAGGAGCCTGTGATACTTATGTACATGGGAGGAGTCTGTGATACTTATGTACGTGGGAGGAGCCTGTGATACTTATGTACATGGGAGGAGTCTGTGATACTTATGTACATGGGAGGAGCCTGCGATACTTATGTACATGGGAGGAGCCTGCGATACTTATGTACATGGGAGGAGTCTGTGATACTTATGTACATGGGAGGAGCCTGTGATATTTATGTACATGGGAGGAGCCTGTGATACTTATGTACATGGGAGGAGCCTGTGATACTTATGTACATGGGAGGAGTCTGTGATACTTATGTACATGGGAGGAGCCTGCGATACTTATGTACATGGGAGGAGCCTGCGATACTTATGTACATGGGAGGAGTCTGTGATACTTATGTACATGGGAGGAGCCTGTGATATTTATGTACATGGGAGGAGCCTGTGATACTTATGTACATGGGAGGAGCCTGTGATATTTATGTACATGGGAGGAGCCTGTGATACTTATGTACATGGTAGGAGCCTGTGATATTTATGTACATGGGAGGAGCCTGTGATACTTATGTACATGGGAGGAGTCTGTGATACTTATGTACATGGGAGGAGTCTGTGATACTTATGTACATGGGAGGAGCCTGTGATATTTATGTACATGGGAGGAGCCTGTGATACTTATGTACATGGGAGGAGCCTGTGATACTTATGTACATGGGAGGAGTCTGTGATACTTATGTACATGGGAGGAGCCTGCGATACTTATGTACATGGGAGGAGCCTGCGATACTTATGTACATGGGAGGAGTCTGTGATACTTATGTACATGGGAGGAGCCTGTGATATTTATGTACATGGGAGGAGCCTGTGATACTTATGTACATGGGAGGAGCCTGTGATACTTATGTACATGGGAGGAGTCTGTGATACTTATGTACATGGGAGGAGCCTGCGATACTTATGTACATGGGAGGAGCCTGCGATACTTATGTACATGGGAGGAGTCTGTGATACTTATGTACATGGGAGGAGCCTGTGATATTTATGTACATGGGAGGAGCCTGTGATACTTATGTACATGGGAGGAGCCTGTGATATTTATGTACATGGGAGGAGCCTGTGATACTTATGTACATGGTAGGAGCCTGTGATATTTATGTACATGGGAGGAGCCTGTGATACTTATGTACATGGGAGGAGTCTGTGATACTTATGTACATGGGAGGAGTCTGTGATACTTATGTACATGGGAGGAGCCTGTGATATTTATGTACATGGGAGGAGTCTGCGATACTTATGTACATGGGAGGAGCCTGCGATACTTATGGGAGGAGCCTGCGATACTTATGTACATGGGAGGAGCCTGCGATACTTATGTACATGGGAGGAGTCTGTGATACTTATGTACATGGGAGGAGTACATGTGAGGAGCCTGTGATACTTATGTACATGGGAGGGGCCTGTGATTCTTATGTACACGGGAGGAGCCTGTGATACTTATGTACATGGGAGGAGTCTGTGATACTTATGTACACATCGAGGAGCCTGTGATACTTATGTACATGGGAGGAGCCTGTGATACTTATGTACATGGGAGGAGTCTGTGATACTTATGTACATGGGAGGAGTACATGGGAGGAGCCTGTGATACTTATGTACATGGGAGGGGCCTGTGATTCTTATGTACACGGGAGGAGCCTGTGATACTTATGTACATGGGAGGAGTCTGTGATACTTATGTACATGGGAGGAGCCTGTGATACTTATGTACATGGAAGGAGTCTGTGATACTTATGTACATGGGAGGAGTCTGTGATACTTATGTACATGGAAGGAGCCTGTGATACTTATGTACATGGGAGGAGCCTGTGATAAATATGTACATGGGAGGAGCCTGAGATACTTATGTACATGGGAGGAGTCTGTGATAAATATGTACATGGGATTTTTAATTTTTTTATTTTTAATACATTTGCAAACATTTCAAACAAACTTCTTTCACGTTGTCATTATGGGGGATTGTTTGTAGAATTTTGTAACATAGCAAAATGTAGAAAAAGTGAAGCGCTGTGAATACTTTCCGGATGCACTGTATTTTACCCTTTAAGTGTATTTATTTCTGAATATCTTGCTTTCCATAAACGGTTGCGCTAATATTGCATGGCATATAAAATTGCAACAGCCACCATTTTGTTCTCCAGGGCCTCTGTTTCCAGAAATTACATAGTTTGGGGGTTCTAAGTAACTTTCTAGCAGAAAATTTTTAATTTTACATGTTTACAAAAATTTTAATATTGCCTCGGTAGCCAAGGGATTAAATACGGCCTGGTGGCAATTTGTTACCTGTGCGGTCTTCGATCGGCTGGAGTCTTTGTAAAAAAAAAAAGGAGGGGGGGGAGGGTATCAAAGCTTTATAAATATTGGATATAAATAAGGATGCAGGCGTCCAATGAGTGCAGCAAAGATGACGATCGTCTTCCACATTCCGAATTTCGCATGACAGAACGGTTCAGCGTGCGCTGGAATTCGCTCGGCTGGCTTGTCAGCAGGTGTACATCTATGGGGGAGGGGAGTAGATTAACCCGAGCGTTCGCTCCTGTTGGCATAAACACCATTATTAGTGATTTCATTATTATTTCTGCTCTAAATTACCAGCTTCATGTAGCCGTTTATTTTAATTACCGGGTTTACACGGCTTAATTACTGTTTGTGTTTTCAGTCTACTGGAAATCTGATTGGTGCCAGAGTCAGCGTTCCAACCTCACCGCCGAGACTTCCGTCTGATCGTTCCGGACATCATCCGCTGGCGTCGTGTTCCATCGTCTTCAGTGATAAGGATGGAAGACGGGATCTGCCGTGTGTGGGGGAGGCGGGACCGAAAACCCGACATCTCTGCTGTATACAAAGAATATAATACCGAATCACAACCAACTTTGAAAGAAAAGTATCGATTGTATGATCTGTATGGGGGCTCCAAACTTTTCAGTATGAGGGCCACTTATATCCAGGAGTGCCCAGCAGAGTCCCCCCTTATATCCAGGAGTGCCTGGCAGAGTCCCCCCTTATATCCAGGAGTGCCCAGCAGAGTCCCCCTTATATCCAGGAGTGCCCGGCAGAGTCCCCCCTTATATCCAGGAGTGCCGGGCAGAGTCCCCCCTTATATCCAGGAGTGCCCAGCAGAGTCCCCCCTTATATCCAGGAGTGCCCAGCAGAGTCCCCCCTTATATCCAGGAGTGCCCAGCAGAGTCCCCCCTTATATCCAGGAGTGCCCAGCAGAGTCCCCCCTTATATCCAGGAGTGCCCAGCAGAGTCCCCCCTTATATCCAGGAGTGCCCAGCAGAGTCCCCCCTTATATCCAGGAGTGCCCAGCAGAGTCCCCCCTTATATCCAGGAGTGCCCAGCAGAGTCCCCCCTTATATCCAGGAGTGCCCGGCTGAGTCCCCCCTTATATCCAGAAGTGCCCAGCAGAGTCCTCCCTTATATCCAGCAGTGCCTGGCAGAGTCCCCCCTTATATCCAGGAGGGCCCAGCAGAGTCCCCCCTTATATCCAGGAGTGCCCGGCAGAATCCCCCCTTATATCCAGAAGTGCCCAGCAGAGTCCTCCCTTATATCCAGCAGTGCCTGGCAGAGTCCCCTCTTATATCCAGGAGTGCCCAGTAGAGTCCCCCCTTATATCCAGGAGTGCCGGGCAGATTCCCCCCTTATATCCAGGAGTGCCCGGCAGAGTCCCCCCTTATATCCAGGAGTGCCCAGCAGAGTCCCCCCTTATATCCAGGAGTGCCCGGCAGAGTCCCCCCTTATATCCAGGAGTGCCAAGTAGAGTCCCCCCTTATATCCAGGAGTGCCGGGCAGATTCCCCCCTTATATCCAGGAGTGCCGGGCAGAGTCCCCCTTATATCCAGGAGTGCCCGGCAGAGTCCCCCCTTATATCCAGGAGTGCCCAGCAGAGTCCCCCCTTATATCCAGGAGTGCCCAGCAGAGTCCCCCCTTATATCCAGGAGTGCCTGGCAGAGTCCCCCCTTATATCCAGGAGTGCCCTGCAGAGTCCTCCCTTATATCCAGGAGGGCCGGGCAGAGTCCCCCTTATATCCAGGAGTGCCCGGCAGAGTCCCCCCTTATATCCAGGAGTGCCGGGCAGAGTCCCCCCTTATATCCAGGAGTGCCGGGCAGAGTCCCCCTTATATCCAGGAGTGCCCGGCAGAGTCCCCCCTTATATCCAGGAGTGCCGGGCAGAGTCCCCCCTTATATCCAGGAGTGCCCAGCAGAGTCCCCCCTTATATCCAGGAGTGCCCGGCTGAGTCCCCCCTTATATCCAGAAGTGCCCAGCAGAGTCCTCCCTTATATCCAGCAGTGCCTGGCAGAGTCCCCCCTTATATCCAGGAGGGCCCAGCAGAGTCCCCCCTTATATCCAGGAGTGCCCGGCAGAATCCCCCCTTATATCCAGAAGTGCCCAGCAGAGTCCTCCCTTATATCCAGCAGTGCCTGGCAGAGTCCCCTCTTATATCCAGGAGTGCCCAGTAGAGTCCCCCCTTATATCCAGGAGTGCCGGGCAGATTCCCCCCTTATATCCAGGAGTGCCCGGCAGAGTCCCCCCTTATATCCAGGAGTGCCCAGCAGAGTCCCCCCTTATATCCAGGAGTGCCCGGCAGAGTCCCCCCTTATATCCAGGAGTGCCAAGTAGAGTCCCCCCTTATATCCAGGAGTGCCGGGCAGATTCCCCCCTTATATCCAGGAGTGCCGGGCAGAGTCCCCCTTATATCCAGGAGTGCCCGGCAGAGTCCCCCCTTATATCCAGGAGTGCCCAGCAGAGTCCCCCCTTATATCCAGGAGTGCCTGGCAGAGTCCCCCCTTATATCCAGGAGTGCCCTGCAGAGTCCTCCCTTATATCCAGGAGGGCCGGGCAGAGTCCCCCTTATATCCAGGAGTGCCCGGCAGAGTCCCCCCTTATATCCAGGAGTGCCGGGCAGAGTCCCCCCTTATATCCAGGAGTGCCGGGCAGAGTCCCCCTTATATCCAGGAGTGCCGGGCAGAGTCCCCCCTTATATCCAGGAGTGCCTGGCAGAGTCCTCCCTTATATCCAGGAGTGCCTGGCAGAGTCCTCCCTTATATCCAGGAGTGCCCTGCAGAGTCTCCCCTTATATCCAGGAGTGCCGGGCAGAGTCCCCCCTTGTATCCAGGAGTGCCCGGCAGAGTCCTCCCTTATATACAGGAGTGCCCAGCAGAGTCCTCCCTTATATGCAGGAGGGCCCGACAAAGTCCCCCCATGCTGCTTCCTATGTCCCTTTTAACTCTGGCATTCTCTTACTGCTGCAACTCCAGCATCGCAACATTGAAAACTGTTTTCCTGTTTCTTTAACTCTGGTATGCTCCTTTGCTTGACCATCTGTAGACTGTAGATCTGTAGACTGTCCACATTGCTTTGCTATTTTTGTTTCCTCCCTATCTCTTTCCTAAATTATGGCCTTTTTTTTATCTTTATTAGCTGTCTGTTTTCTAAAGTGAGAATTTTGCTTTGCATAGCCAGCCCTATATTATTAACTCCTTGACTAGCAATTAGAAGCACACAACCTCCTATCCCAAGCAATATATAACTAAGCATCTCTTGGGAAAGGCACGTTTGCAGATGGGGTTCTTTCTCAAAGTGGGGGTATTTCTATAAGTGGGAGCACTTCTGACTCTGCACTTCAGCGAATGCAGAAAGCGAAGGGACACAAGAAAACACCTTGAAAAATACCACACAGACTACAAGAGACCTTATTTACACCCTTCAGCTCTTCCTCCCCCTTTTAAAATGCACTCTTTACCACTACTTCTGACAGTTGTGTCCTCTATCCTTAAACTAAGCCTCCTGCACACCTCTCCTCCACCCCATAGTATATATATATATCACCCTCACTTCTGTCCTCCCCTTATTACTGCACCCACCAACTCCCTTTCTCTTGCGCCCTTTGGAATGCCCGCTCTGCCTGTAACAAACTCACCTCTCTCCACAATCTCTTTATCGCTAACTCATTTAATCTATTCGCCATTACGGAAACCTGGCTTCATGAATCTGACACTGCGTCTTCTGCTGCCCTATCCCACGGTGGTCTTCTTTGGACTCACTCCCCCAGACCCAGGGGACGCAAAGGAGGGGGTGTTGGAATCCTTTTAGCTCCACATAGCACCTTTCAGGTACTTCACCCACCTCCCTCTCTGTCACTCTCCTCATTTGAGGCGCACTGCATTCGTCTCTTCTCCCCAGTTTCTCAAGAATAGCTGTGATCTACAGGCCCCCTGGACCAGTATCAACCTTTCTTGATGACTTCTCTGCCTGGCTACCCTACTTTCTCTCTTCTGAAATCCGCACAATCATTCTCGGGGACTTCAATATCAGTGGCGTCTCCAGCTTTCATATTTAGGGGGGGCACATGGGGGGACAGGGACAAAAATAGGGGGGCAATATAAAATGCAATATATATATATATATATATATATATATATATATATATATATATATATATATATATATATATATATTATCTATCCTGGGGCCCTTTACCCCTTTACTACGATCCCACAATGGCCCTTTCACATGTTCTGCAGTGAGCTCCCTTCCTACTGGGCCCCCCCCAGGGTGACAGAGAACAAGAGATATATGTCACCAGCATACCAAGAAAATATAAGGGTCCAAAGCAGTGGGAGAACTATCAGGGTTGCAAAGGTTGTCTTGCCACCGGGCCCTGGTGTTCTGCCACTGTGGGGTTCCTCAGCCTCCTCTTGCTGTCCTGCCCCTGCTATTGACTGCTCTGGTCTGGCATTTCTTGGAATTTACAGGCTCGTTCTCCTGTCCTAAGGACGGGAGAAATCAGTCTGTTTTTTCAGTAACTGAGAGTCCAGGTGGAGTCCTTCCTGCAACTCGCTCTTCTCCCTGCCAATGAGGATGCAGGGGAAGGAGCAGATCGGGCGGCCGTGGTTGTGTGAGCGCTTGCATTATGCAGTGTCAGCGAGCAGAGGGAGGGGGGAGGAATCACCCACAGGAGCTGACTGGGGACGTTCTCCCTCTCAATAGAGACTGTGTTACCCCAGCGGTGGCCTGAGTAAGATGCGGCACATCCGATATGAATACAAACAAAAAGAAATTGCCTTTTTGTAAAAAAAAAAAAAAATTTTTTTTTTTGGGGGGGGCACATGGTGGGGCCCAGCATAATGTTGGGGAAGTCAGGGCCCCCTCTGCCCCCCCCCCTAGGGTCGCCATTGTTCAATATCCCTACCAATAATAACAATCCTGCTACTTCCAAACTTCTCAGTCTAACCTCCTCCTTTCACCTGAAGCAGTGGATACATGCTCCTACACTCTCTGAAGGCAATACCCTAGACCTCGTCTTTTCCCACATATGCACTCCGTGCAACCTCTCCAACTATCCATTCCCTCTCTCTGATCACTACCTTATTAGATTCAGTCTCCCCCTCTCCTCCACCTCCTCTCCCTCGAAATACCTAATGGTTACCAGTAGAAACCTACGTCATCTCAACCCTTCTCTTCTCTACTGTGCGACTGACCACCTCTATGACAAAATCTCACCCTTGTCCTGCACCGACCTAGCCACTTCTGTCTACAACACTTCACTTCTAGCCTCACTGGACACACTGGCCCCACTCACTACACAAAAAATCAGACCCAGTCCCCTTCAAATGAGCTTTATTTAGAAATAGGTGGCCACCTATACCTCCTCCAGACATTAGGTCTTTTTAATGTTAATTGGGAAATAGGGTTGTTTAGTGACATCTATTTAATATGTAGTATTTTTCAATTTTTTTGGATAGTTGTTAATAAAAATTTATACCTTCATCACTGACTTGTCCTCATGGAAGAGTGTCTTTGTGGTTTTCACGAATTGTTTTATATGTTTACATATAACTCAGAGGACAACTAAGCTCTGGTGTCTCTGATTTTTATTCACAATCCGAGATACCGAACTTTGACGGTGTGATAGTCTGTTTTAAATAATCCCCATTGAAAGGTTCAGGCCAAGGTACGGCCATTACATTTCCTGGAGGGACTACAGGCATTGGTATGTTGGAGTAGTTGAGATTTCCTTTTGGCATTGTGCCTTTCCCTTTTTTTGGCCAGTCCCCTTCAACCCTGGCAAACAGATGACACCAGAAGTCTGAAAAAGCACAGCTGTGCTCTTGAGCACCTGTGGCGTAAGACAAAGTCCCAGAAAGATTTCAGCCAATATAAATCTGCCCTCCAAAAATACAATTCCAGCCTCCTCACTGCCAAGCAGACCGATTTAATCTCTCTCATTAAAAACGTATCATCCCGTCCCCGTCAACTCTTCTCTACCTTCAACTCTCTACTTCGTCCTCCACTGCCTCCACCCACCAACTCACTCACAGCCCAGGAGATCGCCTATCACTTCAAACAGAATATTGATACAATTTGTGAGGAGATCTATACTGTTCAGATACCCTCCACACTTTACACCTCATGCCCACAGGTACAATCATTACTTCCCTCTTTCAACCCCACCACTATAGATGAGGTTGCTAAATTAATTGCTAACGTCCATCTTACCACTTGCCCTCTGGATCCTGTTCCCTCTCAAATGCTACATTCACCCTCTAGCTCTATTCTACACTCTCTAACCCACATCTTCAATCTCTCCCTCTTCTGGCATCTTCCCCAACTCTTTAAAACATGCACTTGTCAGCCCCATACTTAAAAAGTCCCTCACTGGACCCATCCAAACTTAACAACCTACGCCCCATCTCCTTGCTCCCTTTTTTATCCTAACTCCTCGAACGTCTGGTCTACAACAGACTGAGCGACCTCCTTGCTGATAATAGCCTTCTTGGTCCCCTTCAGTCTGGATTTCGTCCTCAACATTCCATAGAAACCGCTCTCCTAAAACTAACAAACGATCTACTAACGGGCAAAACTAAGGGACACTATTCTCTACTCCTACCTGGACCTCTCTGCTGCCTTTGATACGATTAACCACCCCCTCCTCCTCAAAAAACTCCATGCCTTTGTTCTCCGTGAATGTACTCTTCGCTGGTTCTCTTCTTACCTATCCAACCACACCTTTAGTGTTACTTACAATTCTACTTCCGCCTCTCCTCTTCCTTTCTCTCGGTGGGGGTCCCCCAAGGTTCTGTTCTTGGACCTCTCCTATTTTCAATCTACACCTCCTCCCTGGGTCAGCTGATAGCCTCCCACGGCTTCGAATACCAACTCTATGCTGACACCCAAATCTACTTCTCTACCCCTTAACTCACTCTTCACGTATCACTAATTTACTATCAGATATATCAGTCTGGATGTCACATCACTTCCTCAAACTTAATCTGTCCAAAACCAAACTTACCATTTTTTCTCCCCTACATGCCTCTTCCCCTGATCTATCTCTCAAAATCGATGGCACAACTATCAGTCCATCCCCACATGCCAAGGTCCTAGGAGTAGTCCTGGACTCTAAACTCTCCTTTAAGCCCCACGTCCAATCACTGTCCAAATCCTGCCGCCTCAACCCCTGCAACATCTCCAAAATACGCCCCTTTCTAACCAATGACACAACAACGCTCTTAATTCACTCGTTGGTCATCTCTCGCCTCAATTATTGCAATTCCCTCCTCATTGGCTTACCTCTACATAGTCTATCCCCCCTTCAATCTATCATGAATGCTGCTGCCAGACTCATCCACCTTACCAACAGCTCTGTCTCTACTACTCCTCTCTGTCAATCCCTCCACTGGCTTCCGCTCACCCAACAAATTAAATTCAAAATACTAACAACTACCTACAAAGCCATCCACAACTCTGCCCCCAGCTACATCACTGACCTACATAAGTAGTCTCAAAATACCATTCTAATTGTTCTCTTCGTTCTTCTCAAGACCTCCTGCTCTTTAGCTCTCTCATCACCTCCTCCCATGCTCATCTCCAGGACTTTTCCTGAGCCTCTCCAAGCCTATGGAACTCCTCACCCCAATCTGTCCATCTATCTCCTACTCTATTAGCTTTTAGATGATCCCTGAAACCCTTCTCTTCAGAGAAGCCTACCCTACCCACACCTAACAACTGTATTTTCATTTTGTCCATCTGATCATCCCCCACAGCTACTACCTTTTGCTCCACTTGACCATCCCTTCTAGATTGTAAGCTCTCGGATCCCTCCTGTATTGAATTGTATTGTAATTTTACTGTCTTTCCCCATGTTGTAAAACTCTGCGCAAACTGTTGGCACTATATAAATCCTGAATAATAATAATATCCATGAGCGCCCAGCAGAATTCCCCCCATATATCCAGGAGTGCTTGGCAGAGCCCTCCCTTATATCCAAGAGGGCCTGGCAGAGTCCCCCCATATATCCAGGAGGGCCTGGCAGAGTCCTTCTTTATATCCAGGAGGGTCTGGCAGAGTTTCCCCTTATATCCAGGAGTGTCCTGCAGAGTTTCCCCTTATATCCAGGAGGGCCCAACAGAGTCCCCCCTTCTATCCAGGAGTGCCTGGAAGTCCCCCCCCCCCCTTGAATCCAGAAGCACCCGGCAGCCCTTGAATCCAGTAGTGCCAAAGTCCCCTCTTGCACCCAGGAGGGCCCAAAGGTTCTTGCATCCAGGGGTGCCAGGCAGAGTTCTCCTTTTACATCCAGAAGTGCCTGGTAGAGTTCTCCCTAGGTCCGCTTGTACTTAGTGGTGCTGCTCCAAGCTAAAATGTAAAGTCCTTTTGGTGCTCAGGATTGTAGGGATGCCGGTGTGAAGAGACACTCATCTCTTGAGAAGTGAGACTAAAGTGGCCTCCATGATTAAGTCCATCCTCGAGAGTGAGCTCCGGGGGGCGGCAGGGTCATCTTTAACACAGGGCAAAAGGGGCAGCTGATCTGGGACCAGTCATTGTTGTGGGGCCCAAAGCAGCTGCCCCTTGAGCCCACACTGCCCACAAATAGTTAATAAGTGGATTCGAAAGGGCCCAAGATGTTTACCCAGGGTCCAATCAGTATTAAAGACGGCCCTGGTGGGCTGAGTAAAACGTGTTGGGAGTATTGCCTGGGTCCAGGCTGAGACTGCCACTCACTATTATACAGCAGGTCTTGACTTAATGTGCGATTCTCGGGAAGCCTAGTCACCCTCTGTGATTAAGCCCACAGTGGCCGCAGTAAAACGGGTCACTGGGTGTGGTCTGAGGAGCGGTATTGACCTAGGCTTTTTACATGTACACATTCCAACTGGGTAAAGAGGCCTCTATGATTAAGCCCCATGGTGGCCAGGGTGAAATGTATCAGTGGGAGTGGTTGGAGGAGTTGCATTGACCTAGGCTTTCACATGTACCTATTCCAACTGGGTAAAGAGGCCTCTATAATTAGGCCCTTGGTGGCCAGGGTGAAATGTGTCAGTGGGGATGGTCTGAGGAGCGGCATTGACCCAGGCTTTCACATATACACATTCCAACTAGGTAAAGAGGCGTCTGTGATTAAGCCCTTGGTGGCCAGTGTGAAATGCGTCAGTGCGTGTGGTCTGAGGAGTGGCATTGACCAAGGCTTTCACATATACACATTCCAACTAAGCAAAGAGGCCTCTATGATTACGCCCCATGGTGGCCAGGGTGAAATGTGTCAGTGGACGTGGCACTGAGGAGCGGCATTGACCAAGGCTTTCACATATACACATTCCAACTAGGTAAAGAGGCCTCTATGATTGCGCCCCACGACGGTGGCCAGGGTGAAATGCGTCAGTGGGCGTGGTCTGAGGAGCAGCATCGACTGAGGCTTTCACATATACACTTTCCAACTAGGTAAAGAGGCCTCTATGATTACGCCCCACGGTGGCCAGGGTGAAATGCATCAGTGGGCGTGGTCTGAGGAGCGGCATCGGCTGAGGCTTTCACATATACACATTCCAACTAGGTAAAGAGACCTCTATGATTACGCCCCATGGTGGCCAGGGTGAAATGTGTCAGTGAGTGTAGTCTGAGGAGTGGCATTGACCAAGGCTTTCACATATACACATTCCAATTAGGTAAAGAGGCCTCTATGATTACGCTCCATGGTGGCCAGGGTGAAATGCATCAGTGGGCGTGGTCTGAGGAGCTGCATTGGCTGAGGCTTTCACATATACACATTCCAACTGGATAAAGAGGCCTCTATGATTAAGCCCTTGGTGGCCAGGGGGAAATGCGTTAGTGGACATGGCACTGAGGAGCGACATTGACCGAGGCTTTCACATATACACATTCCAACTAGGTAAAGAGGCCTCTATGATTGCGCCCCACGACGGTGGCCAGGGTGAAATGCGTCAGTGGGCATGGTCTGAGGAGCGGCATCGACTGAGGCTTTCACATATACACTTTCCAACTAGGTAAAGAGGCCTCTATGACTGCGCCCCACGGCGCTGGCCAGGGTGAAATGCGTCAGTGGGCGTGGTCTGAGGAGCGGCATCGACTGAGGCTTCCACATATACACTTTCCAACTAGGATCAGCTTAGGTGGGCGGCAGTTTCCTGCTTTGTACAAAGTAACGTTATTATAAATTGCAAATTGTCTTCTGTATAAAAATATTGCCTGGGAACACGTGTTGGTTGAACTGGATGGACTTGTGTCTTTTGTCAACCAGATGAACTATGTAACTATGTAACTACTGAATGTAACATTGTCCGGTTCTTTCAGCATCGCAATTGATGTTCCTTCCCGGCGTTTGATTACCAGCGAAGGCCGACGTAGCGCTTTATTCGGTGGTTTATTTCTTTACATGGTCGTGTGTACTGCGGCATTTTATTTTTCACATAAACTCTTGTCACCGTCTACACCAGCGGAAGAGACGAGCAAACACCTTTTGTCTCCAAGGGTTCCATGTGTGACTGTCAGGATTATGAAAGATTGTTTATGTTCTCTGGCGTGAAATGAGGAGAGCATGCGGAAGAGAGGAGAGAAACCGTCGACACGCCGAGAGAGCGAGAGAGAGAGAGAGAGAAGGTATCCTTCCAGGATGACAGCAAGGCATTCATTCTGCATGGTACAGCAAACAAAGAGTGCGACAAGGCCCATAAATCATACCGCCGAGATGCTGTACCTACTGTTTGTAACATTGCCACGCAAACAAAACACCTCCAACACCAGAACATTTATCTCTCCCTTTGTTCTGTTCTTGGTTCCCCTCTCGAGCTGTCTCCGGCTCTCTCTCCCGCTCTCTCTTGCATTCATATAAACACAATCTTCTCACTTGTCCTGGCCTCTCATATCCACTAGTCCTCCGTGTCCATCATTGTCACTGGGAATAAGGCTGATGTGGCGTGCTTTGATGGGCGACCTGACATCTTTAGGACTATGCATGAGAACGCACTGTGGAAATCACACAAGCGCAGAGCCCTCTCCGTGTCTGTCCAGATGATTTGCATTATCAGCTTCATTAGTGTGACCCCATTAGAAGTCCGAGCCACCCTCTCCTTTGCTTTTACGTGGGATCATCGCTGGAGAACTGGCATGTTGTTTGTAAGAATATGACAATCATAAAGTGCATCTGTCACTCGATATGAACATTGGAGGATTAATAGTATGGAAAGAGCTCATCGCGTAGCGTGCATGCTTTTGTTTTAGAAATGCTGACTTTTTTTCCTTCTTCGGGGGCGTTATTAGAGGCAGCAAAGTTCTTCTTTATAAAAGGGAACACCTATCCACCTTTTAGCAAGACCCCCCTCAAGGGTATATGTGGGTGGGGTGCAGCGTGGTGGGCCCAATAATAATTCCCACAGTCAGGTGCCGTGAAGAACTTGCATTCAGGTAATGCAGTAACAGTTCATGACTGGGGTAGTTCAGATAACCTACTGCCCCAACCAATTATGCACCTGCCAACACCCCCCCCCCTTTTCTCCCCAGTAAGGACACTGACACTGTGTTGGATTTAAATGGCCGCTTGGGCTTTTATTAACTCAAAACATATTTAAACATAAACCTTCTTAAATGCTCCAGCTCTAATATGAATAAATGATTACAGGTCCTTGAGGACACCATCTTCCAAACTTTTGGAATCTGTGGTACCTCTTAAGTTAGATTCTGTCCCCAGCCGCAAACACCGTCTCGGGGACTTACTAACCGACCACAGACCCCTACTACCTTGCTACCCGGTAGTCTAGACTGAACTACACAAACTAGGAGGACTCCATACATGAGACGGGTCCCGCCGTTTTAACAAATACCTAATTTTTTAAACCCTCGTCAAGGACACCAATTGCCACACCTTTTGCATGAAGTACCTCCAAACTTCTCCACTAGGGCGGGGGGGCGGGACGTTCCACCACTGACTATCCACCTGCAACTGATGCCTCCACGTTCCTCCCTTCACTAATTATCCAGCTCCTCCCTATCCTGCACTAAACTCCTCAAATCAGGTAAGGGCCAGTTTATTTTATGTGAACAGTGCCAAGCCCTTTTTTTTTTTTTTGGATGGAGACACCATGATTTCAGCTATACCCTTGATGTTTAGAAAGTGTCTCGAAGAGTGGAGATCGGAATGCGACTCTCATTCATCTATTAGCTACAATGGTGAGACAGGAGGGGCTTCTTTGAGCCAGCACCTGGTTTATCCATGGACAGGTGAGAGAAGCAAGTCTGGAGCATTGCTTTGGGTTTGGGATGTTTCACCAGTCACCAGCTTGTTACGGTTTATCTGCCACCTACCTCAATATTTGCCTAATCTAAGGTTATGCCTTTGCCTTTACAATGGCTGCCCCGACCACAGTTTATACACAGACTACGCTCATGTGTGGCTACTTCTGTTATCTGTTTGCAAGTCAGGTGTCACCAGGTGGGGAACTGTGTGCCATGGCCTGGGAACATAAGGCCGCCAAACCCATACCTCTTATTAGTAGTTCCTAGTGTAGACCATACTATATGTTACTTAGGCTCAGTGTCATAGGATAGATCACACTACCTGTTGGAGACACAGAGAGTCCACATTCCCCATGACCTGGGAACACAAGTCAGCCAAACCCATTCCTCTTGTTGGGAGTTTCCACTGTAGACCAAATATTCCTTAGACTTTGCGTCATCTAATAGTCCACACTACACGGTTCACATCTCCTCCACTACAAGTCACCTGAAACCAAATGCCTGAAGCTCAAAAAAGTTCTGGAGCTTTTTTTTTTTTTTTCTGCTCGAGTCGGCAGATTGTTGCATTTTGTAGACATTTTTTGCTCCAAAAAAATGCATGGAAATGCGTGGTTTGACCATTTTTTTTTGTTTTTTCTGCTCAAATGCAATCATTAGATAAAAATGAATAATAATTAATAAAAAAAAATACATAAATAAATTATAAACATCATAAATAAATAAACAATAAATGAATAAATTAATAAAATAAATAAAATAAATAAATAATAATGAAAATAAATAATGAAAATAACACTAACCCTGATATTAACCCCTAACCCTAATACTAACCCCTAACATCTAACCGTAATCCTAACCCCTAACCTAACAACATGAATGAATAAATAATAAGAAAATAAATAAACAATAATAAGAAAAACCTTTAACCCCTTACAAAAAAAGTAAAAAATTAATAAATAAATAATAATAAATAAAAGCGGATGAAAAAAGCTGAAAAACATAGCAACAAATGATGATGATAGTTTTCTCTATTGGGCAATAAATAATAAATAATAATACTAAATAATAAGAAGAAAATAAATAAACAATAATAAGAAAAACCTTTCACCCCTAACCTTTTACCCCTTACGAAAAAAGTAAAAAATTAATAAATCAATAATAATTAATAAAATCGGATGAAAAAAGCTGAAAAACATAGCAACAAATGATGATGATGATAATTTTCTCTATTGGCCAATAAAAAAATCTCCAAAGCTCGAAAATGCTTTAAAAACACTGTACAAAAACACTCAGAAAGGAGCATACAATCGCCAGAGAAACGCGGCGCTCAGGTGTGAATGTGTCAGGGCTGGGCTCAGTCTTTCCTTCTCAGAGCTCTGTGCTCAGTTGTCAGTTAATTGCCAGTACTCTTCTTTCCACAGTGAATCACCTGGTCTTCATTTCCTGCTCGTCAGCTAGACCTGCTGGCTATTTAAACTGCCTGGATCAGATCTCCTGTGCCTTCGCCTGGTCAACATATCCGAATACTCTCTGCTGTGTTTTTCTGTTAAAGACTTTTGCCTGGCTGACTTCCCTTCTGGTTCCTGATCCTGTTTACTGCCTCTACTGCGCTGATCTCTGGATTCCTGTTTCACTGGCTTTTTTTCGACCACCCGCTCTGGTTACCCCTGGCTATGTTTTGACTGCGTTTGCTTTGTTTGTACCATATTACCATTTTATTAAAGTGTGATTTTTTTACTGCAATTCTGTCTCAGTCTGATTCATGGTTCCTGACAGTATGCAGCCTAATTTACATTCATACATACACACATAAGGGCCAATTTATCCAATTAACCTACCAGCATGTCTATGGAGTGCGGGAGGAAACCAGAGTACCCAATGGAAACCCATGCAGGCACAGGGAGAACATGCCAACCCCAGGCAGGTAGTGCCGTGGTTGGGATTTGAACCGACGACACCAGTGCTGCCAGGCGGAAGTGCTAACCACTTCCAAAGAAGACAAAGATTAGAGCTTTAAACCAGCTCAAGTTAAACGATAATGAATACGAGATTTATTCTCTTGTTGGGTAATGAAGACTCTATAATCCAGTACGTTTATATCACATTGGTTTCCTTAAAAGCAAGGCCATCCATTCACCTTGTCTTCCACAAACCCTCAAGGATCCCATTAAGGGAAAATGCTGGAAGAATAAAACGTGGAGCTACGTTACCAGATTGTGCTGAGTAAAGAACTTCTACACGGAAGGTAAATTGAGTCTACAAATTCACGTGTTTTTGGGACCAAGATATTTTTCTAGGAAACATTGTTAATGCTGCTCAATATTACCTGCTCTGCCTTTATACTGCTGAAGATGTGCTAAAGTGTTCAAAGTCCATTGATATTCAAAGGCTTGTAATATGTCCCCTGGATCTAATTACCTGTCAACCCCAAGCCGTTTGTTTTCCAAATTGGCCTCTCGGCTGGGACTTTACGAGGTCATAAAGAAAGAGGAAGTGGCTCTGTGCAGAGACGGTGGCAGAGCCTCCCTCAACAAATCACACCTTTAATGGCTTTTCAGTGCACAGAGAGTTGAGATCCAGGTTTTTTTCCCCAACTACTGGTAGGTTGGCAATCATAGGGTCATGGTCGTGAATCTTCCTTTCGAAGGTTCACACAACCTCGAACCATGCGGTAAGAGACCTCCTTATTGGTGAGGTTCCATTACTAGAAGGCTGCTTTGAGCCACTGTGGCCGTTAATAGCGATTTCGAAATTGATGTTGGCAACAAAAAAGACAGGTGTCCCGCCCTCGTAGTGGTAAAACAAAATTTTGACATGCTGTATGAAGGTTCTTCAGAAATATTTCTTACTATAGTTAAACATTTCCATTTGATGGAATTTAAAAAAAAATTCTTACTATAAATTCTGCGAATACGTTTTACTGAAAAGCTAAAAAAAAAGTCCAGGAAGATTCGAAGAATATTTGTATACTATTGCTACAGATAGACATTCATTTTTGAGATACAAATAACCAATTTCATTGAATGCCAGCTCAATCATTCTAAAAAGTGGAAGAGCAAGCCATCATTCTCAAATAAGAAAGAAATCGGAAAAGGAAACCCTGACCAAGAATTTATTTCATTAGCAGAGGTTTACTTTCATATGTAGCTCCGCCCCCACAGGAGCCACTGGTATTAGTTGGTCTAGTAAACTAGAAACTAGAGCGCGCACAGCCAGGCACACAGCATTTTCTTCTCTCTCACTGGCTCAATAAAACAGTCTAGGAGTATCTTTTGTATTTTTATTGCTGATGTACTGTACCTTGCATAGGTATGGGAAAACATAGAATACCCTAAGGCAGGGTTCTCCAAACTACGGCGCTCCAGCTGTTGCGAAACTACACGTCCCATGAGGCATCGTAAAACTATGATATTCACAGACATGACTAGGCATGATGGGAAATGTACTTCCAACTAGAGGGCCACAGTTTGGAGACCCCTGCCCTAAGGAAACTGAAGGAACTGAAGACTCTTCTCTCTCTCCTGGCAGAGGACTCCCATAAAGGGAAAGGCTGACTCTTGCTTCTGTGTAGAGCTAGGAACTGCATACAGTCTTTGGGACATAGAACATAGGTCAATACTTACAAGCCTCAGGATCATCAGCTGCCACCTTCTGATATCCACCGAGTGCTTATTAGTCAGGGAGACACAGACTCACCATACCCCAACCACTGGACCGTCTTCCATCCAGCCTCCACCTGGTATTCTCCAGACCTCAGACTTTAGGGAATAGGTCCCCAAGCCAAATCCATGGCTGGGACCTTGATGTTCACACAGAAGCATCTCAGTAGACTTCCCAGAAGGGCAGAGCCCCTCAAACAGGGGACTCCTCCAGTAGGGGTCACCCAGGATCCAAAGACCCCCTTTTCTGGTGCTTCATGCTATTTATGGGCTCTCCAACCAACTTATCCAGGGATTGGCTGGGTTCTCAAAAATATTTTAACTGCTCTCCCTCTGTAGTTCTAGAATCTTCCAGAATGCAGAGGTAAGCAATCAGACCAGCAACCTGTGTAGCACTGAACATGCTAGAACAATCAAGTCCTACTCCACTGATTACAGAGGAGCCAAGCTCCTCTGGCTGGGACCTTGATGATCACACAGAAGCATCCCAGTAGACTCCCCAGAGGGGCAGAGCCCCTCAAACAGGGGACTCCTCCAGCAGGGGTCACCCAGGATCCAAAGACCTCCTTTTCTGGTACCTCATGCTGTTTATGGGCTCTCCAACCAACTTCTCCAGGGATTGGCTGGGTTCCCAAAAATTTTAAACTGCTCTCACTCTGTAGTTCTAGAATCTTCCAGAATGCAGAGGGAAGCAATCACACCGGCAACCTGTGTAGCACTGAACAGGCTAGAGCAATCAAGTCATACTCCACTGATTACAGAGAAGCCAAGCTAAATTTACCTATAGCAACCTACACTAACCAAGAGGGTGCTACACATATTTCCATGGCAGTAGATCGAGAAAGACTTTGGGCAGCTTAAGGAGGTCAGGTAGGGCTCCTACTAGAAAGTAATACAAATTTAGAAAATAAAATAACTCAACACACAGCCATTATTGTCTAAACCGCTGGCAACAAAAGTCAGTACACCCCCTAAGTGAAAATGTCCAAATTGGGCCCAAAGTGTCAATATTTTGTGTGGCCACCATTATTTTCCAGCACTGCCTTAACCCTCTTGGGCATGGAGTTCACCAGAGCTTCACAGGTTGTCACTGGAGTCCTCTTCTACTCCTCCATGACGACATCACGGAGCTGGTGGATGTTAGAGACCTTGCGCTCCTCCACCTTCCATTTGAGGATGTCCCACAGATGATCAATAGGGTTTAGGTCTGGAGACATGCTTGGCCAGTCCATCACCTTTACCCTCAGCTTCTTTAGCAAGACAGTGGTGGTCTTGGAGGTGTGTTTGGGGTGGTTATCATGTTGGAATACTGCCCTGCGGCCCAGTCTCTGAAAGGAGGGATCATGCTCTGCTTCAGTATGTCACAGTACATGTTGGCATTCATGGTTCCCTCAATGATCTGTAGCCCCCCAGTGCCGGCAGCACTCATGCAGCCCCAGACCATGACACTCCCACCACCATGCTTGACTGTAGACAAGACACACTTGTCTTTGTACTCCTCACCTGGTTGCCGCCACACACGCTTGACACCATCTGAACCAAATAAGTTTATCTTGGTCTCATCAGACCACAGGACATGGTTCCAGTAATCCATGTCCTTAGTCTGCTTGTCTTCAGCAGACGTTTGTGGGCTTTCTTGTACATAATCTTTAGAAGAGGCTTCCTTCTGGGATGACAGCCATGATGACCAATTTGTTGCAGTGTGTGGCGTATGGTCTGAGCAGTGACAGGCTGACCCCCCCACCCCTACAACCTCTGCAGCAATGCTGGCAGCACTCATACGTCTATTTCCCAAAGACAACCTCTGGATATGACGCTGAGCACGTGACCTCAACTTCTTTGGTGGACCATGGCGAGGCCTGTTCTGAGTGGAACCTGTCCTGTTATATCGCTGTATGGCCTTGGCCACTGTGCTGCAGCTCAGTTTCAGGGTCTTGGCAATCTTCTTATAGCCTAGGCCATCTTTATGTAGAGCAACAATTCTTTTTTTTTCAGATCCTCAGAGAGTTCTTTGCCATGAGGTGCCATGTTGAACCTCCAGTGACCAGTATAAGAGAGTGAGAGCGATAACACCAAATTTAACACACCTGCTCCCCATTCACACCTGAGACCTTGTAACACTAACGAGTCACATGACACCGGCGAGGGTAGGGGTGTACTGACTTTTGTTGCCAGCGGTTTAGACATTAATGGCTGTGTGTTGAGTTATTTTGAGGGGACAGCAAATTTACACTGTTATACAAGCTGTACACTCACTACTTTACATTGTAGACAAGTGTCATTTCTTCAGTGTTGTCACATGAAAAGATAGAAGAAAAGATTTACAGAAATATGAGGGGTGTACTCACTTTTGTGTGATACTGTGTATGTATATATATATATATATATATATATATATATATATATATATATATATATACAGGTGCATCTCAAAAAATTAGAATATCATCAAAGTTAATTTATTCCAGTAATTCAAATAAAAAAGTAAAACTCATATATTTTATGTAGATGTGTTATGCCGCGTAGACACGAGCGGACTTTCTGGCAGACTTGGTCCGCCAGACTGGACTCCGTCGGACAATTCGATTGTGTGTGGGCTCCAGCGGACTTTTTTTTCCCCCAAAAGTCCGATGGACCTAGAAATAAAACATGTTTCAAATCTTTCCGACGGACTCGAGTCTGGTCGAAAATTATATTTTTCAAGCATTTCTTTCTTCTAATATTGATGATTATGGTTACAGCGAGTGACACCCCAAAATTCAGTATCTCAGAAAATTTTAATACTACATAAGACCAATAAAAATAAGGATTTTTAATACTAAATCACGTTTTCAGTCTGTGGAGCTCAGATATAGTTCAGTTCCGCTTTAATCCAAAGTATTACGATTCAGAAATGCCAACATTTACCATCCATACTCGGCTCGTAGCGTTCCTTTATCTGTAGATCAGGAAGTTCTCTTCCATATTTGAGGAATTTCTTTATGATTTGACAGCAGTGCCACGCACTGATAACATCTTCACACGATGTTGGCTCTTATATTACACCCGGCATTCATGTCTTTTCATACTTATAATTTCAAAAGGCTTTTAGCACGAATGATGTATTGTTCTCTTCCATCTCCGCTGGATAATTATTCTATAAATGTATTTTGTGTTAAAATTGCCACCTAGCAATTCACTACCATTAACACTTGTATGGCTCCGCAACCGCAGTGATACAAATACAGGATATTATAGACAACATGCAACAAGAGCAAGATATATTAAAAGGCAGAGGGACCAACCTCCAGCATACGCACAGTAGGACATTTTGTAAAGTGGATTTAAAAAAAAAAAAAAACACAAAAAATTGAGTTTATATCAAACTACGGCATAGAAAGGAGTGTCAACGTCTTGAACTCTATAGGAATGAAGGAAACAACTCCTTAACCATTCGAGTACATGACCATGTTTAGATAAATCCCAAGCAACCGCCATTCCACAACCCCCCAAACCTCCCCACATTTAGTAACTCTTCCATCTATTTGGTCAAAATGCTCTCGATGGTAAGAAAACCAAGGAATCTTCCCATAGCCCACATCCCCTGCCCCCTTGCTTCAAACAGTCCATAAATCCTAGAGATCGGCTACTCTCAACTAAGGTTCCATGGAACCCCCGGTGTTCCTTCAGAATAATGTACGCAGGTGCACTAGAAGAAAACTTCAACGACAGATTCCCCATAAAGGTGGTCTGATGATGCTGCTTCTCAGAGTTTCTTCCCAACACTAATGGAACATGAAGGTATAATGTGAAGAGCTGGCAACTCGTCCTTCTGAAAAAGTCACTTTAGTACATCGAGTGGAGTGTACAAAGTACGGTGGCTCCTGCGTTTCGGCAATAAGCCTTAAAGTGATATTAACTGCTTGCCGACCAGCGCAATGTCAGCACAATGGCCACGGCTGGGAAAATGGGTGGACCTGTACGTCCCCTTTAAGAAGTGGCTTGGTGGGCGCGTGCGCGTCAACCGTGTACTCCGTGAGTCTGCCCGCGGGTCCCGCAGACTCGATGTCCGCCGGGGGCCCGCGATCGTGACACGGAGCGGCAGAACGGGGAGATGCCTATGTAAACAAGGCATTTCCCTGTTCTGCCTAGCAACATGACAGGGATCTACTGCTCCCTGTGATCGGGAGTGGTGATCTCTGTCATGGTATAGTGTAATAGCTCCCTAGGACACACTTAACTTCTTGATCGCCCCCTAGTGTTAACCCCTTCCCTGTCAGTGTCATTTACACTGTAATCAGTGCATTTTTATAGCACTGATCTCTGTATAAATGTCACTGGTCTCAAAATAGTGTCAAAAGTGTCTGATGTGTCCGCCGCAATGTTGCAGTCACGATAAAAATCGCCGCCATTACTAGTAAAAAAAAAAAATAATAATAAAAATGCCATAAATCTATCCCCTATTTTGTAGACGCTATAACTTTTGCGCTTATTGTGATTTTTTTTTTTTCTCAAAAAATATGTAGAAGAATACATATCGGCCTAAACTGAGAAAGAATTTTTTTTTTATATATTTTTTGGGGATATTTATTATAGCAAAAAGTAAAAAAATTTTTTTTTTTTTCAAAATTGTCGCTCTTTTTTTTGTTTATAGCGCAAAAAAATAAAAACCGCAGAGGTGATCAAATACCACCAAAAGAAAGCTCCATTTGTGGGGAAAAAAGGACGTCAATTTTGTTTGGGTGCAACGTCGCACGACCGCGCAATTGTCAGTTAAAGCGACGCATTTCCGTATCGCAAAAAGTGCTCTGGTCAGGAAGGGGGGTAAATCCTTCCGGGGCTGAAGTGGTTAAAATCTCGTTTTTAAAAAAAATTAAAAAAAAACATGTCATACTTACCTGCTCTGTGCAGTGATTTTGCACAGAGCAGCCTGGATCCTCTTCTTCTCGGGTCCCACGTCTGCACTTTTTGCCCCTCAATCCTGCCATGTGCCCCCCACCGCAAGCAGCTTTCTATGGGGGGCACATGAGCTGAGCCGCTGCTCTGTGTGTCCATTCAGACACGGAGCTGCGTCTCGGCCCCGCCCCCTCCATCTCCCGCTTGGCTCACTGGCTGTGATTGACAGCCAATGGCTCCCGCTGCTGTCAAAATTCAATCAGGAGTGCAAGGCACCGAACAGGCTGAATAGAGATGGGGCTTAGGCAAGTATTAGGGGGATGGGGGGGGGGTGCTGCTGCACACAAAAGGTTACCTTCTTGCATAGGTAAATGCGTGAAGGTAAAAAACCTTGTGTCTTTACAACCACTTTATTCATAGTCATAAAAAACATCTCAAGACATAGCATTTATATACAACAAAGTAAAAGGAAAGAAAAAAAACCCTCCCCTCTCTCTCCTGTCAATGGCTCATGAAATTAATTAGGCAAATCAGTGGTTAATTAGCTATGGAGATCTGAGAGTATCCCTGACAGATGAAGGGAAGTGAAAGAGGAATAACAAAAAGGTGAAAAAGAAAGAAGGTTATATGTTAAAAGAATACATTTTCGCCCCTGTAGGAGGTGCTCAACCACAGCGGCTCTGCAGCTGGAGAGGAAGTCAGGAGGAACCCAGTAGCTCTACGGTTGCCTGGGTCACTGGGGAAGCGATACGGTTGGATGCTGTTTCCTTATGTGATTCTGGCAGCAATCTTTGGTCAGGCAGAGACCATTTGAGGGCCTGCCTCCCCGGTTTTGGCGCGCTTTATGAGAGTGGTAGCATAGGGAAAGGAACCACGTCTGATATGGACAGTACTAACAGTAGGGAAAGGTTCCTGGAAAGCATAGGGTCCCATCTTTCCTGGACATCTTCTCGTTTGGGCACAAAATGGCCAAGTCGCTTTCTGCCTCTCTCTACAGATGCTGTCACTCTGGCTGGAACCCGCTCTCTTCACGTTTCTTTAACCGTGAGTGCACCTGGTTGGGCTTCCCACCAGGTTGCTGTAAACTGTTGTTGCGCTGTTTTAATACAAGTTATCGCACATGACTGTGTGAGTACTGAGGCGCTGCCCCCCACCTACAGGTAGCAATTGGTTACTTGAGCTGTAGCTGATTGACCTCCTATCTGATGGTGCCTGCATAATTCCAGATCCAATGCCACTTGACAAAGCAAGCAGTATCACCCCAATGGTTTTTTGGCTAAGGGTGGGATTCTGACCACCACTTTGAGGGTTGCATTCTTGCTACTTACCACCAATGTAAGGGACACTTTTCCCAATGGCCCCTGATGAATTGTAAGTCATGGTCTATCCCTTGAGACCAGGTGAGAGGTCACACCTCACATGGGGCTCCCCTCTTAGCCTGGTGCCCACTGGATTCACAGGATTCTCCCTCTTGTGAGCTCTCAATCCTTAGCCTGGGTGGGCCTCCTGGGGTTCTGTCCTCTCCTCAGCATAGCAAACTGAGGCTCCCTTTGTCTGGTGTTTGTCCCGCAGCATCATGGCACAATACAGCAGTTTAGTCCTCTCTTTGCCAAGGAGGTTGAGAACAGTACATTGTGTGAGTTCCAACAACATACAAACAGGCCCAGCGGGCAGGCACAGCCTACTGGAGCCACTTCCCCATAGTAGTAGAGGATCGAGACCTGGGAGTGATGCCGGCAGCTTTCGTAGTAAGGAGCAGGAATGCAGCCTGGCCGGTCCACACCCAAGTGGGAGGATTCCTACGAGGAGAGTCTTAGTTCCTGCACATTTCCTACTCCTCAGGAACTTTTCCATACCGCTAAGCACTGTCCCTGCCAGAGGGGGAACCTGTCCTTGCACTAGCCACTTGCATAAAGGGAGCCAAAGTCTTGAATACACTCTGCCTTTACACAAGATGGCCATTGAGGTCACTTGGGTTGCCAGCGCCCAAACAGACAGCTACCCTGTTTCCCCGAAAATAAGACCTAGCGTGATTGTCGGTAAATGCTGCAATATAAGCCCTACCCCCCAAATAATCCCTAGTTAAAGTGCTTGTAGGTCTTCTTTTCAGGGTAGGGCTTATTTTTGGGGAAACAGGGTAGGGCTTATTTGGGGGGCAGGGCTTATATTGCAGCCATCACCGAAAATCACGCTAGGTCTTATTTTCGAGGAAACAGGGTATCTCCTGGTGACCACAGGAAGTCATAGAAGAACTAAGTTCCTCACAACTTCCTTCCCCTTTTGCATTGCTGCTTTGATAGAGCACCACCTCCAGTGGGGAATATAGACTGCACCTGCCTACAAGCACACTGCTCACCAGCAGTGTGTAAGTGGACTGCATTAGTCACCATGTACCTGACCAAGTACACCTCCCCTGTTCTCCTTACTACAGGACTTGAGTAGGATGCACACATGCCTGTATTTGGAAGCTATTCTGCCATCTTGGCCACTCTCATTCTCCCAGCCTGAGGCCCACACTCCATATACCTAAGGGTCTTTGTAATAAAGGATTGTCCACACCACTTGCTTTTCTGATGCTTTACTTGAACCACAACAAATTGCTCCATAACACAACACATTGCCAGGCTCCTTTCTCTCTTCTCCATCACGTTACACAACTTACATGAAACCAGGGGTCTTTTCATAATATTGATTTTCATTGACAATAGTCCTTAGTTTAGGTCCCTTCAAATAGGAGCTTCCCAAGGCCTACCCCAGGGGGCTTCTTCCCAGTTTTCCTTCATACTACATGATGACCACTTGAGACCAAATCATTCCACGTGTCCCTCAGGCTCCACCCCATGCAGACATTATATTCTTAAGAGGGTGACTCACCCCATGACACACACCTATGTGGGACCTAACTATGCAGGAGCTTAACCCCTGCCTACAATCCCTCATAGTGCTCATTGCCTTCTGCAGCTCTGTTCACAGAATACAGCTCTCTTCTGGCCGTCTCCCTCTTCTCAGGCTTCTGGCACACTTCCCCGCAGGGTAGGCTTTTCTCCCCTCTGTTTTGGTGGGTGAGGGTCACCAAATACAACCAATCGGCATCCTCTCCTCGTCTTCAACAAAATGGCTTCCACTGTTCCCATATGGAGGACATTTCCAGTCTTTTCGCTGGAAATCTAATAGGCTAGGAAAAAGTGACATCGATGTTAGTGCCTGGGCTGTGATGCTGTTGCACCTCAAAGGGGCTGCTGGCCATGGCTTCACTAGGGCAAATATTTACATGTGAAGGGCAATTGATAAAACAATACAACAGTTCCCACACTTTCAAGTCTATCAGTTTTCAAAGTGTATATGCCCTGGAGTAGGGATGAGCCGAACACCCCCCTGTTCGGTTCGCACCAGAACATGCGAACAGGAAAAAAGTTCGTTCGAACATGCGAACACCGTTAAAGTCTATGGGACACGAACATGAATAATCAAAAGTGCTAATTTTAAAGGCTTATATGAAAGTTATTGTCATAAAAAGTGTTTGGGGACCTGGGTCCTGCCCCAGGGGACATGGATCAATGCAAAAAAAAGTTTTAAAAACGGCCGTTTTTTCAGGAGCAGTGATTTTAATAATGCTTAAAGTCAAACAATAAAAGTGTAATATCCCTTTAAATTTCGTACCTGGGGGGTGTCTATAGTATGCCTGTAAAGGGGCGCATGTTTCCTGTGTTTAGAACAGTCTGACAGCAAAATGACATTTTGAAGGAAAAAACTCATTTAAAACTACTCGCGGCTATTGCATTGCCGACAATACACATAGAAGTTCATTGATAAAAACGGCATGGGAATTCCCCAAAGGGGAACCCCGAACCAAAATTAAAAAAAAAAAATGACGTGGGAGTCCTCCTAAATTCCATACCAGGCCCTTCAGGTCTGGTATGGATATTAAGGGGAACCCCGGCCAAAATTAAAAAAAAAAATGACGTGGGGTTCCCCCTAAATTCCATACCAGACCCTTCAGGTCTGGTATGGATTTTAAGGGGAACCCCGCGCCAAAAAAAAAAAAAAAAATGGCGTGGGGTCCCCCCAAAAATCCATACCAGACCCTTATCCGAGCACGCAACCTGGCAGGCCGCAGGAAAAGAGGGGGGGACGAGAGTGCGGCCCCCCCTCCCTCCAGAACCGTACCAGGCCACATGCCCTCAACATTGGGAGGGTGCTTTGGGGTAGCCCCCCAAAACACCTTGTCCCCATGTTGATGAGGACAAGGGCCTCATCCCCACAACCCTGGCCGGTGGTTGTGGGGGTCTGCGGGCGGGGGGCTTATCGGAATCTGGAAGCCCCCTTTAACAAGGTGACCCCCAGATCCCGGCCCCCCCCTGTGTGAAATGGTAAGGGGGTACATAAGTACCCCTACCATTTCACGAAGAAAGTGTCAAAAATGTTAAAAATGACAAGAGACAGTTTTTGACAATTCCTTTATTTAAATGCTTCTTCTTTCTTCTATCTTCCTTCATCTTCTGGTTCTTCTGGTTCTTCTGGCTCTTCTGGTTCTTCCTCCGGCGTTCTCATCCAGCATCTCCTCCGCGGCGTCTTCTGTCTTCTTCTCCTCGGGCCGCTCCGCACCCATGGCATGGGGGGGAGGCTCCCGCTCTTCTCTTCTTCTTTTCTTCTCTTCTTCTTTTCTTCTTTTCTTCTCCGGGCCGCTCCGCAATCCATGCTGGCATGGAGGGAGGCTCCCGCTGTGTGACGGCGCTCCTCGTCTGACAGTTCTTAAATAACGGGGGGGGCGGGGCCACCCGGTGACCCCGCCCCCCTCTGACGCACGGTGACTTGACAGGACTTCCCTGTGGCATTCCCCGTGACGTCACAGGGAAGTCCCGTCAAGTCACCGTGCGTCAGAGGGGGGCGGGGTCACCGGGTGGCCCCGCCCCCCCGTTATTTAAGAACTGTCAGACGAGGAGCGCCGTCACACAGCGGGAGCCTCCCTCCATGCCAGCATGGATTGCGGAGCGGCCCGGAGAAGAAAAGAAGAAAAGAAGAAGAGAAGAAGAGAAGAAAAGAAGAAGAGAAGAGCGGGAGCCTCCCCCCCATGCCATGGGTGCGGAGCGGCCCGAGGAGAAGAAGATAGAAGACGCCGCGGAGGAGATGCTGGACGAGAACGCCGGAGGAAGAACCAGAAGAGCCAGAAGAACCAGAAGAACCAGAAGATGAAGGAAGATAGAAGAAAGAAGAAGCATTTAAATAAAGGAATTGTCAAAAACTGTCTCTTGTCATTTTTAACATTTTTGACACTTTCTTCGTGAAATGGTAGGGGTACTTATGTACCCCCTTACCATTTCACACAGGGGGGGGGCCGGGATCTGGGGGTCACCTTGTTAAAGGGGGCTTCCAGATTCCGATAAGCCCTCCGCCCGCAGACCCCCACAACCACCGGCCAGGGTTGTGGGGATGAGGCCCTTGTCCTCATCAACATGGGGACAAGGTGTTTTGGGGGGCTACCCCAAAGCACCCTCCCAATGTTGAGGGCATGTGGCCTGGTACGGTTCAGGAGGGAGGGGGGGCCGCACTCTCGTCCCCCCCTCTTTTCCTGCGGCCTGCCAGGTTGCGTGCTCGGATAAGGGTCTGGTATGGATTTTTGGGGGGACCCCACGCCGTTTTTTTTTTTTTTTTTGGCGCGGGGTTCCCCTTAAAATCCATACCAGACCTGAAGGGTCTGGTATGGAATTTAGGGGGAACCCCACGTCATTTTTTTTTTAAATTTTGGCCGGGGTTCCCCTTAATATCCATACCAGACCTGAAGGGCCTGGAATGGAATTTAGGGGGACTCCCACGTCATTTTTTCTTTTTAATTTTGGTTCGGGGTTCCCCTTTGGGGAATTCCCATGCCGTTTTTATCAATGAACTTCTATGTGTATTGTCGGCAATGCAATAGCCGCGAGTAGTTTTAAATGAGTTTTTTCCTTCAAAATGTCATTTTGCTGTCAGACTGTTCTAAACACGGGAAACATGCGCCCCTTTACAGGCACACTATAGACACCCCCCAGGTACGAAATTTAAAGGGATATTACACTTTTATTGATTGACTTTAAGCATTATTAAAATCACTGCTCCTGAAAAAACGGCCGTTTTTAAAACTTTTTTTTGCATTGATCCATGTCCCCTGGGGCAGGACCCAGGTCCCCAAACACTTTTTATGACAATAACTTGCATATTAGCCTTTAAAATTAGCACTTTTGATTTCTCCCATAGACTTTTAAAGGGTGTTCCGCGGCATTCGAATTTGCCGCGAACACCCCAAATTGTTCGCTGTTCGGTGAACTTGCGAACAGCCAATGTTCGAGTCGAACATGAGTTCGACTCGAACTCGAAGCTCATCCCTACCCTGGAGGGGCAAGGTGAGCAACAACCCCAAAAAAACCCCAGTGCTTTAAAGTTGCCTCCCCTGTTTATGACCAACTTCTTCCCTGTATGTTCAGTGACAAAACATGACAGCTTCTGTAACGAAGCTTGGAGCCAGATTTCCTTAAATGTCAGCAGGTCAACATTCTGCTCCTGATAATCATCTTCACTTACTTGGAAGCATAAAGAGAGGTTTGCAGGGGGGTAGCCACCATCCTTTTCAACATGTAGCCAGGTGCTTGACTAAGGATGGAAAGTGAGAGCGGCTCTGCTTCCCTGAGGTGCTGAACTAGTTAACAGCTATATCAGCCAGAGAAGGGAGTTGCTAAGCAGGAAGAAGTCAATGGACTGAGTCAGGCAACTCAGTACTGTGGGAACTGTAGTCCAGAGGAGAGGGACTCTACTGTAATCAAGAGATTTTTTAACTGCATTTCCCAGAGAGAGATTGCCAGGAGGAGGGGAAAGAGGTGCATTTCCTTAGGCTGTACAGGGCAAAGCTTCTTCTTGCCATGAGGGAAACCAGAACGTGCCCATTGCTGTCCAGTGTGCACCATCACTGCTGCATAATAGCTTTCTGAGGAGGAAAGCCTTAGTGCTGAGTCCAGGTATGCCAAGAGAGACAGAGCCCTTAAGGAATTGACCATACAGCCATCTAGTAGCCTTATTTCTGCCTGCAGGCTTGACTGGGACTATTGTGCACCAACGTTACAACTGGAGTTGAGGCGCAGAACAGAGAACACAAATTACCAAATAGATCGTTCGGGGGGGGGGGGGGGATGGGGTAGTGCCACAGTCACTTGAGACATTTGTAGATATAGTTTAAATTGCAGCAATTACTTTTTTGTTTTTCAGTTCTGGTAGCCCCTTGAATGGCATGACCTGTGGCCATGATATAGGAAGGCAAAGCTTCATTTAGGTAGCAGGCTGCCCCATTGTCAGGGAAATGGCCGTAGGAGAACTGGCTATAGCGCCAGTACTGGTAATGGACGCTCCTGGCGCATTGTCATGTGCACTGGTGCAAGAAGAACAAACGGGCGTACGCGGGTTAGCGACGCTGCTAATGTGCAAACACGCATGTGCGATGGTGCTAATTGGCGTACGCAATAGGCGCACGGTGTGACACATGTGGCCACTTACTGGCCTATATAAGGCTGCTGCTGAGCCCATCACATTGCTGGATTGTCATCAGCCTTCCCGTGTTCCTGAGCCTCTGTGCATATTATACTTGGATTTCCTGTTGTGACCCAGCTTGCTCCTGACCCGTCTGATCTGCTCTCCTGGTTTGACCTCCTGGCTTCCTTTACCGACTTCGCTGCTGTCTCCAGTGTCTGATCCCGGGTTTCATCATGGACTTTATCCATTACTTGTTCCTGGCTTGCCTTCCTGTATTTGACCTTGGCTTGACCCTGTTCCTGCTACCTGCCTCTTCCTCCTGTCAGATCCACAGTGTTTGACTCCCGGCCTGGCTTCCACTACCATCATGAGGATCTCTAGAGACTTTGGCCCAGCTGTGTATCCTGCATTTTCTGGTGACCACCGGCTCTACCCTCCTGTACCCATCTGGCAACCTGTGCTTCTTTGGGCACTACACTTTCTGTACCATCTTCAGGGGTGTACTGCACTTAGCCGACCAGGTACGTGACACCCATGCTTAATTTTACGAACACATTTCATTTCTGTGCAGGTACGCGAGCCTACACCAAATACTATTCCCTCTGAGTTCTAGGCACTCATTTTATACAAATCGCTGCAAACTATGCCGCCACAGAAATATGTGGTCAGAGGAATGGCATTGTGAAGTGGCCTTGAAGGGGGGAGTCATAATTGAAACCTGGCCCTGATTTTGATGACAGGCTTTTTATAAGTGTTGTACTGAGTACTAAATTGCTTTTCGCCATGAGAAAGTACAGTTCTCAAAGAATTAACATTCAGTACGTGTGCAGCCTCGCTAAATGTTCCTCTGCGCAAAACTTTTCTTTTGTTCACGGGTGAAAGTTTATGGATGGAAAAAATAAAATATGTGAAATAATACAACGTACACGCCTGTGTCGTACCTTTTCTCAGACAATCAGCTCAACACTCCAGCAGCGGTGAAGGTCCCTATACTGACATAGTCATGTCCATGTGTAAGCAAGGCCCTGCAATGGTCACGCTGGCCAAGGACCCCACCCATTTCTTCCTGCAACAGAAAAAGTATAGGGTACCATTCACCTGTAATGTGGGGGAACTCCGCCATCTTAGTCACCCCTATACTGACATAGTCATGTCCACTAGTAAGCAGGGGCCTTCAACGGTCATATTGGCCAGGGGCCCCACCCACTTCTTCCTGCAACAGGAAAAGGATAGGGTACCATGCACCTGTAATGTGGAGGAACTCCGCCATCTTAGACACCCCTATACTGACATAGTCATGTCCACTTGTAAGCAGGGCCTTTCAACGGGTCATGTTGGCCAAGGGCCCCACCCACTTCTTCATGCAACAGGAACGGGATAGGGTGCCATGAAACTGTAATGTGGAGGAACTTCACCATCTTAGTCACCCCTATACTGACATAGTCATGTCCACTTGTAAGTAGGGCCCTGCAACTGTCACGATGGCCAAGGGCCCCACCCACTTCTTCATGCAACCGAAACGGGTATAGGGGACCATGGAACTGTAATGTGGAGGAACTCCGCCATCTTAGGCACTCACATGATTCTGGCCTGAGGCCCCCCTCCAGAGAATAACGATTGTCTGCACGAATAGCCATTTCAACGCTTTACTGTCAACACGAATAGAGTGTGCCATTCCTTCCAATACACAATTACGCCTGGTTCTCCTTGCACTCGATATCAGTAACATTGCACAATCCGAACTCAACTTTAACACAAGGATGCCCACCAGCACTTCCAGTTCCCTCACTGTAGGTTCCCTTAGATGTTGGGTAATGAAACCAAACAAGCAGCAGTACAACCCAGTCAACTCACCCTATCAGGGAAGTTTTTGCACCACTGCCTTGTTCTCAGCCTCTGCAAGCTGCTCTGCAACACTTATCATTCCGAAAAAGCTGACAACATGGTGAACTGCGGTGTACAGAAATGTATTAGAAGTAATCGAAACAGAAGAGGGTAAAATCCAGCAGGAAAGATGTCGACGCGTTTCATCTTCTATAACATGACCAACGTGGGACTAAGGCCTGAAGAGGCTGAAACACGTCAACATCTTTCCTGCTGGGGTTTACCCCTTCTGTCTGGAATTTTCTGTACATCGCAGTTTAACTGTATTGCTGGCTTTTTTTGTAATTATATGTGTTCCTTTAGATGGGTTCTCCAGTGGAGCCTCTACCGTCCCTGACCCGAAGGGCATACCTGGACTACATCCCTACATAATGGTGTTCTGGAGGCTACCTCTTCCCATCAACCTCTGCACAGCAGCTCTGTCCACAGCACACAGTTCCTTATGGTTGGTTCCCTCTCTTCTTGGAATGATATGTGTTTCCTTGGATGGGTACTCCTTTAGATGGGTTCTCTAATGGAGCCTCTTCCAGCCCTGCCCGGAGGGTCATACTTCACTTGGACTACATCCCTACATAATGGTGTACTGGAGGCTACCTCTTCTCATCAACCTCTGCACAGCAGCTCTGTCCACAGCACACAGCTCCCTGCGGTTGGTTCCCTCTCTTCTTGACCTTCACCTTAAGCCCATGAGACATGGGGACCCAGGACACTTGAGGGTGAGGGGGTCTGCTCCTCACCAACAAGAGGATGATGATATTTTATTGGAAACCCTACGCCAACATTTTTAAAAAATGGTGTGTGGGATGATCGAGCGCCCCCCCCAAACCATACCAAGCCACATGCTCTTAACATAAGGGGGAATCCCCATCCCACAAAGCATCCCCCCATGTTGAGGGCATGTGGCCTAGTATGAGGGGGGTGCGTACCCCCCTTTCCTGGCCTGCAGGAGGACTGCATTCTCAGATAAGGGTCTGGTGTTGCTTTTGGGGGGAGGACCCCACGCTGTTTTTTTTTTTTTTTTGCTGTGGGGTTCCCCTTCAAATCAATACCAGACATGCTTACGAGCGGGAGCTTTCCGGTCATTTGACCCCGTGAGAGCGTGACATGCGGTCGCATGATCATAAACCCCGCCTCCTGACATCTAAACCTCTTAAAGGGCCGGGAGCCGCCGGCTCAAAGGGTTTAAGGACCCGACGGCTGGCTGGCCGCCCGCTACTTAACAACCAGCGATATTCCAAATTAACCTGAATGCCAAAGATACAAAACAAATTTCGAAAACCAAATGGAATTTTCCTGCAGACACATGTCCAATCCTGACCTACACTACATGTCACAGCTCTACTCCCATCTGCCTTCTCCCTAAATTAAGCTCCACCCTAACGTCTTATAGGGTCCTGCCACCTCACTTCCTGGGCATATCAATGGGAACTTGATATCTGAAAGAATTTAACCTCCGCCTACACTCACTGGGAACACCCGAAATGTCAAGGGAAACAGTGGGACGATCTCACAGCTGTAGTTCTCAAGAAACACAAGTTGACAGTGGGGGGCTCTTAACCTGTGGGGACCCGGACATCAGCGACTCATGGGTAGTCCTACATGAGGTTTGGACCCCCCTGACCCTACCCTTTATCTACGCCCCTGTTGAGCACCGAAAACCACAAATGCTATTTAATTAATTTTTAACCACTTAAGGACCGAAAGGATGGCCGGGCCATTTTTTGCGATTCGGCACTGCTTCACTTTAACTGACAATTGCGCGGTCGCGCAGCGCTGTACCCAAACAAGATTGACGTCCGAGGTTGCCCACCCCTGCTATAGGCTAAAATGCATAGAAGGCATATAAGAAGGCATAAAAACTGCGGTTATAAACACCTTTTTGCTAGTTCCTTCAACACACTTCCACCTGCTGAGGAAAACCGCTCATGTGTGAATGAAGCCAAAGGAGGCAAAGCACCGAAATCTGGCCCTACGTGGACATCTTTATTAAAGCAGCATTGGGCGGGCAGTACTGTACATCGTCAGGCCTTGTACTTGTGATCTGAGAAGAGCTGCCTCCCGTCCTCTGAGGGTCTCATGCAGACTCTTCTCTCTCTCTCTCTATAATGGAAATGATTTTCCTCTCACTATTTTCCACGGTTCGGAGGGAAAGCATTTGCCATCTGGTTATTCCTTGTTTACTGCGCACCCCGCCCGTTCAGCCTTATTAATCATATTTACCAACACATCTTAATCAGCTCTTGACAGGCTGCGTGCCTTGTTCTCTGCTATTGCTCAACGCTTTGAGACAATTAATCACCCTGGTGGAAATTCACGTTACGGGGCTGACAGGAGATGGTGTAATAGGCGATAAACTACAAATGCTCAGAGTAATATTCACCTGGGGAAATTCTTCTCCTCCAGCAGAAGATGGGTTCAGGATGCCTGGATACAAAAACCCATCCACAAAATATATTGCTGGCAGGAGGTGGTACTATTATGATGTAATTCAGATGAAGAAAATTAAGGTATACCTACTGCATGTCTATCAATACTTTTCTTAAAAGGGTGTTCCAGATCCTATCGTGTCATTTTTTAAAATATACTAAAAGTCCTTAAAGCAGAACTGAACTGTATCTGAGCACCAATTCTGTGGCAGTGGGCACTTGGACAGAAGCCTCTAAGTTAGTGTAGCGCCCTCTGGTGTGTGCGACTAGAAGAGAGTGTAAGAAAAAGCATTTGTCTGGCCCAGGGATTAAATTGAGTCACTGAATCTGGGTCAGGGTTTTTTTTTTAGAAGCCAGGGCTGGATGACTCACCCTGGCAGCTCTCTGGTAACTCCCCCTGTTTCTATAATGCTGGAGAACATTCTAGAAGATAGTGGGTGGAAGCTATGGAGGGGTTTCCTTGAATAATTATGGTCCCTCAGCCAATCCCTAGGTGTGGGTCTAGAAGGGGACTGAGAAAGCCCATAAGTAGTCTTGGGCCATGCTAGCAGGGGAGTCGGGTGGAGGATGGAGAAGCAGTGCTGAGGAGAGGCTGTAGGTGGCCCTTGAGGAACCCCTGCCGGTAAGGGGTTTTACCTCAGGCTGGAGCTTGGGATAGCTGGCCACAGGAGGCATTTGGAAGGATTCATGCCGGAGAGGCAGCGGGAGAGAGCAAGCAGAGACAGTGAGTAGATCAGCACGGTGTAGGGACAAGACAAAAGGAGTGATGGTCAGCTGTAGCAGTGCTCTCTTGAAGACGGTGGTGTGCCAAGTCTTCATCTAACCTTGGCTTGGGGTATCTCCATGTGTGTGTGCCAGTCAGGAGGACTGGGGGAAGGGAGCTGCCAGGTGGTCTGGGACTATTCTGCAGTGGTAACATTGGGCTCAGTGTCTACAGGGAAACAGAAGGAGATGCTGTTCACTCCACAATGTGCTAATTCATCCACACGGGAATGGGATGTTCCTGGTCTGTAATGGGCTGTTGCTGAATTGACAAAAAGACTGTTAATTCAACCGGAGTGATCAGCAGGTGCGGTACACATTGAACCAAGTTTGTGCAGGAGGAAAGAAGAAGAGGATCTTTGTGTAAATAGGGAGGACATTGCCCCCTTTTTTTTATGTTTTGGACATTTTCAAGTTGGGCATCCGATATTTCCCTACCCCCATCCAAGTTATCATCCCCTAATAAAATAACAAAAACAAGCCAAGAACTGATTTCTGTGTTTGTGCGAATGTAGGAAATACTAAGTGACTGGCCGTACATCAGCGGGGACCCAGACATCAGCGACTCCTGTGGGGGTAGAGCTACACGAGGTTTGGACCCCCCTGACCCTCCCCCTTATCTACGTCCCTGCTGAGCACCAAAAACCACAAATGCTATTTACACTAATTTATTTTTAATATTTATAGAAAACTCCCCCATTCATGTCCCCATGCTTTATTTTGTTGAGGAATCAATTTGAAAAACATCCCCCTAGCATTTCAAATCATGGCCATCTTGAGTGAGGGCAGATGATTCATGTAGCATTTACTTCCTGGACATCCTATTACAATTGTCTGATTATACCACACTAGATATGTGCTATTCGTTTTGTTCCAAACTAGTTTTTTAACGAATTTCGACAAAGTTCGTTAATTCAGAAATATCCGAATTGATGAAAACCTGTTTAACAAATTTTTCCGAAGATTCGTAAATTCGAATATTTGAAAAATCGTAAATTTGAATATTCGAAAATTCGTTAATTTGAATATTCAAAAATTCATGTTAGAAGATTTTCAAATTCTATAACTCGGAAATTCGGAAATCCAAAATTCGAAAAATCCGAAATCCAAAATTTCATAAATTTGGAAATTCAAAAATTAGAAAATCCAAAAATAAGAAGTAAAATGCAAAAGAACAAAAATCCAAAAATAAGAACAGAAATCCAGAGATTAAAAAACCTGAAAAATTGAAAAATCTGAAATAATTACTAACTAATAATAACTTACCTATTACTAACTATTAAATTATTGGTATTGGAATTTCCTTCCAAATTTGGCTGTTAGAGAACGTAACGAATACGAATGTATCCAAAGTTATGATTTATCCGAAATAACGAATGCCGCATCTAAACAAATGGAACATAACAATAATTTATAATAATAAATGACGGAAAAAAATAATAAAGAGATTTAAAAAAAATAGTAAAAATAACTGACAATAATAATAATAAAACCTTATTATTATTATTATTATTATTAATTTATTCCGTTCCATTTGTTTAGATGCAGAATTCGTTATTTCAGATAACTCGTAACTTCGGATAAATTTGTATTCGTTACGTTGACTAACAGACAAATTTGAAAGGAAATTCCAATACCTATAATTTAATAGTTAGTTATTATTAGTTAGTTAGTTATTATTTCGAATTTTCGGATATTCATTATTTCAAATTTTCTGATTTTCTTTCCTATTCTCGGATTTTAGAAAATTCGTAAATTCTGAATTTTCAAATTTCCGAATTTTCGAAATTCCGAATTTCCGAATTTTTGGATTTCCAGATTTTCACATTTTCGGATTTTCAAATTTATGAATTTATGAATTTACGAATTTTGATCATAACGAAAAAAAAAATGAATGAAACGAAAACGAACAAATTTTTCGGCAGTGCACATGTCTATACCACAAACCCCTACAACACCCTGGGTGGGATGGGACCGCATTCTTCGCGCCCTCCCTATTTTGAAGTGTATTAGAGCTTCTGGCTCTAATCAGGTACTTAAAAAAAAAACATGCCGCTGTAATTCATGCTCCTCGGTGCCCTGAAAGGGGCCGGATGCATGAATAGGGGGTGGCCTCAGCGGCCATCGATAGATTAATTCTATCCAATGCATATAGGGGGTGGCTTGGAGAGAGGGGGTGGCGCACAGGTGCCCCTAATGGATGGGCCGCCACTGCAGCACATAGTCAATCACATTTAGTGGATGGTCCGCAGTAGTCACATGTGAAAGCATTATGCAGTACGTTTAAGCATCTCCCTTTAACAATCTCTCCTTCTACCCGGGGACATTACTACTCACAGGAATAGGATCCTGGTAGTCACCTCCTCCATAGGTACTGTACATCTCTCCCTGAACCCTCCAGGGGAATAGCTTCACTCGGGGAACTCTTGGCCTTTTGCAATCCACCCTAGCCCCTACCTAAATAAGAGTGAAGAAGTCTACAGACTGCTCTTCTGGGCGTAGGTCTACTTCTCTCCAGTACTGTCCAGGGCTTCAACATGCTGGTTACATCTGTGCTGGTGTGGGGTCTCCAGCTCTCATGCCCCAACTGCACTAGGGCTCCTCCAAACCTGGCTTATATCTGGGGAGTGGGGACTGATCTGTGACCCGAGCCCACCCGATTTTGAAGTCTATTAGAGCCTCTGGCTCTAATCAGGTGCTTAAAAAAAAACCCCTGCCGCTGTAATTCATGCGCCCGGTGCCCTGAAAGGGGTCGGATGCATGAATAGGGGGTGGCTGTTATGCATCAATCTATCCATTGAATAAAGGGGGGGTGGCATGGAGAGAGGGGGGGCGGCAACCGGGCACCCCTAATGGACAGGCTGCCACTGGTCCTTTGTCAGGAATTAGTGAGGAGGGCAGGGATCTGATATCATTACTTGTCACACACCCATTCTACATCATTAGCAATGGGGGGAGGGGGGGGGGGGGGCGCAGTTCCACATCTTTGCGGATAGATAAAGTCATCCTGGTACTGATTCATCCACCAGACAATTGGCTGAAAGTTTTCCAAAATATCCACACAGTGTTCACTTCTTTGTAGGTCCCATTCCAGGTCTGAAACACTTGGATTTCTATGTGTGTGGGCTCCAGTAGATGTTGGGAACCCATAAGGCTGTCCACATCCACCCAAACATCTCTCCGCCCTAAGCCGTGCTGTGAGTGAATTTTGAAGCTCTGAAGGCCGTTCAGACCAGCAGATCTGGTTTCTCTGTCAGTACGAGAGAGATAACAATGGTAACCATAAAATATATATCGAATAAACTCCCAGAATGAAGGCAGAAGAGACATTGCTGGGCTCCATCTGTCCTCCCGGTACCCAGCAGGACTAATGTAGACAGTACAGAGAAGAAGGTGCCTTCTACATCACTTTTATCAACTTTTATCTTTTAATTATCAAGAGCTTCAAAACGAGGGATTGGAGAAATGTGAACATAAACTAGAAATGGTTTTCAGCGATCGCCTACGTTCTCCAGGCAATTTGTAATGCTACATATATATCAGTGGAGAGTCTGCAAGGGTCAGGATGGGCAATGGCGGTATAATTGGTTTGTCAATGAGTGATCAACTATTGAGCGTCAATGGACACCTAACATATGACCTCAGAGAACAGATATGTAGTAGAAAGATACAATATGTGAATCTTAAAAAAAAAAAATGTTTCACTGGAATTTTTTATTCTAAAAGTCTAATCTAAGCTCAGAAACAAAATATATTGCAGATTACCAGTCCCCAGATGTAATGGCTGCTTTCGTTTTCCTATTTCAGGCTGGTGGTGCTGCTAATGGTAAAGAAATCAGCTGATTAATTCATAAAATTAGAGAAGGTGTAATGGGAAAATAATCCATAAAGATGATCCGCACAACCCATATTGCACTAAAATCTTGCTTTTATTCAGAAAACCACAGTCTACAATACGCAGGAGTGGGCAGGAAGCCATGATACCGGGGCCACGAATGGAGTAGAGAGCCAAAGTATCAACCACTGGGATGGATGAATAAAAGTGACCATGGGTTTGTCAGAAACCATGAAATCAGACCGAGACAGAAGTACAGTTAAATCACACTTGTTTAATAATAAAAGTAAAAAGAGCAAACGTAGTCAAAACATAGCCAAAGTTCAGTAAGCGAAACGTATAGTCAGCCAAGCCAGAAGTCAGGGATCAATGTATTGGAACAGCAAGCAGGATCTGGAGCCAGAAGGGATGTCAGAAAAGCCAGTCTTTAAACAGGAACGCAGGAAAGCTTCTCTGTGATGTTGACCAAGGCGAAGGCAGAGATCATCTGGACTGGACGGCTTAAATAGGCAGGACTGACGAGCAGGATATCATCAACAGCTGAGTAACTGTGGAGATAGATGAGAGCTGGCAATTAGCCGACAGCTGAGCGGGCAGCTCAGAGAAGGAAGGGCTGAGCCCAGCCCTGACAGGGTTCCCATGATAGAATCACATTCAACCAGGGTGAGCACAGCCGTGAGCATGACCACAAAGAAAAGGAGTGACCCATTTTCTCCTCCAATTGTGGCCTCTGTATCATGGCTTCCTGCCCAACTCTACAGCTGCCAGACAGAACAAGTCCCATGCTGTTTCTCCAGTACATTCCATTGCTTTTTACCCAGAAAATAACTTGAGATTTCGATTTAAAAAAAAAAAAAAAAATTTACAGCTATTTTGTTGAATATCCTATGAAGCGTCATTTTCTCCTGAAGAAGTAAACTGCTTCACAAAACGTGTCGAGTGTTAGGATTAGACATGTGCACTTTGTTTCATTCGTTTTTTTTCTTTGGGGGGGGGTGTTCGTTTTTCAGGTCATTCGTTATAATCGCAATGCGTAAATCCGTAAATTCATAAATTCGGAAATTCGGAAATTCGAAAATTCAAATATTTGTAAATTCGTAATTTCATAAATTCGTAAATTTTTAAATGAGAAAATTTGTAAATTATAAAATGAGTAAATTCTTAAATTCAAAAATGCGAAAATAAGAAAGAAAATCCAAAAATTTGAAAGAATAACTAACTAACTAATAATAACTAATAAATTATAGGTATTGGAATTTCCTTTCAAATTTGGCTGTTAGTGAACGTAACGAATACAAAATTATTCCAAAGTTACGAATTATCCGAAATAACGAACGCCACATCTAAACAAATAAATAATAATAAAATGAATACGAATTTATCCAAACTTATGAATTAACAGAAATAACGAATGCCACATCTAAACAATTGGAATGGAACAAATTAATAATAAATAATAATAATAAAAGTTTTTTTGAATTATTATTGTTGTTATTTATTATTATTTGATTACGTTTCATTCATTTAGATTTGGCATTCATTTTGGATAATTTGTAACTTTAGATAAATTTGTATTCATTACGTTCACTAACAGCCAAATTTTAAAGGAAATTCCAATATCTATAATTTAATAGTTAGAAATAGTTAAAGTGGGGTTCCACCCAAAAAAAAAAAACTACATGAAAAATTTAAAAAAAAAATACAAAAAAAATGTGGATATTTTTTTTTTTTTACTCACCTCTAAATGGCTGTTGCTAGGGGGTCCCTCGTAGTCTGCCTCTTCCAGTGCCTGGGCTGGTGACATCACTTCCCCCTCGGCACAGGAAGGGCTCCGCTCTGCTCCCTCCCTCCTGTCAATCATCTGGGACCCATTACAGGTCCCAGTTGACTGTGTGGCCAATCACGGCGCGCGGCGCCGCTCGCGCATGCGCAGTGGGTGCCAGGCTGTGACGCCACAGCCCGGCGCCCACAATTGCAATGCCGCTGAACGGAGGGGGAGACGAGCGGGGCTTCGACCCCCCCCCCGCATCGCTGGACCCCGGGACAGGTAAGTGTCCAATTAAAAGTCAGCAGCTGCAGTATTTGTAGCTGCTGACTTTTATTTTATTTTTTATTTTTTTACTGGACCTCGGGTGGAACTCCTCTTTAAGTTATTATTAGTTAGTTATTTCAGATTTTTAAATTTTCGGATTTTCACATTTCTGAATTTCCGAATTTATGAATTTTCGAAATATTCAAAAACATTTGTTAAACGGGTTTTCGTTAATTCAGATAATTTCGAATTAACGAATTTGTCTAAATTTGTTACAAAACTAATTCGGAACTAAAGGAATTGCACATGTCCAGTTAGGATACCAAGCGGTTCCCTTGATATATACACATGGTGTTATGTAATCATTTACTATGTCCTGTTATGCTTCATGTCATTTTATTCACGGTTTTAACTTTTGTATGTGAATACATTTTTTTCTTTATATAATTGTTGATTTGTTGATGTTTGGTGCAGCTTTTCAAAAGTCCTACGGGCAATTTCTTTGGTTGAGAAATGTAGATTAGCCTCCCTGCAAGGGTGGCACTGTTCAGCATCTTCCGTGCAGTAAGGGTGGAGGAAAAGGGGGGAAACAAGGTTCCCCCGAGGTCTCCATAGGTGTCATCAGGGGAGCAGCTGTCCAATTGGATGCTGCTGCCCTGACTGATCTCTCGGCCATCTTTGATGTGGGCAGTGCTTATAAAACAAGCTCTATCCCCTTCGGGTTGGCGCACTTTCGGTGTAGTCGGTAGGTCAGGGAAAGATCCGCCACTGGAGATTAGCATAGGGTCAGGTTTTGGTGGAGGAAGGACAGAGTAGGGACTGTCGTTGTATCTCAAGCATTAGCCTTTCTAATTAAGGGGCCCCTCTGTTGGATCCTGACAGGTGTCTACAGTGTTCACCCTTACTCCTTGCCTGGTTCATCGATACATCATGAAGTGTTCCAGTCAATTGTGGCTATACCTGTAGAGTTTGCTGTTCTCTCTCACATCGTTGCATCCACCAGTTTCTGTGTGGGTTCTCTTCACCTGTGGGCAGTGAGCCAGGGCCACACCTACAGTCAATGCCGGGACAAGGTCATCCAGTGCCCAGGGCAAAGATGACAAACTGTGCCCCCCCCTCCGTTATCCCCGTTCATGATGTGCAAGCTTAGGGTATCCTACGCCCAGCAGTCGTTGGTTTGTCAAAATCGCTGTCATTACTCCTGTCAGACTTGTAACAGAAGGAAGATGCCCTCATCCCTACAGTAAACCATTGCTCCCAGGGCATCCCCCGCTCTTGCCCACTCCTTGTTCCGGCCCTTCCTACAGTAAAAAAGTTAACTCCATTATCAAAAGCTTTCTGTTTGCAATTTAATAGGGCGGTGTAGGGACTCCTGGGGATATGGGATCCATACACACTATACTTGTCCAGAATTTCCACACGATTGGTCATGTCCATCATTTATACATAAACTGACCAGCTTCTGTGCAACCTTGAGGGTATGTTGGTGGATAATTTGGTATGAAGCTGGACAGTCAACTTGGGAACATATACCAGTGCATGGGTACGTTATTGGTTATTACTACTAGAGGAGCATTTTGAGGGCAACCAAGCTTTTGTAGAAAACCAGATTGGAGCCCAGCCCTCCTTATCTAGATTAGAAGCACAGTCTTATGCCCATTTTTGTTGGCAGCTAGAAGGTATATATAGACACCATAACCCTAAGGTCTAGCAATGAAGTGTATAAAGGAGATATCAGGCCAGGTGAGTGTGGGTCAACTGTTTTGTTAAAAAAATAGAAAAAAGGTTGCTGTGGTACAAGGTACAGAATCTCTTCTTTTATTTTCAGAGCCGATGTCAGGACGGAGATCCGAACCCATGACCTCTGCTGCATCTGACAGTAGATCTTCTTGCTGAGCCCCCACAGATCCTGGACAGCTCCTTTCCTGGTGGCTTGGACAAATATACCTTCTATCCTGTTTCTGATGAACCTTAAACTCTTTGCTCCTCCCATGAACTTTCTATTTTGCCTTTGCACTTCCTGTTTGCCAGATTATTGTGCTCTCTCCAGTCAATATCTCATTCCTTTTACGCCACATCTTCACTACCACTCGTTACTCACCTTGGCTTGTTCCTGGACTATGCTACTCCTTGATCCCAACCTGCAACCGCTTGTTACTGATCTTTGGCTTGTTTATTGACTACGCTTCTGCTTGATCTCTACCTGTGATATCTGCTACTGGACCCCTGGCTTGCTCTCCAGGGTGACCTGTTGGTCGGTGGGAGTCTCTCTACTGCTATAGCCACTGGTCTCCTAGCCTGACCCCTGACTATGACAGCTGGACTCCAGGCAAACCTCTAACTACACAGGTGAACACACACATACAAGAAAGCAGTTTACCTGCCAAAGAATTTGTATTTGTGTCCGCTAAGTCCTGATAGCCTGAGCTGGAATGATAGTTCAGCTTTCTTTGCTCTCTCTCCTGGGCTCTAGATATTGGTTGTTTCTTCTTGCTGCTGGTGTCACTGGCAATAGTATGGAAGGCTGCACTAATAAAAGTTAGGAACACTTCTACCTTGCTGGCCAACCACCAGGAGGTTTATTGCTGGCTGGAAGAAGGTATATATATATTGAGAGTAACCTCGGGATGTAATTCTACTCCCAGATCTCCCGCCTGGGGGGGGGGTATATAGGTGGCTGTTGGATCCATGTGCTGCTTTTCCCTTTCCTAGTCTGAGCTCCCCTGTACATGGACGGCAAGATGAAGATCTCACGTCAAAATCAGGAGCCTACACTGTTTGCATCAAAAAATTGATGATATATTTGTCAATGCTGGGCTCAGCCCTTCCTTCTCAGAGCTGGCCGCTCAGCTGTCGGCTAATTGCCAGCTCCTATCCCTCCACAGTGACTCAGCTGTTGATGATCCTGCTCGTCAGTCCTGCCTTCTTAAGCCGTTCAGTCCAGAGGATCTCTGCCTTCGCCTTGGTCAACATCACAGAAACTATCTCCTGCGATCCTGTTCAAGACTTGCTTTGCTGACATCCCTTCTGGCTCCAGATCCTGCTTGCTGTTCTACTACATTGATCCCTGACTTCTGGCTTGGCTGACTATCCGTTCCGGTTACTGAACTCTGGCTATGTTTTGACCAAGTTTGTTCTTTTTACTTTTATTATTAAACAAGTGAGATTTAACTGTACTTCTGTCTCGGCCTGATTTCATGGTTTCTGACAGTATTAGAAAATACGGAGCTGTACTAGTTTGTGTGACTTTTATATCTAGTGAAATACCATCACTAGGCTATACAATCACCAGTACATACCTCCCAACTTTCTGAAATGATTAAGAGGGACACCTTTTAACACAGTTTGTAGGCAAAAGACACTTCCCTGACACAGATATGCAGAAAATGATTGGATAAACAGATATGTTTTCTTTATATTGGCCTTTCAAAATATAATAATAATATAGAGTAGTGGTTTTCAAACTGCAGTCCGCTGCCATTTGCTTGCAGTTATCCAGTCCTTCATTCCACCAATATGAGGCTCTATTTCTCCCACTGACACCAACGATGCAGCACTATTGCTTTGACTGACATCAACAGTGGGACACTATTCCTCTCAATGATACCAATAATGGGACACTATTTCTTCTACTGACATCAACAGTGGGGCACTATTCCTCCCACTGATACCGAGAGTGGGGCACTATTCCTCCCACTAACACCAATGATGGGACACTATTCCTCCCACTGAAACCAATGATGGGGCACTATTCCTCCCACTGACACCAATGATGGGACACTATTCCTCCCCACTGACACCAATGACGGGACACTATTCCTCCCACTGACACCAATGATGGGACACTATTCCTCCCACTGATACCAATAATGGGGCACTATTCCTCCCACTGACACCAACGGTGGGGCACTATTCCTCCCACTGACACCAACAGTGGGGCATTATTCCTCCCACTAACACCAATGAAGGGGCACTATTCCTCCCACAAACACCAATGATGGGGCATTATTCCTCCCACTAACACCAATGAAGGGGCACTATTCCTACCACAAACACCAATGATGGGGCACAATTCCTCCCGCTGACACCAATGATGGGGCACTATTCCTCCCACTGATACTAATGATGGAGCACTATTCCTACTTCTGAAACCAATGATGGGGCACTATTCCTCCCACTGACACCAACAATGGGGCACTATTCCTCCCACTTATACCAATGATAGGGCACTATGCCTTCCACTGACACCAATGATGGGGCACTATTCCTCCCACTGACACCAGTGATGAGATATTATTCTTCCCACTGATACCAATGATGGGACACTATTCCTCTCACTGATACTAATGATGGGACACTATTACTCCCACTGACACCAATGATGGGGCACTATTCCTCCCACTGACACCAATGATGAGATACTATTCCTCCCACTGATGTAAACAATTGGGCACTTCCTCCTCCTACTGACCACAGGGGCTGTATTATTTTTTACTCTTACTGACCACCAAGCTTGAGACATTGTTCACTTCCTCTGGTGCTGGAGCTATTTTTATTCCGCAGTCCGCCCCCCCCCCACCCCCCTACCCCCCCTAAAGTCTGAAGGACCATGAACTGACCCTTTGTTTAAAAAGTTTGGAGATCCCTGATTTAAAGGTTGGATAAGAAGTTTAGTGCAGTATCAGACTTTTGGTAGTAAAAGAATATTTGGTATAGAGATGTACACATCAGAGAAATAAAAGGGACAACTGAGGCTGCATGAGGGACAGAAGAATTTCTCCAAATGAGGGACAGTTGGGAGCTTTGCCAGGATGTCTCTTCGTAAACAGCTGAAAATAACTTCCTCTAATCATAGCAAGCAGTAATTTAATGCTGGAAGAAACTACTTATAACTAATGGTGGTCAGGGTCCTACATGGCTGTTTGTATCCATCCTTATGTGGATTGCTTTATGGCGCGATGCCCAACTGAGAAATAACCATCGTCAACCATTAAATGGGAGACCCGGAGGAGAGGCTGTTGAGATGCCCCAACTGTGTCCCCTAATGGAAGCATTTATGAGCTTCCTTTAACTAGGAGGTCACATTGATTCTGGTAAGCTTGCATTCCCTCTATATGGTGGTGGTGTCACGAGATGATCAACCCTTGTTGGTGGTGGTCGAGTCTGGACATCTCTAGACATCGATTCCGTCACTGTGGAGGAGGATTGTTTATAATTCCTCTTTTTATCTATGGTGCATACTGGACTTTAATAATTATTGCACGTTGGACTTTTTGTTTTTCTAACACTTTGATTTTTTTTATTTATATGTGATGTAATCAATATTCGCTTTGTTCATATATTAGTGAGATTTTTAAGTACAGTAGTTTGACGGCATTCCACGGGCGTGCGCAATTTTAAAGCATTTTTGGTGTCTATTTACTCGGCGTAACATCATCTTTTATATTTTACAAAAAAGATTGGGTTCTATTAGACATTGTGTTTAATTTTTTAATTCGTTAAAGTGTATTTTTTCCCCCGAAAAATTGTATTTGAAAAAACCGCTGCGCAAATACCATGTGACATAAAAAACTGCAAGGACCGCTAATTTTTTTCTCTAGGGCCTCTGCTAAAAATAAATTAAAAAAAAAAAAAAAAAATATATATATATATATATATATATATATATATATATATATATATGTATTTATTGGCGTATAACACTCACTTTTTCACCCTAAAAAATTGGGTGCAAATAGTATGTGCGTGTTACACGCCAATACTTCAATTTTAGATATCTCGGAGGGGACAGGGAGGGGGCGGGACGAGCGCTGTCAGATTACATACAGTGAGAATCTCCTGTTTACTTGGCGGCCTCTGTAATAGGAAGTCCCGTCTCCTGGGCCGCCATTGGACCTCTGTACTGTCTATCATAGGAGATTCTCACTGTATATAATCTTTTGGCGCTCGTCCCGCCCCCACTCCCTGTCCCCTCTAGGCTGCAAATGGGCACCAATCAGGCTGCACTGATGGCAATGGTGAGGCTGCTGCATTGATGTGGACTGATGAGGTTGCATTGATGGCACTTGTGAGACTGCAGATGGGCATTGATGGGGCTGCATTGGTGGCAATGGTGAGACTACAGATGGGCACTGACCCTTATTTTGCTTCAAAGTTCTTTATTTAAAATTTAATTTTTTTTCCCTGAAACTTCCCTCTTAAAGTTAATGTGCGTGTTATACACCCGTGCATGTTATACGCCGATAAATAAAAAAAAAAAAAAAAAAAAAAAAAATATATATATATATATATATATATATATATATATATATATATATATATATATTTTTTTTTTTTTTTTAATTTATATTTATATATTTTTCTAATTTTAATTTATATATATAACGTATATATATCTACGTGATTTTCTAGCAAAAAAAAAAATACAAACGGATTTTTTTACTTACTTTACTTTACTAAACAAAAAGTGTCAGAATAGACCTGGTCCTTAACCACTTACAGACAGGAAGATTTTTCCCCCTTAATGACCAGGCTATTTTTTTGTGAAAAGGCACTGCGTCGCTTTAACTGACAATTGCGCGGCCGTGCGACGCTGTACCCAAACAAAATTGATGTCCTTTTTTTCCCACAAATAGAGCTTTCTTTTGTTGGTATTTGATCACCTCTGCGGTTTTTCTTTTTTGTGCTATAAACAAAAAAAGAGCGACAATTTTGAAAAAAAAAAACAATATTTTATACTTTTTATATAATAAATATCCCCAAAAAATGTAAAAAAATAAATTTCTTCATCAGTTTAGGCCAATATATATTCTTCTACATATTTTTGGTAAAAAGAATTGCAATAAGCGCATATTGATTGGTTTGCGCAAAAGTCATAGCGTCTACAAAATAGGGGATATAGTTATGGCCTTTTAATATTTTTTATTAGTAATGGCGGCGATCTGTGATTTTTAGCAGGACTGCGACATTGCGGCGGACATATCGGAAACTTTTGACACTTTTTTTTGGGACCAGTGACATTTATACAGCTATCAGTGCTATAAAAATGCACTGATTACTGTGTAAATGGCACTGGTAGGGAAGGGGTTAACACTAGGGGGCGATCAAGGGGTTAACTGTGTTCCCTCATGTGTGTTTCTAACTGTCGGGGGGGAGGGGACTGACTGGAGGAGGAGACCGATCGCTGTTCCTGATCACTAGGAACAGCAGATCTGTCTCTCCTCTCCTCTCAGAACGGGGATGTGTGTGTTTAAACCCCATTCTGGCTCTCGTGCCCACAATCACGGGTGGCCGGCGGACATCGCGGCCACGTGCATCGGGTCCCCCGCCGTGCAGCGGGCGTGCGCGCGCGCCTCTGGCGGCGCACGTGCGCCTGCTATCACTCTTAAAGGTACCGACGTACACCTATGGCGATTTGCGGGATCGTGCCGGCCTGCCGCAGTATAATGACGGCGGCTGGCCGGCAAGTGTTTAAAGGAGTTGTAAACCCTGAAGGTCTTTCCCCTTAATGCAAAAAAACAGGACAAGGTAAAGGAGGTACAAGGAGGTAAAAAACCTCCTGTGCTGCAGATGCCCCCCCCCCCCCCCAGAATCCCCCCTTTTTCTTACCTGAGCCCGATCGTTCCAGTGACAGGGATGAGCCCAGCAGCTCCAGCCGCTGTCTCGGGTCCTCATTAGATAGATTGATAGCAGCGCCACACCAAACGTGCACCTCCACCACATAGAAAACATGCTTACCAGATGGCAAGCTTGGAAAGCTTGTGGTTATTACCCAGCCAGGGCCTCTATCCTAGGGAGAAATCTGATGCCAGCTCTAGAACTGATCTCGCTCAGTACGGGAAAGGCCAACCAGACGTCTCACCACTCTCGCAAAGGACCAAGGAGTACACCCCAGCATTCAAAGGACAATGAGCCAGGATACCCAAAAAGAAAAACTCGCTACAGCGTAAAACCAACTACGCCTTTAATGGTAAAAAATGGTATTGCACTTACAGCAAAGAGCAGATAAAAAAAAAAGCAAGGAATCAAATGCCGGCCGGCTTGCATAAACCACCCGTCCTTCAGGGATCTTAGTAATGCGGTGACGTCAGTGCGTCTCTCCTCCCGACGCGTTTCGTCACAAGATGACTTCATCCTGGGGCGGGGGGCGGGGCATAGTCCAGCAGCCTGTGTCAATGGACGCAGTAGCAGGACTTGGGTTCGTGCCTGTACGAGTGCCCCCGTGGAAAGCGGCTCTCCGTGGGGGCACACAGTGAAGAGGAGGAGCCAAGAGCGCAAACCAGGGGACCCCAGAAGAGGAGGATCGTGGCAGCTCTGTGCTAAACCCTTGCACAGAGGAGGTAAGTATAATTTTTTTTTTTTAAACAAACCTTTACAACCCCTTTAAGTGGTTATGTAACCAATTTTTGTGTTTCTATAAGTGTAGGAGATAAAAGGAATGCTACTACTACTAACGTCTTCTACTAATACTATTGCCACTATATAGTAATATGGAGAAATTCCTTCCAAGCTTACCAACTGGCAAATTTCTGTCCAATGACAGGGGACCCTGAAGTTGCTAAGAGAACGATTCTTGTGGAGGAAATTCAATTAGACAAAATTTGGCTGATGCCGTGCCCTTCTCCTGACCCTCATACTCCCACATTGTACATTTACTTACAATGAAAGCGCAATCACCGATTCTACATCGCTCGCCGCTGCCTCTGAAAAGACTGAAAAATAGAAAATCACAAATAGCTTTTTTTTTTTTTTTTTTTTTTCCTTTGCAGAAAAGAGGTGACTTTGGAGATAACTGCCATTAGTTCAATTTGGCCATAAGTGGGACTGCACCGTTTGATCAAACAGTATTACTGAACTAGGTCTTGTGAGACCGATCTGTCAGCTCTCATTTGTCCTGTGATTCAGATAACTTAAGCACGTTAGTGACTGAAGATCTTCTCCTTAGATTGCGTTCCCTGATAAGCCATCACTTCATCGTTTTAAAGCATTTTAATTGCTGAGCTTCAGATTCTACCTCCTACCGAAAAGGAAGAACGAAAAAAAAAAAAAAGTTATTTTGTTTCTTGTCAGATTCCAGGGAGATAAATCACCCGAAGGGGAGATTGTATCCCTCAGGCATTGTATGGGCAAGATCTTCAAGTTCATGGCTCTGCACATTGGCTGTGGCTGTTTTAATGGAGTTTCCCTTTTCCCTTTATGAGGGATGTACCGAAAATAATGCAAAAGCGAGCATAACTTTTTTTATTTGCTGGTAAATAATGGATTTCAAGCAGAAGTAATGTGCCGCCATTGAGTCCTTGATGAAGTAAGGGTGAAGGCTGTCCAACATCCACAGAAGGCTACAGAATGCTTGCAAGTGTAGCATCCTCCTTGTTAGTGCAGGTTGCTAGATAAATTTAGCTTGGCTCCTCTGTAATCAGTGGAGCAAGGGTTGATTGTTCTGGCCTGGTCAATGTCACACAGGCTGCTGGTCTTATTGCTTCTCTCTGCATTCAAGAATTCTAAAATGACAGAGGGAGGAAGAATGGGAGAGCAGCTTGAATATTTATGGGAATCCAGCCAATCCCTGGAGAGATATGTCCAGAAGGCGGTTGGGGAGCCCATAAATAGTCTGAAGCACCAGAGCAGGGGTCTTTGGATCCTGGGTGAGCCCTGCCAGAGGAGTCCCCTGTATGATGGGGCTCTGCCCCTCTGGACAGCCTGCTAAAAAGCTGTGTGGAGGTCACTGAGGCCCCAGCCATAGCTTAGGCTGGGGGACCTATTCTCTAATACAGCCTTTCAAACTTTTCAACACTGAGGAACCCTTGATATAACTTCTGGTCTCAGGGAACCCCTGCTAAAAATGACTATATCTACAACAAATGATACATTACTGTGATGGTCAGTGGGAAGAATGCTCCTTACACTTGTGGACACTGGGAAGAATTACCCCTTACAGATAGCTACAAATATCAATGGTGGCAGTGGGAACTTATCTGAGAGGCAGAAATTGCTCATTTCTCAAGGAACCCCCAGCAACCACTGGAGGAACCCTAGTTGAGAAACCCCGCTCTAATATCTGGGGTTTCTCCTATATGGTCTTGAGAAGCACTCTGGAGGATACCCAGTGGAGGACGGAAGAGGGTTCAGTGGTTGGTTGTATTGTGAGTCTGCATCTTCCTCACTAAGAAGTGCCCAGTGGATGTCAGAAGATGGCAGCTGATGATCCTGAGGAAAGAGAAAGTGGCCGCACACTGTTGACTTCATCCGGTAAAAAATCCTTTATTTCTCCAAGATGGGACAAACAGCACAAGGACTTGACAAGTTTTTAACGCATTTCACACAAGAAAGTGCTTAATCATATATGATGATCCAGAGGCCTGAGTACTGACCTAAGTCCTGTGCCCCAGAAACTGTATGCAGCTATCAGTTCTACACAGCAGTGAATACAAAACCTTTCTCCTGGCAAGTAGTGACTTTGAGGAAGTTCTCAGCCAGCATAGTGAGAAGAGTCCTCAGGTACTTCAATTCCTTTGGCATATCCCATGCCTCCCCCATCCCTATCCAAGTTATACCCAGCAATAAAAACACAAAAGATACCCTGAAACTGTTCATTTGGGCCAGTGCGAGAGAAGAAAATGCTGTGTGTCTAGCTGTGTGTGCCCTAAGTGGGGGGGAAAAGGGAGCATTCAAAACTACCGGCTTATGTAGGAGTGCGCTACGCAGAGATGACACTGTTGACAAGAGCAATGTGCACAGATGGATGAGGACGTTTAAAGAAGGGGAAACCACAGCACTGAAGACAAACAACGCAGTGGAAGACCATCAACTATGACCACAAACATGAATCAGCAAGTGTATGAACTGATTTAGACAGACAGAGAATTCACCATCTGTGAGCTTGCTGAACAACTGGACTGTGGTCACAATGCCATACAGAAGATGGTGGAATACTCACGGTATGTGCAAAGTGTGCAAAATGAGTACCTTGGCAGGTGACACCAGATTTGAAGGAGAGAATGGTGGAAGTCTGCTCCAATCTGCTTGAGGCGTTTGAAGCCAATGAAAGCCTAAAAAGTCTAAGAGCCAACAATCAGCACAGAAGGACATGGGCATATCTTTATGATGCACAAACAAAGAATCAGTCCACGGAGTAACGTCACACCTCTTCTGCAAGGCCTAAGAAGTTAAAGAGCCAGAGATTAGCAAATAAAGTCATGGTGATTTTTTTTTTTGAGATGACAAGGGAGTCAGTCGCCTTGATTTTCTGTAACGTGGCCATACCATGACCAGCAAGTGGTTCATCGAGACACTTAAAGAGCTTAGAGAAACAATTAGGAAGATAAGACCGAACATGTACCTGAAAACAATCCCCATTCACCATGGCAATGTGTGACCACACACATCTCTGGCAACAAATCAGGAAAATTTGGCTGGTCATCCCACCGTACAGCCCAGATTTTCTACCCTCAGACTTTCACTTGTTCGGTCCAATCAAGGACAGTCTTCGAGGACAACAATGGCGCAAATGCATCGCTTGTGATGGAGACAATGTTAAGTAGTATCTTTGTATAGAGAAAGAGTTACTCTACCAACATCTGGAATTTGATCGACCTTTGTATGTTAAAAAAAAAGTTATGCCCACTTTTGCATAATTTTCAGTATAGCCCTCATATTTTATAATACAGTAGGAGGTGTTGGAACACAAATATCTAACACTTTCAGGTGGACAGGAACAGAGATGAGGATTATGTCAGAATGATAGGACTGTTGGAATATCCAAGACTGTATAAAGCCAAGGATTGGCTGAGTCCATCAGGCTCCACCTAAAAGTAAAATATTACTCTCGGGCAGATAGACCTGTTAAATGTAGAATCCAAAAAAATCATTGGAAGGGCTGCAGACAGTCTTTCATAATGGTAATGTTTTGATCCTCATTCTATATTCTCAGGTTCTTTGCAGTGTACTAGCTTAAAGAGGAGCTCCAGGCTCCTTCAGAAAAAAATTAAATATCAGCAGCTACAAATACTGTACTGTAGCTGCTGTGACTTTTAATATTAGGAGTCCTCAATCGAACCGATTTTTCAATCGGCTCTCGAGTGCTGCTGCCGCTATCTCTACTAAGGGAAACCAACAGTGAAGCCTTGTAGATTCACAGCCGCTTTCCTACTGCGCATATGCAAAGCGCGCTGCGCTTTATGAATGGGCGGGCTGCAGGGGGGGGGGGGTGGAGCCGGAAGTGGAAGCGAGTACCTGTCAAAACCAGGTACCCGCTCCCCCCCCTCCTAAAAAGGCCAAATGTGGCAGCAAAGGGGGGGGGAGGCAGACAAGCAGAGCTTCCCCTTTTGGGTGGAGCTCCGCTTTAAGAACATTAAAGCAGAACTGTATATGAGCACCACAAACTGAAAATGCTAATTCATTTTTAATATTCAAAGCAAACTCCCCCATCCATTCATGTCTCCATCCATCCGTGTCTCCATGCTTTATTTGGCTGAGAAATAAATTTGAAAAACACACCCCCCCGCCTAGCATTTACCATCTTGATTAAGGGCAGATGTTTCATGTAAAATCCCTGTGCCAGCTTCTGTGTGAGAGGTGGACAAACACAGCACCAAAATGATGAGGCAAATCTGTTTACCAGATGATGTAGACCCTCAAATTATAGAGTGATCTAAAAACGCCTTAAAATGATTAATATCAGAATTCCCATCAAAGATTTGGATCATGTGTTATCTGGAATCCTAGCAGTATCCTCAAGACAATGGAAAACAGCCTTGCTTTGGAAGATTCACCATAAGCCTTCAAAGAATTGTTTTTAGCAGGGGGTCCTTGAGACCTGGAAATTATTTCAAGGGTTCCACTGGGGTAAAAAGATTGAGAAAGGCTGCTGAAATAAAATAACAACAAGGAAATAGTTTTGTAACAAGTAGTTATGATCATAGGATCAAAAATTGCTCTGATGGTGATCTTTTAGATGTGACCTTCCGACTTGAAGATGTTGCTGGTGAAGAAACACTTTGTGATGATCCAGAAGCAGCAGAAAGAGTGTTTCTGGAATGAGAATTCTGGAGGGAAAATTTCCTCCCACTTTCATTCTGGTTCTCATCATTTCATTCCATAAAATATTTTTCATGTGTTTAGGGCCCCTCTGGGATGTCTTTTGTCCTCATTGTAGTATTTGGAAAATAAATTTTCTTCTCACAATATCTGCAAATTGCAGCTTTGCTCTCAGCAGAAATCGCACTGTGGAAATGTTTCCAAACTCTAGATGTTGGTCTCACAGTTTTACTGAGAGAAGGAAAAGGAAAAACAATTTACTGAGCAGACTACAGGGAGACATTATGCTGTGATGGTGGAGAATTAATAGAAATCATTTAAAGATTAAAGAATAACTAATTTGTCAGACAAATGTATCCTCTTACCTGTCAATTAAGGCTAAGAGGACAGAAACTATCTACTGCAGGGGTCGGCAACCTGTGGCCCACACCCAGCCCGCCACCGCTAGACGTCCAGCGTGTCAGTGCCTGTGATGAATTCACTGGCTCCCGGTCCGCAGACATTTTTGCCACTGGCCTCTTCATTGGACAGCGGCAAGCGTCCGGTATCACAGGGCTGGATGGGGATGGGAACCGCTGGAGTTAACTTTTTATATTAAACAGAAGCTGATTGGTTGCCAGGCGATCCTAGCAACCAATCACTAGTCTGTTAATGTGAAAAGTTAACCAGCAGTTCTCGCCCCCATCCAGCCCTGTGATACTGATATCTGCTCAGCTCGCTGTACACCTGTGTAAGGTAGGAGAGTTCTATCTACACAGTGTGTGTGTGTGAGGTGGGGTGCAGGGGGGCAGAGGTACAGAGGACACTACAGTTAGGATGCAGGGGACAGAGGACACTATGGAGATACAGAGGACACTACAGTGGGGGGGGGGGTGCAGGGGACAGAGGACACTGCTTTGGGGGCACAGGAAACTTGCTATGGGGGGAGGGGGCAGAGGACAATATGGGAGTGATGTGAAGGGGGACAGAGGATATTGCTATGGGGGTACAGAGGACACTGCAATAGGAGGGGCCCTATTAGGGACCACATCACACCTGGGGACAGGGACCCCTTCTCACCTGGGGACAGGGATCCCTTCTCACCTGGGGAAGGGGACTCCATCGCACCTAGGGACAGGGACCCCTTCTCACCTGGGGACAGAGTTCCCTTCTCACCTGGGGACAGGTACCCCATTACACCTGAGGACAGGGACCCCTTCTCCCCTAGTGACAGGGACCCCATCACCCCTGGAGACAGGGACCCCTTCTCCCCTGTGGACAGGGACCCCTTCTCACCTGGGGACAGGGACCCCTTCTTCCCTGTGGACAGGGACCCCATCACCCCTGGGGACAGGGACCCTGTCTCCCCTCGGGACAGGGATCCCTTCTTATCTGGGAACAGGGACCCCTTCTCCCCTGGGGACAGGGACCCAATCACCCCTGGGAACAGGGACCCCTTCTCCCCTGGGGACAGGGGTTCCATCTCACCTGGGGACAAGGACTCCTTCTCACCTGGGGACAGGGACCAATTCTTCCCTGGGGACAGGGACCCCATCACTCCTGGGGACAGGGACCCCCATCACCCCTGGGGACAGGGACCTCATCTCCCCTGGGGACAGGGATCCCTTCTTACCTGGGGACAGGGACTCCTTCTACCCTGGGGAAAGGGATCCCTTCTTACCTGGGGACAGGGACCCATCACCCCTGGGGACAGGGACCCCTTCTCCCCTGGGGACAAAGACTCCATCTCACCTGGGGACAAGGACCCCTTCACACCTGGGGACAGGGACCCCTTCTCCCCTGGGGACAGGGACCCTATCACCCCTGGGTACAGGGACCCCTTCTCCCCTGGGGACAGGGACCCTATCACCCCTGGGGACAGGGATCCATTCTCCCCTGGGGACAGGGACCCCATCACTCCTCCTGGCTGGCAGGGCTGCCGTCAGCCACCCTCAGGAGCCAGGATGGGGGAGGAGGCAGTAAAATTCGAATCCCCAGCCACATGCTCCCTCAGGGTGAACCTGAGGTAAGCCTGTACTGTTATTATTACTATGTTAGGATTATTATTATCTGTGTTTATTAGCAGGTGAATGTGGCCCTCCAAGCATTCACATACATTGAATCTGGCCCTAAAGTGGAAAAAGGTTGCTGACCCCCTAATCTACTGTATCCCAACAATCACCCAACTGTAAGAGGGACAAGATGGAGCCCACAAGCAAACTAAACTGAAGCCTCTACCTGCAGTGCCCCCTAGTGACAGAAATGCATAATTCTCTTGTTTGAGAACTGCATTGAGAAGTACAGTGTTACTTGAATTGTATTCCAGGCTTTGCTTGTCTTCAGCTGAGAGAACTTACAATAATTTAAGAATTTGCATAAAGTCTCACAAATATTTCATTAAGTTCTTTGTGTTCTATAGTTTGAACACCAAGTCGTAGATATATTATTTAACATTTTAAAAGAACATATTCCACACTTCCCCCCCCCCCCCAAAAAAAAGGTTTTGAAAAAACAGAAGAAATTTTTTTCTAATTTTTCAGGTTTTTTTTCCAGGCCTTCCTATCTCCAGTTGTAACATTCATACATATTCACAGTTAATCATGATGGTGACTGTTGCTGTGGACAGTCGTCATAGGAAAAATAACGAAGAACTAGTTTTGTAGTTATGTAGTAGTTATGATCATAAGATCAAAGTTTTCTCTGAAGGCGATCTATCAGATGTGGTCCCTGTCCCCAGGGGAGAAGGGGTCCCTGTCCCCAGGGGAGAAGGGGTCCCTGTCCCCAGGGGAGACAGAAATGCATATTTCTCTTGTTTGAGAACTGCATTGAGATGTACTGTGTTACTTGAATTGTATTCCAGGCTTTGCTTGTCTTCAGCTGAAAGAACTTACAATAATTTAAGACTTTACATAAAGTGTCACAAATATTTCATTAAGGTCTTCATGCTCTATAGTTTGAATACCAAGTCGTAGATATATTATTTATCATTGTAAAAGAACATATTCCACACTTCTCTCCCCCCCCCCCCCCCAAAAAAAACGGCTTTGAAAAAATGGAACATAGTTTTGTTTCCTAATTTTTCAGGTTTTGTTGTCCAGGCCTTCCTATCTCCAGTTGTAGCATTCATACATATTCACAGTTAATCATGATGGTGACTGTTGCTGTGGACAGTCGTCATAAGTAAAATAACAAGTAGGAACTCGTTTTGTAGTTATGTAGTAGTTATGATCATAAGATAAAAGTTTGCTCTGATGGCGATCTATCAGATGTGACGTTGCAATGCCTTTCAGAAGTCTGTGATGTTCATGGTTCCTTGGCTCATGAAGGGAACCAATCTACGGGGCCTTTGTACCTTCAACATCTCATTAGTTTACTTTAAAGCGTACTTGTGAGCCTCCAGCACCCTTGCTTCACCCATGGAGGAGTACTATAATAATGGGGCCCCTTTACACCGATAAAGACAGATGTATTTTCACGTGAGGCTTCCATTATTTCGTCCACTCCCTGTAGATTGCAAGCTGTTGATCCACATCTCTGCCTTATGATTTCTCTCCATTCACTTGTAAATGCAGAGCCCTATTATCAGCAAAGATAAATAGAAAAGTGTACGTCTGGCTGCAATATTCTTCTGGAGGTCGCAGTCGGCCGCTTCATAATTAGAAGCTTTCTGCAGCGGGAGAGTAAACGAGTTTTGGCGTTTTGGAAAAGCTCGGGGAGAAGTGTCAGTCCCTAACCAATAGTGATTGTCCTTCTATACTCGGGTAATTTGCATCTAATGCGCGTGATTCGCTTCCATTTAAAATATGATTACACTCTTTTGAAGCCCATCGCACCTGTCCCTGTGCATTAAGTACGAGAGAGATGTAATGGGAAGGAGCAGAAATAGGAGAAAAGGCAAAACGCTCCCTCCTGGAGCACAGATCAGAAACACATGCTACCTGCTTCCTGAAACTGGAGCAGACGCACACACACACACCGCGAGCTGTGTTGTAGCCCAGAATGGCGTGAACGGGGGGGGGGACGACAATCTATGGGCCGGTGCCACCAGTGCTCAGAACTATGGTATTGGTAGGTGTGCAGATGTCATCTAAGGCCCCCAGAACATTTATTATAGGGATGGGTGCATCTAAGGCAGAGGCAGGCAACCTTTCAGAGTTTGAGATCTACCTGGACAACATGGTGCAAATCAAAGATCCCCGGGGGGGTGGGGCTTCGAAGTGTCGTCTTCACCATTAAAAAAAAAAAAAAAAAAAAGCCCCCGATAAATCACGCCTCCACAGTAGTATCCTTTGCCCCCCCACCCCCCACAGTGGTGCCCCCCTTTACATCACCCCCCCCAGTAATGTACTCTGCTCCCCCACTGTAGCGTTCTCTGCCCCTCTCCCCCCAACAAGGTAGTATCCTCTGCCCCCCCACCCCAAATGGTAGTGTCCTCTGCCCCTCCCACACATGGTTGTGTCTGCTGTTCCCCCATACATGGTAATGTCCTCTGCCCTCCCACACAGTAATGTTCTCTGCCCCCACCCACAGTAGTGTTCCTCCCCCCAAAGTAGTGTTCTCTGCCCCTCTCCCCCCACTGTAGTGCCCTCTGCCCCCCCCCCCCCCATGGATAGCAGTGTCCTCTGCCACCCCCCTCCCATAGTAATGCCCTTCCCCCCTCCAATAGCAGTGTCTTCTGCCCCCCCCCCAACAGTAGAACAGTAGTGTCCTCTGCCCCCCAAAGTAGTGTTCTCTGCCCCCTCTCCCCCAACTGTAGTGCCCTCTGCCCCCCCCCATTGATAGATGTGTCCTCTGCCATCCCCCCATAGTAATGCCCTTCCCCCTCCCATAGCATTGTCTTCTGCCCCCCCCCACCCACAGTAGTACAGTAGTGTCCTCTGCCCCCCAAAGCAGTGTAATCTGCCCCCACTCCCCCCACTGTAGTGCCCTCTGCCCCCCCATAGCAATGTCCTCCGCCATCCCCTTCACCTCATAGTAGTGTCCCCCCCTCCCATTGCAGTATCCTCTGCACCCCACCCCCTCCCAAAGTAGCCCTATGCTTCCCCTGCATAGCACTGTCTACTGCACCCCCCCCCCCCACACACACACACACACACACACACAGTAGTATCCCCTGCTTTCCCCTGCATTGCAGTGCCCTTTGCATCCGAACCCCCCCTCACAATAGTGTCCTATGCCCCCCAAAAAAGTGTAATCTACCCCCACTCCCCCCACTGTAGTGCCCCCTACCCCCCCCATAGCAATGTCCTCTGTCATCCTCTGCCCCCATGGTAGTGTCCCCCCCCCCCCATTGTTGGTCTATCTCATAAAATCCCAATAAAATACATTTACATTTTTGGTTGTAACATGACAAAATGTGGAAAATTTTAAGGGGTATGAATACTTTTTCAAGGCACTGTAACTACGTTCTTTATTGGATAAGGGCTTTGGATTCCTGTTGCAGGGCCATGGACTTGGTGTGTGTGCATCGAGACAAGACGGTGGAGCCTCACCTGAAGGTGGGTAAGGTCAAAAAGCTCTAATCTACTCGTATTCCATTAAGGCAGCAAGAGTCCATAGGACAGTAGGTGGCGTTGCTGGTGACCACTAGGGGATCTACTTACATGTTTTACCCAAAAAGGGCTTAGATCTGGGAAACTTGATTAGATCTCCATGATTAAGAGACTGGTGCAGCCATCCTGTTGGTTCATTCTATGTGGGAATCATTGAGGAGCTCGATCAGCCACCACCTGAAACCACAGAGATGGGCAGACGGGGGCTTGAAGCAGCAGTTTCCTTTGGTACTATGGTGCTATGTTTGCTGGGCAAAGCAAACAGCTCTAATCCCCTCATATTCCGTGAGGCAGCAGGAGTTCCTAGGGCAGTAAGTGGCATTGCTGGTGACCATTAGGGGACCTCCTTACATGTTTCACCCTAAACATGGATGACCTACAATGGCTCCTCTGGTGAGGCTCAGTGACTTACTTACCTCTGTATCAGTCAGAATAGAAAATCTTTGTTTGGAAATATCCAAGCCATACCGCCACCTGTAATTCCAATCAAATCTCCCACATTCGTTATTGAGAGAGGGCTCTGGATTCCCATTGCAGGGGCTAGGGCCTGGTTGGGGTGTATGGAGACAAGATGGTGGAAACTCCCCTGAAGGTGTGAAGGTCAGTAAACCCTGATCCATTCATATTCCATGAAGTAACACAAGTAGGACCCTAGGACAGTAGGTGGCTTTGCTAACCACTTCTAGGAGACCTGCTTACATATGCTTAATTCATAAAAAACTTTGACCTGGAGATCTGGATGGGAACCTCTATGATTCAAAGTTTAGAGTGCAGCCAACTTGTTGGTCATTCCATGTGGGGAGCATTGAGGAGCTCCATCATTCACCATCACCATCTGAAACTATAGAGATGGGCAGATTGTGGACTTGGAGCAGCAGTTCTATTGATACTATGGTGCTATGTTTGCTGGGCAAAGAACATGGATGATCTACAATGGCTCCTCTGGGAGGCTCAGTGACTTTAACATTTTTACTTACCTATGTATCAGTCAAAATAGGAAATCTTTAGTTGGAAATATCCAAGCCATACCGCCACGTGTAATTGCAATCAAATCTTCCTCTAAAGTCCCAGTATCTGATAAGTTTGCTGTTCTTAATGTTATTACCTATATAGCCCATACAAAATGCCAGGCAGAGAAATGATGCTTCAAAAACTGAGATGGGTCATGTCATTCCTAAGTTAATAAACAAGGAAAAGGACAATCTGTCTGGGCAGTCTTTATTAGAAGAGGGCTTTGGATTTCGGTTGCAGGACCTTGGGCATGGTGTGTGTTTATAGAGACAATAAGGGTGGGAAAAGTCAGTTAGCTCTAATCCCCTTATATTCCATGAGGCAGCAGGAGTCCCTAGGACAGTAGGTGGTGTTTCTGGTGGCCACTAGGGGACATGCATAACTATTCACCCAAAAAGGGCTTAGATCTGGGAAAATGGATTGGATCTCTATGAATAGGAGATTGGAGTTGTTGGTTCATTCTGTGTGGGGATCGTTGACGAGCTCCATTGGTCGTCACCACTGAGCAGTTCCTTTTATTACTATGGTGCTAGGTTTGCTGGGCAAAGCACAGGGATGACCTACAATGCTCCTCTGGGGAGGCTCATTGACTTACCGCCATATGTGTCTCTAAAGTCACAGCATCTGATTTTGTTGCTCTTGCTTGGTAAAATATGGCCTATACAGGATGCCAGGCAGAGAAATTATGCTTCATAAACTAAGATGGGTCATGTCATTCCTAAAGGACGATCTGACTGGACGTTCTTTATTGGGAGAGGGCTTTGGATTCCGGTTGCAGGACCTTGGGCATGGTGTGTGTATGGAGACAAGATGGTGGAGCCTTTCCTGAAGGTGGGAAAGGTCAATAAGCTCTAATCCCCTCATATTCCATGAAAGAGTTGGAGTCCCTAGAACAGTAGATGGCATTGCCGGTGGCCACTAGGGGACCTGCTTACAAGTTCACCCAAAAAAGGATTTAGATCTGGGGAACTGGATTGGATCTTAAAGATTGAAGTGTGGCCAACTTGTTGGTTCTATGTGGGGATCATTGACGAGCTCCATTGGTCACAACTTGAAACCACTGAGATGGGCAAATTGTGGGCTTTGAGCAGCAGTTCTCTTTGGCACTGGGATGACCTGCATTGGCTACAGGCCACCTACAGTGGATTTAACAATGTTGGTTACCTCTGTATCAGTCAGAATAGGAAATCTTTAGTTGGAAATATCCAAGCCATACCGCTACGTGTAATTTCAATCAAATCTTCCTCTAAAGTTCCAGCATCTGATAGGTTTTCTGCTCTTGCTTGGCAAAATATGGCCTATACAGGATGCCAGGCAGAGAAATGATGCTTCGAAAACTAAGATGGGTCCTGTCATTCCTAAGTTAAGAAACTGTTGGAAAAGGACGATCTGACTGGACATTCTTTATTGGGAGAGGGCTTTGGATTCCGGTTGCAGGGCCTTGGGCATGGTGTGTGTGTATGGAGACAAGATGGTGGAGCCTTTCCTGAAGTTGGGAAAGGTCAATAAGCTCTAATCCCCTCGTATTCCCAGAAGCAGCTGGAGTCCCTAGAACAGTAGATGGCATTGCCGGTGGTTGCTAGGGCACCTGCTTACATGTTCACCCAAAAAAAGGGCTTAGATCTGAGGAACTGGATTGGATCTTAAAGATTGAAGTGCGGCCAACTTGTTGGTTCTATGTGGGGATCATTGAGGAGCTCCATTGTTCAGCACCACATGGAACCACTGAGATGGGCAAATTGTGGGCTTTGATCAGCGGTTCTCTCTGGTACTGGGCAAAGCACGTGGATGACCTACATTGGCTACAGGCCACCTACAGTGCATTTAACAGTGTTGGTTACCTCTGTATCAGTCAGAATAGGAAATCTTTAGCTGGAAATATCCAAGCCATACCGCTACGTGTAATTTCAATCAAATCTTCCTCTAAAGTCCCAGCATCTGATAGGTTTGCTGCTCTCGCTCTGTAAAATACGGCCTATCCAGCACGCCAGGCAGAGAAATGATGCTTTGAAAACAAAAGAGAGAGCGCGCTGACTATGATGTATGGCGGATATGTACAGAGGGAGCAAAAACAAAAAGCGGCCAGTGTTAATAACACGCCAGCGTCCGATACATCAGCTTCTGCAGTATTCAGAAGGTGACCTGAGAAAGCTGTAGTAATCCTGCGTGTCAGAATGAATTTATGTGGCCAATTTATCTGACCCCGCTGCTTTTGAAATAGCCGGGTAACAAACACAATCCATTTGGTTTATTAGCTCTGCGCGGTGTCAGGAGTGATAATACAAGCGGCACGTTTAGCTTATCAATCTAATAGGGAGGCGATGGGAGAAAGTTGCCTAATAACTGTCATTTGGGTGTCACTTCTTCACAGATTCCTTCTGCATACACCGCCTGACCTCTGCCGCTCATTACAGGCAGAGATTGCAAAACCGAAAAAAAAAAAAAAAAAAAAAGCTAATTGCGCACAGCGCTGGCGGGAGGACATCTGCCGGCGGGTTGGGTACATGATGGCCCTTCTTTGGGGCTGCTGTGTATTCAGTGCTGTACAGCATAAAATACAGACGAGGTCAATTAGGAGAGCTGCACAAGGCCGACATCACGGCCTGTCAAGATGTCCCGAATTGTACAGAACTCCGCTGTCATACTAACATGTGTAAGGAAACGGCGGCGTGTGACCAACCGCGACCCAACAGTGCGGATAGTCCTAAAGCTAAATTCCGGGCACACATTAAAAAAAAAAAAAAACAACAAATGCAATTTTTTATTTATTAACCACTTGACCTCCGGAAGGTTTACCCCCCTCCCCCTTCATGGCAAGGACAATTTTTGTGATGCGGCGCTGCGTTAATTAACTGCGCGGTCGTGCCACGCTGTACCCAAATAAAATTTATATCTTTCTTTTCCTATAAATAGAGCTTTCTTTTGGTGGTATTTGATCACTTTTGCGGTTTTTATTTTTTGCACTATAAACAAAAAAGGAGCGACATATAAAAAAATAAAAAAAAAAAAACAAAATTATTTTTTACATAGAAGCAAAAATTCTGGTTATGGGACTTTAACCACTTGCCGACCAGCTGCCGTCATACTGTGGCAGGTCGGCACGATCCCGCGAACCGCAAGTGCAATTAGTTAGTCTGCCACTAGGTAGCTCTGTTCCAGAATAGTAACTGGTAATATAAGATACATCAGGTGATAGGTCCCTTTTTAGTCAGAGCCCTCCCATAGTGATGTAATGGTAGAGTCAGTCCCCAGATATAAGCCAGGTTCGGAGGAGCCCTAGTGCAGTTGGGGCATGAGAGCGAGAGACCCCACACCAGCACAGATGTCCCCAGCATTTTGAGGCCCTGGGCAGGGCTGGAGGCTGCAGAGAAGTAGACCTACGCCCAGAAGAGCAGTCTGTAGACTTCTTGACTCTTATTTAGGTAGGGGCTAGGGTGGATTGCAAAAGGCCAAGAGTTCCCTGAGTGAAGCTATTCCCATGGAGGGTTCAGGGAGAGATGTACAGTACCTATGGAGGAGGTGACTACCAGGATCCTATTCCTGTGAGTACTAATGTCCCCGGGTGGAAGGAGAGATTGTTAAAGGGAGATGCTTAAAAGTACTGCATAATGCTTTCACATGTGACTATTGCGGACCACCCACTGAATGTGATTGACTATGTACTGCAGTGGCGGCCCGTCCATTAGGGGCAACCGGGCGCTGCCCCCTCTCTCCACGCCACCCCCTATATGCAATGGATAGAATTAACCTATCCACGGCCAGTGCGGCCACCCCCTATTCATGCATCCGGCCCCTGTATTACAGCGGTCAGGGTTTTTTTTTAAGAACCTGATTAGAGCCAGAGGCTCTAATAGGCTTCAAAATAGGGTGGGCTTGGGTCACAGAGAATGCAGTCCGATCCCACCCAGGTGTTTTACAACAGCGAATGAATATTCACTGCTGAAACACTGATCCTCAATCCGGCCAATCAGAAGCGGACGTGAGCCCCGTTTTCCGATTGGTCGAAAAGAGAAGAGACTCCCGATTGGCCGCCGCTGCCGTGATGACCGGTGGAAAGCAAGAGTTAGGGAGGCCCCTGTCGCCGAGCAGGGGAAGCCACCGGTGATGGGGTAAGTGTTACCGACCGGGGGGATGGGACGGCTTACTGTTTGCCCCCCCCCCAAAAAAAATTTCTCAGACCGCCACTGATGTACTGCCAAGTGGCTCCAGAATGTTGATGTGATGAGACTCTTATGTCATTTCCTAAGTACCACCACCAGTAAAGTGCAGCAACCCTATTCTTGTGTGGACATTCTTTCCTGCGGGATAATAGGCCAACAGCCAGCAATGTTGTGTGGAGGACTCTGGCAAGCAGTGGGCTCAATATGGCGGATGGCTCAGCCTCAGCAGGAGTGTTCTAGCAAAGACAGAAGCAGGGGCAGGGACTTGTGCTCTTGGTGCCAAAAGCTAGCCAATCGCAAAAGCCTTCCTACACACCGATAATACAATTGCAACGTGCCTCTCCCGAGCACTTGTGCATGACCGGCCCAATGCTATCTGAAGGTCAAGTACAAACTGGACTGAAACCTTTTCTGCTCGGGGGGAGTTCTTCAAGTTTTTATACATTTGACATCAAAGGTGCTGAGTACATAACTTCCCCTACAGTCTCTTTTTTTTTTTTTGTAATTGTTCCACAAGCTGCCTCAATGATGAGTTAAACCAATGGATGGTCTCAGGATGAGCCGCCAGATTGGTCTTCACCCACCAGTAATGTAAATACCGAGTCTAGGCTTGATCTGGCCAAATCTGAGCTTTTCCAGAGATGGGCCATTCATATTACTGTATATCGGTGTTTATATTCAGCGATGGATAGCTTACCTTAAGATTAATCAGGCGGAGACGATGATACCGCATTATAATTTATCATATTCCGTGCACTGAGAGATGAAGGAACATGTCTAATGTCAGAAGATGCCAAAACAGGAAACTGGAGATTCCTCCGCTACTGAAACAGTGTTTATACAAGAAGAAGCTCTGCATTTAGAAAAGAATATAATCATTCGTACCTCAATCAAGAAGAATAAGTTTTTGTAAAAAAAAAAAAGACCTCCTCTCCTCGTTGTCAGTGTGTCGGACCTGAAAGTACCTTTAAATAAAAACTGTGATTTATCAAAGGTCAAATCTGGACACACTGGGGAGAATAAACCCCCCCACCCCCATCCCACTTTACAATCCTGTCCGGTGTGTGGGGCCCTCCCAGTTCAGTTGTTAGGTCTATTTAGCTTTTGGCTCTACTGTTATGAGTTGAGTGGCTGTTGATTGTTTTGGTCTTCTCAGGGTTCCAGAGCTCAGAGTTTGATTGCTTTCCAACGCCTCTGGTAATCTTATAGAACATAGGGAGGGAGATTCAAATGATTCAAATCCCTGGAAGAGGGCATCCAGAAGGTGGCCGGGAAGGTGTTAAATAGACAGGAGGTCTGAGCAGATTGTTCTTTCCTCGTCAGGGAGGATTCCAGTACTCCTGGGGCTGTTGCCCCAAGGAGAGGTATCACTAAGACAAGTGACTACCCTTTGGGGACTCAGCATTTGCTGTGTTAAGGGCCTGAGGAGGACAGCTGAAAAAGGTGCAACTTGCTGAAGGACACTGTTTCAGAGTCCAGGTCTGAAGGAGGACTTTCCTCATTAAAGGGGGTTGCATAAAGGTAAAAAACCTTCATTATGCAGCATCCCCTGCAGCCCCCCCAATACTTACCCGACCCTGATAGCGATCCATTTTTTTTTTTTTTAACTTACCTCTAAATGCCTGTTGCTAGGGGGTCCCTCGTAGTCTGCCTCTTTCAGTGCCTGGGCTGGTGACATCACTTCCCCTCTGCTCCCTCCCTCTTGTCAATCATCTGGGACCCATTACAGGTCCCAGATGACTGAGCGTCAATCACAGCGCGCGGCATGCGCAGTGGGTGCCCGGCTGTGAAGCCACAGCCCGGCGCCCACAGTTGCAATGCCGGCGCCGCCGAACGGAGGGAGAGATGAGCGGGGCTTCGATCTCCCGCATCGCTGGACCCCGGGACAGGTAAGTGTCCAATTAAAAGCTAGCAGCTGCAGTATTTGTAGCTGCTGACTTTTATTTATTTTTTTTTTTTTTAATGGGAACTCCTCTTTAATCTCAGATTCTAAAAGCTCATTAGTGTCAAATTCTTTTATGGTTTTGGACATTAAAGTATCCCAGTCTTCACCCAGATATTCCGCCATAGTACAAAAATGGTGTACTTAAAGCGGGGTTCCACCCAAATTTTCAACTTTATCTTACCCCATTCTGTTAATTGCCTAGATGCTCAAATGACGTTGCAAAAAAAATTATATCGTCGTAATTACCTTTAATATTTTAATTCATAGTTCCACTTCCTGTTTCTCCTCCCGTGGGAGTAGGCGTGTTTCTTGCCTTTCCCCGGCTCCGCACAGTCTCCTGGGAGCTAGTCTCAGGCTTCCCAGGATGCAGTGCTGAACGCCGTCATGCCTTTGGTTGCCATCACAACGGGGCGGGAACGTCCGACGACGCCGCCCGTTGTGATGGAAACCCGGAATTTTACGCCGCTGCTCGCTGTTACCAATGAGCATGCGCGTCCCGGAAATAAATGCTTGTGGGCTTCAATTGCCCAGAAGCAAGATGAAAACCTCCAGGATCTAATTATATAAGTCATTCTTGCGGACGAAATCTGAGAGAGGCAGCAATATCAAACACCATAAGCGAGTATGATATTTTGATAATCAAAGTTTCTCAATGACAAGAAAAAATAAAAAATGATAGGTCGCTGGACTCCCGCTTCAAAGGCCAAAAGACAGAGTTGCCATATAGGGAAGATTGTATATCCTAAAAATTCCCCTAAGTCTGTGAATAACGAAAACCCAAAAAGCCAAATACAGTAAGATATACAGATATATAAAAAACCTTCAACAAGTAGTTTAATAATTTTTGTAAACACAAGGAAAAAGGAAGAACCTGGTGCGGTAAGGCCCAGTAATACCCCCCTGGATTTTATAGGCAGACCAGGTAATGCAGTAAAAAAGCATTTTATTATACACATACAAAATAGCAAAAAAGAGATGTATACATTTATATAAAACGGTTTGTAGCAAATTGTACTTGAGTGAACATAGGTATGAAACTCAGCTGTCCTGTAGGCAAAGTTGGGCTAGCAAGAGCACATACTGGAAATGACGCCTGACACGTTTCGGACCTTTGTAGTCCTTCCTCAGAGGCTTATGTCATTTTTCTATAAAGAATCATAGGTATTCTAAAATGTAAATACAATGATACATTAGTATAACAAAAATTGGGTACAGTAATTGAATTTATGATAATCTCGACAAGACTGGAGAGTGTTTTATAGTCCAAAGGACATGCACCTCCAATCACGCTTAGTCTCAATGTAACAGCTCAAGAGATTATACTTACAAAGAGGAACCAATCGATGATAAGAACAAACGAGGGGGGCCCAAGGCGGATTACCAAGAATACATAGCAAGACCTTGATGATGTGCCGGGTGAGAAAAGATGGACATGCACAGAAGGGGCAAGAGAGCAGAGAGGCGGCGAATGTCCCATCTGCAAGGACTTCAGGTGTGTGGAGTGATGTACTCCAGCCTAGATCCTAACCACAAAGTGAATGGAGTCCTGATGGATGTGCATTAGGTTCTCTGTACATATGTAAAGAAACAAACAAAATGGAATATAAAAAGGGGCGTACTTGTAGGTAATTCTCAGAATACAGATGAGAGTATAAAAGCCAGAGGCATAGCGGTAATGGGATGATTGTCCCAAGCATAAAAATACCCAATATAAGTGAAATAGTAAAAGTAGTAATGAGAATATACTGCAAATTAGCAGGGAGGGATTTTTTTGGTTATATGTGTAAATGCTACTCACACGCCTCAGCCTGATGTCTAATGTGCTGTGTTGTCTTCTCACCTCCACAGCAACACTATGGATGTCTGGGGTGTAGGTTAATGTACCCTAAATGTAGCACAGCTGAGATCGATTGCACATGAGTGCAAGCAAGATCAGCTGGTGGCCAGTAGGCAGGTTGAGGCGCCCAGCCTATGGCAACCTCGATCCATCAGGAAGTCCCTTGGCATGATAATGCGCGGCGCAAGCCCGCCCCGAGGGGTTGCGCCCTGCGTCATCGCGCCACCGACGCGCGCAGTAACCCTCAGTTCTGTGCCTCAGAGTGAAGCGCAGGCCGGAAGGAACCCGTCAGGAAGACAGGCTCCAATGGGCAGGGGTGTCCCAGGTGGGGACACAAGGTTGTGTCCACACAGGGGACCCCAGTGCGCCGGGCAGAGGGAGCATAGCCTCCAATCCGCACACCCAGCCCCAGGAGCATGTCTGCAGCCCAAGGCACACTAAGGAGGTACAAAGTGGATAATGCAATGTGAATCCCCGGAATGGTGCCCCCTCCTGGGTGGTCAGCAACGGCAGGTTCATCACAAACACTTTTGCTGGGCAAACCCAGTCTAGGGGGGAAAAGACAGAATTACAAATGAATAGAACAGTGAACATAACAATAAATTGACAGAATGTATGCAATGACTATTTTAAAATATAGTTCAGTTGTTCTATATCAATAAGACATAATACATCAAATATAGCAAAATGCTAGTTAGAATAATTGATATATACAGATAGATGCAATAAACTATACAGAATAGAACTGATAAATATCCCAAAGTATTCTACATTCATCACGTGTGCATATCAAAAAGACATGCAAACACATGCTTGCAATAAATGTACAGACCGTATATATAAGTCCAGTTCACAGACACCTGACTGGAATCCTTCTAAATACGGTTTAAAATGAAAGGCCTCGTTAAGTCCAGGTTGTGACGTAGCCTTGAGGTGGAAAAATCTCAATTCACTTTGTAAAAGTAGTTTGTTTAAATCTCCACCCCTAGGATTGTCAGGGATATGATCTAATGCCAAAAAACGCACTTTCGGGGTGCTATCTCCATGTACCATACGGCTGTGTCTCCCAAGGGATAGACCGGGGTTTTTCTTATTTATGCTAATAATGTGTCTATATATTCTTCGCCATAGTGCAAGTTTGGTTTCCCCCACATAATAACATCCACATTCGCACAGCAGCAGGTATATCACTAGAGGGGTCACAAACAGGAGAAAAAAGGTCCTAATTCCTCTATATAAATCTTTTTATCACAAAAGAGGTCACCATCAGGAGGAAGGAGGTCCTGATTCCTCTATAGATCTTTATATCACTAGAGGGGTCACCAGCAGGAGGAAGGAGGTCCTGATTCCTCTATATAGATCTTTATATCACTAGAGGGGTCACCAGCAGGAGGAAGGAGGTCCTGATTCCTCTATATAGATCTTTATATCACTAGAGGGATCACCAGCAGGAGGAAGGAGGTCCTGATTCCTCTATATAGATCTTTATATCACTAGAGGGATCACCGGCATGAAGGAGGTCCTGATTCCTCTATATAGATTTATATCACTAGAGGGGTCACCAGCAGGAGGAAGGAGGTCCTGATTCCTCTATATAGATCTTTATATCACTAGAGGGGTCACCAGCGAGAGGAAGGAGGTCCTGATTCCTCTATATAGATCTTTATATCACTAGAGGGGTCACCAGCAGGAGGAAGGAGGTCCTGATTCCTCTATATAGATCTTTATATCACTAGAGGGGTCACCAGCAGGAGGGAGGAGGTCCTAATTCCTCTATATAGATCTTTATATCACTAGAGGGGTCACCAGCGAGAGGAAGGAGGTCCTGATTCCTCTATATAGATCTTTATATCACTAGAGGGGTCACCAGCAGGAGGAAGGAGGTCCTGATTCCTCTATATAGATCTTTATATCACTAGAGGGGTCACCGGCAGGAGGAAGGAGGTCCTGATTCCTCTATATAGATCTTTATATCACTAGAGGGGTCACCAGCAGGAGGAAGGAGGTCCTGATTCCTTTATTTAGATTTCTATATCTCCACCTTAGATTGTAAGCTCTAAGGAGTAGGGCCCTCTGATTCCTACTGTATTAAAGTGTATTATATTTGTACTGTCTACCCTCAAGTTGTAAAGTGCTATGTAAACTGTTGGCGCTATATAAATCCTGTATTATAATAATAATAATAATATATCACTAGAGGGGTCACCAGCTGGAGGAAGGAGGTCCTGATTCCTCTATATAGACCTTTATATCACTAGAGGGGTCACCAGCAGGAGGAAGGAGGTCCTGATTCCTCTATATAGATCTTTATATCACTAGAGGGGTCACCAGCAGGAGGAAGGAGGTCCTGATTCCTTTATTTAGATCTTTATATCACTAGAGGGGTCACCATCAGGAGGAAAGAGGTCCCGATTCCTCTATATAGATCTTTATATCACTAGAGGGGTCACCAGCAGGAGGAAGGAGGTCCTGATTCCTCTATATAGATCTTTATATCACTAGAGGGGTCACCATCAGGAGGAAAGAGGTCCCGATTCCTCTATATAGATCTTTATATCACTAGAGGGGTCACCAGCAGGAGGAAGGAGGTCCTGATTCCTTTATTTAGATCTTTATATCACTAGAGGGGTCACCAGCAGGAGGAAGGAGGTCCTGATTCCTTTATTTAGATTTCTATATCTCCACCTTAGATTGTAAGCTCTAAGGAGTAGGGCCCTCTGATTCCTACTGTATTAAAGTGTATTATATTTGTACTGTCTACCCTCAAGTTGTAAAGGGCTACGTAAACTGTTGGCGCTATATAAATCCTGTATTATAATAATAATAATATATCACTAGAGGGGTCATCAGCAGGAGGACGGAGGTCCCAATTCCTGTATATAGATCTTCATATAACTAGAGGGGTCCCCAGCAGGAGGAAGGAGGTCCTGATTCCTCTATATAGATCTTCATATCACTAGAGGGGTCCCCAGCAGGAGGAAGGGGGTCCTGATTCCTCTATATAGGTCTTTGTATCACTAGAGGGGTCACCAGCAGGAGGAAGGAGGTCCTTTTTCCCCTATATAGATAATAAATAAATAAATAAATAAATAAATAAATAAAAGGATCAGATGTATGCAGCCTATGGATTCCATTCGGAGAACCCTGTCTTGCTTGGTCCAGTATTGGAGGGTCTCATTGGGCGATTCCCTATGTTGCCTGGACTGGCTCTTTCTGAAAAGGTTAATGCGTGCAAATAACGAAGAAGTCTGCCACCAGACTATTTTTCCAGCAGGCTAAATATGATCTGCTGCGAGCAGTTTAAAGTATTTTTGACTGTCCCTGTCATCATCAGGTTTACGGATGGTTAATTTATTCTTTACAGCGCAGTCATTGATGGCTGTTAAATCACAAATGAGAACCAATAAAGGGAGAATTGCAGTTGAAATTACACTGTTTATGCGACAGCCGAGTGTAGACTAAAAGATTCATATGCTGCCCGCAAAGTACGTTATAAATTTTAATTACCACAGTTTGTACAAATGACATGTTTGAAATGCCGTTGAGTAATGCGACCCCTGATAATGAAACTATAAAATAAATCATTAAGTTTTCGAACAAGTTTCTCTTTATTATTATTCTTGTGGCGGTTAACCTATCGGATCTCCTGGAATTTCGTTATGAAGCCGGAACAGACAGCGGGTGGCGTAAATGCCGAGATGTCACATGGGCTATTACCGGAGATGGAGTGATGTCATTCTACAGCCAAACCATAGACGCTATAAGAATGTCACAGTGACTTTGGTTTTTATTCTTGTTATTATGATATCCATGGCAACACCAAATGTTTTTTTTTGCTAATGTACTTTTGAATTTTATTATCAATAGTAGTATTGTTGTTGTAATTATAGTGGTTTAGTACAACTATAATAGTTTTATACCGAAAAAACAGGTTTAAAACTTCGTTATAATGCAGCTTACCAGTCCTTAGATGTGGTGCCTGCATTCATTTTTTCCTTTTTTTTCAAGCAGTGTTAATTTAGGCATCAAATCTTGATTTAGTCTTATGCCGCGTACACACAAAAGCAAAAGACCGATGAGAGCTTTTGGTCAGAAAATGCGACCGTGTGTACGCTCCATCGGACTTTTGCTGGCCGAATTCCAGCCAGCAAAAGATTGAGAGCAGGTTCTCAATTCCTATCCGAAAATGCGATCGTCTGTGGCAATTCCGACGCGAAAAAATTCCTACGCATGCTCAGAAGCATTGAACTTCATTTTCTCGGCTCGTCGTAGTGTTGTACGTCACCACGTTCTTGATGGTCGAAAGTTCAGCGAACTTTTGTGTGACCGTGTGTATGCAAAGCAAGCTTGAGTGGAATCCCGTCGGAAAAGCCGTCATATCTTTTTCCGACCAAAATCCCGATCGTGTGTACGCGGCATTAGTCTTAGTCTTTTGACTAAAATGCCATTTGAAATGTCAGATTTTAGTCATCTGCAATTTTTTGAGTTTTAGTCGTATTTAGTCGACTAAAATCGAATGGGTTTAGTTAAATTGTAATTTATTATTTATGCATTTCTCCAAAATTTTCAAACTCATATACTTCTGGAGTAAAAAAATTCTAATATCAGGTTATTTTTTATGTTATTAAGGTTTGAACAAACTACACACACTCTGGATGGTCTGGGGAGGCCTTTAATGCACAGAGCTCTGAACGGTGGTCTGAGGAGGCCTGTAATGCACACAGTGCTCTGGATGGTCTGAGGAGGCCTGTAACGCACACAGTGCTCTGGATGGTCTGAGGAGGCCTGTAATGCACACAGTGCTCTGGATGGTCTGAGGAGGCCTGTAATGCACACAGTGCTCTGGATGGTCTGAGGAAGACTGTAATGCACACAGTGCTCTGGATGGTCTGAGGAGGACTGTAATGCACACAGTGCTCTGGATGGTCTGAGGAAGACTGTAATGCACACAGTGCTCTGGGTGGTCTGAGGAGGCCTGTAATGCACACAGTGCTCTGGGTGGTCTGAGGAGGCCTGTAATGCACACAGTGCTCTGGGTGGTCTGAGGGGGCCTGTAATGCACACAGTGCTCTGGGTGGTCTGAGGAGGCCTGTAATGCACACAGTGCTCTGGATGGTCTGAGGAGTCCTGTAATGCACACAGTGCTCTGGATGGTCTGAGGAGGCCTGTAATGCGCACAGTGCTCTGGATGGTCTGAGGAAGCCTGTAATGCACACAGTGCTCTGGATGGTCTGAGGAGGCTTGTAATGCACACAGTGCTCTGGATGGTCTGAGGAGGACTGTAATGCACACAGTGCTCTGGATGGTCTGAGGAGGCTTGTAATGCACACAGTGCTCTGGATGGTCTGAGGAGGACTGTAATGCACACAGTGCTCTGGATGGTCTGAGGAGGCTTGTAATGCACACAGTGCTCTGGATGGTCTGAGGAGGCCTGTAATGCACACAGTGCTCTGGATGGTCTGAAGAGGTCTGAACAATTGGGCACAATTCCTCTCAATGACACCAACTATGGGGCACAATTCTTACCAATGACACCAACTATGGGCCCCAAAGATGGACTTTTTCTATTCCGGATGTCCACAGTCTGGCCCCCCTAAAGTCTGAAGGACAGTAAACCGGCCCTTTGTTTGGAAACTTTGGAGACCCCTGCACTAAAGTATCAGAGTTGCATTTTTAGCAGAGGTTTCCCTGAGACCGGAAAGTTATTTCCAGAGTTCCTCTGTGCTGATAAAGGTTTAGAAAGGCTGTTCGACACTTAAGGAAAGAGAGTTGGATTTGGTAAATTTGTACGAAATCCCTTGCATGTAATATGAAGCAACCTTATGGAGACATAAAACATATCTGACTTAATGGTCAGGTGACGGGGAATCTGTATATGTCGTCGCATGAAGTCAGGATGTTCCTGGTAATATAGGAGAGGACAGTTACTCGTATATTGTTGTCTCTGTAGATCACATCAGATTAGCCACCAGGACAACATCCATGGCCCACATGCGTTTATATGATGCGCGTTACTTTTATGGGGTGATTCATTTCAAGGCTCTTTTGAGAATTATATACAAGTGACAGGATCAGTCCAAACTGTGGGCATATTTGTTAGATCTGGAAAATGAAACACTTTTTTTTACAAGATGTTTGTATAACTATGAACATCTGTCTCTTTCTCGGATTTCCCCTCTTCATTTATGGGGTTTGTCCTGGAGCACTGCAGATGGAATTAACACTTTCCATGCCAATATTGAGACATTATTGTAGTATTTTCCCCATGATCATAGGTGCGTGACCAGCCAATTCCACAAATATAGTAAGTAAAGGTTCCATATTTTCATATATATAGATATATATCTCTATCTATCTATCTATCTATCTATCTATCTATCTATCTATCTATCTATCTATCTATCTATCTATCTATCTACAAAGAGCCGGTGACTGTCAGTTCCCGCTCTCTGCTCTGGCCCTCCAGTGCTCACTGGAGCAACAGGCTGGGGACAGGGCAGGAGCAGCTGGTGCAGGCTCTCAGCAGCAGGCCTCTGGGTGGATCCCGTTATTATTGTCAGGATCCCTGCAGAGCCTGAGTTAGGTCAGCCGACAGCGGACTTTAGCCCACTGTCGGCTGAATCTGGGTCACAGGAGTGCAGAACTATGTGCCCTCCTGTGACCAACAGGAGAAGTAGGGCCAAAATAGCTTTGACCATACTTCTCCTTTAAGTGGCTGAATCTCAGTTTCCTCTCCCGCAGCTCACTCCTCACTGGTTTTGACTGACAGCGGTGGGAGCCAATGGCCATCAACACCTCCAGTGAGACCAGAAAGAGGATAGAAGAGCTGCAGCATACAGGACAGCGATGGATAAAGAATGGACTTAGGTAGGTATTTAAGAGGAGGTTGGGGGGGGCTGCAATTAAAAGTTTTTTTTTTTTTTACCTTAATGCATTCTTTGTACAGACTACTGTGACCTCAGTGTGGGGCCTTGGCCCTGATAAGCCTATATTTGCTCAGGTGGCACACTGTGCTCCTGGTAACTCCGCTTCCAAGCAGGTTTTCCCCCTACAAGCTACCACTTTGAGCACCCCAGGATCTGGTTTTGGGTCTCTGGCTTTTGCTGGGGGTCCGAGACGAAATGTAGTGATTCTTAAATGGGAAGGTGGTGCAATCCCTCCAGCATGGCGTGCAGTGGTGGGTATGATTTTGGAGATGGGTTTGGGGGCAAACGACCTGTATGCCCTAATACATGTAGCTGGGACACGGGAATATAGTATTAGCTTCACCAGGCCAGAGGGTCTTGACCTGTTCTGGGAGCGATATGAGGCTCGGTGCAGGTCAAGACCCGAATGGGAAGGTCTGGCCCCAGTTGCAGTTTCACAAAGGTCGACAGTGAAAAAGATCACAATTATTCTCACTAATGAGAGTGTTCCTGCTCAAGATTTAGAGGTCTGGTTAAGGAATTATGGTGAGGTTTTGACTAAGCCCGATAAAATCTTTGATGAACGTAACATCTGGACTGGGGGTTGGTCGGTTACAGTCAGGTTGGCCAGGGATGGGAATGTTGTCCGTCACCTGCCCTCCTCAGCTTTCATAGGGAGGGATAGGATGACTATTTTCCATCCTGGTCAGCCAAAGCTGTGTCACCGCTGTGGAGAAAAGGGCATTTGAGCTCCTCCTGTTCAGCCTTGATATGTGATATGGCCAAGGACTGCACCCAGATGATCAGGTGCGACCTCCAAAAATCCTCCAAAAATCCCTCCTGAGATGTGTGCAAACCTGGTCACCAACCACAAGAAACATCTGACCTCTGTGATCGCCAACAAGGGTTTCTTCACCAACTACTAAGTCATGTTTTGTTTGGGGATCAAATACTTATTTTACTCACTGAACTGCAACTCCATTTATAACATTTGTATCATGTGCACGGCAGGTGCCGGCAGGGGCCAGCACAGAGGCGGGTGGAGACAAAGAGGTGCCGGCAGGGGTCAGCACAGAGGCGGGTGGAGACAAAGAGGTGCAGGCACTAGCAAAGAGTAGATGGGTGACAGTCAGGAGGGGTAGAGGGGGAAGTGCCAGAGAGGCCGATCCAGGACTGGAGCATCCCAATAAGTACGCTCCACTGAGTGACATTGGTGAAACCAGTCAGGGACCAGCACTGCTGGAGATGAGGGACTCTCCTAGCTGCCGGGGGAAGAACTCCTCCAGTGAGAGTGGGGGGGCAGCAAAGGGAAAGGAAGGACAGATTCTGGTGGTAGGGGACTCAATTCTTAGAAGGACAGAGAGGGCAATCTGTAACCAAGACCTGAAGCGCCGAACAGAATGTTGTCTACCGGGCGCTCGGGTTCGGCACATCACGGATCTTGTGGACAGATTACTGGGAGGGGCTGGGGATGGTGCACGTTGGCACCAATGACAAAGTCAGAGGCAGATGGAGTGTCCTAAAGAACGATTTTAGGGACTTAGGTGCTAAATTGAGGAAAAGGACCTCCAAGGTAGTGTTCTCAGGAATACTACCGGTACATCGAGCCACACCAGAAAGGAAGAGGGAGATTAGGGAAGTAAACAAGTGGCTGAAGAGCTGGTGCAGTAAGGAGGGGTTTGGGTTCCTGGAGGACTGGGCCGACTTCTCAGTCGGTAACCGGTACTATAGAAGGGACGAACTGCACCTAAATGAGGAGGTTGCAGATCTGCTGGGAATGAAGATGGCCAAAAAGTTAGAGGGGTTTTTAAACTAGGCGATGGGGGGGAGGGTCCAGAGACAGTGATAGCCAGCGTGGAAGATATTCCAGAGGGTAGTATTGGGGGCATTAGTGGTAGGTTAACCAAAGCACAAAAACGCAAGGTAAGTATAGTAACAAGTCCTAGTTGCAATCTTGAAACACCCAATACGAGGACAATATGCGACCAGTCTAAACTATGTGGCATGTTCACTAATGCCAGGAGCATGGCGGACAAGATGGGTGAACTAGAGATACTGTTGTACGAGGAGGATTTGGATTTTGTGGGAATTTCAGAGACCTGGTTCAACAGCTCTCATGATTGGCTGGCAAACATTCAAGGGTATACCCTATACCGCAAGGATAGAGAGGGTAAAAAAGGGGGGGGGGTATGCCTATATATCAAGAATAATGTAAAAGTGAATGTGAGAGATGACATCACTGAGGGAGCTAGAGAGGAGGTGGAATCCTTATGGGTAGAGCTCCAAAGGGATGAAGCTAAGGGGAAAATAATACTGGGAGTATGCTATAGGCCCCCTAACCTGAGGGAGGAAGTGGAGACGGATCTCCTATCACAAATTGGATTAGCAGCAAGGATGGGAAGTGTTATCATAATGGGGGATTTTAATTATCCAGACATAGACTGGGCGGAGGGAACCGCGCATTCATTTAAGGCTCGCCAGTTCCTTAATGTCTTGCAGGACAATTTTATGGGTCAGATGGTAGACGCACCAACTAGAAATAAAACATTACTGGATCTACTGATTACCAACAATACAGACCTGATCACGGATGTGGAAATACGGGGCAATTTAGGTAACAGCGATCACAGGTCAATTAGTTGCAGTATAAATCACACAAATAGGAAACATGAAGGGAACACAAAGACACTGAATTTCAAAAGAGCCAACTTCCCTAAACTACAAACCTTGCTAAAAGGCATAAATTGGGATAAAATATTAGGAACAAAGAATACGGAGGAGAGATGGGTTTGCTTTAAGAGCATATTAAATAAGGGCATTAGCCAATGTATCCCATTGGGTAATAAATTTAAAAGAGCGAACAAAAATCCTGGATGGCTTAACTCCAATGTAAAAATGCATATAAAAGCAAAGGAGAAGGCCTTCAAAAAATAAAAGGTTGAGGGATCATCCTCAGCATTCAGACTTTATAAAGAATGCAATAAGAAATGTAAGGGTGCAATTAGGACGGCTAAGATAGAACATGAAAGACACATAGCGGAGGAGAGCAAAAAAAATCCCAAGAAATTCTATGTATGTAAACAGTAAAAAAGGGAGGACAGACCATATTGGCCCCATAAAGAATAAGGAAGGACATCTGGTTACAAAGGATGGGGAGATGGCAAAGGTATTGAATTTATTCTTCTCCTCAGTCTTCACGAGTAACCAAAACTGCAGTGTTTATCCTCATGACACAACACAGGAAGCACCTACATGGTTAACAGAGGACGGAATTAAAATTAGACTTGAGAAACTTAACATTAATAAATCACCGGGACCAGATGGCTTGCATCCGAGGGTACTTAGGGAACTCAGTCAGGTGATTGCCAGACCGTTGTTCCTAATTTTTACAGACAGTCTATTGACTGGAATGGTACCAGCTGATTGGAGAAAAGCCAATGTAGCACCAATATTTAAAAAGGGCCCAAAATACATCCCTGGGAATTACAGACCAGTTAGCCTAACATCAATAGTATGTAAACTCTTGGAGGGGATGATAAGGGACTATATACAAGATTTTAGTAATAAGAACGATATCATTAGCAGTAATCAGCATGGATTCATGAAGAATCATTCTTGCCAAACCAATCTATTCACCTTCTATGAGGAGGTGAGTTGCCATCTAGATAAAGGAAGGCCCGTAGACGTGGTGTATCTGGATTTTGCAAAAGCATTTGACACAGTTCCCCATAAACGTTTACTGTACAAAATAAGGTGCGTTGGCATGGACCATAGGGTGAGTACATGGATTGAAAACTGTCTACAAGGGCGTGTTCAGAGGGTGGTGATAAATGGGGAGTACTCAGAATGGTCAGGGGTGGGTAGTGGGGTTCCCCAGGGTTCTGTGCTGGGACCAATCCTATTTAATTTGTTCATAAACGACCTGGAGGATGGGATAAACAGTTCAATCTCTGTATTTGCAGACGATACTAAGCTAAGCAGGGCAATAACTTCTCCGCAGGATGTTGAAACCTATCAAAAAGATCAGAACAAATTAATGGGGAGGGGCGACTACATGGCAAATGAGGTTCAATGTAGAAAAATGTAAAATAATGCATTTGGGTGGCAAAAATATGAATGCAATCTATACACTGGGGGGAGAACCTCTGGGGGAATCTAGGATGGAAAAGGACCTGGGGGTCCTAGTGGATGATAGGCTCAGCAATGGCATGCAATGCCAAGCTGCTGCTAATAAAGCAAACAGAATATTGGCATTAAAAAGGGGGATCAACTCCAGAGATAAAACGATAATTCTCCCGCTCTACAAGACTCTGGTCCGCCCGCACCTGGAGTATGCTGTCCAGTTCTGGGCACCAGTCCTCAGGAGGGATGTACTGGAAATGGAGCGAGTACAAAGAAGGGCAACAAAGCTAATAAAGGGTCTGGAGGATCTTAGTTATGAGGAAAGGTTGTGAGCGCTGAACTTATTCTCTCTGGAGAAGAGACGCTTGAGAGGGGATATGATTTCAATTTACAAATACTGTACTGGTGACCCCACAATAGGGATAAAACTTTTTCGCAGAAGAGAGTTTAATTAGACTCGTGGCCACTCATTACAATTAGAAGAAAAGAGTTTTAACCTTAAACTACGTAGAGGGTTCTTTACTGTAAGAGCGGCAAGGATGTGGAATTCCCTTCCACAGGCGGTGGTCTCAGCGGGGAGCATTGATAGCTTCAAGAAACTATTAGATAATCACCTGAATGACCGCAATATACAGGGATATGTAATGTAATACTGACACATAATCACACACATAGGTTGGACTTGATGGACGTGTGTCTTTTTTCAACCTCACCTACTATGTAACTATGTGTCTTTTTTCTGGATTTTTGGTTGATATTCTGTCTCTATCATATAAAATACACCTATGATAAAAATTATAGACCCTTCATTTCTTTGTAAGTGGGCAAAACTCACACAATCTGCCGGGGAGCAAATAATTATTTTCCCCCACTGTATACGAGGTGTGACTATCCAGATACAGTATGATACAGAAAGCATGTAAATGTCAAAATCAATAAAACTGACTGGAATGCTGCTTTATGCATTGGCATACCTCCTTAGACCCAGTCTCTCTGGACACTATGGACACCTGCTGACTTGGCACCATCCACAGGCAGATAAACTCTTCAATAAGACACAGAAGTTGAATCCAGTACAATTTTTCTTCAGCTACCATGTTTCCCCAAAAATACGACCTACCCCAAAATGAAGGCCTACCAGTGGCGGTGCGTCCATAAGGCCACACGGGCCCCGCCCTCTCTCTCCTGCCAACCCCTATAGCACCAATAGATAGATTCATGTATTGCAATCATAGCAGAGGGCGGGAAGAGAGGACGGGAGAAGACATAGAGGAACTGCAACTCCATCGGGGAGCTGTCCCACCGAGAGAGGGTAAGTGCAGATGGCGGGTGGGGGGCACACTGGCAGGTTTGATGGCACAGTGGTTGTATTTGATGGCACAGTGGTTGTATTTGATGGCACAGTGGCTGGGTTTGATGGTACAGTGGCTGCGATTGATGGTACAGTGGCTATGATTGATGGTACAGTGGCTATGATTGATGGTACAGTGGCTATGATTGATGGTACAGTGGCTGCGATTGATGGTACAGTGGCTATGATTGATGGTACAGTGGCTGGGTTTGATGGTACAGTGGCTGGGTTTGATGGTACAGTGGCTGCGATTGATGGTACAGTGGCTGCGATTGATGGTACAGTGGCTATGATTGATGGTACAGTGGCTATGATTGATGGTACAGTGGCTGGGTTTGATGGTACAGTGACTGCGATTGATGGTACAGTGGCTGGGTTTGATGGTACAGTGACTGCGATTGATGGTACAGTGGCTGGGTTTGATGGTACAGTGACTGCGATTGATGGTACAGTGGCTGGGTTTGATGGTACAGTGGCTGGGTTTGATGGTACAGTGGCTATGATTGATGGTACAGTGGCTGCGATTGATGGTACAGTGGCTATGATTGATGGTACAGTGGCTGGGTTTGATGGTACAGTGGCTATGATTGATGGTACAGTGGCTGCGATTGATGGTACAGTGGCTGGGTTTGATGGTACAGTGGCTATGATTGATGGTACAGTGACTGCGATTGATGGTACAGTGGCTATGATTGATGGTACAGTGGCTGGGTTTGATGGTACAGTGGCTATGATTGATGGTACAGTGACTGCGATTGATGGTACAGTGGCTATGATTGATGGTACAGTGGCTATGATTGATGGTACAGTGGCTGGGTTTGATGGTACAGTGGCTATGATTGATGGTACAGTGACTGCGATTGATGGTACAGTGGCTGAGATTGATGGCACAGTGGTTGCTATGGATGGTACAGTGGCTATGATTGATGGTACAATAAGGCTGCAATTGATGTTTTATTTAAGAATTTTTTTAGTTTGTTTGCGCCCCCCCAAAAATTTTGAGCACCATCCGTCACTGAGACCTACTGTTATTTTCCAGGATGGATGCAATATAAGCCCTACCCTAAAAATAAGCCCTAGTTTAAAATGCTTGTAAAATCCTATAATCCACTCTATTACAGTATTATATTATGTACAATGTGTGTGTTTCTGTATTATAATTGTGTCAAATACCTTCGATACACCGGCGCTCGGCGCTCAGCTGACCTCCCGCTGCTATCCTTCTCTTCTCCCAGCTGTCAGCGGGGGATCTCAGCCCTCCCCTCTGTAGTGCTCAGAGCGGGGAAGAGAGCTCTGCCAGATCACTGAAGCGCCCAGCGGTGCTATAAGGAGGTATTTGGCACAATTACCGTATTTATCGGCGTATAACACGCACTTTTTTCCCCTTAAAATCAGGGGAAAATCGCGGGTGCGTGTTATACGCCGATCCCCTGCGATCCTGACCTGTCAGAACTAAAAAATCGCTGACCGCGATTTGAAAATGGCGCCGCCGGCGCCGAAATACACAGTGCCGGTCCTCGGCTCTTCTCGGCAGGTTTCGGTTTCACTCGAGCGCCGCCCGAACCTAGCCGAGTATACTCGGCTAGTTTCGGATAGCTGCGCTCACCGTCCGAGTGGAATCGAAAGTAAACGAGAGCCGCCGAGAAGAGCCGAGGACCGGCTCTGTGTATTTCGGCGCCGGCGGCGCCATTTTCAAATCGCGGTCGGCGATTTTGAAGCTCAGAGGCTTCAGCAAGACTGCACTGGGGCAAGGCTGGACTGGGGCAAGGCTGGACTGGACACTGGGGAAGGCTGCACTGACATGGCTGCACTGACATGGCTGCACTGACATGGCTGCACTAGCAAGGCTGCACTGACAAGGCTGCACTGACATGGCTGCACTGACATGGCTGCACTAGCAAGGCTGCACTGACATGGCTGCACTGGGCAAGGCTGGACTGGGGCAAGGCTGCACTGAGAAGGCTGCAATGATGGGCATTTAAATGTAAGTTTTTTTCCCTTCAACTTCCCTCCTAAAAGTTTTTTTTCCTTAAAATTCCCTCCTAAACTTGGGGTGCGTGTTATACGCCGGTGCGTGTTATACGCCGATAAATACGGTATATTACAGAATCACAGATATTGTACATTATATACTCCAGTAATAGAGTGGATTATAGGATTTTACCAGCACTTTTACTCGGTTCACACTGGGGATTCCTAACAGGTAGGGAGGGAGAGGGGGAGAGAAGACAGCACATTGCATGGTAAGACCTACCCCGAAAATAAGCCCTACTGTGTCTTTTGTTGCCAAAATGAATATAAGACCCGGCCTTATTTTGGGGGAAACACAGTAATTGCAGTACAGAGGATGTCTTTACACAATTTTAAAGTGTAAGAAAAAAATGCCTTTCCGCTGTCTCTGTAAATAACTAACACTGACAGAGGGAAAATGGAAAAAGTGGGGAGGGTCTAACGAGGACTAAACCAACTAGCACTAAACAGGAGGGGAGGACAGAGGAAATGATCAAAATCACAATAGTAAAAAAATTGTAGTAGCCCAAAAACACTACTAAATGGCAGCATACTACAAAAAAAATAAAAAACCTAAACTATTCTAATACAAGACATAACAAAATAAATAAAAATGGGGCCAAACACTCACTAAAAAAGAGCTCTAGTTTCCTTTTCAATTAATTCATTTTTTTACACTGTCATACCGATTATAAAGGGCGAGCACTATCATACGAATTATGAAGGCCTAGCACTATCATACCGATTATGAAGGTCTAGCACTATCATACCGATTATGAAGGTCTAGCACTATCATACTGATTATGAAGGTCTAGCACTATCATACCGATTATGAAGGTCTAGCACTATCATACTGATTATGAAGGTCTAGCACTATCATACCGATTATGAAGGTCTAGCACTATCATACTGATTATGAAGGTCTAGCACTATCATACCGATTATGAAGGCCTAGCACTATCATACGAATTATGAAGGTCTAGCACTATCATACCGATTATGAAGGTCTAGCACTATCATACCGATTATGAAGGTCTAGCACTATCATACCGATTATGAAGGTCTAGCACTATCATACCGATTATGAAGGCCTAGCACTGTCATACCGATTATGAAGGCCTAGCACTGTCATACCGATTATGAAGGCCTAGCGCTGTCATACCGATTATGAAGGCCTAGCACTGTCATACCGATTATGAAGGTCTAGCACTATCATACCGATTATGAAGGCCTAGCACTGTCATACCGATTATGAAGGTCTAGCACTATCATACCGATTATGAAGGTCTAGCACTATCATACCGATTATGAAGGCCTAGCACTGTCATGCCGATTATGAAGGTCTAGGACTGTCATACAGATTATGAAGGTCTAGCACTGTCATACCGATTATGAAGGTCTAGCACTATCATATCGATTATGAAGGTCTAGCACTATCATACCGATTATGAAGGTCTAGCACTATCATACGAATTATGAAGGTCTAGCACTATCATAACGATTATGAAGGTCTAGCACTATCATACCGATTATGAAGGTCTAGCACTATCATACCGATTATGAAGGCCTAGCACTGTCATGCCGATTATGAAGGTCTAGGACTGTCATACAGATTATGAAGGTCTAGCACTGTCATACCGATTATGAAGGTCTAGCACTATCATATCGATTATGAAGGTCTAGCACTGTCATACCGATTATGAAGGTCTAGCACTATCATACCGATTATGAAGGTCTAGCACTATCATACGAATTATGAAGGCTTAGCACTATCATACCGATTATGAAAGCCTAGCACTGTCATGCTGAAGGCTTCTTATGTTCTGTCAATCGGCATATATTATATTTGTAAATGTCACAACATGATAATCCATACAAGATGAGAGCTTCATTTTCCTTCCGTCTTCCCGTCGCTGACCCACTCCTATTAGGCTGGAGTAAGAAAATGATATGGAAAGAAAAAATAGAGTCAGCACCTTATTATCTACAATAAAACAATTTCTCCGGAGCTTCCCCACTGGCCGTTAAACACAAAGGCCACATTATCTCTGCTGTAAACCTTGATTAAAGTTTATAACAGCAATAAGCCCCTCAAAAATTCATTGTCCCCGCAGTTAATGAGACGTTTAATGGCGCTAACAAGCTATCGCTCACATATTATGGCTCGGATAACACTTCTCCCCCTGTGTCTATGGATGGCAGAGGCGGCTTTTCATCTTCTGCATGTTTGCGGTATAATTCAGACACAAATAATGGCTGATGTAGCACATCCCTTCTTTGGGTTACATTAAAGAGTACCTGTCACCACCTAATATAACAACAAAGTTTATACTACAGTAACTATTGTATACTAGGAAGATACAAAGAACAAGTGCAGTAACCCATCCTAACCAGGTCCTACCATTTACTGGTCTATCTTTACTATTCTGAAAATTTTATATACCGGATTTTCCGGCGTATAAGACGACCAATGCCACCCGCTGGATGCCAGCCTGCCGGATGCCCACTGGATGTGTGCTAATACTGTATGTAACTTCGGCTATATACAGTATACACCACTGAGCCAATCACGGCGAGCGATGTATTCTATTAATGAATACAGAGCCTGCTCAGATTGGAGTAACAACCTCTGCCAATCTGAGCAGGCTACATACAGTAGCCTGCTTGGATTGGCTTTGAGAGTCAGAGAGGCACGGGCTGATGATGTTACAGCCTCTGCCATTCCGAGCAGGCTTTGTGTTCATTAATAGAATACATCGCTCGCCATGATTGGCTTAGCGCGGCATGGCTTCAGCTCCAGCAAGAAGAAGGAAATATGAAGCCTCGGAAGGGGGGTCGTCTTATATGGTGAGTATAGCTAAAAACCTAGGTTTTCACTGTAAAATTAGGGGGTCATCTTATATGCCCGGTCGCCTTATACACCGGAAAATACGGTATATTCTTGTCACATTATATGTAGAATAAAAATAGTCATTTTATATAGATATAAATTGCACACTTGAAGCTCCACAATAAAGTCGGATTGTCCATGTGGCTGGAGTCACTTTGGGCGGGAGACTTGTGGAACCCAGCTTACCTTAGAGAGCTCTGGAAACCCCCTGTCCAGCTCCCCCAGCCCCTCCTATGTGTAAGTATCCCTGTGTCTATTTACATAATGACACAGAGCGGGGTAAACTTTACCTCCTCCGGTAACATGAGATACACAGGTGTATTAAATTTTCCAGCAGTAGACTGTCTTATCAAGACAGAGGGGCTGTTGGAGGAATTCCCCCCTCCCCTCTCACAGCTAATCCACATTCACATATACATCCCATAATACTTTGCTCCCAAGGCAGACACAAACAATAAAACAATGGAATACAGGCACTTAACAAACACATAGCAACCCCCTACAACTTCAAACCATCTAGCAATGGTCTGAGACGAAAGGTGGACTTTATCTTCATATTTTCTTGAAGGAGATTGTTCAGAAATATTACTGTCCCAAGTGAAAGAGCCTCTTCATGCTTTCAACACAAACCACACATATAGAACCCTGGATAACAGGGGTAAAAGGAAATGCTGAGTCCGATGTGGTTGTACGGTGAGTCTGATTAGTGCAGACCCAACTGGGGTTCTCGGTCACCCTGTGCCCCTAATAGACACAGGGTCACAGGGTCAAGGTAAGCTGGGTTCCACAAGCCCCCCGCCCAAAGTGACTCCCACCAAAGTCCAGATTTAGATTTATTCCAAAGTGATGTAGTCAGGTTTTGCTAGTGTAGCGCACCCCCCGCAAAAGCCACTGCTGAACCTAGTCATTTTACTCTGGTTAGAGCACTACAGTATTTACTACCATGGACGGACCACTACGCCATCAAATTCAATATCACCACCAACTCCATCCTCCAAAAACAGAAACATTCAACAACACACTGGAACAGATCCCGGAAGAAACTGCATTCTGCACTCTTCAAAACCACATTATCAAACAAAATACAATCTTTAAACGTAGACCTCTCAACGGAACAAACACTCAACTCCCTAAACAAAGCTTTACTACAAACAGCAGACTCAGTAGCGCCAAAACGCAGAACACTCATCCGCAAAAAAAACTCGAGATGGTTCAACGGCACCCTCACTCTACTCAAGCAAGAACGTAGAAGAGCGGAAAGAGCATGGAGAAGAAATCCCACCATGGAAAACCATACTAACTACAAAATACTCACTGTGAAATACCACAAAGCGATTTTCACAGCCAAAAAAGAACATTTCTCGAACACCATCTCAACCACCTTAAACCAGCCGCGGGAACTTTTCAAAATAGTCGCCCAATCAATGAACCCAACCTGCTTAGAGCCACCAGCAAACGATACTCAAGAATACTGCAATGAGCTAGCCAATTTTTTCATTGACAAAATCGACAGCATTCAGCACACAACCGCCAGACTTCTTCTTGAGCCCAATCACCACTGACACAACAAAAAACATTATGAGAAGCCTTTGAGACAGCACATCACCAAACGACATAATTCCCAGGAAACTCCTGAAAGAATGCGCCGACATCCTGGCTCCAACTACAACACACCTCATAAATCAGTCATTCAAAGAAGGGATTGTACCAACCACCCTCAAGCAAGGCATCGTCAAACCCCTGCTAAAGAAGCCCAATCTTGACCCTAAAGACCCCAACCACCGCCGACCGATAACAAGCCTCAACACCGTCTCCAAGATTATGGAGAAAGCAGTAGTACAACAGCTACAACACCACCTTGACAAGCATCAACTTCTGGACACTCTACAATCAGGTTTCCGCCCAGGCCATGGCACAGAAACAGCACTTCTAAAAGTATGGGACGATGCACTCGAAGCAGCAGATGACGGAGAATCGTGTCTCCTGGTACTGTTAGACCTCAGCGCAGCATTTGACACAGTGGACCACAATACTCTACTTGGCCGGCTCACAGAAGTAGCAGGAGCCACAGAGTCTAGTCTAAAATGGTTTGCATCCTTCTTAGAGAATCGCTCGCAGACAGTGAAACTAGGAGCATTTACCTCGGAAACCCGGGCAATCGCCTGTGGAGTCCCTCAGGGCTCCCCCTTGTCGCCAGTGCTATTCAACATTTACATCCGCCCTCTCCTCAATATCATCAGAAAATCAGACCTCTGCTTCCATTCATACGCAGACGATACCCAAATCTACTTTCGGATCACCGGACAAAAAGACCACCATCAACAACTAGAGAAATGCCTCACTTCAATAGATGACTGGATGATCATTAGTTCCCTCAAACTCAACGGGTCAAAAACAGAACTTCTCTACCTACACGCTAACCAAAATCACAAAACCAAGACTCCATGGACACCGCCCGCCATCTTCGGACAGACCATTTCTCCGAGCACCAAGGCAAAAATTCTTGGAGTTATCTTTGACCCAGAAATGACAATGGATGCGCAAATAGGATCAGTAGTTAGTGGATCGCACCATCTCCTCCGCAAGTTACGTAGACTCATCCCCTTCATCCCAGAAGATGACAAAGCAGCAGTAGTTGGAACAATCATTAATTCACGTCTCGATTACGCAAACTCACTCTACATAGGATTACCCCAATATCAGCTTACGCGCCTACAGGCCATTCAAAACGCGGCGGCAAGACTAATAACAGGAAAAAAACCCTGGGAGTCCATCTCCCCATCCCTGAGGAGCCTACACTGGCTAACAGTAAAGAATCGGATCACTTTCAAGACGCTCTGCCTCACCCACAAATGCATACATGGAAACGCCCCTCAATACCTCCGAGAGAAAATAAAACATTACACACCGAGTCGCAATCTACGATCATCTAGCCAAAACCTCCTCCTCGTTCCCAAATACCGCTACAAAGCAAGGGGAGAATGAAGATTTGCAGTCCAGGGACCTCGGCTATGGAACTCTCTTCCGACTCACATCCGCATGGAAGAAAACCATCTGGCTTTCAGGAAAAAACTCAAGACTTACCTCTTCTAAAGAAGCTGACAACACAACGCATCAGTGCCTTGAGGCGATTCAGTTCGCATTGCAGCGCTTTACAAATCATTAATTCATTCATTCATCCAGGACTTTTGTTCGCTCTTTTAAATTTATTACCCAATGGGATACATTGGCTAATGCCTTTATTTAATATGCACTTAAAGCAAACCCATCTCTCCTCCGTATTCTTTGTTCCTAATATTTTATCCCAATTTATGCCTTTTAGCAAGGTTTGTAGTTTAGGGAAGTTGGCTCTTTTGAAATTCAGTGTCTTTGTATTCCCTTTATGTTTCCTATTTGTGTGATTTATACTGAAACTAATTGACCTGTGATCGCTGTTATCTAAATTGCCCCGTATTTCCACATCTGTGATCAGGTCTGTATTGTTGGTAATCAGTAGATCCAGTAATGTTTTATTTCTAGTTGGTGCGTCTACCATCTGACCCATAAAATTGTCCTGCAAGACACTAAGGAACTGGCGAGCCTTAAATGAATGCGCGGTTCCCTCCGCCCAATCTATGTCTGGATAATTAAAATCCCCCATTATGATAACACTTCCCATCCTTGCTGCTAATCCAAATTGTGATAGGAGATCTGTCTCTACTTCTTCCCTCAGGTTAGGGGGCCTATAGCATACTCCCAGTATTATTTTCCCCTTAGCTTCATCCCTTTGGAGCTCTACCCAGAAAGATTCCACCTCCTCTCTAGCTCCCTCAGTGATGTCATCTCTCACATTCGCTTGTACATTATTCTTGATATATAGGCATACCCCTCCCCCTTTTTTACCCTCTCTATCCTTGCGGTATAGGGTATACCCTTGAATGTTTGCCAGCCAATCATGAGAGCTGTTGAACCAGGTCTCTGAAATTCCCACAAAATCCAAATCCTCCTCGTACAACAGTATCTCTAGTTCACCCATCTTGTCCGCCAGGCTCCAGGCATTGGTGAACATGCCAGATAGTTTAGACCGGTCGCATATTGTCCTCGTATCGGGTGTTTTGAGATTGCAACTAGGACTTACTACTATACTCACCTTGTGTTTTTGTGCTTTGGTTAACCTACCACTAATGCCCCCAATACTACCCTCTGGAATATCTTCTGCACTGACTATCTCTACCTCTGGACCCTCCCCCCCATCGCCTAGTTTAAAAACCCCTCTAACTTTTTGGCCATCTTCATTCCCAGCAGATCTGCACCCTCCTCATTTAGGTGCAGTCCGTCCCTTCTATAGTTTGGCTAGCAACCACCAACAAAACTTTGTTGTCGAACTTTCCGATCGTGTGTACACAAGTCCGTCGCACAAAAGTTCACGCATGCTCGGAATCAATTACGAGCCGGAAGTGCTCGGTCTTGTAAAAATAGCGTTCATAATGAAGATATCACATGACTATTGAACTTCCTTTTTATCTGCTCGTCATACGTCTTGTACGTCACCACGTTCCCACGTTCGTAATTGTTGGCCAACATTTGTGTGACCGTGTGTATGCAAGACAAGTTGGAGCCAACAACCTTCAAACAAAATTCCACGGTTTTGTTGTCGGAAAGTCCGATCGTGTGTACGGGGCATTAGAGTCCCGCGGTTTTCGTGTACACATACCATGACCATAATGGTGAATACTAGTGGGTACCCTTCCCGCAGATGCCGTATGCACTTTGTGCTCTATGCCTACTGACATTTTACCTTTGTGAGTGCCCTTATTCTACACGTGTCTTAAACTCACTAATTTACTACACTCAGATAGGCCCCTGTGCTTTTTCCTCAGTTGTTCCAGAAGCTGCTTCTTGCTTTTCACTGGGCTGCCTCTCAAGGTGTTTTTGCATGGACCCCATGGACTTTATTACAGACTCTATTACAGTCCTATCATCCCTACTCCCCATGATGCACGCCAGACTTGTGTGCTTATACTAGGCTTGATGCAAGTGCCAACTCATCTATGTGTGTTGCAAATTTACTTAGCATCCTACTCTAGGAGGGTGCTACAGAACGTTGGTGTGAACACAGCCAAACTGAGGAAGTTGCATATTTTAGTTACAAAACACGTCTTTGGTGTTAAGCAATTAATTGAAAACGATGACTTTGATCCATTCCTAAACATCAACACGTCACTATGAGTGACTCTGCCGTTCAAAAAGTCTGCAAGACTTTTTTCTCCTCTCAAAACCAGCCGACCACCCCCTGATGTCCCGTATGAGGACCTAGGACTGGTTTTCTCAAGGCATCAAGAGTGACCTACCTTTTGGAGACCAATTTTTCGGAAGACTGTGTCTACCAAACCTCTCCTCTTTTTTTCAAGGTGGCCTTTTTGAGTCATGCTTCAAAAAGACTGCAAGACTTTCTTCTCCTCTCAAAACCAGCCGACCACCCCCTGATGTCCCGTATGAGGGCCTAGGACTGGGTTTCTCAAGGCATCAAGAGTGACCTACTTTTTGGCGACCAATTTTTCGGAAGATTGTATCTACCAAACCTCCCCTCTTTTTTTCAAGGGGACCTTTTTGAATCATGCTTCCTTCTTTTTTGTACACCCTTGAGGGCCACCACCCCATGATCACATGACTATTGTTAGTTTCTTTATTTTCCTAGTATATTGTACTATTATTTCTAGTGCAAGGACACGGAAAGTTTGCATACACTTTAGTTTACAGACACCACTAAAAAAAAAACGCAGATCAAAGCAGTAAAATAATTTCATATTTCGCCCAAACCCTCAGAGAAGGCTAAACGCGGCATTGGCAGACCGTGCCGTTGCCTTTTTAAAACGCCGTCAGCTACAGTGAAAAAAGCCTGTTCATTCAGATCTTTGCAGGTGTCTGTCTGAGCGTGGGCTCATTTAGACGTGGACCTGAATAATTCAGAAGCATGAGAGTAATATTGCCGTATCAATAACCCTGCGTTATCAGTCTCTGGCCCTGAGCATGACACTGATGCAGTCCATCCCTATTTTCTACCATGAATAATTTAAGGCTGAATTGCTCCCCGTGTAGGACGGCCCTGCTGGGTTTGCTGGGAAATTAATTTTCCCTGGTAAACGAGCGACAGGAAATCAATTAATCGCGTATTATTCTATAAGGAGACAAAGTAACAGAAACATAGGGATAGACTGCAGCCATAGATCAGCAAATGCTTTTATTGGCAGAGTGCTTCTCACCAATGTGAGTTCAGCCAGGGTAGACGCAATTTATGTTCCTAGAATGTATTAGTGTTCAGAGACAAGCAGGGGGATTATGGGAAGGAAAATCGACCAATCAAAGACGTGATATGTTATGGTTTCAGACTGTTCTGGTGCGCCATCAGACATTTTGTCTGCTCAACTGGGATAGGTGCAACCAAGGCGGCATATGAGTTTCATACAGTGCCTTGAAAAAATATTCATACCCCTTGAAATTCCCCACATTTTGTCATGTTACAACCAAAAACGTCAATGTATTTTATTGGGATTTTATGTGATAGACCAACACAAAGTGGCTCATAATTGTGAAGTGGAAGGAAAATGATAAATGATACAAATAAATATGTGAAAAGTGTGGGGGGGGGGGCATTTGTATTCAGCCTCCTTTACTCTAATACCCCTAACTAAAATCTAGTGGAACCAATTGCTTTCAGAAGTCACCTAATTAGTAAATAGAGTCCACCTGTGTGTCATTTAATCTCAGTATAAATAATGCTGTTCTGTGAAGCCCTCAGAGGTTTGTTAGAGAACCTTAGTGAACAAACAGCATCATGAAGGCCAAGGAACACACCAGACAGGTCAGGGATAAAGTTGTGGAGAAGTATAAAGCAGGGTCAGGCTAAAAAAAATCTCCCAAGCTTTGAACATCTCACGGAGCTCTGTTCAATCCATCATCAGAAAATGGAAAGAGTATGGCACAACTGCAGACCTACCAAGACATGGCCATCCACCTAAACTGACCGGCCGGGCAAGGAGAGCATTCATCAGAAAAGAGCCAAGAGGTCCATGGTAACTCTGGAGGAGCTGCAGAGATCCACAGCTCAGGTGGGAGAATCTGTCCACAGGACAACTATTAGTCGTGTTCTCCACAAATCTGCCCTTTATGGAAGAGTGACAAGAAGAAAGACATTGGTGAAAGAAAGTCAAAAGAAGTCCTGTTTGTAGTTTGTGAGAAGCCATGTGGAGGACACAGCAAACATGTGGAAGAAGGTGATCTGGTCAGAGGAGACCAAAATTCTACTTTTTGGCCTAAAAGCAAAACGCTATGTGTGGGGAAAACTAACACTGCACATCACCCTGAACACACCATCCCCACCGTGAAACATGGTGGGGGCAGCATCATGTGGTGGGGATGGTTTTCTTCAGCAGGGACAGGGAAGCTGCTCAGAGTTGATGGGAAGATGGATGGAGACAAATACAGGACAATCTTAGAAGAAAACCTGTTAGAGTCTGCAAAAGACTTGAGACTGGGGCGGAGGTTCACCTTCCAGCAGGACAACGACCCGAAACATAGAGCCAGAGCTGCAATGGAATGGTTTAGATCAAAGCATATTCATGTGTTAGAATGGCCCAGTCACAGTCCAGACCTAAATCACATTGAGAATCTGTGGCAAGACTTGAAAATTGCTGTTCACAGACGCTCTCCATCCAATCTGACAGAGCTTGAGATATTTTACAAAGAAGAATGGGCAGAAATGTCCTCTCTAGATGTGCAAAGCTGGTAGAGACATCCCCAAAAAGACTTGTAGAGAAAGGGGGTTCTACAAAGTATTGACTCCGGGGGGCGCCATATAAATGCCCCTCCCCCACACTTTTCACATATTTATTTGTATCATTTATCATTTTCCTTCCACTTCACAATTATGTGCCACTTTGTGTTGGTCCATCACATAAAATCCCAATAAAATACATTTACATTTTAGGTTGTAACAAAATGTGGGACATTTCAAGGGGTATGAATACTTTTTCAAGGCACTGTATATATTGTTTAGCTGTAAATTGGTGTTATTTGTTGTGACGGTTTAGTGAAAGTGGAACTTTCAAAAAAAGACCTTTTGTAATTAGTAGTGCTGGATAGAGTTTAAAGTGAACCTTTCACGAACTTGGTCAAGGCCGAGTTTACGAGAGGGCTTCCTAATACAGTATTAAATTCCTAAAACTGCCCAATACCGATAAACCAAAAAATCAATCCGCTCACTCACCTTAGTATATATACAAAAAAAAAAATAGAAATGGATTGCAAGTGTAGCGCCCCCCCCAAGGAGCCGCAAGTAGAAGGGGATCCCCCACCCTGCACAGCCAGGCACAGAGCATCTTCACAGCACACCTGAGCCAGAGAACAGTCCAGTGCTTTGTTTTATTGAGGGGAATAAACTTGGATAGGGATATTATGGGATGGCCACTTGACTTTAGTAGTAGAATTCTTCCGGAACACAACTATATACAGTCTGTATAGACACGTCTCCTCTGCCTCCTGCACAACTCTTGATTGCAGCACTACAACTCCCAGGACCAGCTGGCACTATGTGGATAATCTGACAAAAGGATCGGTCAGATGGGTAGTAAAAGCTCTTTGCAGGGAGGGACCATGGGCCCCTTGTTTGTGTAGCAATGTCCTAGTGCCCAGCTGTCCTCCTGTGGCTACTGATCCCAGCACCACTTCTTCAGGCACTGCCAATCCACCTGGCTGCAGCTGCCCCTTTATCCAGCCCCCCTGGCTAAACTTCCACTAGTCAGTGGGAGGAATAGTGCCCCATCATTGGTATAAGTGGAATGAATAGTGTCCCATCATTGGTGTCAGTGGGAGGAATAGTGCCCCATCATTGGTATAAGTGGAATGAATAGTGTCCCATCATTGGTGTCAGTGGGAGGAATAGTGCCCCATCATTGGTGTCAGTGGGAGGAATAGTGTCCTATCATTGGTATCAGTGGGAGGAATAGTGTCCCATCATTGGTATCAGTGGGAGGAATAGTGCCCCATCATTGGTATCAGTGGGAGGAATAGTGCCCCATCATTGGTATCAGTGGGAGGAATAGTGTCCCATCATTGGTATCAGTGGGAGGAATAGTGCCCCATCACTGGTGTCAATGGGAGGAATAGTGCCCCATCATTGGTGTCAGTGGGAGGAATAGTGTCCCATCATTGGTATCAGTAGGAGGGATAGTGCCCCATCACTGGTGTCAATGGGAGGAATAGCGCACCATCATTGGTGTCAGTGGGAGGAATAGTGTCCCATCATTGGTATCAGTGGGAGGAATAGTGTCCCATCATTGGTGTCAGTGGGAGGAATAGTGCCCCATCATTGGTATCAGTGGGAGGAATCGTGCCCCATGATTGGTGTCAGTGGGAGGAATAGTGTCCCATCATTGGTGTCAGTGGGAGGAATAGTGTCCCATCATTGGTGTCAGTGGGAGGAATAGTGTCCCATCATTGGTATCAGTGGGAGGAATAGTGCCCCATCATTGGTATCAGTGGAAGGAATAGTGTCCCATCATTGGTGTCAGTGGGAGGAATAGTGCCCCATCATTGGTATCAGTGGGAGGAATAGTGTCCCATCATTGGTGTCAGTGGGAGGAATAGTGCCCCATCATTGGTATCAGTGGGAGGAATCGTGCCCCATGATTGGTATCAGTGGGAGGAATAGTGTCCCATCATTGGTGTCAGTGGAAGAACAGCGCCCCATGGTTGATGGAAAGAATAATGCCCCGCACTGGTGTCAGTAGAAGGAAAAGTGCCCCATCACTGGTGTCAGTAGAAGGAATAGTGCCCCATCACTGGTGTCAGTGGGAGGAATAGTGATTCATATCAGTTGTAAGAGCGATGCTCCAATAGCTGGATAAAGTCAAGCAAAGGGCCACATCCCCCCTGGAGGCCGCAGTTTGGTGACCACTAATGTAGAACATAATCCCCAGCGTTTTGATAATGAAATTTTCATTCTTCATACATCCAGTCTTAGGAGAGTTTCGTCTTTCTGTGCCGCTGGACGTTGGACAACATTGGTTTAAACGATTCAGAAAATATAAACGGCTCTCCTCGTTCCTTGGCCGCGGCCCGGCTTGCTTACCCCAAAAATAGCCCCGTCTGTCGGGGGAACATGACAAAACACGACATGCTCTTATAATGCTTTTATTTGCATGACTTTGTGCCTTACAGATACGAGGTGTCATTATTCAGGTGGATTGCCGTAATGGCTTTTCACTCTGATAATGAAATGGGGCCGTTACTGAATGTGCATGTCACGTTATTATAGACAAATGCCATAAACTTGCTTAAGCACTTCATTTGATGCACTCCCTCAGAAAATCCCATTATTCACAATAACTAATAAACAGCAACATTATAAAACAGTGTGAAATCATTACTCTTAACGCGCGTGTATTTCTTCATTCTGAGTGAGAATGATATCACTCATTACCAGATTGCAATATGTTCCCTGTTAGCGTTCGGATAAATACACTTATTTGTCAAGAAGCCTAAAGAGCCTTGTGATTTAGAGGATCTGAATGAACTGTCTGTGTTGCTCAATACAACCAATGCGTTTCAGCTTTATATTGTCTAATATGCCCTGGAAACATATAGGGAATAGAGTTGGGCCAAACACCCCCCACCCCTACCGGTTCAGTTCATGCCAGAACTCTCCAACATCGCAAAAGTTCAGACCCAAACTCTGCACCCTATTAACTTTTATGGGATCCGAACTTGAAAAATCAAAAGCCTCCATTTTGAAGGCTTATATGGAAGTTATTGGCCATAAAAGGGGTATGGAGGTCCGGGTACTGCCCGGGGGGACATGTACCAATAAAAAGTGCAAAAACATTTTTTTGTTTTTATTTTTTTAATCAAAAAAGCAAACAAAATAAAATACGTTGAAGTAATACATAGTGTGTACATCCTATATAATAAGGTAATGCAATAGTGACACATGCAACAAAGTCTCTGAAGTGAAAAGGTGAACTTTATAGGATATAGTCTCTCTAAGGATGGTAGGTATATCAAGCTCTGCGGTGATACAAATCTGAAGGGAGAGGAAGAATTCTCAGAGTTTTCAGCAACAGAGAAAGAGAAAGTTATGAATCCCTCCGTGGTGGGAGGGTCAGAAGAAATAAACACTCTTACCAGAAGATGTGGACCTCCTATTATAGCGAGGTCATATACGCCAGCAGATATAGCTGTCTGCAGGGTCTAAGATGGATCCTGGACCAAGATGTGTAAAGGAGCCACGAACGTCCCCCTCAATCACTGGCCGCCCACTTTCTTCCAAAAACATCAACCTCCCAAAATGAGCGTGGAGCAGGTAAAGAACAATAAAAGCTCCACTGGTGCGTTATCGTTTTTAAAACACTGCTCATTTATTGTAAAAAGTTATCCGTAAAAATGTACAAAGACAGCATAAAAAGCACTTGCTGGCAATAAAATTTCAAATGAAAAGCCTGCACTTCCGGGGTCACGGGAGGCGTGATGACGTGGGGCCCAAAGAAGACGTCACGTATGACGAAACATGTCGGGTGGAGCTACGCGCTGACGTCATCACGCCTCACAAGACCGCGGAAGTGCGGGCGTTCGTTTGAAATTTTATTAGCGCGACTATTTCCATTTACCAAGATTTGTACATGATTGTATTGCATGTTTGTGTCGCTACTTTTTCCTTCCACAGGTTTGTTTTCACTCAATAATATCAATAGCGCAGTATATACACTTTGAACAAATTTTGGACATGTACCATGCAATTTTTTTTTTTTTTTAAAAGATTGGTTTTACAGGATTTTACAGGAGCAGTGATTTAAATGACGCTTAAAGTGACACAATAAAAAAATGAAAATTCCTTTAAATATAGTGCCCCTTAGTCTGCCTGTAAAGAAGTGCATCTGTACCATGTATAGAACCTGCTACAGCAAAACTGACATTTAAAGGGAAAAAAATTACATTGACATTTCCGGCAATACAAAACCATTTCCGGCAATAGAAAAACGTTTAAAGCGTTTGTTAACACAACAAAAAAAAGGATCCTGCTCCTTTAAAGCATGTTATATGACACAGTGCTCGTCCTGTGTCATTTGGCCCCCTGTAACACCTAAAAAACCTGGCTGATCCTGCCAGTTTCTCCCCATCCCTCTATAAACCGACCACGGTGTATCATGGCTGCTGAGACCAGACACCGTGGTCAGTTTATGTGCCTCCATCATCAGCAGCCTGCTATCTGCTCTCCTCTCTGCTCCTGTGTCCTCCTCCCCCCTCCCCTCTCTGTCTGTGTGTGAGCCGCCCCTCCCCCCCTCCTGCTGCTCTCATAACACTGAACTGTATACAGCATCAGCACTGCCTCCTATCGCGGTGTCCCCCTCTGTGAATGAAATATAAATATAAATGCTGTAAATACCTCATTTATGAGCTGAGATTGGGATCACATGACCAGCCAGCCCTCTCCTCCTCCCCTCCAGACTGACATTAGCAGAGGAATCTCAGCCCCGCCCCCCGCATCTCTCAGAGGAGGAAAGGAGAAAGCTGGCCAGTCATGTGATCGCAATCTCGGCAGTGAAATGAGGTATTTGCAGCATTTATATTTATAAATCACACACAGAGGGGGGATACAACAATAGGAGGCAGTGCTGATGGTGTATACAGGTTAGAGTGGCCTAACAACTACTTGAAAAAAATGGCGTGGGGGTCCCGATAAGCCCCCTGCCTGCAGACCCCCACAATCACAGCCCAGGGTTTTTGGGAAGAGTCCCTTGTCCACATTAACATGGGGACAAGCTGCTGTGGGGCGGGGGTGGGACAGAGCCCCCCTGCCCCAAAGCACCCCCCCCATGTTGAGGGCATGTGGCCTGGTATGGTTGGGGGGGGGGGTTGTCTGGTATAGACTTTGCGGGGGAACCCGCAACATTTAAAAAAATATTTTTTAAACATTTTTCTATTGCCGGCAATATTTTTTCTTTCATGCAGCTGTCAGCGGGGTTAGCCCGTTGTGTGCAGTGCATTGTGGGGCGCTCGGTGGGTGAATATCCCACCAAGCGCCTCGCAAATTCAGGCGATGTTCCGGACAAGCATTTGCCCAAGTCAAACCTTTCGTCCAACACTAATAGGGAACGTGACAGTGCTGGGTCCTGCCACTGTGTAAAAAGAGATACACGGGACATAGGTTTCTCAAGGATGTGGATTGACGGGCTCCAGAGTGACTATTATGTGTGTAGAAATTGTTTTTTCTTGTAGCACCCTCCTAGGTAGGTTGCTAGGATTCTCTCCGCCCGGGAGACGGGAGGTCCCCCCGCCCAGAGACCAGAGCAGCTGCAAGAGAGAGACCTGAGAAGGAGGTGCAGTTGCTGAGAACTGGTCTGAGGGACCAGACCAAAGGCCTAGGCTTGAGAGCGGAGCAGCGATGCTTCAAGAGGAAGCCAGGAGGCTCGATGTTTATCTATTTGTGTTTGAAATGACGGTGAAAACCCCCTGTGAGGGCAACTGTTTGGTTGAAACTTTTGCTTTATTTTTTAAATAAAGGGAAAAAAAACAGTATTTTCTGGCTGGACTGAACTCATTGGAAAGCCCAACACTCGAGTCCGGTCTGCTTTCCAGTTACCTTTTGCTAAACCATTCAAACTCCCCCCTATCCTATTCCCAGAACATAGACACTGATATGTTTTAAAAAAAATGTATCCTTAACAGACCAAAAGAGAACAAAAAAGAAAAGTTCATTGATAGAGTTTACATAAACTTAAGACCAATACTCTATGGACCAGTAGAAATCCACACACTGATTCCTGTCTAATACCCATCTGTACACACATTAAAATGATATAAAAAAAATACAAATGTAATTAAAGTTTTCCAAAATGTTAACTGTCTCATATGCATCAGTTGTAATTTAATTATAGTAAAAAAAAAAAAGTATGATTATACAATAAACAAGGTTTCTACTGCTTCAGAAAAATGCCAAGTTGTTCATGTTATAGGACAATGGTCTCCAAATGATGGGCCAGATTATAGTCCTTCAGACCTTAGGGGGGCTGGACTGAGACCAGTGGAAGCAGAAAATTCCCCGACGTCACTGGGAGCAACAATGCCTCAGGCTTGATGGTCAGTGGGAGTAAAAAAAAATGACACAGTGTCTTTGGTCAGAAGGAATGTAACTAGTGCCCATTATTAGTATTAGTGCAAGGAGTAGTGCCTCATTGTTGGTGTCAGTTGGAGGAATAGTTTTGCATTATTGATATCAGTGGGGAAAATAGTGCCCCATCATTGGTATCACTGGAAGAATAGTGCCCCATCATTGGTGTCAGTGAGAGAAATAGGGAAATAGTGTTACATTATTGGTATCAATGGGAAGAATAGTGCCCCATCATTGGTATCAGTGTGAGGAATAGTGCCCCATCATTGCTATCACTAGAAGAATAGTGCCCCATCATTGGTATCAGTGGGAAGAACAGTGCCCCATCATTGGTGTCAATGGGAAGAATAGTGCTCCATCATTGGTATCAGTGGGAGGAATAGTGCCCCATCATTGGTGTCAATTGGAAGAATAGTGCTCCATCATTGGTATCAGTGGGAGGAATAGTGCCCCATCATTGGTGTCAATGGGTAGAATAGTGCCCCATCATTGGTGTCAATGGGTAGAATAGTGCTCCATCATTGGTATCAGTGGGAGGAATAGTGCCTCATCATTGGTATCAGTGGTAAGAATAGTGCCCCATCATTGGTACCAGTGGGAAGAATAGTGCCCCATCATTGGTTTCAGTGGAAAGAATAGTGCCCCATCATTGGTATCAGTGGAAAGAATAGTGCCTCACCATTGGTGTCTATTAGAGGATTAGTGCCCAAACATTGGTGTCGGTGGGAGAGGTTGTGTTCCATTATTGGTGTCAGTGGAAGTAATGGTTTCTTATCTTTGTGTAGCACCCTCTCTAGTGTGCTGGATTAGATGTACATAGGTTTGTTAGTGAAGGAAAATTGGTCTGGCTGAGAGCCAGGCCTGGGTTGAATCTGGGTCAGGGCTGAGTGACTCAGGGAGGCTGGATGACCCATCAGGCATCATCTATAGTGACTGCCCCTGCTTTCTGGAACCTTGGAGAAGCTTCCAGAAGCAGTGGGTGGAGTCTAGGAGGGGCTGCTTGCAGTATTAATAGGGCCCCAGACAATCCCCAGCATATGGGCTGGAAGGGGGCAGGCCACCTCATAAATACTCATGGGTCCTGCCAACAGGGCAGTCGTATGGAAGATGGAGATGGAGTGCTGAGGAGGCTGTCGGTGGCCCTTGAGGGTGCCCCCTAGTCTGGAGGGGGAGGGGACCTCAGGCCTGGGGCTCGGGTGCTGGAGGGACCCTCTACAACACATGGAGGAATCCTATTTTGGCGGCATGGGAGCAAGGAGAGGACAGCAGGAGTGAGTTAGCATGTCTGGGAGATCTCCTGAGAAGTCAGCTGGGATGGTGAATATTCAGTCTGGGAGGATTGTGGAGAAGTAGCCAGGAGGGCTAGTGAAAGGGGCACCTGCAGCCAGGTGGGTTGGCAGAGCCTGAAGAGGTGGGGAAGGAGAGGAATTTAAGCTGAACGCTGATTTTTGCTACACACTTGAGGGGCCTTGGGTTCCTGCCCATAACAGGCTATTGCTCTAAAGTTGACTGAGTGCTTTTTGTCATATCCACAAACAATGTGCTGAAGTTCAGCAAGCAAGTATGCTGGAGGAAGTGAGGAGTGTATATAGAATGTACATAAGAGAAGTTGTCCCTGAAATTGTTGGAAGTCAAGTGGGCATCCCATAATACCCTTTATCCCCATCCAAGTTCATTACCCTCAATACAGTGCCTTGAAAAAGTATTCATATCCCTTGAAATTTTCCACATTTTGTCATGTTACAACCATGTTACAAATGGGGCATTTGTATGGCGCCCCCCGGAGTCAATACTTTGTAGAACCCCCTTTCTCTACAAGTCTTTTTGGGGGTGTCTCTACCAGCTTTGCACATCTAGAGAGGACATTTCTGCCCATTCTTCTTTGTAAAATATCTCAAGCTCTGTCAGATTGGATGGAGAGCGTCTGTGAACAGCAATTTTCAAGTCTTGCCACAGATTCTCAATGTGATTTAGGTCTGGACTGTGACTGGGCCATTCTAACACATGAATATGCTTTGATCTAAACCATTCCATTGTAGCTCTGGCTGGATGTTTCGGGCCGTTGTCCTGCTGGAAGGTGAACCTCCGCCCCAGTCTCAAGTCTTTTGCAGACTCTAAGGCTCCGTTCACAGCTCCGCATTCCGAATTGCTCTTGGAATCGCTGCGATTCTGCCCACGATTCGCAATAGCGGCTCTAATCATGTGGCTTGTCAAAAAAATAAACCTCCGGCGCCCTGCAGCCCCTAATAGACAGGCTGCCATTGGTTAGCATCCAAGAATCATGTTGAGAAAGCTCTCCATTCCATTGTTTGATTTACCTATTCAAAAATGTATGTTATGTACAACCAAATATATGATTGTGGTAATAGCCAATGGGTGCTGGATGGGGGACATCCATCCATTCATATTCCCTTTGTACCAAATTCTAACTGTAATGCCTGCCTTGATCTTGTTAAGCGCTGCAGAAACTGTTGGCGCTATATAAATCCTGTATATTAATAATAATAATAAAAGAGGCATGTGTTGATGTATCTGGGAGCAATCGATTTTTTAAGAGTTTTAATGCAATATTAAAATTGTGTGTATTTTTAAAATATTTCTTCAAGTTCCTCTTAAGTACCCTAAAAGTCAGTAATTTTTTGTATCCTTTACATTTTTGGTGCATTACACATTGGATGTGCCGCCCCTCATCAACAGCCCACTTTCTGGCGTTACTAATACAAAGGCAAAAGCAGAAAAAAAAAATCTGAATATATATATATATATACACACAGTGCTGTATATTTTCTATAGAATCCCTTTAGTTACTTTTAACAGTAAATTTGTAACAATCTGCTTAGATAACTCATTTATGTGGCCAGTTAGCTCCCCGTGTGAATTGATTGCTCACTCTTTGTGAAATTATGCTTATAAAAATTATTACAGCCGAGGTTTATTACTGCTAACGAAGGCAAAAATGTGTCATATCTTAATTGTCAGTACTACAGTATATGTACTTCAAAGTATACAGCAAACTACAGCTTTGATATGGTACTTTGAAATAGTGTGAAAAATTAAAAGGGCTCATGACCTGCAAGAGGATATTTCCATTCTCACTGGATGTTAAAGCGGAGTTCCACCCAAAAATGGAACTTCCGCTTTAAGTGATGGTGACCCCCTGACATTCCGCATTTGGCATGTCATTTTTTGGGGGGGGGGGGGGGGGGGGCGGATACCCAGTTTTTATGGGCACCCAGCTCCCACTTCCTCCCCGGGCTCCACGGCGCCAGAAGGAAGTTCAGCTCTCCCCCCTCCCTCCCTGCAATCTTCTGGGACACATCACAGGTCCCAGAAGATTGCCCGGCCATTCACAGCGTGCAGCGCGGCTCGCGCATGCGCAGTGCGCCCCCGGCTGTGAAGCCAAAGCTGGGTGCCCACAGTCATGAGAGGAGCGAGGCTTTGTGAGCCCACATCGCTGGACCCTGGGACAGGTGAGTGTCCGATTATTAAAAGTCAGCAGCTACACTTTTTGTAGCTGTTGATATTTAAATGGGTGGAACTCCGATTTAATAAATTCAAGCCAAAGTTAAGCTTAAAAAAGAAAATATTTCTACAGATTTAGTCACATCACCTACCTGTTATAAAGGATGTCCCACATTGTTCAGGCAGCTGGATCCTGGAAAAATCTTCACTGCAGGGATGCTCATGCTCTGTCCTCTTCTTGTCTGCAATGGTTAGGAGATTCAGCGCTGCAATGGTTAGAAGATTCTAGAGAATGCTTCTCGCTACTCCATCTGGAAAATGTTCTCTACTGCCCCATCTACAGAATATTCTAAACTGTTATAGCTACATAATTCTATGCTCAATTTACGGAGAGCTCTTCAGCGCTTCATCAGCAGAATGCTTTCCACTGCCCCATCTACAGAATGTTCTCCACTGCTCCATCTACAGAATGTTCTCCACTGCTCCATCTACAGAATGTTCTCCACTGCTCCATCTACAGAATGTTCTCACTGCTCCATCTGGAGAATGTTCTCCACTGCTCCATCTACAGAATGTTCTCTACTGCTCCATCTACAGAATGTTCTCACTGCTCCATCTGGAGAATGTTCTCTACTGCTCCATCTACAGAATGTTCTCAACTGCTTCAGCTATGGAATTCTCTGCTCAATCTACAGAAAGCTCTTCACCGCTCCATCAGTAGTCCCACCCCCACCTACAGAATATTCTCCACCGTTATAGCTACAGAATTCACTGCTCAACCTATGGAAAGCTCTTCAATGCTCCATCAGCAGAATGCTCTCCACTCCCCCATCTACAGAATGCTCTCCACTGCTCCATCTACAGAAGCTCTCCACTGCCCCATCTACAGAATACTCTCCACTGCCATGTCTACAGAATGCTCTCCTCTTACATCTAGAGAAGGCTCTCCACTGCCCCATCTACAGAATGCTCCCCACTGCTTAATCTACAGAATGTTCTCCACTGCTCTATCTACAGAAGGCTCTCCACTGCCCCATCTACAGAATGCTCTCCTCTGTTACATCTACAGAATGCTCTCCTCTGTTACATCTACAAAATGCTCTCCACTGTTTCATCTACAGAATGTTCTCCACTGCTCCATCAACAGAATGGTTTCCACTGTTCCGTCAACAGAATGCTCTCCACTGCCCCATCTACAGAATGCTCTCCACTGCCCCATCTACAGAATGCTTTCCACTGTTCCATCTACAGAATGCTCTCCACTGCCCCATCTACAGAATGCTCTCCACTACTCCATCAACGGAATGCTTTCCACTGTTCCATCTACAGAATGCTCTCCACTGCCCCATCTACAGAATGCTCTCCACTGTTTCATCTACAGAATGCTTTCCACTGTTCCATCTACAGAATGCTTTCCACTGTTCCGTCTACAGAATGCTCTCCACTGTTCCATCTACAGAATGTTCTCCACTGCCCCATCTACAAAATGCTCTCCTCTGTCCCATCTACAGAATGCTCTCCACTGCTCCATCTACAGAATGTTCTCCTCTGTTCCATCTACAGAATGCTCTCCACTGTTCCGTCTACAGAATGTTCTCCACTACTCCATCAACAGAATGCTTTCCACTGTTCCATCTACAGAATGCTCTCCACTGTTCCATCTACAAAATGCTCTCCACTGTTCCATCTACAGAATGCTCTCCACTGTTTCATCTACAGAATGTTCTCCACTACTCCATCAACAGAATGCTTTCCACTGTTCCGTCTACAGAATGCTCTCCTCTGTCCCATCTACAGAATGCTCTCCACTGCTCCATCTACAGAATGTTCTCCTCTGTTCCATGTACAGAATGCTCTCCTCTGTTCCATCTACAGAATGCTCTCCTCTGTTCCATCTACAGAATGCTCTCCACTGTTTCATCTACAGAATGTTCTCCACTACTCCATCAACAGAATGCTTTCCACTGTTCCATCTACAGAATGCTCTCCACTGTTTCATCTACAGAATGTTCTCCACTACTCCATCAACAGAATGCTTTCCACTGTTCCGTCTACAGAATGCTCTCCTCTGTCCCATCTACAGAATGCTCTCCACTGCTCCATCTACAGAATGTTCTCCTCTGTTCCATCTACAGAATGCTCTCCTCTGTTCCATCTACAGAATGCTCTCCTCTGTTCCATCTACAGAATGCTCTCCTCTGTTCCATCTACAGAATGCTCTCCTCTGTTCCATCTACAGAATGCTCTCCTCTGTTCCATCTACAGAATGCTCTCCTCTGTTCCATCTACAGAATGCTCTCCTCTGTTCCATCTACAGAATGCTCTCCTCTGTTCCATCTACAGAATGCTCTCCTCTGTTCCATCTACAGAATGCTTTCCATTGTCCCATTTACAGAATGCTCTCCACTACTCCATCTACAAAATACTCTCCACTGTTCCATCTACAGAATGCTTTCCACGCTTCCATCAACAGAATGCTCTCTACTGCTATAGCTGCAGAACTCTTTCCGTTGCTGCATGTACAGAATGATCCCCACTACTCCATCTGAAGAATACCCTCCACTACTCCATCTGAAGAATACCCTCCACTACTCCATCTGAAAATGCAGTCTGCTACTCCATCTAAGTAATGCTACAGGAAGCACCCAAGCAATACCAGTTACTAGTCCTCTGTCCTCTGCTTGTCTTTATTTGGTGCAGCTTCAACAGTACAGGTCCTCTTTAACCCCTTTGTGTTTTTTTCTGGGTCGCACTCCATTAGTACTGTGACACCAACAGCTCAAGAACAGCTATTGACAATTGGAAGATGGTAGGATGGATTTCTGATGACATCATCACTGTGCAGCCAACCACAGTAATGTGTGATTAGGAGTCCCCCCTACCAGCCTCTGGCATCATGGCCCACTTAAAGTGCAAAGACCCAGCGGTAGCAAGGGGTTAAGCTCATTTGCCAGCAGAACGCGTCAGTGGTCGTAGCCCTATGGGGTGAGAGCAGCCACCTCATTCGATAAAGTTACTCAGCAGGAAAGAACATGGTGAGCAGCTTGATTTCGATTCAGGACCACCGGCACCACTGGCACCGACAAGATGTGGGACTGCGGCTGCATCGGTTGGCCTGGAACGGTGCAGTGTTGTGGTGGCGGTGGTGACATCACAGACTCAGCTTGAGCTAAAATACAAATAAAAGACTATTATTCCTGCTACTCTGTTATCAATGACCCACCAAGTGGATCATCGCAGTAGAATATATCACTGTGTATGTTACTACATATAGAAATCAATGGAAGCTATTGCATTGTGACAGTGATTAATTACCTGTATTGATTACCAGTCATTCACTTCTTTATCACACGGGAACTGAATGTTGAAGATATCAGAGAATACTAGTCTATGAGAATGGGGATTATGAAGAAGAAGCCAGCGATGCACTTAAATCTGACTTCCAGTCATCACATATATTGTATACAGTAATTATATTGGTATAGCTTAGCACAATGTAAGTATATATATCTCATACCTGAGGGGCCGCTGGGGAAGCTGACAGTCACTGTAGTAGTCGGCACTATTATACAGTGATAGCCACGATCTCCTAGGACCAGGGGGGGGGGGGGGGGGGGCACTGCCACTATTCACAGTACACCTTGGAATTTTTCTTAGTAACACAAGGCATTCTCTGGTTGAATGAGGTGGTGAGGAGGCGTGGTCTCCACCTCATCCAAATGGAAAGTGCCTTGTATTCATGGAAAACAAAAACAAGGTGTTCTGTGAATGGTGGCAGTGCCGAGCAAGCAACCTTGGGTCAGCGTGCAAAGGGGAAGGACCCAGAAAACTGCAGCTATCACTGTAGTAGTGTTGACTACTACAATGAATGTCATGTTCCTCAGTGGCCCAGTGGAGTTACTGAATTATGTAGCCAAGTCCCGGGGCACTTGAGGCCTAATGGTGACCTCCAGGGTTAGGGACAGCTGACATCCTTTTGTGTAGAGTGGGTTACAAGGCATGGTGGGTGTAATGCAAAGTAGATTGATGGGCGCCAGACACTTCTTGAATGCAAAGAGATTTATTGTCTTTTAAACAGAGAGAGAGGGTTGGGGCCAGTAACTACAACAAATACTGCAGCTGCTGACTTTTAAAATAAGGACACTTACCTGTCCAGGGCGCCCGCGATGTCGGCACCTGAGGCCGAACCGTCCCTTGTTCCTCGGGTGCTGCTGCCGCCATCTTCGGTAAGGGTGTCAGGAAGTGAAGCTTTATGGCCCAGCAGACAGCAGGGGGGGAGGAGGGGAAGTGGCGTAGCTCCCGCAGGAGTCTATGCCCGGAAGTGGGTGCAAATACCTGTATTATACAGGTATCTGCACCCCCCTCCCCCCTGAAAGGTGCCAAATGTGACACCAGAGGGGGGGAGGGTTCTGAAAAGTGGAAGTTCCATTTTTGTGTGGAACTCCGCTTTAAGTAGATGCAGTGTTCATTGGCAGACTCCGAGGCTTCTATAGGCAGACAGCCATGCAGGGAAAGGCATCCAGCTAGACATCATGCCTGCATGTGTAGGACCTCTGTCTCCTATGGCAAAAATCTTTAAACAGTTTCTAACAAAGGTTGTGATGAACTCCATCACTTCCTCCTATTGTAGATCTTCACTAAACTGAGCTCCATGTCTATCACTTAGACTTGCCACCGAATCCCCTGAGCTCTTTCAATCTTCTTACTCAGTATCTTCCTCAAGCGTCACCCCCACGTCCCTGCTGGGTCCCTACCTTGGCACTCACAGATACTCTTCAAGAGTCACCCCACTGGCCTGCTTGATCCCTGGCTTGGCACACAATAATGCTCTGCAAGCGTCACCTCCACCGGCTGGGTCCCTGGGTTGACATCTGCTGAAGGTACCCAATTCTTCACCATCCCCAGTTGGTGAGAATACTGCTCTGGTACTTGCTTCAGCTACTCACAGTGGTCCCCGGTAATAAGGTGTATGATCAACAGCTTCCCCTCTACCTCTGACCACAAAAAGGTTCTCCGGCCGGCAGAACCATTACTTCTGGTTGGACTGCAAGCCGCAATCCCAACCCTACGCTGCTCTCTCGCTTCTGGATAGGCCCTCAGACAGCCTAGCAGCCAGATGTCCCCGGGATAGGCCTCAGGTCTCTGGCCTAGCAGCCCAGGGCAACACGACACACGTCCACCCAGTCAGCTGTCCAAGTGGCACAGAACCCCGATCATCTGACTCCACCCAAATAAATAAGCTCTGCCAGCAAGCCAAGGGACCCAAGAAAATCCCTGCCCATTAGCTGAAATACTCTATTCATTCCTAGTCTGTCCTTGCAATGCCCTTGTTTTATCTAATGCCACCAGATACCCGGCCATCTAGTGACAGAAGAGAGAAGTGCAGCAATTTCAGAATTAGGGTGAAATCAATTGACCTCCTATCAATTGGCCAAGGCAACTATCACTTGGCAAATAAATGTACTAGTAACTCTGCCTAGACATCAGGGTGCTACAATCCCATTGTGCCAAGCTGGACCAAGTAGCTATAAAATACAGGTCATACATAGAATTTCAGCTTTAATGTGAACCTTCCGAAAAAAAAGGCCAACCGCCAACTTAGTGTTATGCGAATGTGGTAACTTTTACTGGATACATGGTAAATACAAAATAAAACCACTAACGCGTTTCAGCCATTAGGCCTTAGTCATAGCATATGCTATGACTAAGGCCTAATGGCTGAAACTCATTGTGATATGACTAAAGCCCAATGGCCGAAATTTGTATTTATTTTATTTATTTATTTCAGTTACTTATATAGCGCCGTCAATTTACGCAGCGCTTTACATATACATTGTACGTTCACATCAGTCCCTACCCTCAAGGGGCTTACAATCTAAGGTCCCTAACTCACGTTCATACATACTATGGACAATTTAGACAGGATCCAATTAACCTACCAGCATGTCTTTGTGATAGGACTAAGACCTTACAGTCAAAACGCGTTATGCTATGGCTAAGGCCTAAAAAAAAAAAAAGTAAAGCTGCGCTTAAAAAGACATGAAAACCATATACAATGATAATCTGAAAAATAAATCCTGATATGAAGCTCCACCATATAATGCTCATTAAAGCATTGACAAAAAATGGCATAAACAGTGATTAATTACTGAGAAAAGTCCGTGAATAAAATAATCAGATGAATGTGATTAAAAATTGATATTGTGAAAAAGGCGTGATTAGAGATGATCAGATGAGTGACATCCTGGGAATAAAGTCAATCCACAAAATCACCAAGAAGCACCAAGGGACTAGTGTGCCTCCACCGTATAAAATGCAAGCTTACCGGACAGCAAGCTTAAGGAAGACTGTGGTTATAACACAGCCAGGGTCCTTGATCCAAGGCAGCAACGACAACACTTCCAGGTATAGCAGATGGACAAACTACGGCAAGCTTCCAGGTAAGTATTTGCAAGTACTCGGGCCACAGCAGTATCGGCCACCCAAAAATGAAGAGGAACTCACATAGTGTAACCCGTAACAGTAATCAGTTTATTAAAAATAAAAATTATTGCACTTACATTGTATAAGAAGATATGAATATAAAAACCAGCCGGTAAAACAGGTGAACACTCGTCCACTGCAGAGATCCAACCCCCCGACGCGCGTTTCGTCACATAATGACGTCATCTGGGTAACCAGCATGCACCTCTCGATCTCGCACATGCGCGATTCAACGTAGTGCTGAGCGCAGTACTGCCCACGGACTCCTTGAAAATTATGTGTCATCATTTCCCAGGAGCACAGGCGAGGGAGGAAGTCTCGAAGGAGCTCCGCAGACCAGGAAGTAGCAGAGTACGAGGACTACATAGTAACAGGTCCTTTCTGGTAAGTATAAAAAAAAATTTCCTCCAAATGATTTTTTTCTAGGTTAAAAGGAGCCTTTTGATGTAATTTTTTTTTTTAGGGTGGAACTCCGCTTTAAGTGGTTAAATTCTTACTTTAATTTTCCTTTCCTGATGCCAATCCATGGCAGCATACTACCACATGTATGCTGCTGTGTTGGCGCCTTGAAAATGGAAGATTGTATCAAGTTCTTACCTTAAATATTATTTTCTGGCACCAATGCATGGCAGCATATTTCCACATCTATGCTGCCTCGTTGGCACCAGGAAAATAGAAGACTGTGGTTTAAATTCTTACCTTAATTTTCCTTTCCTGATGCCAATCCATGGCAGCATACTACCACATGTATGCTATTGTGTTGGCACCAGGAAAATTAAAAACTGTATTCAATCCTTACCTTAATTTTCCTTTCTTGGTGCCAATCCATAGCAGCATACTACCACATGTATGCTGCCGTGTTGGCACCAGGAAAATGGAAAACTGTATCAAATTCTTACCTTCATTTTCCTTTCCTGGTGCCAATCCAGGGCAGCATATTACCACATATATGCTACTGTATCTGCACCAGGAAAACGGAAAACTGCATTAAATTCTTACCTTAATTTTCCTTTCTTGGTGCCAATCCATAGCTGCATACTGCCACATGTGTGCTGTCATGTTGGTACCAGGAAAATGGAAAACTGCATCAAATTCTTACCTTAATTCTCATTTCCTGGTGCCAATCCATAGCCGCATACTACCACATGTATGCTGCCATGTTGGCACAGGGAAAATGTAAAACTGTACCAAATTCTTACCTTAATTCGCCTTTCCTGGTGCCAATCCATAGCAGCATACTACCACATGTATGCTGCCAAGTTAGCACCAGGAAAACAGAAAATAGTTTCAAATATTTACCGTAATTTTTATTTCCTGGCACAAATCAATAGTCGCATATATGTGGTAGTAGGCTGCCATGTTGGCGGCAGGAAAAAGTTATAATTGGGAACTACTTTCTTTAGTTGTACCTGCCCTACCAAATACAGAAGTTCAACATATCCTCTCAACTTTTGGGTGCATACAAGAAGCTACTTTTGACCGAACAGACATTTGGATCTACAAAATTAAAAATTTGGAGCTTACTTTTAAAATTTAACACTGAAAAAAGTAAACTTTTTAACCTGCAGAACATTTCCTTTGTTTCAGTCCGCCCAGACTCCTTTGCTGAGCCGTGTTCTTTCTCCTAATCCTCGGTGTTCCTGAAATATTCCTTTGAAAAATCAAAGCCGGAGATTGTCCAGGATTTTGACATCCCCCCCCCCCCCCCCCCCCCCCCCGCCTGACCTGTCTGCGCTTCCCATGACGTCACGGGGGTCTGTTCCTCGTCTTCTGGTGTTATTTCCAGGCATGACTGTTTAACTCTGACTATGATTTATGGCTTCTCTTATCCTCCCATACATTTTGTCCGCCATCAGTATGTTTAACACTTGTCACAGATGTTTTTAAGTGTGATAGAGCCTCCTCCTTCTGCCAAGAAATAAGTGGGAGCTGAACTGGGGATTCTTCTGCACAAGCTGATTGGACAAAAAAAAAAAAAAAGAAGAACATTCCAGTTTGAAGGACTGCAGACTGCTAATTGCTTTCCATTCCTGGTAACCGGTTATCTGTTACCGGCCAAGGCAGTAAGGACCCGTGCGCCCATCCATCCATAACTCCTACTTTGGCATCCCTTCCAAATAAAGATAGTGAGAGGTGATTCATATTCCTAGCAAGACAATTATTGGCCCTGCTGGAGGAGCCAAGGAATGAGTAATTGGAGGAAGCTAAGAACTCTTTTACGTGCTATTTAAACATTCATGCCTGCCCTTGCTAAATAGTTAACGGTGTTTGAATGCGTCTCTGCGTGGCGCAGGAGGTGCGATGGTTTCATTGGATCTGTGTTCTTCTCCCGTGGCTTCACAGCTCATTGACTAATAGGCCTGCTAGTTCGCACCCTTGAAAGTAGCAGTCATAAAGCTGTTCTAGACCAGGTGCCATTGTTGGCCCTGCCAGTTGCTGGACGTGCAATGTGTTCTGCAGATGAAGCAGCCAAGCCCAGGTGTGCACGGCGGGCACCTGTGCGCGGATGACTGTAAGGCTCATCCATAACTCTTGACGGTACCCAAGCTGTACGCTGAAATGATACACATGAGATGCTGCCATGTACGCAGGGTGACCATATGGTGCTGGCTCCGCTTGTGAAAGACTGCAAAATAGTATCTAGTGATGTTATCTTATATGGCATCAGAGTGCAAGTCTATGGCACCATCTATATGTGGAACACAGGTGCCCATTGGGTGCACTGTACAATGGAGGGTACTGACACAACGTAGGATAACGTGATATATAGGAAGGTCAGTATGGTGGCCTGAAATTATGGGAGGAGCCCACCCATTCCGCTTCTTAGGGCACTTCTCTTAAAAACACTTTCTCTACAAAACCATCCACTCACTTTTTTCAGGTATGCCCCCTTCTCTTGGCATACCGTCCTGCAGACCAGGGCACACTTCAGGTCTACTTTACGTTTTAATGCCGCGTACACACGATCGGAAATTCGGCCAGCAAGAGACCGATGAGAGCTTTTTGGTTGGAAAATGCGACCGTGTGTGCGCTCCATCGGACTTTTGATGGCCGAATTCCAGCCAGCAAAAGATTGAGAGCATGTTCTCAGTTTTTCGGTCGGAAAAAGTTCCTATCCAAAAAATGCGATCGTCTGTAGCAATTCCAATGCGCAAAATACCTACGCATGCTCGGAAACAATTCGAAGCGTGCTCGGAAGCATTGGACTTCATTTTCTCGGCTCTTAGTAGTGTTGTACGTCACCGCGTTCGTAACGGTCGAAAGATCCAGCAAACTTTTGTGTGACCGAGTGTATGTAAGGCAAGCTTGAGCGGAATCCCGTCGGAAAAGCCATCATATCTTTTTCCAACCAAAATCCCGATCGTGTGTACGCGGCATTAGTCTTGTGACATGTTTTTGTGGTTCACATCTCTCCCGGACATCAGGCTCCGACCATAATTATGTCTTATACCTTACAGCAAGGAGATCATGGAGCCTCAAACATGCATCTTACTTTACATCACAATTCATTCCTCCTTTATTCATTCTTCCTTCATAAATATGATTATTATACAGGATTTATATGGCGCCAACAGTTTGTGCAACGCTTTACAACGTGAAGGCAGACAGTACAGCTACAATACAATTCAATACAGGAGGGATCTGAGGGCCCACCTTGTTAGAGCTTACAATCTAAAAGGGAGGGTCAAGTGATACAAAAGGTAATAACTGTGGGGGATGGGCTGATGTAGAAAATAAAAGTACGGTTGTTAGGTGGAGGGAGGATAGGCTTCTCTGAAGAGAAAAGTTTTCAGGGACCGTCTAAAAGTGGATAAAGTAGGAGATAATCAGATAGATTGAGGTAGGGAGTTCCAGAGGATGGGAGAGGCTAGGGGAAAGTCCTGGAGGTGAGTATGGGAGATGACAAGGGAGAAAGAGAGCAGGAGGTCTTGGGAGTAACTAAGAGAACGATTTGATTAGTATTTTGAGACCAGGTTAGTGATGTTGTTGGGGGCCGAGTTGTGAATGGCTTTGTAAGTTCTTGTTAGTATTTTTAATTTAATTTGTTGGGTGAGTGTAAGTCGGTGGAGAGATTCGCAGAGAGGGTGGAGGACACTGAATGGAGGCCAGTGAAGGGATTGGCAGAGAGGGGTGGAAGAAAATGAATGGAGGCAAGTGGAGGGATTGGCAGAGATGGGTGGAGGACACTGAATGGAGGCCAGTGGAGGGATTGGTAGAGATGGGTGGAGGACACTGAGTGGAGACCAGTGGAGGGATTGGTAGAGAGGGGTGGAGGACACTGAATGGAGGCCAGTGGAGGGATTGGCAGAGAGGGGTGGAGGACACTAAATGGAAGCCAGTGGAGGGATTGGCAGAGAGGGGTGGAGGGCACTGAATGGAGGCCAGTGCAGGGTTTGGCAGAAAGGGGTGGAGGACACTGAATGGAAGTCAGTGGAGGGAGTAGCAGAGTGGGAAGGAAGATACTGAATGGAGGCCAGTGGGGGGATTGACAGAGAGGGGTGGAGGACACCGAATGGAGGCCAGTGGGGGGATTGGCAGAGAGGGGTGGAGGACACTGAATGGAGGCCAGTGGAGGGATTGGAAGAGAGGGGTGGAGGGCACTGAATGGAGGCCAGTGCAGGGTTTGGCAGAAAGGGGTGGAGGACACTGAATGGAAGTCAGTGGAGGGAGTGGCAGAGAGGGGTGGAGGACACTGAATGGAGACCAGTGGAGGGATTGGCAGAGAGGGGTGAAGGACACTGAATGGAGGCAAGTGGAGGGATTGGCAGAGAGGGGTGGAGGACACTGAATGGAGACCAGTGGAGGGATTGGCAGAGAGGGGTGGAGGACACTGAATGGAGGCAAGTGGAGGGATTGGCAGAGAGGGGTAGCAGATGCTGAGTGGTTGGTAAGGTGGATGAGTTTGGCAGCAACATTCATGATGGACTGAAGGGGGATAGCCTATGTAAAGGTAAGCCAATGAGGAGGGAGTTGCAGCGGTCAAGGCAACAGATGACCAGGCAGTGGATTAGGAGCTTTGTGGTGTCATTGGTTAGGAAGGGGCGTATTCTGGAGATGTTGTGGTGGTTGAGGCGGCATGATTTGGACAGTGATTGGATGTGGGCCGAAAGGAGAGTTCAGAGTCCAGGATTACACAGAGCACCCTGGCATGTGGGGATGAATATAAAAATATTATTTTCTATTCATAGCCGCTGGCTTTGAAGGTCTTGTTTCCCCAACTTAGCGCACATGGCAAGGCACGGGGTATTTTCTTCTTTATCTCAGGCTTGAATAAACAGTCTAAGGGTGTCTTTTTCTTTTGTATTTTTATTGCTGAATTGAACTTGGATGGGTATGGGGAAGACATGGGATACCCTGAAAGAACCGAATCAGCCAAGGACATCTCTCATCTCACTATTCCAACACTTCACTACTGGCTGGGAAATGCCTAGGACTTGCTTCTTTGTAGACCTGCAAACTTCACACAGTCTCTAGGGCACAGGACTTAGTTCAGTACTCACAAGGCCACAGGATCATCAGTTACCTCTTTCATATATTCACCAGCACTGCCAGGACAAGGTCATCTAGAGCCCAGGGAGAACATGCCAGACTGCATCCTCATCCCCCAATGCAAACCGCCCCCCCCCAAAAAAAATCACACCTCCTAACACAAATCCTCATCTCCCATTCCCCATCCCAACACAAAGCCCCCTAAATCACCACTCCCAGCACTTCCACCCAAATTTCCCCTCCTAGGACAATTCTTAACCCCTGCCACCACCTCAAACTGCCCCTCCAAACACAAATCCCCTCCCCCTAATCTCCTCACAGCTGCACCCTTACCTCACATGATGCCACAGTGCCCAGGGCAGCCACCCCTCCTGCCCACGCCTTGTCCTGGCCCTGTCCACCAGGACACCCTTCAGCGAGGGAGACACAGACTCACAATACCACGTGTTAGTAAACCCACAACAGTAAAATCAGTCTGTATATGCAGTAAAGCATGCTTGTTATACTCACTGGCTCTGTGATCCTGTTCTCTCAGACCCTCCCCTTCTTTCACTGTCTCCAATCCATCCTCTGATAGAACCTTGGAGTCACTGTGCACATGCTCAGTTTGGTGTTTATTGCTGGAGAGTTTTTCTTTCTTGAGAGAGTGCACGTGATGAAAAGAGGGCCAATCAACACTGTCAAGACAGAGGGTCAGGGGTTGTGCAGCCTCATAGGACAATCAGGGGAGAATGAAAACTCCTCCTACAAGCGTTAACCAGACACTGATAGAAGTCACAAGTGAATGCAGGCTCCTTGGGAGATCAGATATAGTGACTGCAGGCTCCTTGGGAGATCAGATATAATGACTGCAGGCTCCTGGGGAGATCAGATATAGTGAATGCAGAGTCCTGGGGAGATCAGATATAATGAATGAAGGCTCCTGGGGAGATCAGATATAATGAATGCAGAGTCCTGGGGAGATCAGATATAATGAATGCAGGCTCCTGGGGAGATCAGATATAATGAATGCAGAGTCCTGGGGAGATCAGATATAATGAATGCAGGCTCCTGGGGAGATCAGATATAGTGAATGCAGAGTCCTGGGGAGAGCAGATATAGTGAATGCAGGCTCCTGGGGAGATCAGATATAGTGAATGCAGGCTCCTGGGGAGATCAGATATAGTGAAATGCAGAGTCCTGGGGAGACCAGATATAGTGAATGCAGGGTCCTGGGGAGATCAGATATAATGAATGCAGAGTCCTGGGGAGATCAGATATAATGAATGCAGGCTCCTGGGGAGATCAGATTGCAGAGTCCTGGGGAGATCAGATATAGTGAATGCAGAGTCCTGGGGAGAGCAGATATAGTGAATGCAGGCTCCTGGGGAGATCAGATATAGTGAATGCAGGCTCCTGGGTAGAGCAGATATAGTGAATGCAGGCTCCTGGGGAGATCAGATATAGTGAATGCAGAGTCCTGGGGAGAGCAGATATAGTGAATGCAGGATCCTGGGGAGATCAGATATAGTGAATGCAGGGTCCTGGGGAGACCAGATATAGTGAATGCAGAGTCCTGGGGAGATCAGATATAGTGAATGCAGGGTCCTGGGGAGATCAGATATAGTGAATGCAGGCTCCTGGGGAGATCAGATATAGTGAATGCAGAGTCCTGGGGAGAGCAGATATAGTGAATGCAGGATCCTGGGGAGATCAGATATAGTGAATGCAGGGTCCTGGGGAGACCAGATATAGTGAATGCAGAGTCCTGGGGAGATCAGATATAGTGAATGCAGGGTCCTGGGGAGATCAGATATAGTGAATGCAGGGTCCTGGGGAGACCAGATATAGTGACTGTAAGCTCCTGGGTTTAGTAACACTTTAAGTTAGACATTACTATAATGGCTTCTCAGTAAAAATACAAGAAGTTTCCCTTTAAGAGTAAACCTATAACCTTAAAGCTGAGTCTATACATTGACTGTGGCTGAACCGCAAATAATAAGCCGGCCACCGTAGGGTCAGATCACTAAGCTGCATTCATCCGTCTTCATTATTTTATCACATGGCAATTTCCTCATCATTTCTAAGCATAAAAATTACGGCACAGTAATTAAAATACCACAAGCCTCATGTTTTAGAGAACTGACCCACCAATGATCTCACTTGTGACATTCTGTCTTCTGAAACTGAACAGAACAGAAGAGCGATGATTGTCAGCAGACGGGCCTGAGAAAGGCTATAGGGCCCACAGAGGTAAGGGAGCCGTCGGTGGGGTCAGTATGTAAGAGGGTTTTAAAAATGGCTAGGATTGGGTGCCAAAAACACAGGCTCCCCACCCCCTCGCTCCACTTCCTCTCTTGTTAGAACACTGTTCCTCCTGCTTGAGCCTGTTCCTTCCAACCATCTTGTGCCCACTCCACTCCAGAGGCCTCCTCCCAGCATTCCCGTTCTGTTAACCTTTATATCCTCAATGGAAGGCATGTCCACACAAAGATGGGGTTGCTGCACTTTACTTATGGAACTTGAAAGGTGGCATAAACAGTCACATCAACATACTCTCTGGGGTCACTCTACAGTACATCACATTCAGTGGACGAGCTGCAGTAGTCATATGTGAAAGCATCATGCAGCACTTTCAGTAAACCATGTTTCCCTAAACAATCTCTCTCCACCCGGGGTCATTAGTGCTCACTGAGATAGGATCTCTGCAGTCACCTCCTCCATGGGTACACCTCTCCTAGGACCTTCCACAGGGGATAGCCTAACATTTGCTTCCCTGCTGACAGATGAATGTAAAAAAAAAAATTAATCAGGGAAAAAAACTACTTGGGCTTCCACAATCTATAGCAGGACCTTCGGGTCTGGTATGGATTATGAGGGAAACCCCCTCGCTAAAATTAGAAAAAAAAAGATGTCGGGGGGTCCCCCCAAAATCCATACCAGACCCTAATCCAAGCATGCATCCTAGCAGGTCAGCAAAGGGAGAAGATGAGCGAGCAGGCCCCGCCTCCTGAACCATACCGGGCCACATTCCCTCAAGATGGGGGGTGCTTTGGGGGAGGGGGGCCCCCTAGTGACGTCATCGACTGGTGCATGCTGGGTCGTTGACGTCACAATGGGGTGGAGCCATCAGGTAATGTCGCCAGGTGGCCCTGTCCTTTAGCAATTGAAGAAATGTCAGGCGGCGGAGCCTTTGGGGCGAGCTGAGTTTTTTTTTTTTTTTGTTGAGTCGGCGGACTAGTGGGTGTCGTGATTGACAATGGATCTACATCAGGGGACATTGTTTTTTTTACTTTTAATAAAGGAATTGTCAAGAATGTGTCTATGTCTTTATTTCTTTTCGACACTTTTTTCGGTGAATGAGTAGGGGTGCAATGTACCCCATATTCATTCACATAGGGGAAGGTCTGGGATCTGGGGAGCTTCCAGTTTTCAATAACCCCCCCAGTCCTCAGACCCCGACAACCACAGCCCAGGGTTGTGGGGATGAGGCCCTTGTCCCCATCAACATGGGTTAAAGGTGGTTTGGGGTGGGGTTGGGGGCAGAGCCCCTCCATGTTGAGGGCATGTGGACTGGTGTGGTTCAGGAGGGGGGGACGCTTGCTCCTCCCCTCCCTTTCCTGACCTGCTGGGCTACATGCTCAGGAAAGGGTCTGGTATGGATTTTTGGGGGGGCCCACGCAATATTTTTTTTAGTTTTGGCGTGGGGTTCCCCTCAAAATCCATACTAGACTGGAAGTTACCTGGTGGGGTATTAGGGGGGACCCACGCTGTTTTTTCCCCAATTTTTGTACTGCCTGAAATTATTTTTTTTTACATTCAGCTGTCAGCGGGGAGCTTGTGACTCATCGGTTGTTAAGGACTCGGCGGCCCGCTCCTTAACAACCAACTATTGCAGGCATTTGGGGTACAATTTTAACTAACCAAAACCGATTGTCAACACGCATAGGACATTTGGGGAGAACGTTTTTAATGCTCATTAAATGCTTATTAACTGCACCCTTTAATGTGCATTAAGGCTAGAAACGCGTCAATATTTTGAGCAAGTGTGAACGAGCCCTAAAACACTTTAGATAGTCTATTAGACCCCCAATGTCTTCCCTGCCCTCCAAAGCAGCTATTCAAGCGCAGATTGCACTTGAATAGCTGCAACCTGGGCTGCACTAGCCGAAGAATGGCAGCTGTGACCTTGGAAGTGATGTAATACACGTTGTTTCGGGGGGTCATTACCCAAAGGACTCCAGGAGGGATAAAAACGTACCTTGGCAGACAAGTGGTTAAGGTAAGCATTACACCTTACCCCTGCACCCTTAGACTAAACAAGTTTTAACCCTTGCATTATGCAGGGACCGCACTGGATAGGGTAGATGACCCCTGCATTGTAAGTGGAAGGAAGCGAGCATTCAACCTCAGCTAAAAGAGACAGGCCAATCGCATGGATGGATGGAACCTGCCAGAGAATTAAGGTAAGTATTACACCTTACCTCTTCACCCCTAGATGGAACAGGTATTAACCCTTGTATTGTAGAGGGACCCCACTGGATAGGGTAGATTAGCCCTGCGTTGTAAGGGGAGGAGGCGAGCATGCAACCTCAGCTAAGAGTGTAGTAGAGAGGCAGGCCAGTCGCATGGATGGAGGGGGCCTTCCAGGGGATTAAGGTAAGTATTACACCTTACCTCTTCACCCCTAGACGAAACAAGTATTAACCCTTGTATTGTAGAGGGACCCCACTGGATAGGGTAGATTACCCCTGGCATGCAACCTCGCCTGAGAGTGCCTTAGAGAGGTGGTCCAGTCACATGGATGGAGGGTGTCTGCCATAGTTAGGATTAAGGTATTACACCTTGCCCTTGCACCCTTAGACTAAACAAGCATTAACCCTTGTATTGTAGAGGGACCCCACTGGATAGGGTAGATTATCCCTGCGTTGTAAGTGGAAGAGGCCAGTATGCAACCTCGCCTCAGAGTGCCTTAGAGAGGTGGTCCAGTCACATGGATGGATGGTGTCTGCCATAGCTAGGATTAAGGTATTACACCTTACCCTTGCACCCTTAGACTAAACAAGTATTAACCCTTCCATTGTAGAGGGACCCCACTGGATAGTGTCGGATTCTCAGAGTTCAGCTTTACATCCATTGAGTTGTGGTAACAATATCTGGATGATCTGAAGGCCTCTAGAAGAAGACAAGTGAGAGGAGAGCTGAAGAAATAAAACAACTTGATTTCCCCTGACCTCGCATGTCAGCCTCCTTGTTCCTTTTTATGTTCTTGGAGGGGTCAGAGGTCGGCGGCGGGGGAGGAGGCAGATGGAGTGGATACATTATTTAGCAGTTCTTCAGGAAATCAGGCCCAGGAATTCTAATTGATTTGGCCCACACAGGATGGGGATGAGCCTTATCTTTGGTAGTCAGCAGAGAAGAATGCGCGGCCGCTGTCAGAGAGGTGTTGAGGATATGTGTGTATATATATGTCTTGGTGCATATCAGGAATTAGTGGGAGGCTCAGGCGTGGCAGCTCTGAGATGATTCACTCCGTGATTCACCCGCTGAAGTCTTTTCTTATGGCTACATAGTACAACCCATAGAGAAGCATCTGAGGAAGAGCAGGAAGGTCTACATAAGGGTTAAAGAGCTCCAATAAACTTTACTTGGCCTAATAACCCAAGAGCCATAAAAGATTAAGACACAAGCTTCCTCCACTCTTTATGTGGTGCTGTGGTGTCCATCAATCAGACACACAAAAATATATATATATATATAAAAATAAGTAAAAATAGAGGACTTATATTTATCCACTACAAGGGATGAGCTTAACAAGGAACTTCAGTCCCCTTATTAGTATCTCCGCCCACCCTCTTCTGGTGTCACCATTATGACACATGTGCAAATGTGACAATGGGGCTCCGCCCAGCCACCTGTTTTTTTGGCCCATTTGAGGATGTGCAGAAAAATCTGGCAAAGACGGCAATGTTTAGCCTTCCATAATACCTTTTTTTGTGGATTCATGGGAGAAGTTGCACATGTGCAAATGTGCTGGGGAAACCTGATGTGCCTCGGGTCTCAGCGCCCCCCTGTGGCACATCTGTGGATGTGCAGAGTATAGGAGGGGGTAAACAAAGTGACAAAACCTCATGCTGAAAAAAAATATATGCCAAATATATATATATATACTTGCGCTAATGGAGTGACAGACAAAAATCAGTGAAATGAAAAAAAAATGCAGCTGCTATACACAAAGTGCTAATCACTTGGGAAACATGAAAAAAATATATAAATACAGCGCTCGCAAACCCAATATATGGATGTGAATAAAATATAAATGATAAAACAAAACTAGTGACTCAAGGTGCTCCAATCCAAAGTGAAGGGAAGAAAGGTACTTCAGAAGATTCAGGTGCCCAACACCCCCTCATGTATCCCCACTCACCAGATCAACACGACCCCCCAGCTTTTCAGTCTGGTGGGTCACTTAAGGCTTGGTATGGATGTCTTTGAGATGGTGAATAAGAAGAAGTCAGGTCATCAGATCCAGGGTTCCTTGGTGAAGAATTTCAGCCAGACAAACACATACCCAGAAGTAAAAAAATAGAACCAATAGTGAAGTACCATCAAAAAAGGTTTATTTTAAACAAAGGATGGGTACTAGGATCAAACAAGCATTGAACATGGAGCTGTTCGTATAAAAATGCCGTTAGTAGCGTGCGTTCCAAACGACCGGAAGTGACGTCAGTGATACCAGAAATAGCGTCAACATTTTGCCCTCCCACAGGGCATCATCAAGGACCTTGTTTGATCAATGCTTGTTTGATCCCATTTTTTGTAAGTACCCATCCTTTGTTTAAAATAAACCTTTTTTGATGGTACTTCACTATTAGTTCCATTTTTTTTACTTCTGGGTACATGTTTGGCTGAAACTCTTCACCAAGGAACCCTGGATCTGATGACCTGACTTCTTATTCACCATCTCAAAGACATCCATACCAAGCCTTAAGTGACCCACCAGACTGAAAAGCTGGGGGGTCGTGTGGTTCTGGTGAGTGGGGATACATGAGGGGGTGTTGTGTACCTGAATCTTCTGAAGTACCTTTCTTCCCTTCACTTTGGATTGGAGCACCTTTGGTCACTTGCTTTGGACTTTGGGTTTGCGAGCGCTGTATTTATAAAACCTCATGCTGGCCTAAATGAGAAAAAAATACTTAAAAAAAAAATAAAGCCAACGGTGAGGAGGGGAGGCAATATGAGACTTAGTTTAGAGTGAAGGCCTTCTTTAAGGTTCGGTCTTAACACAAGTTTGGACCAAACCTTGGCTGTTCGGGTATTTGGGCGAAACGCTTGAACATTTGCCTGTGGGAGCCGAATGTCATGTATAATGTCGCTATTAAACATGACAGTTTTCTGGTGTTAATGGTTGGGAAGGATGCCGGGGGGGGGGGGGGGGGGGGGTGCAGTCACCAATGAGTCCTTCACAACCAGGGACATCACTGAGCCTATTTACTGACATGGCTGGTAATGCCTAAACGGTCTGGTATAGAATGTTTCCGGGGGGGGGGGGGGGGGGGGCTCACGTTGGTTATTTTTTTACGTTTTTTTCACATGGACACCCCCTTAGATATATTACTGATATACTACTGATGTACAACTCCTAAACTACTGATAGTATACTGTATTAGAAGTGTACTACTAATATACTACTGATTAATTACTGACACTATTGATATACTAATAATATGCTACTGATGTGTTACAGATACATTACTGATATACAGTGCCTTGAAAAAGTATTCATACCCCTTGACATTTTCCACATCTTGTCATGTTACAACCAAAAACGTAAATGTATTTTATTGTGATTTTATGTGATAGACCAACACAAAGTGGCACATAATTGTGAAGTGGAAGGAAAATGATAAATGTTTTTCACATTTTTTTTACAAATAAATATGTGAAAAGTGTGGGGGGGGCATTTGTATTCAGCCCCCTTTACTCTGATACCCCCAACTAAAATCTAGTGGAACCAATTGCCTTCAGAAGTCACCTAATTAGTAAATGGAGTCCACCTGTGTGTAATTTAATCTCAGTATAAATACAGCTGTTCTGTGAAGCCCTCAGAGGTTTGTTAGAGAACCTTAGTGAACAAACAGCATCATGAAGGCCAAGGAACACACCAGACAGGTCAGGGATAAAGTTGTGGAGAAGATTTAAGGCTGGGTTCACACTAGAGAACGCAGTGGCTCACAGCAAGAGCCTGGTGCGTCTCCATTTACCGTTTCAGGTCCGATTTCAGACAGAATTTCGGGCTGAATTCGAACCTGAAACGGACAAAAAGACGCACAGGGCGCCTGTGCAATTCGCACTGGAGCCCCTGTGGAGATGTATGAACTGGCTCCATAAAGAGCCGGTCACAATCTCCTGCTATGCGAATTGGATACGGGAAAACCCTCATCCAATTTGCAATAGTGTGAACCCAGCCTAAAGCAGGATTAGGTTATAAAAAAATTTCCCAAGCTTTGAGCATCTCACGGAGCTCTGTTCAATCCATCATCGGAAAATGGAAAGAGTATGGCACAACTGCAAACCTACCAAGACATGGCCGTCCACCTAAACTGACCGGCCGGGCAAGGAGAGCATTCATCAGAGAAGAGCCAAGAGGTCCATGGTAACTCTGGAGGAGCTGCAGAGATCCACAGCTCAGGTGGGAGAATCTGTCCACAGGACAACTATTAGTCGTGTTCTCCACAAATCTGCCAATCATGGAAGAGTGACAAGAAGAAAGACATTGGTGAAAGAAAGTCATAAGAAGTCCTGTTTGTAGTTTGTGAGAAGCCATGTGGAGGACACAGCAAACATGTGGAAGAAGGTGATCTGGTCAGATGAGACCAAAATTCTACTTTATGGCCTAAAAGTAAAACGCTATGTGTGGAGGAAAACTAACACGGCACATCACCCTGAACACACCATCCCCACCGTGAAACATGGTGGCGGCAGCATCATGTGGTGGGGATGCTTTTCTTCAGCAGGGACAGGGAAGCTGGTCAGAGTTGATGGGACGATGGATGGAGACAAATACAGGACAATCTTAGAAGAAAACCTGTTAGAGTCTACAAAAGACTTGAGACCAGGGCGAAGGTTCACCTTCCAGCAGGACAACGACCCGAAACATACAGCCAGAGCTACAATGGAATGGTTTAGATCAAAGCATATTCATGTGTTAGAATGGCCCAGTCACAGTCCAGACCTAAATCACATTGAGAATCTGTGGCAAGACTTGAAAATTGCTGTTCACAGACGCTCTCCATCCAATCTGACAGAGCTTGAGATATTTTACAAAGAAGAATGGGCAGAAATGTCCTCTCTAGGTGCAAAGCTGGTAGAGACATCCCCAAAAAGACTTGCAGCTGTAATTGTAGCGAAAGGGGATTCTACAAAGTATTGACTCCGGGGGGCGCCATACAAATGCCCCCCACACTTTTCATCAATTTATTTGTATCATTTATCATTTTCCTTCCACTTCACAATTATGAGCCACTTTGTGTTGGTCCATCACATAAAATCTCAATAAAATACATTAAATTTCAAGGGGTATGAATACTTTTTCAAGGCACTGTACTATTATTATGGGGGTTATTTACGAAAGGCAAATCCACTTTGCACTACAAGTGCACTTGGAAGTGCAGTCGCTGTAAATCTAAGGGGTAGATCTGAAATGAGTGGAAGCTCTGCTGATTTTATCATCCAATCATGAGCAAGCTAAAATGCTGTTTTTTTATTCTCCTTGCATGTCCCCCTCAGATCTACAGCGACTACACTTGCAGTGCACTTGTAGTGCAAAGTGGATTTGCCTTTTGTAAATAACCCCCTATGTGTTACTGATATAATACTGATACTACTAATATACAGATAGTATACTAATGATACTACTGATCTACTGCTGATGTACCACTGATATACTACTAGTGTTGGGCGAACGGTGCGGGCCGAGCAAACGTTCGGCTCCAAACATCGCCTGTTCGCCCATTCAGCAAACACCCAAATTTGCGGGATGCTCGGCGGGATGTTCGACTGCCGAGCGCCCCACAATGCACCCTGCAATGCACAGTGCATTCTAAGCCCTGACTGGGGTACAGTGAATAGCTGGCTATTAAGGAGTGGGGTTGGGAAGCCGGCCGACGCGTCCTTAACAATGGATGAGTCATCAGCTGTCAACGGGTTTCCCTGTTGACAGCTGAATGACAAAAAAATATTACTGGCAATAGAAAACAGTGAAAAAAAAACCCAGCTTGGGGGTCGCCCCAATCCATATTAGGCCCTTTGGGTGTGGTATGGAGTTTAAGTGGAACTTCACGCCAATTTAAAAACCAAAACAAATGGCGTGGGGTCCCCCAATCCACATTAGGCCCTTTGGGTGTGGTATGGATTTTAATGGGAACTTCACACAGCCTGGCCAGCCAGAAAAGGGGAGGGACAAGCGAGCGTCCCCCTCCTGAACCATACCAGGTACATGTCCTCAACATGGGGGCCCCCAGATCCTGCCCCCCCCCCCCCCCCATGTGAATGAGTATGGGGTATGCTGCACCGTAAAAAAAAAAGTTCCGCCCCTGACGAAGGCTAACTGCCGAATGCCTACTCCGTGAGGTGACTGTTCTTAACTAGGTAAGGGGCAGGCCACCTGGTGACTTCACCTGGTGGCACCGCCCCTTGTGACGTCACCGGCCCTTGCCATTTTTTTTTTTTTATTTTGCCACAGGGTTTTCCCTAAAAGCCATACCAGACCTAAGGGTCTGGTAGGAATCTTAGGGGGGACCCCATGCTGTTTTTTCTTTATTTTTTTAAATAGCCGGCCTGCAATTGCAACCGAGAGTTCATTTAAAGTGATACTAAAGTGACACTACTGATATACTACTGATATACTACTGATATACTACTGATGTATTACTGATATACTACTGATATACTACTGATGTATTACTGATATACTACTGATGTATTACTGATATACTACTGATATACTACTGATATACTACTGATATACTACTGATGTATTACTGATATACTACTGATATACTACTGATATACTACTGATATACTACTGATGTATTACTGATATACTACTGATATACTACTGATATACTACTGATATACTACTGATGTATTACTGATATACTACTGATATACTACTGATGTATTACTGATATACTACTGATGTATTACTGATATACTACTGATGTATTACTGATATACTACTGATATACTACTGATATACTACTGATGTATTACTGATATACTACTGATATACTACTGATATACTACTGATGTATTACTGATATACTACTGATATACTACTGATATACTACTGATGTATTACTGATATACTACTGATATACTACTGATATACTACTGATGTATTACTGATATACTACTGATGTATTACTGATGTATTACTGATATACTACTGATGTATTACTGATATACTACTGATGTATTACTGATATACTACTGATATACTACTGATATACTACTGATATACTACTGATATACTACTGATGTATTACTGATATACTACTGATATACTACTGATATACTACTGATGTATTACTGGTATACTATTGACACTACTGATATAATACTAATATATTGCTGACATACTACTTATATACTTCTGATAATATTGATATACTAATAAAATGCTACTGATGTGTTACTGACATACTACTAATATATTGCTGATATATTATTGACTCTACTGACGTACTACTAATATATTACTCATATACTATTGACACTTCTGATATACTACTAATATACAACTAATATACCATTGACACTACTGATCTTCTACCGACGTACCACTGATATCCTTTTTATACGCTACTGATATACTACTAAAATACTACTGATTCTACTGATATATTACTAATATACTACTGATTATACTATACTATACTATACACTATTAATATACTAGTATACAGTTGACACTACTGATAAACTACTTATGTACTACTGGTATACTACTAATATACTAACAATATACTACGGATATATGACTATGTCACATCGCCCAACTTCCCTCTCCATTCACTGCGCATCTGTAAACAGGTGCTTCCACATATATGCTACTGATACTACTAATATGCAACTAGTATACTATTGACAGCACTGATATACTAATGATGTACTTCTGATATACTAATAATATACAACTGATATACTACTGATGCTACTAACAAACAACTAGTGTATTATTGACAATACTGATATACTACCAGGGTTCTATTGACATATTACTGATATATTACTACATCACATCGCCCAACTTACCCCTCCATTTCTCCATTCCCCACACGTCTGTCTGTAAACGGGTGCTTTCAAAAAGTTTGCTGTTTTGTGTATTTGTTTTATAAATGTTCTGATTGTTGTGGGTTTGATTACTTCATTTGCATGTCCTTGTAAAACTGTATATCCTGATGTGAGTTAATTGCACGTTTTAATTGTGCTTTTCCTACTAAAGCGGTAATCTTTGGGAGGTAAGGGTTAACTCTGCTGGCCCAGTTTTCCCTGGCTTTTTAGGGAAGTACCGCCCTCTGCTGGGGCAAACATAAAAAATGAAGGCTGTGATTTGCCTCCATTCTCTCTCTCTCTCTCTCTCTCTCCATTCCCAAGTTCATCACATGCTAATACTAACAACATACTACTAATGCTACTAATATGCAACTAGAATAATGTACTATTGCCGCTATTGAGATACTACTAGTGATAAATTACTAATATTGTACAGCAGAGGATTCTGGGAGTACTGTGTATTCTGGGTGATGATGTCAGTCTATAGGAAATGTATCTTGATACTAATGCAGTTGTGCTCAAATGAAATGTTTGCCTCCCCTGGCAGAAATGGTGACATTTTGGCACTGATATTGGAAATCTGACTGGTTGTGCCAAAAAATTGTCTTTTTTTTTTTTAAGGATAGTGATCTTGTGAACCCATTTATTATCACGGCACTCATCATTGACACTATTTTAGGAGAGGGGTCAACAAGTCCTATAGGGACAAGAATACCATCCCCACTGTGAAGCATGGTGGTGGCTCACTGATGCTTTTGAGGGGGTGTGAACGGTGAATGCACAGAGAAGTATTGTGAAAATTGATGGCAAGATGAATGCAGCATGTTATCAGGAAATACTGGCAGACAATTTCCATTCTTCTGCAGGAAAGCTGCGCATGGGACGCTCTTGGACTTTCCAGCAGGACAGTGACCCTAAGTACAAGGCCAAGCTGACCCTCCAGTGGTTACACCAGAAAAAGGTGAAGGTTCTGGAGTCGCCATCACAGTCTCCTAACCTTAATATCATCGACCCGCTCTGGGGAGATCTCCAACGTGCGGTTCATGCAAGACGACCAAAGACTTTGCATGACCTGAAGGTATTTTGCCAAGACGAATGGGCAGCCCTATCACCTGCAAGAAATTGTGCCTTTAGTACAACTACTATATATACAGCGATCAATGCAATGTGTATGGCCTCATGAACACCGATCCTTCCACCTCATATTACTGGACTCGGTTTGGTAATTGACGGTTACTTTGAGCCAGTGGAATCAGTGTGGGACCATTTGGTGGAGTGGGATCATTTGTTGGAGGGGGGTAATTTGTTAGATTGTGATAATTTTTTGAAGTGGGATAATTTTTTGGAGTGGGTTAATTTTATGTAGTGGGATCATTTGTTGGAGTGGGATCATTTGTTGGAGAGGAATCATTTTTTGGATAGGGATCATTTGTTGGAGTAGGACCATTTTTTGGAGGGGATTTTTTGTTGGAGTGGGATCATTTTTTGGAGGGGGATCATTTGTTGAAGGGGGATCAGTTGTTGGAGTGGGACCATTTGTTGTAGGGGGATCATTTGTTGAAGGGGGATCATTTGTTGGAGTGGGATCATTTGTTGGAGTGGGATCATTTGTTGGAGGGGAATCATTTTTTGGATTGGGATCATTTGTTGGAGTAGGACCATTTGTTGGAGGGGATTATTTGTTGGAGTGGGACCATTTGTTGGAGGGGGATCATTTGTTGAAGGGGGATCAGTTGTTGGAGTGGGACCATTTGTTGTAAGGGGATCATTTGTTGAAGGGGGATCATTTGTTGGAGTGGGATCATTTGTTGGAGTGGGACCATTTTTTGGAGGCGATCATTTGTTGGAGGAGGATCATTTGTTGGAGTGGGACCATTTGTTGGAGGGGGATAATTTGTTGAAGGGGGATCATTTGTTGGAGTGGGATCATTTGTTGGAGGGGAATCATTTGTTGGAGGAGGATCATTTGTTGAAGGGGGATGAGTTGTTGGAGTGGGATCATTTTTTGGAGGCGGATCATTTGTTGGAGTGGGATCATTTGTTGGAGGGGAATCATTTTTTGGATTGGGATCATTTGTTGGAGTAGGACCATTTTTTGGAGGGGATCATTTGTTGGAGTGGGATCATTTATTGAAGTGGTACCATTTGTTGGAGGGGATCATTTGTTGGAGGCGGATCATTTGTTGGAGTGGGATCATTTGTTGGAGTGGGACCATTTGTTGGAGGGGGATAATTTGTTGAAGAGGGATCAGCTGTTGGAGTGGGATCATTTGTTGGAGGGGGACCATTTGTTGGAGGGGGATCATTTGTTGGAGTGGGATCATTTGTTGGAGGGGAATCATTTGCTGGAGGGGAATCATTTTTAATGGAGTGGGACCATTTTTTGGTGGGGGGTCATTTGTTGAAGGGGGATCAGTTGTTGGAGTGGGATCATTTGTTGGAGGAGGTCATTTATTGGAGTGGGATCATTTGTTGGAGGGGGGTCATTTGTTGAAGGGGGTCATTTGTTGGAGTGGGATCATTTGTTGGAGGGGGGTCATTTGTTGGAGGGGGGTCATTTGTTGGAGGGGGATCATTTGCTGGAGTGGGATCATTTGTTGGAGGGGCATCAGTTTTTGGAGTGGGGTCATTTGTTGGAGGGGAATCATTTGCTGGAGGGGAATCATTTTTAATGGAGTGCGACCATTTTTTGGTGGGGGGTCATTTGTTGAAGGGGGATCAGTTGTTGGAGTGGGATCATTTGTTGGAGGAGGTCATTTATTGGAGTGGGATCATTTGTTGGAGGAGGTCATTTATTGGAGTGGGATCATTTGTTGGAGGGGGGTCATTTGTTGAAGGGGGTCATTTGTTGGAGTGGGATCATTTGTTGGAGGGGGGTCATTTGTTGGAGGGGGGTCATTTGTTGGAGGGGGATCATTTGCTGGAGTGGGATCATTTGTTGGAGGGGCATCAGTTTTTGGAGTGGGGTCATTTGTTGGAGGGGAATCATTTGATGGAGGGGAATCATTTTTAATGGAGTGGGACCATTTTTTTTTGGGGGGTCATTTGTTGAAGGGGGATCAGTTGTTGGAGTGGGATCATTTGTTGGAGGAGGTCATTTATTGGAGTGGGATCATTTGTTGAAGGGGGTCATTTGTTGGAGTGGGATCATTTGTTGGAGGGGGGTCATTTGTTGGAGTGGGATCATTTGTTGGAGTGGGATCATTTGTTGGAGGGGAATCATTTTTTGGATTGGGATCATTTGTTGGAGTAGGACCATTTTTTGGAGGGGATTATTTGTTGGAGTGTGATCATTTATTGAAGTGGTACCATTTGTTGGAGGGGATCATTTGTTGGAGGCGGATCATTTGTTGGAGTGGGATCATTTGTTGGAGGCGGATCATTTGTTGGAGTGGGATCATTTGTTGGAGTGGTACCATTTGTTGGAGGGGATCATTTGTTGGAGGCGGATCATTTGTTGGAGTGGGATCATTTGTTGGAGGGGGATCATTTGTTGGAGGGGGATAATTTGTTGAAGAGGGATCAGCTGTTGGAGTGGGATCATTTGTTGGAGGGGGACCATTTGTTGGAGGGGGATCATTTGTTGGAGTGGGATCATTTGTTGGAGGGGAATCATTTGCTGGAGGGGAATCATTTTTAATGGAGTGGGACCATTTTTTGGTGGGGGGTCATTTGTTGAAGGGGGATCAGTTGTTGGAGTGGGATCATTTGTTGGAGGAGGTCATTTATTGGAGTGGGATCATTTGTTGGAGGGGGGTCATTTGTTGAAGGGGGTCATTTGTTGGAGTGGGATCATTTGTTGGAGGGGGGTCATTTGTTGGAGGGGGGTCATTTGTTGGAGGGGGGTCATTTGTTGGAGGTGGATCATTTGCTGGAGTGGGATCATTTGTTGGAGGGGCATCAGTTTTTGGAGTGGGGTCATTTGTTGGAGTGGGATCATTTGTTGGAGTGGGATCATTTGTTGGAGGGGGGTCATTTGTTGGAGGGGGATCATTTGTTGGAGGGGGATCATTTGTTCAAGGGGGTCATTTGTTGGAGTGGGATCATTTGTTGGAGGGGGTCATTTGTTGGAGGGGGGTCATTTGTTGGAGGGGGATCATTTGATGGAGGGGGATCTTATGGTGGAGGGGGGATCTTTTGGTGGAGTGGGATCATTTGTTGGAGTGGGATCATTTGTTGGAGGGGAATCTTTTGGTAGAGTGGGATCATTTGTTGGAGGGGGATCTTATGGTGGAGGGGGGATCTTATGGTGGAGTAGGATCATTTGGTGGAGGGGGATCTTATGGTGGAGGGGGGGTCTTATGGTGGAGTGGGATCATTTGTTAGAGTGGGATCATTTGGTGGAGGGGGATCTTATGGTGGAGGGGGGATCTTATGGTGGAGTAGGATCTTATGGTGGAGTGGGATCATTTGTTGGAGTGGGATCATTTGTTGGAGTAGGATCATTTGGTGGAGGGGGATCTTATGGTGGAGGGGGGATCTTTTGGTGGAGGGGGATCATTTGTTGGAGTGGGATCAGTTGTTGGAGGGGGATCTTATGGTGGAGTGGGATCATTTGTTGGAGTGGGATCATTTGTTGGAGTAGGATCATTTGGTGGAGGGGGATCTTATGGTGGAGGGGGGATCTTTTGGTGGAGGGGGATCATTTGTTGGAGTGGGATCAGTTGTTGGAGGGGGATCTTATGGTGGAGTGGGATCATTTGTTTGCAGAAATCTGGTAGACTTGTGACTATCTAAGTGCTGAATGCGGAGGGCCAGCACGGCCGAACATTATACTACAATGGAAGTCTATGGAACAGGCCCTCGTTCTTGTTAATGCACAAAGTGGGCGCCCTGCCAGCTCCCTCCTCGGGGTGATATGAGGTTGCTCAGACTTTAAATCCTGACAGACTACCTCGGCACTCAACAGTTTTAATAGCTTGTTACACAAAAGCTTCAACCTCTCCGCTCAGCTGCCAAGTCCTCCACTACTCACACTAACCAGAAAAAAAAAGAAAAGTTAAAAGCGTATGACAATGGTGTTAGTTAATGGGCTCCATTCTGCGGTGTCGGGGTTGTCTGAGCGTCTTTTCTGTTTTGTAATTCCTGAGTTAAGCTCATCCCCCGCACTCGCTCATTCTGCCTTGTAAACCTCACAGCTCCCCTGCATGGAGAAGCAGATTACAAGGCGACGACGGATGAATTGCAATCTTGGAGATTACACGCCAGCTCGGTGCCATGCACCTATGTGCCCGTGATTGGCTCCATGGAATAGGTTGCCAATGGAGGAATGTGCCCAAAGGTGGAGATTTCCTTCTACGAAAATGTTAAGCCCATCAAATACCTAAATATCGGTTTTGGGTTGGCGCTGGTGGGCGGAATTATCCACCGACATCGTCTATTTCTCACGTTTAATCTCAGATTTCTTTTGTCACTCTGGTTACTTTCAGGAGTCATTAGAAATATGGAATTTCTCTCGTACTGCTGAATTATTACATAGTTACATAGTAGATGAGGTTGGGAAAAGACACAAAACCATCCAGTCCCACCTACGTGCGTCAGTTCAAGTTTTTCCATTACAAAGGGCTCCTTCACTAGGGTGACCACTTTTCCAAACTGACATTTAGGGACCCCCCCTCCTTCCCAAAAATCAGCTTGTGCTGTAACGAATCACAGCACAGCCGGGCTGGCGGGTGCACGCTCTACCGAGAAGCACTGATCACCCCCTCAAAAAAGGGCCGCCTCATTGCCACTTTACTCACTGACAGTACATGTCCTGGCCGGCCGAGACCCGTTTTACTTGGTTCCAATGCTGCCCTGCGGGATTTATGATGTCTCCAAACACAAGCAGGGGGCGGGGATTGTGCCTCTCCAGACATTCCCGGCCTGGACAAGTACTGTCAGTGAGTAAAGCGGCGATGTGGCAGTCTTTTTTTGGGGGGCATCGGGTGGGAGGGAGGGGTGGCTGTGTCCATTTTATTCCAGGACACTACTGTCCTAGAATTAAGGTGCCCGGGACAGACCCGCAAAATGCGGGACTGTCCCGGGCAATGCAGGACACATGGTCACACTATCGTTCACATATTCCGCTATACTGCCACCCCTCTGATAGGGGTTCCACCTGTAGTGCTTAACCCCCCACAGGAGCTGCTGGATAAGATGGAAGGGTTGCCACCTCATCCCTTTAAACCCAAACACATATGAATTACACAGGTTCTGAGGCTAATTTAATGTAGATAAGACACCAAGTGAGTTTTCTTACCACCTTAATCAGCCACAGAACCTGTGTAATTAATATGTGTTCGGTTTTAAAGGGATGAGGTGGCAACTCTATAAGATGGGTCCTCTGTTCTGCCATAACTCTTAAAACTGCTTGGCCCCCGCTGACACACCAGGTTATGTGTTGTAACTTACTGTTCACACCTGTGTAACTTGAGCATTAGTATATCAGTATTAAGGAGTATAGGCCACAGACTGCTGAGTGTTGGATAGAGTAAATATTTTGTAATGAGACAAGTTAAACACAATGCACAAACCATCCAGTAGGCAACCAATTAAACACCTTTAAAAATACTGAACCAAATAGGGTGAACACTGGCCTATATTGTGGCAGTTACTACACTACAGTAATGCTAAACCAACTTTAACTAATCCAAACAACATCCAAAGTATCAGCATTAGCTATACCAAAAAAATAAAGGTCCTTGTATGCCACGGGCTGACTGGCAACATTTGGCCCAATGGGCAAGTACAACTCAGAGGGCCATGGTGCAGCGAACTGACTCCCCTCCCGCTCTCCCCCTTCCCTGCCTCCTCCCGCTCGGCATTCCAGGCTGAAGCTCCACCCCAGGTATTTTCTGCTCACCGGGCAGGTTGGGCTGGACAGCGCCTGCTGCACAGACTCAGGGTTCCCGAACTGGCCAGCAGGGAGCAGCCGGGGTGGCTTGGTCAAGGCTGACCAGGGGAGGAGAGCCTCCGGTGGGGCACAGAGCCAGCCACTGCTCAGACACACTCCATGCCGGGGGGAAAGGGGGGGCCACCTGCGTTCTGTTCTCTTCCTCATCCCACACTTGGTAAGATACACTTTTTACTCCTCTTCACTAGAAAGCCTTTAGGCATGTCTGTGGTGGGCAATTGCCCACCCTCGGCTGAGTTCCCCCTGTCATGTGCACACATTGTATACAGCCCCATTAGTGGTTCGGTGTATGTGTTCCTGTCAGAGGGGTACTCCTGGAGGTGACTACAAGTACCTGGCGCCTAACTGTCAGTATTAGCCGGCTACCGTTGGGGTCCTTCTGTAAGGTGGTACATGCGAAGCTGTTCTTTGGGTCGCTGATGGGATGCTGAATAAGGAGCAGTCTCTATTGCATTAACTGCATCAGTGTAGAGATAACCACGGACAATTCAGCTCACCACTTCTGGCATGAAACAAGTCCTCTTCCATACGCTTGGCGGTCTGCTGTCCCAGAAAATCCCGATCCTCCAAATCAAATCCTCACAAGATTAAGTCTTTTATTGATGTAAGCAACAGGTTTATGCAGCTCTGGTCCCGGCTCAACAGAAGACCTGTCAGTGTCTCAGTCCCAGAATCTCTCTCTCTCAATTCAATCCTCAGGCTCCCGCAAACACAGTGGAATCACCCAATCTCCACACAGGCTCTGTCCTCTCTGACACAGTGCACAGACCCCAGCAACAGGTCAGCACTGACTGTTGTCTGCCATGGTTTGCCCCGCTCTATGCAGAAAAGTTCTGTGCTCTCCTCCCCGTTTGCCAGGAACTCTAGTTAATGAAGTCCAAACACCATCCATTTGTATTCTACAGCACTCCTTCAGGACTACATGTCCCATGATCCTTGGCTAAACAGTATCATCCAAAAAGAGGGAGGGAGGAAGCCCACAGCTGCACACACTCAGCTACACACTGATTAAAAACTTCTTTGCTATCAATCTGCAGTGTTCAGGCCACATTCACCACTTCGTTTCTGGCAGACAATGAGTAGATGCAAGAAAATCAGTGGGGGGTTCCGGCGGTTAGCTGCGGAAGGCAGTCCCATTGAAAGCAATGGGAGGCTGCTGACTCTCACAGCTAATTCTGCGATTACCTGTGGGCGATCGGCCCTGGATGCAGGCATTCTATGTCCTTGGCTGATCACTCGCACGTAATCACATTATGAAGGATTACATGTTAGTGGGCGCGACTAGCTGCGAGGGCCAGCAGCCTCTCATTGCTTCCAATGGTGCTTCCTCCAGAAGCTATGGCTAAGGTTCATTTAGCTTTTATTGGTTCTTACGCTCTTCTGTGCTCTCTAGTTTTACCAATACAGCTATTGGCCAAAGTGGCATATTTCAGACAATCCATGGCATGGTTGAAACTCAATATATTATGTTCTCACAACAGGAAGCCTAAAGTGTACGTAAGGCCAAGACATTTGTTTTAGAATGGGGAAGGTTTTTTATTGTTGTCTTTACCCCTTATGAGGAGATTCACTCTCACTATCTGGTGCTGGTGACCATTGTTTCTCCTGAAAGTGATATGAATTGTCATAGGAATAGGATGTGAGAAGAAACCTTCCAAACAGGGTACCTGTTCTGAAGACAAAGGGACATGGGAAAATCCATTCACAAAGGTCTTTATGTGCATGATGGGCACCAACCACCACCAAGTGATCTGGGAACACACTCACCTTCCAGATATAGAGTTACAATTGCAATGAGAAAGATCAAGCGCCTGCTGGAGTCCCTATAAAGGAAAATATTGTTAGTCTACTGAGTCTTAGGTGCTGGGGATCACTCCTGGGGAGGAGAGGAACTTCCTTTTTCTCGGCTTTTCGTACGTCTTGTACGTCACCGCGTTCCCATGTTCAGAATTGTTGACCAACATTTGTGTGACATTGTGTATGCAGGACAAGTTTGAGCCAACAACCTTCGAACAAAGATCCAGGTTTTGTTGGTGGAAAGACCGATCGTGTGTACGCGGCATAAGACTGTGTCAATCAAACCAAGCTGATTCCTGGAGTCTAAGTGCATAAGGAACTTTTTTGTAGCTTTACAGATATAGAGGTAGGACCTTCCAGATATAGAGGTCAATGTGCGCTTGTTTCCAAAAGATTTTAGACTTTCCACCCCTCCCAGTGGAATAAAAATGGCAGCTCAGGCTGAAAGGAAACAGCTGGTGAGTCGGGCGGAGGGAGGAACTCAGACCAAAAAGAAGGAAACGGGAGATTTTTAAAATATTTTTTCCCCTGTGGATTGGGGAGCTTTTTTTTTTATCCCTGTGGATTGGGAGGGGTGCAAAGTCTAAAGTTCTGGAGTCTTTTCCATGTTGGAAATCAGTGTGTATCGCCCTCTACAGTATATCTGCGAGGACCTACTGTCTGGTGAGTGTGCACCCAGACCACTTGGTGGTAGTTTATGTTCATCCATCGTACACTTAACGACCTTTGTGCATGGATTTTCCGATGTCTTGAAGGGCCGATTCACAGGATGTTAAGACTGGATTTTTTTTAGGATCGTTATGGAGGATATAGCCTTTTGATGTGAGATGTGTATTCTGATATGTTTGTGTTTCTTACAGCGCCACAACTTATATGACCTATGAGTAAGCATCTAATGATACGATGATGAAACGCGTTAGGGATTGCACCCTGTTTTGTCTCCATCTATGTGACCGTATCTTAGTTTTTTTACGCTTTTCAATAAAGATGCCTTTTCTTCAGAGTGCGGCAATCCAGGACCTTTTTTGTTTCAACTTATATGACCTTGTGCTACATAGTTGCTGGTGGATTTAAAGCAGATTGTACATTCAGATTGTAACATGTGGTTTGGCCATAAGGTGAGATATCTCCTTGCTTTGGAGAGATTTCCTTCTTGTCACTAGGACAGGAAGTAAAGGGAAATTTAACCAACAGGACGCATGCAACAAAGAAACATACATTTTAAGAGGGAGACATTTTAACTCTGACAAGGTGCATGACCTCAAAAATGTCATAAATTTTTGGCTAAAATCAAGTGTAGTATCTGTTATGCCTGTTCTTATCAGTTTTTGGGAGGAAGAAAGCTGGCATCCTTTGAACAGAGGGGGCGCCGGTCAGTATTCCTCCTGATGTAATAAGGTGGAAAAAGTGGAAAGGCCTTTCGACTCCCAAGTTGATTTCGGCCTGGTGCACCAGGCTGGTCCCCGGATTCCTCCACACGTTGCGGTATGTTACCGGCCTGAACAGCTACTTGATCCAATTCACTCTCATGTCATCTATCAATAGATACACCTATGAACATCAACTTTTGAGCCACCTTCAGGATTTGCCTCTCGGCCTCAGTGCAGCATCTAGTTTACGCCCATTTTTCTTGGGCTTTTCTTTTCTTTTTGAAGAGAACAACATATATATACTCTTGGTGGACTAAAAAAAAAAACACTTCTATCTGTTTACATTATTTTCAACACATAGATGTTTGTTCATATTGGAATCAAGAGCATACTGGGCAGACAGACTTTGTCACTGTCATTGTTTTTGATCACAAATTTTATGGAATGTCAAACCAGCCAATACAGTGTTTAATAACCATTTAAAGCGTACACTCCCCCTGAGGAAGAAGTTTAATTGACTCCGAAACGCGTCGGATGAAAAAGTACTGCTTCAAAACTCTGTATATACACGATTGTAATACTGATGGATTTACATTCCTAACAATAGATGTTACATTTGTTGTCATATTTTATTATGTTAATTCAATAAATTATATTTGTACCAAGTATACCTCTTTTATGATTGCTACATGTGTCTGAAAAGTCCACCACTAGGGGACCCCCTTTGCTGTTATGTATAAATAACTTTGGATGTGGCACAAATTCACAGTCAGATGCTGATCTACAATATACATCATGAATTTGTCATGAGCACTCACACTACATAAATTATTTTCGTGTGTTTTTGCACAAAGATGGAGGGTGCAGGTCTACGGGGCAGGCTGCCTTGGTGTTGAGCGTAGGTTCTGTGGCCTTTGGGTCTGATGCCTCTCCCCAACTGGAGGGGTCTCTCTTTGGGAGACTCACTCATCGAGTACTTGTTGGACTGGCTTTGGCTGGTCTGCTGCTTCTGTTGGCCCTTCCTGGTGTTTCCCTGGTTAACCTCCCGGTTCCAAACACCTTACATCACATCCACCCAGAAGGGCTTGCTTACCGTTGACCACCTGGAAGGTTGCCACCTGCTGGAGACTTATTGATATGTTTTTCTAAATGCTACACTTAGGTGGTGGCACTTTTCTCTCCCTTTTGTTTTTACATGGCTTTGGCTGGTCCCTAAGGAGTGGGGTCCACCTGTCTTCGGCCTAGGTAGACCATGGCATACCTTGCTTCTGTCGGGAGCCTTGTGTCCTTGGAGGTTCAGGGTTAGAAGCCTATCCTCCTCAATGGTTTGGCCATTATGTACCCTCTGTACACTCTTTTGTGTGCTGTGATTTCACGGCTCACAGGGGTTTGACAAAGCACTGCACCCAAGAGCTTCAAATGTATTATTAGAATGCAGTGTTGGGCCTGCAAGGGAGTAACAGGTTATAATAGAGAACGTTTTTGTTTATCGTCAAAATGTCATGCTCATTCCTGTGTTGTTAGTCTAAAAGAAATATGAGGAAATGAGCATGTTTCGTTTCCTTTCTGCCATCTCAGGATTATCTCTGCTTTCTTAGGTGAGTTGGATCATAGACACAAAGCTGGAGAGACCACAAGTATATTAGATTTCAAAAAAATGCGATGAAAGATTTATTGCTAAGTGCTGGAATTTCTGAGGACGAGCCAAACTGGAATTATATGATCATGATAAAACTCATACTGCTGAAAGAAGAAAGATTGTGGCCATTCTGGAGAGAACAGATAGAAACGGATGAGGTTATTTCTTGGGGAAGAGCATGACCCAAACTCACCAACACGGCGATATGTCTCCATTGGCGTAGCACACACACAAAAAACACACTCTACTACTGGAATTGTATTCGTCTTTAATGGTTTATGTTGTATCACTTCCTTATTGGTGCAGTTAGGATTAGTGATAACACCAGGGGTAGTTGTTCCATTGAGTATCCAATTCCATCCTGGGGGATCAGAAAGTATTTATTATTCCCCTGTTGGAGCAAATTAGACCATGCTTGATTTTATTTTTTATTTCTGCCTTCTTCTGGATCAACTGTGGGTACAGGATTGCATATATTGAGTTTTTCTATTAGTTTTTTCAGTCATGCAATAATAGATATTTTATGACTGATAGACTTTAGAATGGTCTTCTATGGGGACTGCACCTCCTAACGTTTTTGGATAGGACTCTACTTATGTGGAAGAATGGAATGGGGAATGAAGCTAAAATGACATAATGTACTCTGTCCATGTATTGCTTCTATAGGTTGTACAGGTATCTGTGCCAATGGTTGCCTTCAAAGTCTCTGATGCTTATGATGGAGAGAAAGGGCTCACAAACCTGACATTTTCAGTATGGAGGCAATGGACCCATCGCAAATTCATCCACCAACTTATTCTTATCTCACAAGTATCTGTGCCAATGGTTGCCTTCAAAGACTCTGATGCTTATGATGGAGAGAAAGGGCTCACAAACCTGACATTTTCAGTATTGAGGCAATGGACCCATCGCAAATTCATCCACCAACTTATTCTTATCTCACAAGTATCTGTGCCAGTGGTTGACACCAAAGTTTCTAATGTCCAGGGACATTGCTAGGTCTACAAAAGATCTGGGGCCCATAGCAGCGTAGTATGCTACGTATAATGTAAAAAAGGTTAAGCATGGAAACCAAAGGTCTTATATGCTATAATTTCACCAACATCACTTTATATACAGATAAAATCACCACTTTAGCCGACATCTTTGCAGTGACCTCGGTATTGCCCGAGCACAGGAACTTGTCTCCTGCTTGTGATATTTTGTTGGTGTGTGTGACATTGAGATTGTGGATATTCAATGATGTCAGGAGGTTTTCTTCCTTTCAGCTTTACCACTCCATTGCCTGACTAACATCTCCTCCATAGTTGTGTATTTGGAGTTTGAACTGCACGTGGCTGTGCGTTCTCTCTCTGGGCACTAACCTACTTCATGGCCCCCAGCTGTGAACCTATAGCTTGTTCCAGACTACCTTTGCCTGTGCTTAAAGCGGAGTTCCACCCAAAAAATGGAACTCCCGTTTTAAGTGTTGGTGAATCCCTGACATGCCACATTTGGCATGCCATTTTTTCTGGGGGGGGGGGGAGCGGGTACCCTGTTTTTACAGGCACCCAGCTCCCACTTCTTCCCCTGGCGCCATGGCGCTGGAAGGAAGATCACCTCTCCCCCCTCCCTCCCTGCAATCTTCTGGGACACGTCACAGGTCCCAGAAGACTGCCTGGGCATTCACAGCACGCCCACAGTTAGAATGCCGGCGCCGCAGAGAGGAGAGAGGAGGGGGAGAGGGGCGGGCCTTCGCGCGCCCGCATCGCTGGACCGCGGGACAGGTGAGGGTCTGATTATTAAAAGTCAGCATCTACACTTTTTGTAGCTGCTGACTTTTAAATGGGTGGAACCTACTTCATGGCTCCCAGCCGTGAACCTATAGACTGTTCCAGTCTACCAGTCTACCTTTGGCTCTGTTCAAACCTACTTCATGGTTCCCAGCCTATAGACAGCCCATGCGGGGGGTAGCCCTATACTACACTTGAAGCGGAGTTCCACCCAAAAATGGAACTTCCGCTTTTCGGATCCCCTCCCCCTCTGGTGTCACATTTGGCACCTTTCCGGGGGGAGGGGGGAGCAGATACCTGTATAATCCGGGTATTTGCTCCCACTTCCGGGCATAGATCACCGCAGTATCCGTGGCTATCTACGCCATGTCCGGCCCCTCCTCCGTCCCCCCCCCCCCCCCCGCTGTCTTCTGGGGGGCACACAGGTCCCAGAAGACAGCAGGGACCAGTGAGATCGCGCGGCGCGACTCGCACATGCGCAGTAGGGAACCAGGCTGTGAAGCCGCAAGGCTTCACTTCCTGATTCCCTTAGCGAAGATGCCGGCGCCTCCACCCGAGAGCCGAGGGACAGATCAGCCTCGTGTGAGGACATCGCGGGCCGCCCTGGACAGGTAAGTGCCCATATATCCATATATTTAAAGTCAGCAGTTGCAGGATTTGTAGCTGCTGACTTTATTTTTTTTGCGGCGGAACTCCGCTTTCAATAAACAATTATTTAAAAACAAAATGAATTCAGATTCTTGCGAATATCCATTTCTGACGGGTTCTCTTTATTTGGAGAAGAAATGAATATCTTTTTAATTGCTGGTTGTTATCTGTTTGATACTAGGCGGTGTTATTATGGGTTGGCAGGTTCCGCTCAGTTTATTGTCGCTCTAATCTGTCTTTACATGACAGTCTGCATACCTTCTTCCTTCATTTCACAGCAAAGAAAAATAAAATCCTCCGATGACAGATGATAAGTGAGAAAAACCGACAACAAACAGAAGACGGAGCTCAGCAAACAGTTAAATGTCAGGCTGAGGCATCTCTTCAACTGCAAGTATACAAGAGCTGCAATATTTATGGCCAATTGATGTCATTACAGAGTAAATATGGTCTCTCTTCTGCAGAATTAGCTATGATTAAGTGCCAGACAGATGTTTGTTTAGAACATAGGAGTGTCCCAGCCAACAAATCTCCCATTAACTCTTGTGGAGCTCCATGTGAAGAAGATGGTGGCCGGGCTGCAGGTGGGAGTCAAAGCCCCTCGGATCTTCTGAAACTTAAAGCTGAACTCCAGGGAGAGGAAGAAAGGCTCCTTTGTAGCTGACCTGGCCCTGCATTGTAAGAGGGAAATGCTTTAGGCCAGGGGCGGAACTACCAGGGTCACAAAGGTCGCACTTGCAACCAGAAACTGGCGTTCTGCCACTAGGTGGAACCGATGAGCACTGATAGGCAGCACCGATAGGCGGCATTGATGAGCACTGATAGGTGGAACTAATAGGCTGCACTAATGGGCACTGATAGGTGGTATTGATGAGCACTGATAGGTGGAACTAATAGGTGTTACTGATGGGCACTGATAGGCAGCACCAATAGGCGGCGTGGCATTGATGAGCATTGATAGGCTGCACTGATGGGCACTGATAGGCGCCGTTGATCAGCACTGATAGGCGGCACTGATAGGCTGCACTGATGGGCACTGATAGGTGGCATTGATGAGCACTGATAGGTGGCACTGATGGGCACTGATAGGCGTCATTGATGAACACTGATAGGTGGCACTGATAGGTGGCACTGATAAGCACTGATAGGAGGCACTGATAGGCAGCACTGATGGGCATGTATAGGCAGCACTGTTAGGCAGCAGTGATGATCACTGATAGGCGGCACTTATGGGCACTGACAGGCACTGATGGGCTGCACTGATGGGCACTGATAGACATCATTGATGAACACTGATAGGTGGCACTGATGAACACTGATGAGTAGCACTGATGGGCACTGATAGGCGGCACTGATGAACACTGATGAGTAGCACTGATGGGCACTGATAGACATCATTGATGAACACTGATGAGTAGCACTGATGGGCACTGATAGGCGGCACTGATGAACACTGATGAGTAGCAGTGATGGGCACTGATAGACGTCATTGATGAACACTGATGAGTAGCACTGATGGGCACTGATAGGCGGCACTGATGAACACTGATGAGTAGCACTGATGGGCACTGATAGGCGGCACTGATGAACACTGATGAGTAGCACTGATGGGCACTGATAGACGTCATTGATGAACACTGATGAGTAGCACTGATGGGCACGGATAGACGTCATTGATGAACACTGATGAGTAGCACTGATGGGCACTGATAGGCGGCACTGATGAACACTGATGAGTAGCACCGATGGGCACTGATAGGCGGCACTGATGAACACTGATGAGTAGCACTGATGGGCACTGATAGGCGGCACTGATAAGCAGTACTGATGGGGCTGCACTGATAATTTGGGTAAACATGTACTGACAGACTTGCCAGTTAACGGCTCTCCTTTCCTCACACAGACACAGCACGGGAGGAAAGGACTGCTGATAACCGGCAAGTCTGTTTACATGTGATCAGCTGATCACATGGTAAAGGGCCGCTGTGATTGGTCCTTTACCGTGATCTGTGATCAGCTGTGTCTGCAGGATGCACGCCTCAAGGGGCAAACGGGAGGCAGGGTCTTGGGAAGATGTCCATGGACACCCTTCTATAACTGGAAGCCCGGGGCACGTATTGGAGGGGGGGGGGTCAGGGGCACTGGGGGCCGGAAGATTCTTGTTACGGCTCTACTTTAGGCCTTGGGGGAGGGGGCACAAAAAGCAGATTTACTTACCCAATTCTCTGCTCCCGCAGGCTCCCTCTAGGCGGTCACAGGTCCTCTGACGACATCAAGATCAATGCAGAGCCAGTTTGCCTTGCATTGCACAAGTGACAGTCCACTGCTACAGTGTAGGGAAGTAGAAGAGAGCATCAGCTGCAAGTTGCCGCTCCATCTGTACATTGCAGTCAATAAGGCGACAATGCAGCCGCAAAGCAAATGCTTGGCTCCTGTTTCTCTACAAAATCCCCTTTTGGCAGGATAAAAAAGCCCCAAATAAAACAGAATGCCCAGTAATTCACTTTTTTTTTGCAGAAACTATCGCCGGGTGAGAGAGGCCTAATTCTCTGGAGTTATCCTTCGTGCTCAGAGGACATGATGGTGTTTGCAGAGAGACAGGACGAGGTCCTTTACTACCCAAAGGCCAAAGTGTGTCCCCCAACCATGAGCTTTGAACTACCCCAGCAGGATTGATTGCAGGTCCTCCCCTTCTTACACCCTCTTCTCCCCAAGCTGGTCGCCTTTTCTGCCTCCCCCCCCCAGGCCCGGCCTTGGATGTTTGGGTTCAGATGATATTTTTCAGACAGAAAATGCTGCCGCTCTCAGATCCCTCAGCAGTTCTTCAGTCCGTACCCAGCGGGCGCTCTCCACTGAGCACGAGGCCTGCCAAGATTCTTCCCTGACCATGAAAACCTTTGATGCTTTAAGTATTTGCTTTCAAGATGATTAATCGGGGGACGTATAGGACTCAGGAACTCTCCATAATAGCAGGTGCTTCAGTACTCGTGGCTCCGCTGTCAGAGCCGCTAATGGAAGCGTCTATTTTACAGTCCAGCTGACAGCAGCATTGTCCTGGCCGGGTTACAGCCCTGACATGTGGAATCAATCTTTTTAAACTGTCAATTAATCAGCCAGGCAGCTTTCAGATCCAGCCGAATGGCCCAGAAGGACGGCACCTCTGCTGTGCATTATCCCCAGCCCTTCTGACGGCGAAGGAAGACGGGGAAGCGAGTGTTTTACAGGAGTGATTGTCAGAGACAAAGCTGTACCGGTTAATGGTGCGGCCGTATAACTAGGCACCTCCTAAATAACGCCGTACTGTAACTGTCTGCCTTCCATGCCGCTGCAGTGAGGGCAATGTCATTGTGTCCCTTCTCTAGTGTCATAACAATAGCAGGAACATGGACGTTCTCCTCACCTACACCTGAACCAAAGTACAATGAATGGACGTTCTCCTCACCTACACCTGAACCAAAGTACAATGAATGGATGTTCTCCTCACCTACACCTGAACCAAAGTACAATGAATGGACGTTCTCCTCACCTACACCCGAACCACAGTACAATGAATGGACGTTCTCCTCACCTACACCCGAACCAAAGTACAATGAATGAACGTTCTCCTCACCTACACCCGAACCAAAGTACAATGAATGGACGATCTCCTCACCTACACCCGAACCAAAGTACAATGAATGAACGTTCTCCTCACCTACACCCGAACCAAAGTACAATGAATGGACGTTCTCCTCACCTACACCTGAATCAAAGTACAATGAATGGACGTTTTCCTCACCTACACCCGAACCAAAGTACAATGAATCGACGTTCTCCTCACCTATATCCGAACCAAAGTACAATGAATGGACGTTCTCACCTACACCCGAAACCAAAGTACAATGAATGGACGTCCTCATCTACACCTGAACCAAAGTACAATGAATGGACGTTTTCCTCACCTACACCCGAACCAAAGTACAATGAATCGACGTTCTCCTCACCTATATCCGAACCAAAGTACAATGAATGGACGTTCTCACCTACACCCGAAACCAAAGTACAATGAATGGACGTCCTCATCTACACCTGAACCAAAGTACAATGAATGGCCGTTCTCCTCACCTACACCGGAACCAAAGTACAATGAATGGACGTTCTCATCTACACCTGAACCGAAGTACAATGAATGGATGTTCTCATCTACACCCGAACCGAAGTACAATAAATGGACGTTCTCCTCACCTACACCTGAACCAAAGTACAATGAATTGACGTTCTCCTCACCTACACCTGAACCAAAGTACAATAAATGGACGTGTAACGACACCCCGAGTATGAAAGGGGTTAAAGCCGTTTAAGACATGCCATACCCAAACACAAAGGCAGCTACTGAACACTCCCATCAGCCGAACAAGAAACCCATACGAATAACTCTCCCTCCAAATACAAGACAAAGCTCTGTCTTGAGGGTCAACCAGGAATCAACTCATTTATTATCACACATGGACACAACAGATAAAATAACTCAGAGACTCTTCCCCCCCCACCCTTGGAGAAGAGGACGGGTTAAACTGTCCAATGACAATAGACACACAAGTCAGATGTGTTCAAACTTATCAGTAAACAGTCTTATCAGCAAGGGGCTGCTGGAGGAATCCCCCCTCCCTCCATAGAGATAAACATCCCAGAATATCAGACACAATAGAACATTGGAATACAGCCCCACCCCAAACTAGCACAGCAAATAGTACACAACACAATGAGGCAGCACACATTATATATACATATATACAGCATTGAGTCTGACTAGCACAGATCATAGTGGGGTTCTCATTCACCTTGTGCCCCTATTAGTGACTCCCATCACAATGGCATATCCAGGGTCACCAGAGTCTGTGTGTCTTGGGGAACATGGACCCGAATCTAAAGTAATGCCACCTCAAGGGTCCCCAGGCATACAGCTCACAAAGAGCACCGTTCCCCCAAATGCCAGGGCCCATAATCGGTTGGCAAGAGGCTTGCATTCAGTCCCCTCCAAAAGCCTCTGTCCCGGCTAGGTCTATCACATTTCTCCCCTTTCGGCAGGAGACTAAAACAGGAGGAGACCCCAGACGGGTTGACTCCGAAGTTAGTCAGTAGTTCCAGCCCCCAATGCCGGTATCCACACAGTACCCCAAATAAACTGTCCCAAACATAGCATTCCTCACCCAGCCAACCTCTGCCTCTCTCAGAGAACATGCCCACCACTGGGGAGAGGCCTGGACTATCCCTTCTCCCTGAAGTCTTTTCAGCTGATGGAGAGAAGACAGAGTGACTGAGCTCACGCCATCATGATGTTGGGGATCTGGGCCGACTGCCCAGCATCCCTGGGGTATACAAGTGAAGACTGAAGTCCCATCCACTTTTGGTAGGTGAAAATCCCCCAGTGCTTGCAAAGCAAGGCTGACATCCTCCTGTCTCAGTGCCGCACCATTTTCTGGGGTTGTATCAGTGGAGACTGAAGTCCCATCCACTACAACAGGAACTCTCTCTTTAGTTGAGGGCAGAGGCCAGCAGCACTCTGCCCGGTTGCCAGCCCTTCTGCTGGGTTGCTGTGAGTGGAAACCGCAGTCCCATCCACCGATATCAGCTCAAGCTGCAGTTGTGTGTAGAGGCCAGTAGCATTTTGCCCTGTTAGCACTTCAGCTGAGGACCCCACATCATCCACTCAAGCTAACTGTTGGGGAGTGACCGTCACCTTCTCATCTTGGGCCTTTGGAACCGCTGCAAGTGTAGGGCAGAGGTCTTGGACCCTCTGTCCAGTTGTCAGCGCTTCAGCTGCAGAAGTTTCTGGTGACACCACAGATGCTGCTGGCAGAAAATCCCATGTCTCTGTCAGTAGTGTGAGAGAAAGGCCAACTGCCTCTTGTCTCCGGAAGGCTGAAGCTGCTGTTGGTGTTGGGCAGAGGCTAGCAGAGCTCTGCCCTGTTGTTAGCACTTCAACTTTGGAGATGGCAATCTCTGAAGTTTTCACTGCCGATTCTCTGGCATGCTGCTGAACACATTCTAGCAGTTTCCTGTATGCCCTTTCCAGATGCTGTTCCTTCCTTAGCAAATAGTTTAGGTCAGGTTTAAGCTCTGAGACCCCTGCAAGACTGAGCATAGCCTCTCTGTATTCTCGCAGGTCTTCAAAGGTAGGTTCCCCTTCATCGCCATACACAAAACAATCTGAAAGGCTCTCCCACAGCAATCCAGGGCCACCAAAGTCATATCCCTCCGGAGAGCATTCTGTTCTCTCCCCTAAATATCCCTGCTCTGCGTGCCATTGCAGAGCCTGATACCAATTGTCCAGCTCTATTTCCTGCTGGACCAGCCTGTCCAACTCAGTCACCCATTGCTCCTGGGGCCGCTCTCCCAGGAATTGCATCCGTAACTCCCGTTGTTCACTGGCCTGCTGCTCTGGGGTTGGAAAGCACTTGCCCTTTTGCATTCCAGCAACCTGGAGGGCTCTAATCCAGTGTCTTACCCGAATCTTCTGCCTGAGCTCCAGGTATTCATCTGTAGACAAAGTCCTGGGAATTGCTGAAAGGACGATCCACAGCAGCCCCGGGAACCCTGATGCCAGATCCATATCTCAGCTGGGGTGACTGAAGTCTGCTATGCTGATCTTGGATCCAGGTGGAGGTTTGGACGTCTTCTTGTAGCTGTCCTTCTGGGCTGTGGTAATCATCACGCTGCTTGCCACCAGTTGTAACGACACCCTGAGTATGAAAGGGGTTAAAGCCGTTTAAGACATGCCATACCCAAACACAAAGGCAGCTACCGAACACTCCCATCAGCCGAACAAGAAACCCATACGAATAACTCTCCCCCCAAATACGAGACAAAGCTCTGTCTTGAGGGTCAACCAGGAATCAACTCATTTATTATCACACATGGACACAACAGATAAAATAACTCAGAGACTCTTATCCCCCCCACCCTTGGAGAAGAGGACGGGTTAACTGTCCAATGACAATAGACACATAAGTTAGGTGTGTTCAAACTTATCAGTAAACAGTCTTATCAGCAGGGGGCTACTGGAGGAATACCCCCTCCCTCCATAGAGATAAACATCCCAGAATATCAGACACAATAGAACATTGGAATACAGCCCCACCCCAAACTGGCACAGCAAATAGTACACAACACAATGAGGCAGCACACATTATATATATGTAGCAATAACTCTCGGTGGAGCTGCTGGTTTAAGTGGGCCTGTCCTCTATGCTCTTTACCCTTCTTAAATTGTTCAATCCCCTTGACACAAATGTAGTGCAGTGTTGTAATTATATGAATATCAACTTTAACCCACAATATACACTTACAGTTATAGTTACCTCTACCTGGGTGCTGGTAGCTCCACCTGCAGGAGAAATGACAACACTGCACACAAACTTCAGTAATAACCAATAATAACTTCTTTCTTTGAGTAAATAATATATTTATATAAAGAATTATTACAATGACTATACTATCACACCAACGTAGTGTAACAGTATAAGAAATGATTATGACAATCAGTAACAGACACAAATAAATCTAAATATATATATAATTGTACCCGGGAGCTCCCCCTGCTCTAGACCTTAAAGTCACTATACTTTGTAACTAAATGTAGGGCCCTGCAATGAAAAGGTAGTCCTGACGTCTTCAGTCTTTGCTAGCTTTTATAATTGTAATCCACAAAGGGTTCCTCCTGGGTGTTGCGCAGTGTAATATAACACACTAAACAATTGTAATCCAACAGATTGACTAAGTGTTCTTATATGAAGAAACAAGCGTCTAGCATCCGTTCTTGAATACCGAAGTCTATTCAGGTGTAAAGTTCTCCAACTTCACTTGTTCCGTGGGACTATCAGTCCCAGCGACACTCTGTAACAGTTCTAACTGTGTATGTAATAGTTAAACAAACTTCTGGGTGTTAACCCTCTCACCACACGAGATTTGGGCAGATGGATGTCTCCGTTTTATCAGTTCTCAGTCCGTATGGAGGCACCACCACGCCGTCACACTGTTCCGTTCACTAACGACCAGGAGTCCTCGGTTATCTCCCCATGGGTCTCCGGAACAATCACTTCTGCTGCTCCAGCACACTGTGATGTGATGGCAGGATCCTTGCAGCTGCTCCGCTCCTTCGCAAAGTAGGCCGCAATCCTGTAGGACACACACACCCACAGGGTTCTGCTGGCAGGCCACGCATCCCAGGAACAAGAGACCTAAGATGGCCGCTCCTTACCCTTTTATATCCTCCCAAAATGCAGTTAAGTTCTCACCTTGTCCAGGAGCATTGTGGTTGGGTCAGAACTAAAGTTACGAAGTAAACAATGAATCACTTCCATGTCATTTCACTTGATCATGAAATGTAAACGTATTGTACTTTCTCAATTGTCCACAAGATGGCACTAACACAACCTATGTACTGTATAATACACATAGAGCTAGAAACAAAGGTTGTCAGTGCTACATATACATATATACAGCATTGAGTCTGACTAGCACAGATCATAGTGGGGTTCTCATTCACCTTGTGCCCCTATTAGTGACTCCCATCACAATGGTATATCCAGGGTCCCCAGAGTCTGTGTGTCTTGGGGTACATGGACCTGAATCTAAAGTAATGCCACCTCAAGGGTCCCCAGGCATACAGCTCACAAAGACCACCGTTCCTCCAAATGCCAGGGCCCATAATCGGTTGGCAAGAGGCTTGCATTCAGTCCCCTCCAAAAGCCTCTGTCTCAGGACGTTCTCCTCATCTTTTGTTGCCAGCGGTTTAGACATTAATGGCTGTATGTTCAGTTATTTTGAGGGGACAACAAATTTACACTGTTATACAAGCTGTACACTCACTACTTTACATTGTAGCAAAGTGTCATTTCTTCAGTGTTGTCACATGAAAAGATAGAAGAAAAGATTTACAAAAGGTGTGAGGGGTGTACTTACTTTTGTGAGATACTGTAAATGATTCTACACAGAACGGTCACCCTGTAGCAGTAAATCTGCTATAGGGCGGTTGTGAAGTGGTTAAACATTCTTGAATAACCTATGTAAGTTAATAGATGTTCAAATGCCACATGTTGGTAGAGTAAAGCTTCCTCCATAGGCATGTGCACAGGGTGTGCCGGATGTGCCTGGACACACCCTAATCACCCCATACGCATTAGCATTATCGATTGGTGTGCTGGCAGCAAGATGGGAAGGACATCCCTCTCACCGGCTCTGCCACAAAAGAAGTGTTTACACTGTGCCAGCAGGGAGATCAATGTGCCGGGGTCATATACATGTAGACACACACGTATGTTTGAGCTTTAGAGTGCACACACCTATGTCTTCCTCTGTAGTATTTCTTCTTTTTCATTGCAGGTAAATAATGGATTCCAAGCAGAAGTAATGTGCCGTCATTGGGTTCTTGATGGAGGAGGGGTGCAGGCTGTATAACTGGAGGTCAGCTTGTAAGGGGCTCACCATGTATTCTAGTACAGAGTGTGTAGATCACCCTTACATGTCAACTAGTAGAGGCTCCAGAAAAACATATGTGTGGTGTGGGATTGACAGACATCCAGACTATTAGTTTTATAAAAAAAAATGTAAAAAAACTATAGCACGATTTAAAAATGACATAGACAAATGTTAAAATGATAAATGATCATAGCAACAGCTTGGGTATAATATTCTCATATTCCAATGCGTTTCAAGACACTCTCTTCTTTAACCACTTGTCCACCGGGCTGTAGCTGTCATTCGTCATCATATGACGGCCTCCCGTGATCGCTCCCGCTGCACGCCCGCTGCAGGGCACGGGTGGCGCGCTCTGCGATCACAGTGTCGGGAGGACACTGCTGATCACAGATTGAGGTAAAAAGCCAATCACAGCTGATTATGGATGTAAACGGTAGCTGGTTATCGGCACTCCTTTTCTCGTGATGATAGCGTGAGGAGAGGAGAAGAGAGCTGATAACCGGCCTCTCTAAAATCGGTGCAGTCCCAACAGTGCCCACCAGTGCCCACCAGTGCTGCCAATCTGTGCCCACCAGTGCAGTGCCCACCAGTGCTGCCAATAAGTGCACATCAGTGCCTCCTCATCAGTGTTGCCCATCAGTGCCACCTATCAGTGTCCATCAGTGCCGCCTCTCAGTGTCCATCAGTGCCGCCTCTCAGTGCCGCCTATGAGTGTCACCTATCAGTGCCCATCAGTGCCCCCTCATCAATGCCCATCAGTGCTGCCTCATCAGTGCCCATCAGTGCCTCCTCATCAGTGTTGCCCATCAGTGCCACCTATCAGTGTCCATCAGTGCCGCCTCTTAGTGCCACCTATGAGTGTCACCTATCAGTGCCCATCAGTGCCACCTATCAGTGCCCCCTCATCAGTGCCCATCAGTGCCGCCTATCAGTGCAGCCTCATCAGTGCCCACCAGTGCAGCTTCATCAGGGAACATCAGTTCAGCTTCATCAGCGCACATCAGTGAAGTAGAAAAATTACCTGTGTGCAAAATTCTATAACAAACTATTATTAACTATTAACAAATTATTCATAAAACTATGAAAATTAGTAACAAATAAAAACCGCAGTGGTGAGTAAATACCACCAAAAGAAAACTCTGTCTGTTTGAAAAAAAATGATAAAAATGTCATATGGGTACAGTATTGCATGGCTGGGTAATTGTCATTCAAAGTGCCACAGCGCTGAAAGCTGAAAATTGGCCTGGGCAGGAAGGGGGTGAAGGTGCCCAGAGGGCAGAGTGGTTAAGAGAACAGAGAAGGTAAAGAAGAACCCAAGAGATCACTGACCATTGATGATAAAATAAAACATCGCACTGGGGGAACGTCCACGCAGGTCCAGGGATATCTTGCTTGACAGGATCCCAGGTGCCATTCTTCACAAATATTGAAGCTGTTCAACGATAAAAAAGGTCACAGGCTGGGGTAAAATACGGAAGCCCAAAGTTATGCAGCAAGTTGCAAGGATTAGTGGCCATAGATTATAGTCTTGCCTCTGTCAAATACCAAAAAAATCATCAGGCATCCCCAGGGGTGAGGGCTTCCATGTTTTACCCCAACCTGCGACCTGCACCCCAAACCCAGAAGCAAGCCAACAACATTTATATACTATAGAGGAAGAGTTACTATAGAAGAAGAGTTATTATAGAGGAAGAGTTACTATAGAGGTAGAGTTACTATAGAGGAAGAGTTACTATGGAGGAAGAGTTACTATAGAGGAAGAGTTACTATAGAGGAAGAGTTACTATAGAAGAAGCGTTACTATAGAGGAAGAGTTACTATAGAGGAAGAGTTACTATAGAGGAAGAGTTACTATAGAAGAAGAGTTACTATAGAGGAAGAGTTACTCTAGAAGAAGAGTTACTATAGAAGAAGAGTTACTATAGAGGAAGAGTTACTCTAGAAGAAGAGTTACTATAGAAGAAGAGTTACTATAGAGGAAAAGTTACTATAGAAGAAGAGTTACTATGGAGGAAGAGTTACTATAGAAGAAGAGTTACTATAGAAGAAGCGTTACTATAGAGGAAGAGTTACTATAGAGGAAAAGTTACTATAGAGGAAGAGTTACTATAGAAGAAGCGTTACTATAGAGGAAGAGTTAATATAGAGGAAGAGTTACTATAGAGGAAGAGTTACTATAGAAGAAGAGTTACTATAGAGGAAGAGTTACTCTAGAAGAAGAGTTACTATAGAAGAAGAGTTACTATAGAGGAAGAGTTACTATAGAAGAAGAGTTACTATGGAGGAAGAGTTACTATAGAGGAAGAGTTATTATAGAAGAAAAGTTACTATAGAGGGAGAGGTACTATAGAGGGAGAGATACTGAAGAGGAAGTGTTACTATAGAGGAACAGTTACTATAGAAGAAGAGTAATTATAGAGGAAGAGTTACTATAGAGGGAGAGATACTGAAGAGGAAGAGTTACTATAGAAGAAGAGTCACTATAGAGGGAGAGATACTGAAGAGGAAGAGTTATTATAGAGAAAGAGTTACTATAGAGGAAGAGTAATTATAGAGGAAGAGTTACTATAGAGGGAGAGATACTGACGAGGAAGAGTTACTATAGTAGAAGCTTTACTATAGAGGAAGAGTTACTATAGAAGAAGAGTTACTATAGAGGAAGAGTTACTATAGAGGGAGAGATACTGAAGAGGAAGAGTTACTATAGAGGAAGAGTTACTATAGATGAAGCGTTACTATAGAGGAAGAGTTACTATAAAAGAAGAGTTACTATAGAAGAAGAGTTACTATAGGGGGAGAGATACTGAAGAGGAAGTGTTACTAAAGAGGAAGAGTTACTATAGAAGAAGAGTTACTATAGAGGAAGAGTTACTATAGAAGAAGAGTCACTATAGAGGAAGAGTTACTATAGAAGAAGAGTTACTATAGAGGAAGAGTTACTCTAGAAGAAGAGTTACTATAGAAGAAGAGTTACTATAGAGGAAAAGTTACTATAGAAGAAGAGTTACTATGGAGGAAGAGTTACTATAGAAGAAGAGTTACTATAGAAGAAGCGTTACTATAGAGGAAGAGTTACTATAGAGGAAAAGTTACTATAGAGGAAGAGTTACTATAGAAGAAGCGTTACTATAGAGGAAGAGTTAATATAGAGGAAGAGTTACTATAGAGGAAGAGTTACTATAGAAGAAGAGTTACTCTAGAAGAAGAGTTACTATAGAAGAAGAGTTACTATAGAGGAAGAGTTACTATAGAGGAAGAGTTACTATAGAGGGAGAGATACTGAAGAGGAAGAGTTACTATAGAGGAAGAGTTACTATAGATGAAGCGTTACTATAGAGGAAGAGTTACTATAAAAGAAGAGTTACTATAGAAGAAGAGTTACTATAGGGGGAGAGATACTGAAGAGGAAGTGTTACTAAAGAGGAAGAGTTACTATAGAAGAAGAGTTACTATAGAGGAAGAGTTACTATAGAAGAAGCGTTACTATAGAGGAAGAGTTACTATAGAGGAAGAGTTACTATAGAGGGAGAGATACTGAAGAGGAAGAGTTACTATAGAAGAAGAGTTACTATAGAGGAAGAGTTACTATAGAGGAAGAGTTACTATAGAGGGAGAGATACTGAAGAGGAAGTGTTACTAAAGAGGAAGAGTTACTATAGAGGAAGAGTTACTATAGAAGAAGCGTTACTATAGAGGAAGAGTTACTATAGAGGAAGAGTTACTATAGAAGAAGAGTTACTCTAGAAGAAGCGTTACTATAGAGGAAGAGTTACTATAGAAGAAGAGTTACTATAGAGGAAGAGTTACTATAGAGGAAGAGTTACTATAGAGGAAGAGTTACTATAGAAGACAAGTTATTATATAGGAAGAGTTACTGAAGAGGAATAGTCAGTATAGAGGAAGAGTTACTCTACCAACCATCAACATTTTAATTACCTATGTAAGTTAATTCAAAAAGTTATGCCTGCTTTTGCATTACTTTGGCTACAGCCCTCATATAATTTCTGAAAAGGTCTTTGTGTTGTAGCACCCTCCTAGTGTAGAGCAGACTGTTAGGTAAATTTAGTTTGGCTCCCCTGTAATCAGTGGGGCAGGGGTTGCTTACCTAGGGCTGTTCAGTGTCTCACAGGCTGCTGCTCTGTTACTTCCCACTGTCTTCTAGAGGATTCTAGAAGTATAGTGGTAGGGAGGGCAGAACAAGCAGCCTGAATATTTATGGACCTCATCCAATCCCTGGGGAGGTGTGCCCAGAAGGTGGAGAGAGAGAGCCCATAAATAGTCTGAGGCCTTGCCATACAGTGCAGTGTTCCTGGGTCCAGTCCTGCAGGAGCAGACCCCAACGCAGAGGCTCTGCTTCATGGTGCAGGATCCTAGAGGAAGCCTTAAATAAGACACAGAGGTTCCAGCTAGGCTTAGCTGGGGGGGGGGCTATTTGCAGATCTGTGTCCAAGAATCAAGTTGAGTCTGGAGGAAGCTCACTGATGAGAGAGAGCCAGGAGGAAGTTAGCTCTCCTATGGCGGTGTGAGTCTACATCTCCCTTACTAGGAAGAGCTTGGTGGATGTTGGCGGGAGGCAACCAATGACCTTGTGGCTATGTGAGTAGATGACCCCCAGCGAAGGGAAGAGACCGTGTGAAGCTTTTAACTCAAGTCACCGGCAGCATAAGAGATCCTGTGGGACATTCAAGGTGGGCAGTGCAGCACAGCCAGAAATTGAGGGATCCTCAAGCTGTTCAGCTTTTTAGTTCCTCAGGGTAACCCATGTTCCCTACCCCTATCCAAGTTCATTGAAACCCCCCAAAAAAAGAACAACCTAAAAGGAACCCCTGGACTGTTTGCTGAGCCAGTGGAGAAACGAAGGAAATTCTGCCTTCCATTAAATGACGTACCAGGCCCTTTCTCTTGATACCACCTTATACAATAAATAGTGCCGTCTGTGGTGGCAGCATTTAGGAGTGGATCCCAGCATGCGTGGATAATGTAAGCAATAGTAAGTCGTCTTGTTATGCTTTTCTTTCACTGTCTGTAAATTTACAAAGCTCAAACCATAATCAAAAGAATGATTTACAAAAAAAAAAAAAACATTTTCAATCAACTTGGCTAAAACCTGGTTTAAATTTTCTCAGCATGCTGAGGGACGCCGAGGTCCTCTCCACGGCGGGATGATTACTGGAGATGTTTCTTGGTCCTGCTGAGTAATGAACTCTTCCCATGTGGCTTCGATAGACTTTTATTTGTAGCAGGAGCTGTGGATTCCCCCCCCTTTTCAGAGATCCACCAGAAGAGTCCTGGAGAAGGCAGGAAGCCTTCCCGAAGACGGATTATTTCTCGTCATCTTCTCAGCTGGTGGGAGGGAGGCTACAGGGAAGGGCTTGCCAAGATGTCGCTCTATGATTTTAAATGATTGATATTCCTTAAAGTGCTTTCCTGTTCCTGGCTTGAGACGCACATAGATTAGGCAATTATAGATTGTTTCAATGTCAAATTGGCTGAGAAATGCGGCCATGAGAGCGAAGAAGGAATCAGGGAATGGGTTATAAATATTGCAGTAATGAGCGGCCAGATGTTTTTTTTTTTGCCTGTGACAGTTAAGTTGTACTTTAAGGATGTGCCGGGGTCAATGCAATGCTCTAATCATAAGCAAGAGAGGGGGAATTCCAAATAAAAGCTCATTAAGCGCCGAAGGAAAAAGGTGAACGCGGCAAACCGGAGCCGTACTCATCGAATTCTGACCCTACAACGCTCCGAGATGACGGTTCAGACAACAGTCCTCCGTGGTATTAGCTCAGGTTTGAACGGCCCTCGATCATACGCCACCACTTCACATTCAATCAATAGAAAAATGAACAACCTTGGCATGAAACCAAGTGGAGTCTTTCCTCAGAGAGCAGAAGAGGCCGCCATTTTGTCTTTTAAAATCTTGATATCTACAGAGCCTTGAAAAAGTATTCATACCCCTTGAAATTCCCCACATTTTGTCATGTTACAACCAAAAACATAAATGTATTTTATTGGGATTTTCTGTGATAGACCAACACAAAGTGGCTCATAATTGTGAAGTGGAAGGAAAATGATAAATGATACAAATAAATATGTGAAAAGTGTGGGGGAGGGTCATTTGTATTCAGCCCCCTTTACTCTGATACTCCTAACTAAAATCTAGTGGAACCAATTGCCTTCAGAAGTCACCTAACCTGACCTGTCTGGTGTGTTCCTTGGCCTTCATGATGCTGTTTGTTCACTAAGGTTTGATAACAAACCTCTGAGGGCTTCGCAGAACAGCTGTTCTGTGAAGCCTTCAGAGGTTTGTTAGAGAACCTTAGTGAACAAACAGCATCATGAAGGCCAAGGAACACATCAGACAGGTCAGGGATAACGTTGTGGAGAAGTATAAAGCAGGGTTAGGTTATACAAAAAATCTCCCAAGCTTTGAACATCTCACAGAGCTCTGTTCAATCCATCATCAGAAAATGGAAAGAGTATGGTACAACTGCAAACCTACCAAGACATGGCCGTCCACCTAAACTGACCGGCCGGGCAAGGAGAGCATTTATCAGAGAAGCAGCCACACACACATTTTTTTGCACTTAAAAAATACCACAAAATCCTTCTATATCTATTCAACTAAAGGGATGTGGTGCTAATAATATGTTTGTATGCCCGTGGTTATAAGCTGTCTAGCACATGAGCACTAGCGCAACCCCCTGGGGCATGCAGCGGTGCAATCCCGTAGACACAGTGTATCACAGTGCTTGGTACCCAGACGTAAGGATGGCCAAGGTATTATCCAATCGCTATGATTGGTCAGCTATCAACATAGATAATACCCTGGCCATCCTTACATCTGGGTACAAAGCACTGTAATACACTGTGTTGACGGGACTGCCCCTCTGTGTGCCCCGGGGGTTGCGCTAGTGCTCATGTGCTAGACGGCGCACAAGTACAACACCTAGCCTAGGGTTGCCACCTGTCTGGGATTCACCCGGACAGTCCGGGTTTTGAATCATGTGTCCGGGTTTCAGGCGGACTGAAACCCGGACACATTATTCAGACCGGACTGTGGCTCCCCAAGTAACCAAGATAGTCACACACAAATCTGTTGCCGCCTGGGAGCTGAGTGCGGCTGTCTGGGGGCAGGGCGATGATGTCATCAAGAGCAATTTGGCCACACCCACTGTTCGCTCCGGCACGCTATGCGCAACGCATTACTACTCTCCTTGGGGCACCCAAAGGTGTCCCAGGCCACTAAAGTGTTCAGGTTTGGCTTGAAGAAAAGGTGGCAGCCCTACCACCGGGCAGCAAACAGTTACTCCTTATGCTGCTAGTATTAGTAAATAGATAGGAAGTTATATTATATTAGTTTTACACTTTTTTTTATATTTCTTCTGTTGCTTCCTGGTTTCTGGCCTAGGCCAAAATGATGTCATACAACTAGGGTTTCCACCTCATCCCTTTAAACCCGGACACATAATAATTACACGGGTTCTCTGGCTGATTAACCACTTGACGACCGCCTCACGCCGATTTATGTCGGCAAGGTGGCACGGACAGGCAAAATCACGTACATATACGTGATTTGCCTTCCGCGGGTGGGGGGTCCGATCGGACACCCCCCCGGTGCCCGAGGCGGTCGTCTTTTGTCCCCTGGCGATCGGAGGTGAGGGGGAGGTCATCCGTTCGTGGCCCCCCCCTCGCGATCGCCGCCGGCCAATCAGATCACTTCCTTTGCTGCTGTATGCTAAACAGCAGCAAAGGAAATGATGTCATCTCTCCTCGGCTCGGTATTCCGTTGCAGCGCCGAGGGGAGAAGACTTCACTGTGAGTGCACAACACTACACACACACAGTAGAACATGCCAGGCACACAAAACACCCCGATCACCCCCCCGATCGCCCCCCGATCCCCCCCCAATCACCCCCCCCCCCTCCCTGTCACAAACTGACACCAGCAGTTTTTTTTTTTTTTTTTCTGATTACTGCATAGTGTCAGTTTGTGACAGTTACAGTGATAGGACAGTGAGTATTACCCCCCTGTAGGTCTAGGATACCCCCCTAACCCCCCCCTAATAAAGTTTTAACCCCTTGATCACCCCCTGTCACCAGTGTCACTAAGCGATCATTTTTCTGATCGCTGTATTAGTGTCGCTGGTGACGCTAGTTAGGGACGTAAATATTTAGGTTCGCCGTCAGCGTTTTATAGTGTCAGGGACCCCCATATACTACCTAATAAATGTTTTAACCCCTTGATGGCCCCCTAGTTAACCCTTTCACCACTGATCACCGTATAAGTGTTACGGGTGACGCTGGTTAGTTTGTTTATTTTTTATAGTGTCAGGGCACCCGCCGTTTATTACCGAATAAAGGTTTAGCCCCCTGATCACCCGGCGGTGATATGCGTCGCCCCAGGCAGCGTCAGATTAGCGCCAGTACCGCTAACACCCACGCACCGTACACCTCCCTTAGTGGTATAGTATCTGTATGGATCAATATCTGATCCGATCAGATCTATACTAGCGTCCCCAGCAGTTTAGGGTTCCCAAAAACCCAGTGTTAGCGGGATCAGCCCAGATACCTGCTAGCACCTGCGTTTTGCCCCTCCGCCCGGCCCAGCCCAGCCCACCCAAGTGCAGTATCGATCGATCACTGACACTTACAAAACACTAAACGCATAACTGCAGCGTTTGCAGAGTCAGGCCTGATCCCTGCGATCACTAACAGTTTTTTTGGTAGCTTTTTATTGAACTGGCAAGCGCCAGCGGCCTAGTACACCCCGGTCGTAGTCAAACCAGCACTGCAGTAACACTTGGCGAATCCCATAAGTGCAGTTCAAGCTGGTGAGGTGGCAAGCACAAGTAGTGTCCCGCTGCCACCAAGAAGACAAACACAAGCCCGTCGTGCCCATAGTGCCCTTCCTGCTGCATTCGCCAATCCTAATTGGGAACCCACCACTTCTGCAGCGCCCGTACTTCCCCCATTCACATCCCCAACCAAATGCAGTCGGCTGCATGAGAGGCATTTTCTTTATGTCCTCCCGAGTACCCCTACCCAACGAACCCCCCCAAAAAGATGTCGTGTCTGCAGCAAGCGTGGATATAGGTGTGACACCCGCTATTATTGTCCCTCCTGTCCTGACAATCCTGGTCTTTGCATTGGTGAATGTTTTGAACGCTACCATTCACTAGTTGAGTATTAGCGTAGGGTACAGCATTGCACAGACTAGACACACTTTCACAGGGTCTCCCAAGATGCCATCGCATTTTGAGAGACCCGAACCTGGAACCGGTTACAGTTATAAAAGTTACAGTTACAAAAAAAGTGTAAAAAAAAAAAAAATATATAAAATAAAAAAAAATAGTTGTCGTTTTATTGTTCTCTCTCTCTCTATTCTCTCTCTATTGTTCTGCTCTTTTTTACTGTATTCTATTCTGCAATGTTTTATTGTTATTATGTTTTATCATGTTTGCTTTTCAGGTATGCAATTTTTTATACTTTACCGTTTACTGTGCTTTATTGTTAACCATTTTTTTGTCTTCAGGTACGCCATTCACGACTTTGAGTGGTTATACCAGAATGATGCCTGCAGGTTTAGGTATCATCTTGGTATCATTCTTTTCAGCCAGCGGTCGGCTTTCATATAAAAGCAATCCTAGTGGCTAATTAGCCTCTAGACTGCTTTTACAAGCCGTGGGAGGGAATGCCCCTCCCCCCCAACGTCTTCCGTGTTTTTCTCTGGCTGTCCTGTCTCAACAGGGAACCTGAGAATGCAGCCGGTGATTCAGCCAGCTGACCATAGAGCTGATCAGAGACCAGAGTGGCTCCAAACATCTCTATGGCCTAAGAAACCGGAAGCTACGAGCATTTTATGACTTAGATTTTGCCAGATGTAAATAGCGCCATTGGGAAATTGGGGAAGCATTTTATCACACCGATCTTGGTGTCATCAGATGCTTTGAGGGCAGAGGAGAGATCTAGGGTCTAATAGACCCCAATTTTTTCAAAAAAGAGTACCTGTCACTACCTATTGCTATCATAGGGGATATTTACATTCCCCGAGATAACAATAAAAATGATTAAAAAAAAAAAAAATGAAAGGAACAGTTTAAAAATAAGATAAAAAAGCAAAAAAATAATAAAGAAAAAAAAGGCGAACGCAAGCGGCGGTCTGTCGTCAAACGTAAACAGCAATTGCACCATGCATGTGAGGTATCACCGCGAAGGTCAGATCGAGGGCAGTAATTTTAGCAGTAGGCCTCCTCTGTAAATCTAAAGTTGTAACCTGTAAAGGCTTTTAAAGGCTTTTAAAAATGTATTTATTTTGTTGCCACTGCACGTTTGTGCGCAATTTTAAAGCATGTCATGTTTGGTATCCATGTACTCGGCCTAAGATCATCTTTTTTATTTCATCAAACATTTGGGCAATATAGTGTGTTTTAGTGCATTAAAATTTAAAAAAGTGTGTTTTTTCCCCAAAAAATGCGTTTGAAAAATCGCTGCGCAAATACTGTGTGAAAAAAAAAAATGAAACACCCACCATTTTAATCTGTAGGGCATTTGCTTTAAAAAAATATATAATGTTTGGGGGTTAAAAGTAATTTTTTTGCAAAAAAAAATAACTTTTTCATGTAAACAAAAAGTGTCAGAAAGGGCTTTGTCTTCAAGTGGTTAGAAGAGTGGGTGATGTGTGACATAAGCTTCTAAATGTTGTGCATAAAATGCCAGGACAGTTCAAAACCCCCCCAAATGACCCCATTTTGGAAAGTAGACACCCCAAGCTATTTGCTGAGAGGCATGTCGAGTCCATGGAATATTTTATATTGCGACACAAGTTGCGGGAAAGAGACAAATTTTTTTATTTTTTTTTTTTTTTTTTGCACAAAGTTGTCACTAAATGATATATTGCTCAAACATGCCATGGGAATATGTGAAATTACACCCCAAAATACATTCTGCTGCTTCTCCTGAGTACGGGGATACCACATGTGTGGGACTTTTTGGGAGCCTAGCCGCGTACGGGACCCCGAAAACCAAGCACCGCCTTCAGGCTTTCTAAGGGCGTGAATTTTTGATTTCACTCTTCACTGCCTATCACAGTTTCGGAGGCCATGGAATGCCCAGGTGGCACAAAACCCCCCCAAATGACCCCATTTTGGAAAGTAGACACCCCAAGCTATTTGCTGAGAGAGTGAGTATTTTGCAGACCTCACTTTTTGTCACAAAGTTTTGAAAATTGAAAAAAGAAAAAAAAAAAAGTTTTTTCTTGTCTTTCTTCATTTTCAAAAACAAATGAGAGCTGCAAAATACTCACCATGCCTCTCAGCAAATAGCTTGGGGTGTCTACTTTCCAAAATGGGGAAATTATTTTTTTAATTCAAAAAAGTCTTTTCTTTCCCAAAAAAATGTGCTTGTAAGACCCCCGCGCAAATACGGTGTGACAGAAAGTATTGCAACGACCGCCATTTTATTCTCTAGGGTGTGAGAAAAAAAATGTATAATGTTTGGGGGTTCTCAGTAATTTTCTAGCAAAAAAAAAACAGTTTTTAACTTGTAAACAACAAATCTCAGAAAGAGGCTCAGTCCTTAATTGTTTAAATATGGCGCCCTCTATGGATACAGTGGAGGAGTGACGTAGCCACCCAAAGACAGGATGTGTGTTACTTGCAGGATCCCCGGATGAAAAAAAAAAAAAAAAAAGGAATAAAAGTAACACATATTTTTTTTTTTTTTTAAAGAACAGTGTAAAAATAAAAAATAAAAGGAAACAAATGTAGCCACTTAGTAGCCACTTGTAGCCAAATGTAGCCACTTAAATGGACCAGTAATCTGCGATATATTACATTTGGAGACACTTTAGATATGGCTCCATAACCGGCGTTTGTCCTTCTCCATTCCCAATCTGATATTTTTGGAACGTTTCAGGATACGACTCGGTAAATCTCGGGTGATTATTATTATTTTTTTTCTCCCCGGGTTGGGGGGAGATTTTCTTTGTAAAGCCTCCATGGCTCTTCTTGTTTTATTCTCTTTCCTCCAGACCTGCCTGTTCCTATATATATTTATGCTGTTATTATTTAAGGGCGGCTCCATCAAGTAAAATGGATCGTCTTGTTTTTTTTAAGACAGTTCAAGGTCTCTTTGTTTGCCGGCCTCGGGAACATCCATCACCCGGTTTAATTCAGTAATATCATCACTGTCAGAGCACATTCCGCGGCTGGGAGCTATTGGTCATCCCAGCCTGACACAAACTCAATATATACTCTATAACCCTTGACAGCCGCTAGCAGATTAGCCGAGAATGAACGATTGCACAGCCAACACCTGCTGAACCAAATCAGCGCCTTGACGGATCGTCCTATTCTAAAGCCTGACCACAAGTGAGATCAGTGGAAGAAAGATTTCCTACTTTGCCAGAAGAATTAGGGGGCGCCGGATGCCGGCGTTGGAGAAGCCTGCTGGTTGTGATTTTCCTCCTCCACCGACATGAAGATTAAACGATACTTTTCGGTGATTATGGATTGGCGGCAGTGAAGGTGAAAAGTTTTCCAAATAACAGAGCGAGCGCCGAGTGTTCTACAAAACTTAATGAGACGGAGGAAAGACAACACGAGCGACTGAGAATATACGCCGAATACACGAGCGACTGAGAATATACGCCGAATACACGAGCGGCTGAGAATACGACGAATACACGGGATACACGAGCGACTGAGAATACACGGGATACACGAGCGACTGAGAATACACAGGATACATGAGCAACTGAGAATATACGGAATACACGAGCGACTGAGAATATACGCCGAATACACGAGTGACTGAGAATACACGGGATACACGAGCGACTGAGAATACACGGGATACATGAGCAACTGAGAATATACGGAATACACGAGCGACTGAGAATATACGCCGAATACACGAGCGGCTGAGAATATACGCCGAATACACGAGCGGCTGAGAATACGCCGAATACACGGAATACACGAGCGACTGAGAATATACACTGAATACACGAGCGACTGAGAATACGCCGAATACACGGAATACACGAGCGACTGAGAATATACGCAGAATACACGAGCAACTGAGAATATACGTCGAATACACGAGCGGCTGAGAATACGCCGAATACACGGAATACACGAGCGACTGAGAATATACGCAGAATACACGAGCAACTGAGAATATACGCCGAATACACGAGTGGCTGAGAATACGCCGAATACACGGAATACACGAGCGACTGAGAATACACGGGATACATGAGCAACTGAGAATATACGGAATACACGAGCGACTGAGAATATACGCCGAATACACGAGCGACTGAGAATATACACCGAATACACGAGCGACTGAGAATACGCCGAATACACGGAATACACGAGCGACTGAGAATACACGGGATACACGAGCAACTGAGAATACACGGGATACACGAGCAACTGAGAATATACGGAATACACGAGCGACTGAGAATATACGCCGAATACACGAGCGACTGAGAATATACACCGAATACACGAGCGGCTGAGAATACGCCGAATACAGGGAATACACGAGCGACTGAGAATACACGGGATACACGAGCGACTGAGAATACACGGGTTACATGAGCGACTTAGAATATACGGAATACACGAGCGACTGAGAATATACGCCGAATACACGAGCGACTGAGATTGCGACGAATACATGAGCGACTGAGAATACGCCGAATATACGGAATACACGAGTGACTGAGAATACACGGGATACACGAGCGACTGAGAATACACAGGTTACACGAGCGACTTAGAATATACGGAATACACGAGCGACTGAGAATACACGGGATACACGAGCGACTGAGAATACACGGGTTACACGAGCGACTGAGAATACACGGGTTACACGAGCGACTGAGAATACACGGGATACACGAGCGACTGAGATTGCGACGAATACATGAGCGACTGAGAATACGCCGAATATACGGAATACACGAGTGACTGAGAATACACGGGATACACGAGCGACTGAGAATATACGCCGAATACACGAGTGACTGAGAATACGCCGAATATACGGAATACACGAGTGACTGAGAATACACGGGATACACAAGCGACTGAGAATATACACCAAATACACGGGATACACGAGCGACTGAGAATATACGGAATACACGAGCGACTGAGAATATACACCGAATACACGGGATACACGAGCGACTGAGAATATACGCCGAATACACGGAATACACGAGCGAGTGGGAATATACGGGATACACGAGCGACTGAGAATACGCCGAATACACGGAATACACGAGCGACTGAGAATATACGCCGAATACATGGAATATACATCCGACTGGGAATATACGCCGAATACACGGAATACTTGAGTGCCTAAGAATATACGCCAAATACACCTAATACACTGAATACACGAGCGACTGAGAACACGCTGAACCCACGAGCGGCTGAGAATACATGGAATACACGAGCAACTGAGAATATACACCAAATACACAGAATACATGAGCGACTGAGAATATACAGGATACACGGAATACACGAGCAACTGAAAATACACCGAATATACGGGATACACGAGCAACTGAGAATTACACGGAATACACGAGCGACTGAGAATATACACGGAATACATGGGACGAGCGCAGATCCCGAATATTCATTAACACAGGAAAAAGAAGAAATAGAAATCTGATATCTATGACAATCTATACAAGGCGGTTGGCGGTTCCTTTTAGTTTAAAGTATATTTCCACTTCTGCAGTTATATTTGAAAAAACTCCTCTATTATATTTGTTACGTACGTGTTCCCACACAGAATGACAACTTTTATTAATTTTGTACCTTTTAGATCATAGGCCCCAAATGTGGCCCTTTGCTTACCTTTATCAAGCCAATATGACACTATCCCTCCCACGGACACCAATGATGGGGCACTATTCCTCCCACTGACACCAATGATGGGGCACTATTCCTCCCACGGACACCAATGATGGGACACTATTCCTCCCACTGATACCAATGATGGGACACTATTCCTCTCACTGATACCAATGATGGGGCACTATTCCTCCCACTGACACCAATGATGGGGCACTATTCCTCCCACTGATACCAATGATGGGACACTATTCATCCCACTGATACCAATGATGGGACACTATTCCTCCCACTGATACCAATGATGGGGCACTATTCCTTCCACTGACACCAATGATGGGGCACTATTCCTCCCACTGATACCAATGATGGGGAACTATTCCTCCCACTGATACCAATGATGGGGGGACTATTCCTCCCACTGATACCAATGATGGGGCACTATTCCTCCCACTGATACCAATGATGGGGGGACTATTCCTCCCACTGATACCAATAATGGGGCACTATTCCTCCCACTGATACCAATGATGGGGGACTATTCCTCCCACTGACACCAATGATGGGGCACTATTCCTCCCACTGATACCAATGATGGGGCACTATTCCTCCTACTGATACCAATGATGGGGCTCTATTTATCACAATAATACTTATGATGGGGCAGGCGCTATGACATTTTTTTACTCCCAATATCAGTTTAATAAGATGCTTTGGATGCCAGAGGAATGAGATCTCTCCTAAAAGAGGACCTGTCACTGCCAATGCTAACACAAGGGGTGTTGTTCATCCTTTGTGAGAGAAATAAAGTTCAATAAAGAAAAAAAAAAGTACAGTGTAAAAAAAATAATATTAAACAAATATATAATAACATTTTTTTAAAAATGTAAAGAACCCCATTCCCTCATGCTGGAACACGCACGTAGGCATGTAGCAATAATTATATGTATATATATATATATATATATATATATATACGTACATACTAAAAACATATAATTGCTTATACACAAGTCATATTGTAATTTAATGTTATGAAAAATGGCCTTTCCTCTCCAATCTGCAGCACTGTAATTTTCTGTAAAATTCAATGCGATATGGCTCCCTGGAGGCAGGTCTGTTGGTATAGGGAACGCCCCCAGAAAGGTCATTCCCTGCTGGTGTGATTGGCTCACTGATTCTCCCAGAAATCTGCACTAATCTTGGATTTTAGGCATCCTCTGCAATAGGAAATTAATTTTCGATGAGATACCCACCAAGGGTGAAATACTTCTAAAGGGATGCAGACACTGCAGCTTACCTCATTAGAACACTGAGAGTGCATCAGCTGATTATTATAATGACCGAGACCCTCCTATTCAGGAATCAGAATTTCAAACACGTAGTGGAACAGCTTTCTCTTAGGAACAGAAACAGGGAGGAATCTGTAACAAAGTTTGTTTAAACCGCCCAACAATGTAAATAGAGTAACAGACACGCGGCATTTGGCTGGCTTTATCGCTTCCCAAGCACCTTCATTCATGTCAACGCAAACACGGCGTTTACAGCACTTTAAGTATGCGTTTATAAAGTGTTCCTAGCTGAGATGATACTACATGAGTCCATACAACAGAAGACCTATATAGAGGAGGTGTCTGGAAAACGCTACGTGACACAAATGTGTAAAAAGCGCACGCAAAACGCGTTAATAACGCATCTTACACGTGATAGGCATGTTAATGGGCACCTATGGTATCTAAAATCTCAAAGCACATTGAAGATCCACAGAGGCCTCCAGAGAACAAGCCCCAGAAGATCCACAGAGACCTCTGGAGAACAAGCCCCAGAAGATCCACAGAGGCCTCCGGAGAACAAGCCCCAGAAGATCCACAGAGGCCTCCGAAGAACAAGCCCCAGAAGATCCACAGAGGCCTCCGGAGAACAAGCCCCAGAGATCGACAGAGGCCTCCGGAGAACAAGCCCCAGAAGATCGACAGAGGCCTCCGGAGAACAAGCCCCAGAAGATCGACAGAGGCCTCCGGAGAACAAGCCCCAGAAGATCCACAGAGGTCTCCGGAGAACAAGCCCCAGAAGATTCACAGAGGCCTCCGGAGAACAAGCCCCAGAAGATCCACAGAGGCCTCCAGAGAACAAGCCCCAGAAGATCCACAGAGGCCTCCAGAGAACAAGCCCCAGAAGATCCACAGAGACCTCCGGAGAACAAGCCCCAGAAGATCCACAGAGGCCTCCGGAGAACAAGCCCCAGAAGATCCACAGAGGCCTCCGAAGAACAAGCCCCAGAAGATCCACAGAGGCCTCCGGAGAACAAGCCCCAGAAGATCGACAGAGGCCTCCGGAGAACAAGCCCCAGAAGATCCACAGAGGCCTCCAGAGAACAAGCCCCAGAAGATCCACAGAGGTCTCCGGAGAACAAGCCCCAGAAGATTCACAGAGGCCTCCGGAGAACAAGCCCCAGAAGATCCACAGAGGCCTCCAGAGAACAAGCCCCAGAAGATCCACAGAGGCCTCCAGAGAACAAGCCCCAGAAGATCCACAGAGGCCTCCGGAGAACAAGCCCCAGAAGATCCACAGAGGCCTCCGGAGAACAAGCCCCAGAAGATCCACAGAGGCCTCCGGAGAACAAGCCCCAGAAGATCCACAGAGGCCTCCAGAGAACAAGCCCCTGAAGATCCAAAGAGGTCTCCGGAGAACAAGCCCCAGAAGATCCACAGAGGCCTCCGGGGCTCCTAGGATATCCGGAAGAGGCAACAATGTTTCCACTCAATATTTATATTTCTGTGGTGAGGCATGAGAGGGTTTCATGACAAAAATACGTTCATCTCAGAATGCATCCAATATCACAGAGGCTGAATTGGATAGAGCATTCATAAGATTACAACGACTTTTAGAGAAAAAAAGTAAGGATTTATTGGCATAAATGCTAATTTGAAAAGTATTCTGAGAACAACATTGTCCCCTGGGGCTTGAGAATCCAGATCTTCCCCACTGTAAGAAAAGGTTAATGATTCCCTTAAACAAACTTGGGAACATAACCTTAAAACACACTCATTGAAAATGATCTCTATCCTGTGCAAGCAATACAAGTCCAAAATTATTCAACTTGAAGTCCAAATCAATACTTGGTATCAGGAAGGATCATGTCCTCAGTGTTTCCTCCCCTAAATTTATTAAAAGAGAAAAGGATCTACATACTTACCTCGGGGAATGCACAGTAGGCGTCATTAAGGCCAAGGAGGGCAAATTCCTTAGAGCACACGATAACGGTTACGCATACAAGTGGAACCAAACCACATATAGCAAACCTATGACTAGACCACCCACCTTCACAGCACCTAAAATGGACAATGATTTCCCTAATGTATCTTCTGCTTCCTCTGTGTCTTCTAGCCAATCGACTACCTATCAAGACTTGTCTCATGATAGACTACAGTCTACCAAAGAAACAGAAGGGAGAACTTAAGACTACATCCACAGAATCACTTTGACGCACCTTCGGGCCGACTCTCACTCGACGACCATCTATGGTTCACTCCAAACCAACCACTACACAGCCTCTCACTCCTTCCTCACGTTCACTGAAAATGATGTCTAACATGCCAACTTCGGCTTTGAACTCGACACTGAGCACCACAACACCCATGTACAAAGTCATTTATGACAGCCCTACCAAGATGGAATCTACTTATTCCGCTACATCGGAATTTAGCCTGGATGAATTACAGGCCATTGATGATTTGATGGAACTGTGGGAGGAGGGCCACACTGGAGACGGTGTTGCCTCCCCCCCCCCCACCTACAGTACATCTTTCAAACCTAAGTCACAGGCTTGGGTGCACACCCCTTGTGGGAGTCTCCTAGGAAAGTGGGGTGGGATTTGTGGGGTGGGAGAAGTTATGAGCCATGCCACACGATGATCTATTTACTACGTGTATTATGTGTGTTTTTTTTCTTATCATGTATTTTTGATACAATTTGTTGTGTTGTTTATTGAAACGTTGTCTCTGTATTCATTGTTACTAGAGCCATTGCCGAATACTGGTGATCACATTACCCCCTGAAGAAGCCATTGATTGACGAAACATGTAGGGACCTGCTATGCACCAGTAACCACCACATGCATATGGATACTTTGGCCAGTATTAATGATTATATATTTACTCGGTCTTTTTTAAGCACCCATGATTGTTTTGTCATATTATCTATGCAATAAAATTTGTACTTTTTAAGTGAAATTGTATCTCTAAATGTACTTGGGCACCATTATAATCCCGAACTCAAACCCCCTTATATCTGTTTCCACTCAATACTTTCTCTTCCTTTTGTTCTTTCTGACTTCTACTATCTATGGGTAATACTATAAACATACACCTCTTTATTAACACCCCCCCCTTTTTTTATTTTTAGACATGTGCAATTCGTTTAGTTCTAAATTTGTTTTTTACCGAATTTTGACAAATTCATTAATTTCTGAATTTCCGAATTTTTCAATTTCCAAATTCTGAATTTCCAAAAAAACAAAAAACGAATGAAACGAAAACTAACAAATTTTTTGTCAGTGCACAGGTCTATGAATTTTATATATATATACACTTACCAGCCACTTTATTAGGTGCACCTTTCCAATTGCTAATCAGCCAATCACATGGCAGCAGGTCAATACATTTAGGCATGTAGACGTGGTGAAGACGACTTGCTAAAGTTCTAACAAATCAGCAGAATGGGGAAGAAAAGGGGATTCACCAAAATTGGACAATAGAAGATTGGAAAAACGTTGCCTGGTCTGATGTGTCTGGATTTCAGCTCCGACATTCAGATGGTGGGGTCAGAATTTGGCGCATGGATCCATCCTGCCTTGTATCACCGGTTCAGACTGGTGGTGGGGGGTGTAATGGTGTGGGGGATGGGGTATCACCGGTTCAGGCTGGTGGTGGGGGTGTAATGGTGTGGGGGATGGGATATCACCGGTTCAGGCTGGTGGTGGGGGTGTAATGGTGTGGGGGATGGGATATCACTGGTTCAGGCTGGTGGTGGGGGTGTAATGGTGTGGGGATGGGATATCACCGGTTCAGGCTGGTGGTGGGGGTGTAATGGTGTGGGGGATGGGGTATCACCGGTTCAGGCTGGTGGTGGAGGTGTAATGGTGTGGGGGATGGGATATCACCGGTTCAGGCTGGTGGTGGGGTGTAATGGTGTGGGGGATGGGATATCACCGGTTCAGGCTGGTGGTGGGGGTGTAATGGTGTGGGGGATGGGATATCACCGGTTCAGGCTGGTGGTGGGGTGTAATGGTGTGGGGGATGGGATATCACCGGTTCAGGCTGGTGGTGGGGGTGTAATGGTGTGGGGGATGGGATATCACCGGTTCAGGCTGGTGGTGGGGGTGTAATGGTGTGGGGGATGGGATATCACCGGTTCAGGCTGGTGGTGGGGGTGTAATGGTGTGGGGGATGGGGTATCACCGGTTCAGGCTGGTGGTGGGGGTGTAATGGTGTGGGGGATGGGATATCACCGGTTCAGGCTGGTGGTGGAGGTGTAATGGTGTGGGGGATGGGATATCACCGGTTCAGGCTGGTGGTGGGGGTGTAATGGTGTGGGGGATGGGGTATCACCGGTTCAGGCTGGTGGTGGGGGGTGTAATGGTGTGGGGGATGGGGTATCACCGGTTCAGGCTGGTGGTGGTGGTGTAATGGTGTGGGGGATGGGATATCACCGGTTCAGGCTGGTGGTAGGGGTGTAATGGTGTGGGGGATGGGATATCACTGGTTCAGGCTGGTGGTGGGGGTGTAATGGTGTGGGGGATGGGATATCACCGGTTCAGGCTGGTGGTGGGGGTGTAATGGTGTGGGGGATGGGATATCACCGGTTCAGGCTGGTGGTGGGGGTGTAATGGTGTGGGGGGGATGGGATATCACCGGTTCAGGCTGGTGGTGGAGGTGTAATGGTGTGGGGGATGGGATATCACAGGTTTAGGCTGGTGGTGGGGGTGTAATGGTGTGGGGGATGGGGTATCACCGGTTCAGGCTGGTGGTGGAAGTGTAATGGTGTGGGGGATGGGATATCACCGGTTCAGGCTGGTGGTGGGGGTGTAATGGTGTGGGGGATGGGATATCACCGGTTCAGGCTGGTGGTGGGGGTGTAATGGTGTGGGGGATGGGATATCACCGGTTCAGGCTGGTGGTGGGGGTGTAATGGTGTGGGGGATGGGATATCACCGGTTCAGGCTGGTGGTGGGAGTGTAATGGTGTGGGGGATGGGATATCACCGGTTCAGGCTGGTGGTGGGGGTGTAATGGTGTGGGGGGATGGGATATCACCGGTTCAGGCTGGTGGTGGGGGTGTAATGGTGTGGGGGATGGGATATCACCGGTTCAGGCTGGTGGTGGGGGTGTAATGGTGTGGGGGATGGGATATCACCGGTTCAGGCTGGTGGTGGGGGTGTAATGGTGTGGGGGATGGGATATCACCGGTTCAGGCTGGTGGTGGGGGTGTAATGGTGTGGGGGATGGGATATCACCGGTTCAGGCTGGTGGTGGAGGTGTAATGGTGTGGGGGATGGGATATCACCGGTTCAGGCTGGTGGTGGGGGTGTAATGGTGTGGGGGATGGGATATCACCGGTTCAGGCTGGTGGTGGGGGTGTAATGGTGTGGGGGATGGGATATCACCGGTTCAGGCTGGTGGTGGGTGGTGTAATGGTGTGGGGGATGGGATATCACCGGTTCAGGCTTGTGGTGGGGTGTAATGGTGTGGGGGATGGGATATCACCGGTTCAGGCTTGGGGGGGTGTAATGGTGTGGGGGATGGGATATCACCGGTTCAGGCTGGTGGTGGAGGTATAATGGTGTGGGGGATGGGGTATCACCGGTTCAGGCTGGTGGTGGAGGTGTAATGGTGTGGGGGATGGGGTATCACCGGTTCAGGCTGGTGGTGGGGGTGTAATGGTGTGGGGGATGGGTCATGTCCATCCCTTTATGACTGCAGTGTCCCCAACTTCTGATGGCTCCTTCCAGCAGGATAATGCACCATGTCACAAAGCTCCAATCATCTCACCACTGGACAAAGAGGTCCCTGTCCTCCAATGGCCTCCACACTCACCACATCTCATCCAATAGAGCACCTTTGGGATGTGGTGGAATGGGAGACTGGCATCATGGACCTGCAGCTGACAAATCTGCAGCAACTGTGTGATGTTATCAGGTCACTATGGAGCAAAATCTCTGAGGAACGTTTCCAATACCTTGTTGTATCTATGCCACCAAGAATGAAGGCAAAAGGGGGTCCAAACCGTTACTAGCAAGGAGGACCTAATAAAGTGAGTGTACTTCTATACTGTATATAGTATATATAGAACTTAGAAATAACCCTTTGAACAGTTGTCTTTGCTAATATGACCTACTAGATATCAATATAACAATGGATGGCTAATTAGACTATTCGATAAATTGAAGTGTGATGATGGGTCTTCGGGGATCGGACTGTCTTGATCAATACTTCATCAAACCTTTTATGTTCCATTTATCTCAAGTTTTGCCGCAACTTGTCTATTTTCATATTTCATAATGACAACAACAGAATACGTATATTTTATTATATCTTGTATCAGGGCTTTTTTCTCAGACAATAGGTGCAGGAACTCCCCCTTTCCTTGTCTCCACCCCCTACCCACCTCCCGCACCATTCCTTGGTTCCACCCCTTGCCCTCTTCTCAGTTCTGCCCCATTTAGAGAACACAGAACCAAGTAACAATTGTGGTGCTAAGTAATTCTGGAGTATGGAATTTGTTAATTATAACAAGAAAAGCAGTAAAATAGATCCCATGCAGCCCGCAACAATAGCTCTACCCTGCAACAATGGACCACCCACAACAAAATACCCCTCCCCCAGCAACAAAAGCAGCTTGCATCAATAGAACGTGCGCCCCTTGCCGGTACATATAATCAGTGCTGGAGGTGCTGGAACTGCGTTCCACCTGTCTTGTACAATGTAATATACATTGGTGGCTGGTGTTTTTTTTTGGGGGGGCAGCAAACAATTATCCCCCCATTGGTCGGTCGATCGGTCAGCGGCACCCCCCTACCCCGGCACTTACCCCATCTGTTGCAGGTGGCGCGGGCTCCTATGGATGGCAGGCAGCAGCCAGGTTGCGGGCTCCTACAGGCAGCGGGTTGCAAGCTCCTATGGGCGGGTTGTGGGCTCCTACAGGCGATGGGTTGCGGGCTCCTATGGGCGGGATTGCAGGCTCCTACAGGCAGAAGCTTGCGGGCTCCTACAGGCAGCAGTTTGCGGGCTCCTATGTGCGGGTTGCAGGCTCCTACAGGCGATAGGTTGCGAGCTCATATGGATGGGATGCGGGCTCCTATGGGTGGGTTGGGGGCTCCTACAGGCAATGGGTTGTGGGCTCCTATGGGCGGGTTGCGGGCTCCTACAGGTGGAGGGTTGCGCGCTCTTATGGGCGGGTTGCGGGCTCCTATGGGCGATGGGTTGCGGGCTCCTATGGGCGGGTTGTGGGCTCCTACAGGTGGAGGGTTGCGGGCTCTTATGGGCGGCTTGCAGGCTCCTACGGGCGATGGATTGCGTGCTCCTACGGGTGATAAGTTGCAGGCTCCTATGGGTGGGTTGCGGGCTCCTATGGGCGGGTTGTGGGCTCCTACGGGTGATGGGTTGCGGGCTCCTATGGGCGGTTTGCGGGCTCCTACAGGCGATGGGTTGCGGGCTCTTATGGGCGGGTTGCGGGCTCCTACAGGCAGCAGGTTGTGGGCTCCTACAGGCAGCAGCTTGCGGGCTCCTATGTGCGGGTTGCAGGCTCCTACAGGCGGCAGGTTGCGGGCTCCTACAGGCGGCAGATTGCGGGCTCCTAAGGGCGGGTTGCAGGCTCCTACGGGTGATGGGTTGAAAGCTCCTATGGGCGGGTTGCTAGCTCCTACAGGCAGCGGGTTGCGGGCTCCTACGGGTGAGTTGCGAGCTCCTACATGCGATGGGTTGCGGGCTCCTATGGGCGGGTTGCGGGCTCCTACAGGTGGAGGGTTGCAGGACCCTATGGGCGGGTTGTGGGCTCCTACAGGCGATGGGTTGCGGGCTCCTACGGGCGATGGGTTGCAGGCTCCTACGGGTGATGAGTTGCGGGCTCCTATGGGTGGGTTGCAGGCTCCTACAGGCGATGGGTTGCGGGCTCCTATGGGTGGGTTGCAGGATCCTACAGGCGATAGGTTGCGAGCTCATATAGGTGGGATGCGGGCTCCTACGGGCAATGGGTTGTGGGCTCCTATGGGCGGGTTGCGGGCTCCTACAGGTGGAGGGTTGTGGGCTTTTATGAGCGGGTTGCGGGCCCCTACAGGTGGAGGGTTGCGGGCTCCTACGGGTGATGGGTTGCGGGCTCCTACGGACGATGGGTTGCGGGTTCCTACGGGCAATGGGTTGCGGGCTCCTACAGGTGGAGGGTTGCGGGCTCCTATGGGCGGCTTGCAGGCTCCTACGGGCGATGGGTTGCATACTCCTACAGGCGATGAGTTGCGGGCTCATATGGGTGGGTTGCGGGCTCCTATGGGCGGGTTGTGGGCTCCTACGGGTGATAGGTTGCGGGCTCCTATGGGCGGGTTGCGGGCTCCTACAGGTGATGGGTTGTGGGCCCCTATGGGCGGGTGCGGGATCCTACAGGCGATAGGTTGCGAGTTCATATGGGTGGGATACAAGCTCCTATGGGCGATGGGTTGCGGGCTCCTATAGGCGGGTTGCAGGCTCCTACGGGCAATGGCTTGTGGGCTCCTATGGGCAGGTTGCGGGCTCCTACGGGCGATGGGTTGCGGGCTCCTATGGGCGGGTTGCGGGCTCCTACAGGTGCAGGGTTGTGGGCTCCTATGGGAGGGTTGCGGGCTCCTACGGGCGATGGGTTGCGGGCTCCTACGGGTGATGGATTGCAGGTTCCTATGGGCAGGTTGTGGGCTCCTACAGGCGATGGGTTGCGGGCTCCTATGGGCGGGTTGCGGGATCCTACAGGCGATAGGTTGCGAGCTCATATGGGTGGGTTGCAGGGTCCTATGGGCGATGGGTTGCGGGCTCCTACGGGCGATGGGTTGCGGGCTCCTATGGGCAGGTTGCGGGCTCCTACAGGTGGAGGGTTGCGGGCTCCTATGGGAGGGTTGCGGGCTCCTACGGGCGATGGGTTGCGGGCTCCTACGGGTGATGGATTGCGGGCTCCTATGGGTGGGTTGCGGGCTCCTACAGGTGGAGGGTTGCGGGCTCCTATGGGAAGGTTGCGGGCTCCTACGGGCGATGGGTTGGGGGCTCCTACGGGTGATGGATTGCGGGCTCCTATGGGCAGGTTGTGGCCTCCTACAGGCGATGGGTTGCGGGCTCCTATGGGCAGGTTGTGGGCTCCTACAGGCGATGGATTGTGGGCTCCTATGGGCGGGTTGCAGGATCCTACAGGCGATAGGTTGCGAGCTCACATGGGCGGGTTGCGGGCTCCTATGGACAATGGGTTGTAGGTTCCTATGTGCGAGTTGCGGTCTCCTACAGTCGGTGGGTTACGGGCCCCTATGTACGGGTTGCGGGCTCCTACGAGTTGAGGGTTGCGGGCTCCTATGGGCGGCGGACAGCGGCTCCTGTGTCCTCTCTGCATCACAGCAATTTCCACTGTGCGGCTCCTCCCTCCTCCAATAGAGTCGCCTGTCCTTTCAGCCAATCGGGTGACCGGTGTCAAAACCCGCTTCCTCATTGACCGGGAGGAGGATTAGTGTTACAACTGTGAATATTGATTCGCTGTTGAACACACCTAGGTGGGATCAGAGCGCACTCTCTGCGACCCGAGCCCACCCTATATTGAAGCCTAATAGAGCCTCTGGCTCTAATCAGTGCTTCAAAAAAAACAGCCCCTCTGCATTGGAATCCATGTGCCGATGTCCTGAAAGGGGCCGGATGCATGGCTAGGGGAGGCGACGCCCGTGCGCCCTTAATGGACAGGCATGGTATTGTTTCTATTTGTTCAATAAAAACAGACATACAAAAAAAATTGAATTTTTTTCATGAAAAAATGTTCAGTTAAATCATTTTTGGTTGGCGGCTCCTGAGTCCAGCACAGCGCCATCCCCAGTTTTTTGTTGTGAATTGATTGAATGAATATAATGCAATATGGCTTCCTCTACTGTTCTTAGTCCCCAGGTCTACCCATAGAGCAGCTAATCGTTTGTTGTCAATCATTCTTCCCCCTCTTCCTCCTCACATGTCACGGTTTATTAGACATCGCCTGGCAAGTCATCGAACGATCAGTGGAAGCCTCTTTGATCTTGGTTTCGCCTATGTGCTTAATTCTCGGTTGCAGTATTTTTTTTTTCTTCTTCTGTGAGCAATTACTGTCAGTAAGTTGTTGTCAGCGAGCCACACGGGTCCCATCCAACCTTCAGAACCAAAGGATATCGACAGGCTGCCCATTGAAATTGAGCTGTGTTGTGGAGTCCGCGGGGAACCTTTGCTGCTCCAGCACTCTTGGAAGAGACGTCAATGCCGTCATCTTTGGGCTTGAGCTACCAGCAGTTTGTTGACCCGTAAGTCCCCGGGCCGGTCAATACTCAGGTGTTTGTATTGATGGGGTTATCGACAGGCCTCTCATTGCATGGTAAGGAGAGGACAGGCAATTGTGTATGTTGAAAGACTGTAAAGATTCATTGAGAAACCTTCACTTTCATATTGACAAACCGAAATAGAGAATGGTAAATGGAGAACGGGCGCCCGGCACTGTTATTTAACTCTTTATCTATTAGAAAAGTCTTCCTTGATGTTGTGTCACTTTGAAAAGTCCTGTTTAGTTTTATATTATTTTACAATGTATAATATATTATTATATAGTATTATTTTCTTTTTTTTAATCTTTAATCGATATCACTTGGCAAGCCCTGTATTACACATTTATATCACAAATAAAACTGTATGGTTGCCCACTAGCTCGATGCTCTCCAGTACTTATTTGATAAGTTAGAACAGCCTTTCTCGACCTTTTTTTGTAAAGGTGAACTATCCTTCTAAAGACAGCCAATAGCAGTTTTCCTGTAATGCAGCGTACACACGAGCGGACTTTCGACGGACTGAACTACGAAGGACTTTCTGACGGACTTTCGACAGAGTTCCGACGCAACGGACTTGCCTACACACGATCACACCAAAGTCTGACTGATTCGACCGTGATGACGTACGACCGGACTAGAATAAGGAAGTTCCTAGCCAGTAGCCAATAGCTGCCCTTGCCTCGTTGTTCGTCCATCGGACTAGCATACAGACGAATGCATTTTTCGACCGCACTCGAGTCCGTCGGAAAGATTTGAAACATGTTCTATTTCTAAAGTCTGTTTGATTTTTCGACAGCAAAGGTCCGATGAAGCCCACACACAATCTAATTCGTTCCGTCGGACCTTTGCTGTGGAAAAGTCCGGTCGTGTGTACGCGGCATAACAGGGCGGCTCTCCTGTGCAGAATCACATATGGATATGGAATTCTGCACTTCTGCCTGCACGGGGCGCGTGCGTGCCGCCGGCGGACCGCTTCTGCTGTGATTATTCACAGAAGAAAGCGATCTGCAGGTGTCGGGCATTGGATGTCCAATTGTTGGTAAAACACACAGAACTGATATCTGCTATATGTAAACAAGGCAGATCTCCTTTCTGACAAGGGGGATGGGATAGATTTTGTGTTCATGCAAAGTAGGGACTAGAATCCATCTTTTCCCCTAGTAAAAGCACCTCCCACAGTACACAAAAACACTGGCAAGGCACACATTTAACCCCGTGATCATCCCCTGACGTTAAACCTTTCCCAGCCAGTGTCATTAGTACAGTGACAGTGCATAACTTAGTGTCCCTGGTCAACCTCACCTACTATGTAACCACGGTATGTTTTTTTCACCCACCATACTACTGTCTGTGTAAGAGTTGTACACTTAACTCTTTTTTGTGTAAAATTCTAACACTAAATATTGAAATAGAAAGCAGGGGGAAGTAGTTGAGACTGCAGCCAGTGAAACCCAGAACAGCCAAAAATAATCACACACCGCTCCAAGGTTACAGTGGAGACAAAGAGCTAAGTTTACCTGAGCTTCTCCAGCCACCTATTCTAGGAGGGGGCTACCAAAGTTGCAGGAATAATAGGGCATTTACTGTAACTAGCCCCAGGGCCATCACCATAGATAGGCCAAACCTGTAGATCAGACCAGGGCTGTCTTTTCGCATGGGCACGCTGGGCAGTTGCCCGGGGGCCCGACTTGCCTGGGGGGCCCCACCTGCCCAGCAACCCCAGCCAGGGCCGGACTAGCCTACCAAAATTTCCCGGTAGGCCGCCTGCCCTGGGGCCACTTTGAGTTGCGGCTGCAGCGCTCTGCTCTTTCCCTCTCCTCCTGTGTATCACGGCTGGGTCTGTGTTCGGCGGCTGCGCTGTAACAAGGTCCCGCCCCCTAGACCGGCTCGTGTAATAGTAGATTAAATCAGTGTTCCGCCTATCACACGAGCCGGTCTATGGGGGCGGAACCTTGTTATAGTGCGGCTGCCGAACACAGACCCAGCCAGCTCCGTGATACACAGGAGGAGATGCCCGCTGTGTGTGTGTTGCCAGGCGATGGTGAGTCTGTATTAATTGGCACAGTGATGCTGTATTCATGGGCACAGTGAGGGTGCAATTGTGGGCACAGTGATACTGCATTCATGGGCACAGTGAGGCTGTAATGGTGGGCACAGTGAGGCTGTAATGGTGGGCACAGTGAGGGTGCAATGGTGGGCACAGTGAAGTTGCAATGGTGGGCACAGTGATGTTACAATGGTGGACACAGTGAGGCTTCATTCATGGGCACAGTGAGGCTGTAATGGTGGGCACAGTGAGGCTGTAATGGTGGGCACAGTGAGGGTGCGATGGTGGGCACAGTGAGGCTGGATTCAAGGGGCACAGTGAGGCTGTAATGGTGGGCACAGTGAGGCTGCATTCATGGGCACAGTGAGGCTGCAATGGTGGGCACAGTGAGGCGGCATTCATGGACACAGTGAGGCTGCATTTGATGGGCACAGTGAGGCTGCATTCATGGACGCAGTGAGGCTGCATTTGATGGGCACAGTGAGGCTGCATTCATGGACACGGTGAGGCTGCATTTGATGGGCACAGTGAGGCTGCAATGGTGGGCACAGTGAGGCAGCATTCATGGACATGGTGAGGCTGCATTTGATGGGCACAGTGAGGCTGCATTCATGGACACAGTGAGGCTGCATTTGATGGGCACAGTGGGGCTGCATTCATGGACACAGTGAGGCTGCATTTGATGGGCACAGTGAGGCTGCATTCATGGACACAGTGAGGCTGCATTTGATGGACACAGTGAGGCTGCATTTGATGGGCACAGTGAGGCTGCATTCACGGGCACAGTGAGGCTGCATTTGATGGGCACAGTGAGGCTGCATTTGATGGGCACAGTGAAGTTGCATTTGATGGGCAATCATGCATGATTCTGTAGACAGGGCCCCAGTGCACTGTATTGCCCGGGGGCCTATAATGCTGTTAAGATTGCACTGGATCAGACTGCTCACAATCACAAAAGAGACTTCTCCCCGTATGGGCAGCCAGACGTTCCTCCTTCCACCTCCGTCCTTCACAGGCCTCCTTTCACCTTGGTGTAGTGTACAATGCCGTTTTAGTTGTTGGGATATCGGAGAGAGAAGAAGCTGATGAGAGAAGACGCTGTCTCCAGAGAGGAACCTGTTTAACTAGAAATGCAGAGTAGGTAAGAGAACAGGTATTGACTTTTGTAAAGAGAATACTACGATGGATTGTCCTTAAAGGTAAATATTGAGTTTGGCTCTGCTAAGGTCAATGTTTACCTTCTGGCTCCATAAATCACAGTGATTGGCTCTACAGGATCAATATTTGCTGACTGCTGACTTCAGAGTCATGTCCCTGCAGTAGCAAAAGACGCTGTGAGCTGCTGCTGGGAGTGAAGAAGACGAGGGACGCCGGCTGGAATAAAACACTGTCCTGTAGAATAAAACAGTGTCATTGGCTTGACAGCAGCACGGTGGCTGGTAACGCAAAATACGATAGATTGCCGGGAACTCCATCCAATCCGTCACTATGAGACAGCTTTGAATACAATTACCAACCGGCATGAATAATTCTGCAACTGCATGAAAAAAAAAAAAAAAATGATATGTGGCCTATAATAATAACCAATGAAACTGGAACATTCCAAACTGTTTGCACCAATCAGTGACATCTATAGGAAAGGAATGCGATGGTTTTGCCAGTTCACAGAAACATTGCATGTGTAGCCACGCTGTCGTCAGAGGCGTCTGGTAAATGTAACTTTCCTGGGTAGTAGTTTGCCATGGCCGATTTTGGAGCTTTTATCACTTGGTTTCCCCCCTAGGTTTAGGGTTGCTCAGTTAACTACTGCCACCACTGGGTGTCACTGGCACTCAAGGCAATTGCTATAATGGGGGCAATGACAATCTTGTGCTATTGACCATGTATGTCCTCTCTGCCAACCACTAGGAGGTTCACATCAGTTGTCCATGCTGGGGAAGGCTATAAAAGCTTAGGGAGTGCCCAACCCCCCCCCCCCCACACACACACCGGGCTGCCACCTGGTCAGGATGTGCTGAGTAAGCCTGGGGCCTGTTTTGAGGCCTTGCATAGAATTCCTTAAGCTTCCCTGCCTGGTCGAGGAGGGTACAGCACCAAAGGTGGTAGATCCAGAGGATGGAAGTCCTGCTGGGAGGGATTGGAATCTGTCCTCAGAGGGTCCTGGCACTCGCTTGGATGGTTTAGGGTTGCTCAGTTAACTACTGCCTCATTGTTGATGTCATTGGGCCCCATTGTTGGTGTCAGTGAGGGGAATTGTGCCCCATTGTTGGTATCTTTGGGAGGAAATATAACCCCTTCATTAGTGTCAGTAGGGGGAATTATGCCCCATTGTTGGAATCAGTGGATAAAATAGTGCCCCAGGGCTGGATAAAAGGAAGCAAAGGGCCGCAATCTGGCCCCCGGGCCACAGTTTGGAGACCCCTGATCTAGACTATCCCATGCAACTGTTCAGCGACAGGTCACTTCTGTTTTGTAGATTACTCTACCTACCATTGTGGTAGGTATACACCTACTATGTGGGGGCTCCCATGCCAGCCGGGCTGACCTACTACTTTTGGACTGCGGTATATGATTTTGCATAGGGTAAGAGTTGCATTCATATGGGGGGGTGACACCACATATACTAAAAATATATACAGTGGGGAGGGAAAGTATTCAGACCCCCTTAAATTTTTCACTCCTTGTTATATTGCAGCCATTTGCTAAAATCATTTAAGTTCATTTTTTTCCTCATTAATGTACACACAGCACCCCATATTGTACACACAGCACCCCATATTGTACACACAGCACCTCATATTGTACACACAGCACCCCATATTGTACACACAGCCCCCCATATTGTACACACAGCACCCCATATTGTACACACAGCCCCCCATATTGTACACACAGCCCCCCATATTGTACACACAGCACCCCATATTGTACACACAGCCCCCCATATTGTACACACAGCACCCCATATTGTACACACAGCACCCCATATTGTACACACAGCCCCCCATATTATACACACAGCACCCCATATTGTACACACAGCCCCCCATATTGTACACACAGCACCCCATATTGTACACACAGCCCCCCATATTGTACACACAGCCCCCCATATTGTACACACAGCACCCCATATTGTACACACAGCCCCCCATATTGTACACACAGCACCCCATATTGTACACACAGCCCCCCATATTGTACACACATCACCCCATATTGTACACACAGCCCCCCATATTGTACACACAGCACCCCCATATTGTACACACAACACCCCATATTGTACACACAGCACCTCATATTGTACACAGCAACAAATAATGATAAAAAGAAGGAAACCCTGGGATGGTACGGGTGAATGGGAAGGGAGTAAGCAATGGGTAAATCAAGGTAAAGGAAAAAGAAACATACTAAATATTGTAATTGGTATGAGGAATGCCCAGAAATAGTAAAAGAAAAAAATACTTTATTAGAATATAACCGAAAAACTGACAAATTTGAAATAATAAAAGATGTACACCTGTTTACTCGCAAGCTCCAACTTCAGAGCATGTTTAGCAAAAGTGATGCAAACTTAACCACTTTTCAAACAGCCAAAGAACGCCAAGCACTAGCAGATTTAAATTCACTCTTAGAGGAGAGCGACACCCGAGACCTCATCGATATCATCGATTTGGAGTCTTGCTTAAACACACCAACTAACCCGATTACCACGGTACAACAAGCTTCTAAATTAAAGAAAAAGTCAGATCTCTACCCCGCCCCATCTTCCAATCATGGGATAGCGACTTTTCTAAAATTAATCACCCAAGAGATTAAAAGTATGAGTACCAACTCCCAAGTAGTTGATAATCTAACTACGAACGAACGAATAGCTCTGAATGACCTAGCCCAAAATTCTGACTTGGTTATCAAACCTTCAGATAAGGGCGGTAACATCGTTCTGATGAACAATGAGCAATACATATCCATGTGTATGAAAATATTGAATAATACAGACTGGTATAGACCCAATGAATTCCAAACAATTACTCGATTCAACGAGGAATTTTACATTCTCGTTGACCGAGCATTAAATAATAACATCATTTCCAACCAAATGTGGAAATACATCCGTACTGCATTCCCCATGATTCCCACATTCTATTCCCTCCCCAAAATTCATAAAAATTCCATAGACCCACCGGGCAGACCCATCGTGTCGGGCAATGGCTCCATCACTGAAAACGTATCTAAGGTTGTTGATGAATATTTCAGACCATTAGTATCGGCCCTACCATCTTATTTAAGAGACACCATCCATCTACTCCAAACTATCAATGGAGTCCAAGTATCTGACCATACGATCTTGGTCTCTATTGACGTTGAAACATTGTACAGCTCGATACCGCATAGCACAGGCTTAGCGTGCATTCAACGCATTTTGTCACAAACTACCCCTTCTGAGAAAGCATTCAATGACTTTATATTACAGTCATTGGACTATATTCTTCAACACAATGTTTTTAGTTTTCATGGACAGTATTTCCTCCAGGTGCAGGGTGTAGCCAGGGGCACTTGCTGTGCCCCTGGCTACGCCAATCTGTACCTGGGGGAATGGGAAAAGACCTTGTTCAACGATGACGGTCTCTCGATGTACCTGCGCCATATTACCATGTGGCGCAGGTACATCGATGATATCCTCGTCTTATGGGAGGGACCAGTCAACTTACTTCACGATTTCTTAACCATACTTAATCGCAACGAATTCAACTTAAAAAAAAAACATATTGTACACACAGCCCCCCATATTGTACACACAGCACCCCATATTGTACACACAGCCCCCCATATTGTACACACAGCACCCCATATTGTACACACAGCCCCCCATATTGTACACACAACACCCCATATTGTACACACAGCCCCCCATATTGTACACACAGCACCCCATATTGTACACACAGCACCCCATATTGTACATACAACACCCCATATTGTACACACAGCACCTCATATTGTACACACAGCCCCCCATATTGTACACACAGCCCCCCATATTGTACACACAGCACCTCATATTGTACACACAGCCCCCCATATTGTACACACAGCCCCCCATATTGTACACACAGCACCCCATATTGTACACACAGCACCCCATATTGTACACACAGACCCCATATTGTACACACAGCACCCCATATTGACAGAAAAACACAGAATTGTTGACATTTTTGCAGATTTATTAAAAAAGAAAAACTGAAATATCACATGGTCCTAAGTATTCAGACCCTTTGCTCAGTATTTAGTAGAAGCCCCTTTTGATGAGTCTTTTTGGGAAAGATACAACAAGTTTTTCACACCTGGATTTGGGGATCCTCTGCCATTCCTCCTTGCAGATCCTCTCCAGTTCTGTCAGGGGGGATGGTAAACATTGGTGGACGGCCATTTTTAGGTCTCTCCAGAGATGCTCAATTGGGTTTAAGTCAGGGCTCTGGCTTGGCCATTCAAGAACAGTCACGAAGTTGTTGTGAAGCCACTCCTTCGTTATTTTAGCTGTGTGCTTAGGGTCATTGTCTTGTTGGAAGGTAAACCTTCGGCCCAGTCTGAGGTCCTGAGCACTCTGGAGAAGGTTTTCGTCCAGGATATCCCTGTACTTGGCCGCATTCATCTTTCCCTCGATTGCAACCAGTCGTCCTGTCCCTGCAGCTGAAAAACACCCCCACAGCATGATGCTGCCACCACCATGCTTCACTGTTGGGACTGTATTGGACAGGTGATGAGCAGTGCCTGGTTTTCTCCACACATACCGCTTATGGTTATTGGGCCATTCCAATGGCCTTAAATGTGTTTTTCTTGTTGTTATGTTTAATATGTTTCTCTTTTTCCATTTGTAGAATCATATATGACCTCTGTCCTATAAACATCATATACATGCAAATAAAGTTCCTGAAGAAGCAGAGTATTGTCCGTGAAACATGTCGAGCATGCTAATATGATTGCTACAGAGTAGGGATGAGCTTCGAGTTCGAGTCGAACTCATGTTCGACTCGAACATTGGCTGTTCGCAAGTCCGAACAGCGAACAATTTGGGGTGTTCGCGGCAAATTCGAATGCCGCGGAAAACCCTTTAAAAGTCTATGGGAGAAATCAAAAGTGCTAATTTTAAAGGCTTATATGCAAGTTATTGTCATAAAAAGTGTTTGGGGACCCGGGTCCTGCCCCAGGGGACATGTATCAATGAAAAAAAGTTTTAAAAAACGGCCGTTTTTTCAGGAGCAGTGATTTTAATAATGCTTAAAGTCAAACAATAAAAGTGTAATATCCCTTTAAATTTCGTAGCTGGGGGGTGTCTATAGTATGCCTGTAAAGGGGCGCATGTTTCCTGTGTTTAGAACAGTCTGACAGCAAAATGACATTTCGAAGGAAAAAACCCATTTAAAACTAATCGCGGCTATTGCATTGCCGACAATACACTTAGAAGTTCATTGATAAAAACGGCATGGGAATTCAACACAGGGAAACCCCGAACAAAAATTAAAAAAAAAAAATGACGTGGGAGTCCCCCTAAATTCCATACCAGGCCCTTTAGGTCTGGTATGGATTTTAAGGGGAACCCCGGCCAAAATAAAAAAAAAAAAAATGATGTGGGGGTCCCCCTAAATTCCATACCAGGCCCTTCAGGTCTGGTATGGATTTTAAGGGGAACCCCGCGCCAAAAAAAAAAAAAAAAAAAAACGGCGTGGGGTCCCCCCAAAAATCCATACCAGACCCTTATCCGAGCACGCAACCTGGCAGGCCGCAGGAAAAGAGGGGGGGACGAGAGTGCGGCCCCCCTCCTGAACCGTACCAGGCCACATGCCCTCAACATTGGGAGGGTGCTTTGGGGTAGCCCCCCAAAACACCTTGTCCCCATGTTGATGAGGACAAGGGCCTCATCCCCACAACCCTGGCCGGTGGTTGTGGGGGGTCTGCGGGCGGGGGGCTTATCGGAATCTGGAAGCCCCCTTTATCAAGGGGACCCCAGATCCCGCCCCCCCGTGTGAAATGATAAGGGGGTACTTACCCCTACCATTTCACTAAAAAACTGTCAAAAATGTCAAAAATGACAAGAGACAGTTTTTGACAATTCCTTTATTTAAATGCTTCTTCTTTCATCTATCTTCCTTCATCTTCTTCTGGCTCTTCTGGTTCTTCCTCCGGCGTTCTCGTCCAGCATCTCCTCCACGGCCGTCTTCTATCTTCTTCTCCTCGGGCCGCTCCGCACCCATGGCATGGGGGGAGGCTCCCGCTCTTCTCTTCATCTTCTTCTTCATCCTCTTATCTTCTTCTCTTCTTCTCTTCTTCATTTTCTTCTCCGGGCCGCTCCGCACCCATGCTGTCATGGAGGGAGGCTCCCGCTGTGTGACGGAGTCTCCTCGTCTGACGGTTCTTAAATAATGGAGGGCGGGGCCACCCGGTGACCCCGCCCCCTCTGACGCACGGGACATGACGGGACTTCCCTGTTGCATTCCCCGTGACGTCACAGGGAAGTCCCGTCAAGTCACCGTGCGCCAAAGGGGGGCGGGGTCACCGGGTGGCCCCGCCCCCATTATTTAAGAACCGTCAGACGAGGAGACTCCGTCACACAGCGGGAGCCTTCCTCCATGCCAGCATGGGTGCGGAGCGGCCTGGAGAAGAAAATGAAGAAGAGAAGAAGGAAGAAGAGAAGAGGATGAAGAAGAAGATGAAGAGAAGAGCGGGAGCCTCCCCCCATGCCATGGGTGTGGAGCGGCCTGAGGAGAAGAAGATAGAAGACGCCGGGGAGGAGATGCTGGATGAGAACGCCGGAGGAAGAACCAGAAGAGCCAGAAGAACCAGAAGAAGAAGAAGATGAAGGAAGATAGAAGAAAGAAGAAGCATTTAAATAAAGGAATTGTCAAAAACTGTCTCTTGTCATTTTTAACATTTTTGACAGTTTTTTAGTGAAATGGTAGGGGTAAGTACCCCCTTACCATTTCACACGGGGGGGCGGGATCTGGGGGTCCCCTTGGTAAAGGGGGCTTCCAGATTCCGATAAGCCCCCCCGCCTGCAGACCCCCACAACCACCGGCCAGGGTTGTGGGGATGAGGCCCTTGTCCTCATCAACATGGGGACAAGGTGTTTTGGGGGGCTACCCCAAAGCACCCTCCCAATGTTGAGGGCATGTGGCCTGGTACGGTTCAGGAGGGGGGGGCGCACTCTCGCCCCCCCTCTTTTCCTGCGGCCTGCCAGGTTGCGTGCTCGGATAAGGGTCTGGTATGGATTTTTGGGGGGACCCCCACGCTGTTTTTTTTTTTTTTTTTGGCGTGGGGTTCCTCTTAAAATCCATACCAGACTTAAAGGGTCTGGTATGGAATTTAGGGGGAACCCCACATCATTTTTTTTTTAAATTTTGGCCGGGGTTCCCCTTAATATCCATACCAGACCTGAAGGGCCTGGTATGGAATTTAGGGGGACTCCCACATCATTTTTTTTTTCAAATTTTGGTTCGGGGTTTCCCTGTGGGGAATACCCATGCCGTTTTTATCAATGAACTTCTATGTGTATTGTCGGCAATGCAATAGCCGCGGGTAGTTTTAAATGGAATTTTTCCTTTGAAATGTCATTTTGCTGTCAGACTGTTCTAAACACAGGAAACATGCGCCCCTTTACAGGCATACTATAGACACCCCCCAGCTACGAAATTTAAAGGGATATTACACTTTTATTGTTTGACTTTAAGCATTATTAAAATCACTGCTCCTGAAAAAACGGCCGTTTTTAAAACTTTTTTTTGCATTGATCCATGTCCCCTGGGGTAGGACCCGGGTCCCCAAACACTTTTTATGACAATAATTTGCATATAAGCCTTTAAAATTAGCACTTTTGATTTTTCATGTTCGTGTCCCATAGACTTTAACGGTGTTCGCGTGTTCGAGCGAACTTTTTTCCTGTTCACATGTTCTGGTGCGAACCGAACAGGGGGGTGTTCGGCTCATCCCTACTACAGAGTGAACTGGTATTACTACTTCTCTCAGTTGTACCTCTTTTTTTTCTGATTCAACTGAGTTTTAAAATTGTATGTTTTAAATATGTTGTTGTAAAACACAATAAAATTCATCTTTTTTTATCCATATGTGTTTATTCCAAGTATTCTGGTACCATTAAAGTCCACTTTAGCCTCAGACCCAATTGCTTCTAACAGATCACTTCTAATAGTGACTTATTGCTGGCTGCAATCAACGGTGATCTACTGCTGCAGGGAGAGCTTGGGCAGAACTCAAACACCTCTGTCCAAACCGTTCACCCTCCGACTCGATTCTGCACTCTCTAACTCACATTTTCAACCTCTGCCTCTCTTGTGGCATCTTCCCAAACTCTCTAAAACATGCGCTAGTCACCCCCATACTTAAAAAGCCCTCACTGGACCCCACCAATCTTAACAACCTACGTCCCATCTCCTTACTCGCCTTCTCCTCCAAACTTCTTGAAAGACTGGTCTACAACCGACTAATTGACCATCTGACCATGAATAAACTTCTTGATCCCCTTCAGTACGGATTTCGCCCTCAACACTCCATGGAAACTGCTCTCCTTAAACCCTCAAATTACCTACTAACGGGGACGGCTAAAACCAGCGGACACTATAGTGTACTACAAAAAAAGGGGGGATGGTAGCGGGACTTTACTTGAGACATGTCAATGGATACAAAGACTGGTTGTAGTTAAGTGTTATATCTATAGTTGGTAAAATGTTGTAATAACCATAAATGTACATATAATCTGGGATACCATAATCTCCAAAGATATTCAAAGTATAAAATGATACAAAATATTTTAATAGGGTTTCCGTAAAACATACTTCATGGAATGCTTCGTATAACATGGTTAGACATATACAAGCAGTAAGGCAAAGGTTATAATTCATGTAATTGAGGCAGTTACAGAAAGAAAGAGGATATTGTTATTCTTATATAATAAAACAATATGTTCATCCATAAGTTGGTAACTCTACGCGTTTCTTGGCTTTCTACCAATCATAAGGAGTCAGATGCAAATTAACTAAAAATTAAAACAATAGAAACATCTATTAATATATAATCAGTCAAGGATAGATGGAAAGTAAGTACAGAAGAAACATATGTTTCAATAATACTTACAATACAATTCATTGGTCAATGACAACCAGTGGGCCGGGATATGTAAGTGGTCTGGGTCAACAAAGTCTCACCCGGGGCTGAGGCCGAGCACATGCCCCCCGAGCCACGGACCACAGCCACCGAGGAACCGCAGCACCCCAATATAAACACCACCAGGCATGAGAGGTGCAACCGGGCCGCTGAGCACAGGATGGGCTGTAAAAAGGAGGAAAATTGTATGAGAGTGAGAGGAAGAGGGGGTAGGGATGGATGTGTGTGTGCGGAGGATTGATGTATCAGTGAACATTGTGTGGTGAAGTAATAGATGGGTGTTGTGTGTGAAATACTAGGAAACAAGTGAAAGTGTAGTGGGTGATGGGTGATGTTGAGGGAAGAAGGGCAGGGAGTGTGTGTGCTTGAAGAATCAATCAAATTAAACAAAGTGATGAAAAGGGAGTGTGAAGGAAAGATGTGGTTACCTGGATGGTGCCGGTGCAAAGCGGAAGGTCCCTCCCCAGCCATGGCAATGCCTGAAGTGAGACAGTCCAGGGCAGCCGCTATTTGCCGCAGGCCGGGGGGCGTGCTCACGCCAACGTCATGTGGGGGCGTAATGACGGCATCGAAGGGGGAGGGAGCACTCCCTCCGCGATGCAAGTATCGCGGTGACCTCCCACCCCCATGCCGCCAAAGCCTGTGTGGGAACTCCTATTGACTCCCGCACTACGGTGTCACAGGGAACCGCGTGCAGGACGTGGAAACATGACGTTGATGCGCCAAGGTCGCGGCCCACCCCATCAAGGCGTGGGATGGGTCACAGGTCGCGCACTGGGCGCATCGCAACCCCGGAAGTGAGACAAGTTCACACTCCCTTTTCATCACTTTGTTTAATTTGATTGATTCTTCAAGCACACACACTCCCTGCCCCTCTTCCCTCAACATCACCCATCACCCACTACACTTTCACTTGTTTCCTAGTATTTCACACACAACACCCATCTATTACTTCACCACACAATCTTCACTGATACATCCATCCTCCGCACACACACATCCATCCCTACCCCCTCTTCCTCTCACTCTCATACAATTTTCCTCCTTTTTACAGCCCATCCTGTGCTCAGTGGCCCGGTTGCACCTCTTCTGCCTGGTGGTGTTTATATTGGGGTGCTGCGGTTCCTCGGTGGCTGTGGTCCGTGGCTCGGGGGGCATGTGCTCGGCCTCAGCCCCGGGTGAGACTTTGTTGACCCAGACCACTTACATATCCCGGCCCACTGGTTGTCATTGACCAATGAATTGTATTGTAAGTATTATTGAAACATATGTTTCTTCTGTACTTACTTTCCATCTATCCTTGACTGATTATATATTAATAGATGTTTCTATTGTTTTTTTTTTGTTTTGCCTCAACCTCCGCAACATCTCCAACATACGCCCCTTCCTAACCAATGTCACCACAAAGCTTCTAATCCACTCCCTGGTCATCTCCCGCCTCGACTACTGCAACTCCCTCCTCATTGGCTAACCTTTAAATAGGCTCCTCCCCACTTAGGTCCATCATGAACGCTGCTGCCAGACTCATCCACCTCACAAACCGCTCAGCGTCTGCCCTACCCCTCTGCCAATCCCTCCATTGGCTGCCACTCAGCCAGCTAATTAAATTCAAGATACTAACTATAACTTACAAAGCCATCCACAACCTGGCCCCCAGCTACATCTCTAACCTAGTCACAAAATACCAACCTAATCGTTCTCTTCGCTCCTCCCAAGACCTCCTGCTCTCAAACTCCATTGACACCTCCTCATATGATCACCTTCAGGACTTCTCCAGAGCCTTCCCCATCCTCTGGAATGCTCTACCCCAATCCGTCCGATTTTCTCCTACTTTATCCACTTTCCGACGATCCCTGAAAACTCATCTCTTCAGAGAAGCCTATCTGGCCCCCACCTAACAACTGTACATTTATCTTCTCAATCAGCACATCCCCCCACAGTTATCACCTCTTGTATCTCTTGACCTTCCCTCTTAGATTGTAAGCTCTAAGGAGCAGGGCCCTCTGATTCCTCCTGTATTAAAGTGTATTGTATTTGTACTGTCTACCCTCAAGTTGTAAAGCGCTACTTAACTGTTGGTGCTATATAAATCCTGTATAATAATAATGGGTGTGTAAAGACAGGTGTCCCAATCAGTGCTGTTTCTTGGCCTAGGCCGACAAGGCCCAGGCCTAGGGCGGCACTTTGCGGGGGGCGGCATCCCCGCATGAAAAAAGCCCCCCTCTGCCGAGTCCCGGCTCCCGCACACAAACCGTTCCAGCTACAGACCTCCAGGCAGGTGGCTTACTGCAGCCTGTAGTGGCGAAAGAGCGGCATGACTTGGCCGGAGAGGGAGGGCGGGGACTAGCAGCGTGACTTGGCCGGGGAGGGAGGGCGGTGATTTGCAACTGACAGAGGCTCCGCCTAACCTCCTCCGTGACATCTAGGCTCAGCGCAGGTGTACTCACCCCGCTGTCTACTGTCACTAGTAAACACAGAAGCCTCAGTTCTGTGCTTATTAGTGACAGCCCTGATCGCATCTCTCCCGCTGGCGTCCACTTGCCCGGTGCTGTGTGATCATGGGCAGGAGTACAGGGCGGGGCATTACTTCAGACGTCCGGATGGCCTGATGATCCTGGCAAGTGAAAAGAGTTGCAGCCACACCGCGTGGATAAAGCCAGAAAGAAGAGGGGGGAGGGGAATCTAATGCAAAGCTGAGGAGATACAGAGGGAGCTGAGTTAAAGAGATGCAAAGCTTAGCTGTTGGGGGTTGCAGAGATAAGCTGTAGGAAAAGGTGCAAAGGTGAGTTGTGGCCAGGGGTGCAGAGGTTAGCTGTAAAAAGAGGTAAGTGTGAAGAAGTGAGCTGTGGTCATTGAAGGGGGAGGCGTGCATAGGTGAATTGCAGAAGCATGGGGGGCGCAGAAGTGAATAACAGACATGAGGTGAGTCGCAGAAAGAGGGCGCAGGGGTGAGTCGCAGAAAGAGGGCGCAGGGGTGAGTCGCAGAAAGAGGGCGCAGGGGAGAGTCGCAGAAAGAGGGCGCAGGGGAGAGTCGCAGAAAGAGGGCGCAGGGGAGAGTCGCAGAAAGAGGGCGCAGGGGAGAGTCGCAGAAAGAGGGCGCAGGGGCGAGTCGCAGAAAGAGGGCGCAGGGGAGAGTCGCAGAAAGAGGGCGCAGGGGTGAGTCGCAGAAAGAGGGTGCAGAGATGAGTTGCGGACAGGAGTTCAGAAGTGAGTTGTAGATGGGGGTGCAGAGGTGAGTTTTGGACGGGGGGCAGAAGTGAGCTGCGAACAATTTTGGACGGGGGTGCCGAAGCAAGTAGTGGTTGGGGGTGCAGTCAGTGCTGTTTCTTGGCTAAGGCCCAGGTCAGCACTTTTCAAGGGGGGGGGGCGACGTCCCAGCACGAAAAAAGCCCCCCCTCCCAAGTTCTGGCTCCCGCAGACAAATTGTCCCCAGCTACAGCCCCCAACTGGCAGCGGGCGGCTTACTGTAACCTGTAGCTGTGCTGTTTTCTGGTGGTGACATGACCGGGGAGGGAGCACTTAAAGCAACTGATGGAGGCTCCACCTACCCTCCTCTGTGGCATCTATCGCAACTTCCTCCTGCCCGGGCTCTGTGTTTACGATTGGAGAGAGGAGGATGAGGGGAACCACCAGGACAGCCAGGTACGATTCTTATACCTCTTGTGCACTTTTTTTTCTGTTCAATAAGCTGCACTAATGGGACTGTATTGATGGGCACTGATAAGCTGCACTAATGGGACTGTATTGATGGGCACTGATAAGCTGCACTAATGGGACTGTATTGATGGGCACTGATAAGCTGCACTAATGGGACTGTATTGATGGGCACTGATAAGCTGCACTAATGGGACTGTATTGATGGGCACTGATAAGCTGCACTGATAAGGCTGCACTTATGGGACTGTATTGATGGGCACTGATAAGCTGCACTGATAAGGCTGCACTTATGGGACTGTAGTGATGGGCACTGATAAGGTGGCACTGGTGGGACTGTACTGATGGGCACTGAAAATAATAGATACATTTGAAATGGTATACAGAACAACAAAACATACAAGTAGGCCCTTGGTACCCACAGAGAGGAAGAGGTGGAGCTCTGAGTGGAAAAGGTGGAGCCTAAAGAGGAAGGGGTGGGGTTTACAGATGACAGGGCGGGACTTAAACAGGAAAGGTGTGACCCTGACAGGAAGGGGTGGGTCATAATTTAATTAGGGGGTGCACGAGTTTAGTCAGGCCTAGGGCAGCACGAAACCTAAATACACCACTGGTCCCAATACTTTTGGTAACATAGTGTATATACAGACAGAGAGTGAGAACAACCGGAAAAAAAAAAAGATACAAACATATAAAGAGAGAAGAATGCTAATTTATCGGAATATGATTGTCTGAGTTGCTATTAATATCTTCTACGCGTTTGAAATAATCTGTGATAAAAATCTGTTCTCCGCGGTTGCAGCGAAGTGACACACGCCGTGCTTCATCCGCACTTCTCGCTGTAAATATATTATTCTTCCACTTAGTTGCACTCACACATTTTAGGCGTTCTTCTTATCAGTTCATCTAATTTCCTTAAATCATTATTCAATCTGTTTACCACGAGTGGAACATTAACCCCGTTATCGATCTCTCTGCTGTCTGCGTGAAAAGAAAGCTTACCTTAACCTATAGACAGCGTGCGATCGCTAATGAGCAAATAGGGAGAGGTGAGACTTGTGGGGCTGATGGGAATTATATCCGCACGTACTCATAGAGCTTGTCGCTGGTTGTAGAACACACAGGGCACAGATATGCCCAGATAGATGTCTTCTTAAGGGCAGAGCTTTCATTAGTCAAGTAGTCTTCATCAGCAGATAACTCGCCTGGGCCTCTCAGACAAGTCCTCGAAAAGTCCTCCTCCAGGTTGGGTTAATGGACTTGGCCGGTCAGAGGGGCTCCAGGATAATAATTAACTTCAGTTTTCTGCTCATTTGTAATATTTTAATAATTGCCAACCTAAGAAAATCACAGCTTTTAGGAATTATAGTCTGCTCCCTAAAAAAAAAATAGAATTTTTTGGTCCATTAGGTGGGTAATTGCTAACCGATTTGGAAGCCGTATAAATCAAACAAGAATAGCTCTCAGCTGATCGCAGATTTCTGCCATTTATTCCTCTATATCTTAAAGCTGAAGTTTAGTCAAAAGTTATTTTTTACCCTTCATTCACTTACCTGTAATGAAGTATGTTTTGCAGTCTGCTGCATTGTATAGAAATCTTCTGTGCAGGGTGTCTGGTCCTCTTCCTGGCACTGTACTTCCGGCGTGGGGGGGTAATAGCTTTAGGTCTTTGGGCTGAACTGCATTCAAGATGATCCAAAGCAGACCCACCCTTTCATCCTTTGAATAAAAGCCTGTGCTCTGTTCCTTTTGGCTCTTATCTCCAGCAACTGGCCTTTATTACCTCCAGTTACTGGTCTTTATTACCTCCAGTCACTGGTCTTTATTACCTCCAGTCACTGGTCTTTATTACCTCCAGTAACTGGTCTTTATTACCTCCAGTAACTGGTCTTTATTACCTCCAGTAACTGGTCTTTATTACCTCCAGTTACTGGTCTTTATTACCTCCAGTTACTGGTCTTTATTACCTCCAGTTACTGGTCTTTATTACCTCCAGTTACTGGTCTTTATCACCTCCAGTTACTGGTCTTTATTACCTCCAGTTACTGGTCTTTATGGGGGAGAAGGGGGTCTGAATCTGGTCAGTGGAGTCCTGATCCAGAACCCCCCCCCAAGGCAGCTGCTGCAAAGAAATCTTCTCTGCAGGATGCCCGGTCCTCTTCCTGGCACTATACTTCCGGCATGGCAGGGGTTAACAGCTTTAGGTCTTCGGGCTGAACTGCATTCAAGTAGACCGTCCCTCTCCTCCCTTATCACTTATTGTGAAAAGCCTGCGCTATGTCCCTGTCTCACCTCCAGTAATTGATCTTCATATGAGGTCTGGATCTGGTCAGTGGAGAACTGATCAAGGTCCCCCCTCCCCCCCCATGCAGCTGCTGCTTTTTGTAGAAATCTTCTCTGTGGGGTACCTGGTCCTCTTCCTGCTGCTGAATTTCTGGTATGGCAAGGATTAAAAGCTTTGGATATTTGTGCTGAACTGCATTCAAAATGGTCCAAAGCAGAACCATCCTCTCCTTCCCTCTCATCCATTAAAATATGCCAGCGCTCTGTCCCTCTTGGCTCCTACCTCCAGTAATTGGTCTTCATGTGAGGTCTGAAACTGGTCAGTGGAGAACTGATCAAGGTCCCCTCCCTCCATGCAGCTGCTGCTTTTTGTAGAAATCTTCTCTGTGGGGTGCCTGGTCCTCTTCCTGCCGCTGAACTTCTGTTAAGGGAGGAATGAATAGCTTTGGATCTTCGGGCTGAACTGCATTCATAGTTACATAGTTAGTCCCGTTGAAAGAAGACACAAGTCCATCTAGTTCAACCAATTCAAGATGGTTCATAGCAGACCCGCCCTCTCCTCACCTCTCATCCACTGAAAAAAGAAGCCTTTGCTCTGTCCCTGTAGGCTCTCACCTCCAGTAATTGGTCTTCGTGGGGGGGGGGGGGTCTGGATCTGGCCAGTGGAGAACTGATCAAGATCCCCCCCCCATGCTGCTGCTGCTTTTTGTAGAAATCATTTCTTCGTGTCTGGTCCTCATCCTGGTGTTGAATTTCTGGTATGGCAAGGATTAAAAGATTTGGGTCTTTGTCTTGAACTGCATTCAAAATGGTCCAAAGCAGAACTGTCCTCTCCTTCCCTCTCATCCATTGAAAAATGCCAGTGCTCTGTCCCTCTTGGCTCCTACCTCCAGTATTTGGTCTGCATGTGGGGTCTGGATCTGGTCAGTGGAGAATTGATCAAGATCCCCTCCATGCAGCTGCTGCTTTTTGTAGAAATCTTCTCCGCAGGGTGCCTGGTCCTCTTCCTGGCATCATACTTCCAGTATGGCAGGGATTAATAGCTTTGGGTCTTCAGGCTGAATTGCATTGAAGATTATCAGAAGTAGAGCCATCCTCTCCTTCCCTCTCATCCATTGAGAAAAGCCTGTGCTCTGTCCTTCTTGGTTCTTACCTCCGGTAACTGGTGTCCATGGAGGGTGTAGATCTGGTCAGTGGAGAACTGATCTAGACCCTCCCAACCCATTCATCCTTTCAATAAAAGCCACTGCTCTGTTAATTTTGGCTCTTATCTCCAGTAACTGGTCTTTATTACCTCCGGTAACTGTTTTTTATGAGGGAGGGGGGTCTGAATCTGGACAGTGGAGACCTGATCTAGATCTAATAATACGAGGGTTAATAAGTTCTTTCCAGACACTTTGAAAGTAAGCATGGACAATGTAATCGTGGTCTGAAATTTCTCCAACTGCTGCTGAAATCATTAATGAATCAGAATTTGTATTCTGACACCTTCCCAACGTGACGTTAGGGAGACCATCATAGATGTCCACCAATACCAAACGTGAAGAGAAACGTACAGTGCCACGAAAAAGTATTCATACCCCTTGACAGTTTCCACATTTTGTCAGGTTACAACCAAAAACATAAATGTATTTTATTGGGATTTTATGTGATAGACCAACACAAAGTGGCACATAATTGTGAAGTGGAAGGAAAATGATAAACGATACAAATAAATATGTGAAAAGTGGGGGGGGGCATTTGTATTCACCCCCCTTTACTCTGATACCCCTAACTAAAATCTAGTGGAAGCAATTGCCTTCAGAAATCACCTAATTAGTAAATAGAGTCCATCTGTGTGTAATTTAATCTCAGTATAAATACAGCTGTTCTGAGAAGCCCTCAGAGGTTTGTTAGAGAACCTTAGTAAACAAACATCATCATGAAGGCCAAGGAACACACCAGACAGGTCAGGGATAAAGTTGTGGAGAAGTATAATGCAGGGTTAGGTTATAAAAAAAAATCTCCCAAGCTTTGAACATCTCACGGAGCTCTGTTCAATCCATCATCCGAAAATGGAAAGAGTATGGCACAACTGCAAACCTACCAAGACATGGCCGTCCACCTAAACTGACCAGCCGGGCAAGGAGAGCATTCATCAGAGAAGAGCCAAGAGGTCCATGGTAACTCTGGAGGAGCTGCAGAGATCCACAGCTCAGGAGGGAGAATCTGTCCACAGGACAACTATTAGTCGTGTTCTCCACAAATCTGCCCTTTATGGAAGAGTGACAAGAAGAAAGACATTGGTGAAAGAAAGTCATAAGAAGTCCTGTTTGTAGTTTGTGAGAAGCCATGTGGAGGACACAGCAAACATGTGGAAGAAGGTGATCTGGTCAGAGGAGACCAAAATTCAACTTTATGGCCTAAAAGTAAAACGCTATGTGTGGGGAAAACTAACACTGCACATCACCCTGAACACATCATCCCCACCGTTAAACATGGTGGTGGCAACATCATGTGGTGGGGATGCTTTTCTTCAGCAGGGACAGGGAAGCTGGTCAGAGTTGATGGGAAGATGGATGGAGACAAATACAGGACAATCTTAGAAGAAAACCTGTTAAGAGTCTACAAAAGACTTGAGACTGGGGGGAGGTTCACCTTCCAGCAGGACAACGACCCGAAACATCCAGCCAGAGCTACAATGGAATGGTTTAGATCAAAGCATATTCATGTGTTAGAATGGCCCAGTCACAGTCCAGACCTAAATCACATTGAGAATCTGTGGCAAGACTTGAAAATTGCTGTTCACAGACGCTCTCCATCCAATCTGACAGAACTTGAGATATTTTACAAAGAAGAATGGGCAGAAATGTCCTCTCTAGATGTGCAAAGCTGGTAGAGACATCCCCAAAAAGACTTGTAGAGAAAGGGGGTTCTACAAAGTATTGACTCCGGGGGGCGCCATACAAATGCCCCTCCCCCACACTTTTCACATATTTATTTGTATCATTTATCATTTTCCTTCCACTTCACAATTATGTGACACTTTCTGTTGGTCTATCACATAAAATCCCAATAAAATACATTTATGTTTTTGGTTGTAACATGACAAAATGTGGGAAAATTTCAAGGGGTATGAATACTTTTTCAAGGCACTGTAGACCCAGCTGACTGGTCTTCCATATTTCATGGATACGTCGTGGAGGTCATTAAAATTCATCACAGGAAATTTCTTGGCTTTAAACAAATTGGATAAAAACGAAGAAAAAAATCCACCCCCGAATCCACAATTCTTCTCACTTCTAACTCAATTGCCCGGCTTGGGAAGTGATTTACTCCGAGTTCGGCTCGATACTTTTCAGCTTTATTTAATGTAACAGTTATGGCACATAAAAACTTTATTGGAAATCCTTTGGGAGTGTGATTGAGCAGGAAACAGTCATTGCTAATAACATTAGGACAGCAGAAAGAGAGGATCTATCGGAGCTGGGTCTGACGCTGACCTTTTATGGCCGCGCTGATGAAAGGTTCCGTTAGAAAATATTTCCGTGCCGTTATTGACTTGTCTCCGGCTGTCTGCTGGCCGCTCGGCGCTCTTCTCGGATGGAGCAGGACTGGTGCAGATGTGTTTTCCAAATGGATCTGTTTACCTGAATATATCACTAAATTATGAAAGGGGGGGGGGGGGAATAGAGTGAGGTAGTCACTTTAAAATATCTCTGTGATGTCATCTCATGGCGCCAATTTTAAGGGACATCGTCTTAAAGGGTCACTTCACTTCTGTGGGACAAAAATATAGCAAATAAAAAAATATACATTTGCTGCACAAGCCATACGGTGATTTAATGGTATTAGTAACCTTTCCTTTTCAAACTATAATGTTCTGTATTATTCAATGCAATATGGCAACCTGGGAGGTGTTCTGTGCACAGTTGGTGTAAGAAACGCCCCCCCAGAGATGTCATTTCCTGCTTGTGCATGATTGGCTCGCTGATTCTCCCAGAAGTCTGCACTAAGATACAAGTTACATTTTAGGCATCCCCTATAATAGAAATTTCATTTAAGGTGAGATACTCAGAAGTCTGCACTAAGATACAAGTTACATTTTAGGCATCCCCGATAATAGAAATTTTATTTAAGGTGAGATACTCAGATGTCTGCACTAAGATACAAGTTACATTTTAGGCATCCCCTATAATAGAAATTTCATTTAAGGTGAGATACTCAGATGTCTGCACTAAGATACAAGTTACATTTTAGGCATCCCCGATATTAGAAATTTCATCTATGGTGAGATACTCAGATGTCTGCACTAAGATACAAGTTAAATTTTAGGCATCCCCGATAATAGAAATGTCATTTAAGGTGAGATACTCAGAAGTCTGCACTAAGATACAAGTTAAATTTTAGCCATCCCCGATAATAGAAATGTCATTTATGGTGAGATACTCAGAAGTCTGCACTAAGATACAACTCAGATTTTAGGCATCTCCTGCAACAGAAATTAAATTTTTGGTCAGATACTCCCAAAAGGGTTAAATACACTATGTTGTCAAAAGTATTGGGACACCTGCCTTTACACGCACACGTGAGCTTTAATGGCATCCCAGTCTTTCGGCTGAGTTCAGACTATTGTGAATTAGATGCATTTCACAATAGAAGGAGATTTTGACCGGCTCTCTTTGGAGCCGGTTCACATATCTCCGCTGCAGCTCTGGTGCGAATTTGCACAGGAGCATTGCGTGTCTTTTAGTCCGTTTAAGGTCCAAATTCAGCCAAAAATTCGGACTGAAATCGGACCCGAAACGGTGAACCAGCACGCACCAGACCCCTGCTGGGAGCTGCATGTGGCGATGGTGTGAACCCAGCTTAACACGCACAAGAAAACTTTAACGGCATCCCAGTCTTAGTCCTTAGGGTTCAATATTGAGTTGGCTCCGCCCTTTGCACCTATAATAGCTTCACCTCTTCTGGGAAGGCTGTCCACAAGGTTTAGGAGGGTGTCTATGGGAACGTTTGACCATCCTTCCAGAAGCGCATTTGTGACGTCAGGCACTGATGTTGGACGAGAAGGCCAGCCTTGCAGTCTCCCCTCTAATTCATCCCAAAGGTGTTCTAGCGGGTTGAGGTCAGGACTCTGTGCAGGCCAGTCAAATTCCTCCACACCAAACTTGCTCACCCATGTTTTTATGGACCTTGCTTTGTGCACTGGTGCCACCCATTGCCTGCCACCAGATGCAGTGTGCCACTTGCCACCCAGATTAGTGTCAGGTGGCACCCGTATGATAATGGTGTCAGGTGGTGCAGGATGTAGAAGTAATCCTTGGTGTGATCCGGAGGTAGCAGTAACTGGCAATAAAGAGAGAAGAGCTCAGATCCATTTAACTGACACTGACAGCTCCAGCACAGCCGGCTGTGACCGCTCACACACAGCTTCCTGATTCATGTGCCTGGGGAGGAAGAGAGGAGGGGGACCCTGGACACACATCACCCGGGTTCATGCTGGGACCTGAAGATTGAGGAGTGAAGTTAAAAACACCTCCACTCTGAATGCTGGGGCCTCGCTCTCTCTGGTGACATCACTGGTTGCTAGACACCAGGCGGCAGGCGGCTAGCAACCAGTTTGGGCAGTGAGCCAGCGGCCAGTGGTACAACAAGGTAAAACGAGTCTAGGCCGGCCAGTAGTCCACCAGGACAAGTGACAGTAAAGTGGCGATGCCGCGCTGGCAGCCTTTTTAGGGGGCATCAGATTGGCCCAGGAGGCAATTCCGGGACACTGTATTGTCCAAGGATGAAGGTGCCCGGGACCCAGGTCAGGACTGCCAAATGCGGGACTGTCCCAGGCAATCCGGGACACGTGGTCAGTGGTCACCCTAGTGCCAATCAATGTATGTCCGCCGGCATCCGCTGATCGGCAAGGAGAGACACAGAACAGAGCTCTGCCTAGGTAAACAAGGCAGAGCTCTGTTCTGTCAGCAGAGATGTGATTGATTTTCTTTCCCTGCAAAGCACATCCTTTAGTAAAAGCAGGCCATGTAGTACACAAAATAACTGGCTAGGCACACATTTAACCCGCCCTCAATGTTTAACCCCTTCCCAGCCAGTGTCATTAGTACATGTCATTAGTACAGTGACAGTGCATATTTTTAGCACTGATCACTGTATTAGTGTCACTGGTTCCCACAAAGTGTCAAAAGTGTCAGTTAATGTCAGTTTTTCCGCCGCAAATTCACAGCCTCGCTTTAAGTCGCTAATCGCCTCCATTACTAGTATAAAAAACATTTAAAAAAATTATAAAAATTCCAGTATATATTCAATAGTTCATAAACGCTATAACTTTCATGCAAACCAATCAATTTATGCTTATTGGGATTTTTTTTTTTACCAAAGACATGTAGAAGAATACATATCGGCCTAAACTGATAAAGAAATTTTATTTTATAAATTTTTTTATTGGAAATGTTTTATAGCAGAAAGTAAAAAAATATTGTTTTTTTTTGTGTTTTGTTTTTCAAAATTGTCGCTCTTTTTTTTGTTTATAGCGCAAAAAATAAAAACCGCAGAGGTGATCAAATACCACCAAAAGAAAGCTCTATTTGTGGGAGGAAAAAAATGATGTAACTTTTATTTATGTACAGCGTTGCATGACCGCGCAATTGTCAGTTCAAGTAATGCAGTGACAAATCGCTAATAAAATGGCCTGGTCATGAAGGGGGGAGGGGGGGTAAGTTTTCTGGAGGTCAAATGGTTAAAGTTGACCTTCACCATGTAATTTCCTCTATCTTACCCCCACCCCCACCCCCACCCCCCACCCCCCACCTCCTACCTATTCAATTAGCAAAAAAATAAATAAAAACATTTTTAACAAAAAATACATTTTTTTTGCTGTCCCCTCATTGTAAAATCTTTGATCAGCCACAAGCGGCATACAGAAGGTCCTCACCACGGGATCCTTTCTAATTACATAGTTACATAGTTAGTAAGGTTGAATAAAGACACCAGTCCATCCAGTTCAACCCAAGTGAGTGTCTACAATTATCCCTAACCCTGTATATCGCACACTCACATCAGTCCCTACCCTCAATCCAAGGTCCCCACTCATATACTAGGGTCAATTTTGGACAGAAGCCGATTAACTTACCAGCATGTCTTTGGAGTGTGGGAGGAAACTGGAGTACCCAGAGGAAACCCACACAGGCACAGGGAGAACATGCAAACTCCAGGCAGGTAGTGTCGTGGTTGGGATTTGAACCAGCGACCCTTCTTACTGCTAGGCGAGAGTGCTAAGCACTACACCACTGTGCCGCCAATGAGCCTATCAGGGGGAAACGCATTGAAAAGGTGTGGCTGAATAAAGATCCTACAAATAGGTGACGCCATCGATCTGCCGATTCACTAGGATTAGGATCTTGGATGGACTCCTTGAAGAGCCCCCAGGAGTGCCAACCTGTGGAACAGTGCCATTGGATCTGGGCTTCTTTTCTTTTTGCATAGACATACTTCCTGAATCCTGGCCTCATGGCGCGGGCGACACGTGTCTACATCACATCCCAGGAGGTCATATTTCAGAGTTTCGACATATCTCGTGCAATTGTAGACTTACAGAGGGTTTGCCCATGTAAGTCTACAATTCATGTGCAGCTCTCCCCGACTAGTAACCCCAGACTGGCAGAGACCTGCGATGACCTGCACATTCCCAGATATACCAGAGGGGTCTTCCTACCAAGCCCCATAGGCAGAGGTGGCTCTAGGCTTTGTGAGGCCTTAGGCAAAACTTACACATGAGGCCCCACGGACTGGGACGCTCCGTGATGAGGCAGCTATTCCTCAGGCTGCGGGCAGTATCTGATTTGTCCGTCAGCTCCTAAGCCACAGAGTCCCAGTGGGGGTAGGCGGAGCCGCCGGCGTCAACTTCAGTGATTGAGAACAGGCAAATTAGGCGGCCGCGAGGCCCCTGTGAGTGCGAGGCCTTAGGCGACCGCCTAATTGGCTTAATTAGAGAGCCGCCTCTGCCCATAGGCTTGCCAAAGACCAGCAGCATATCTGTGCATGCACAAGCTCATGATCCAAGATGGCAGAGTAGGGGCAGAGCATCTTAGAAGAACTTTGGGCAGGAAGGAAGACAACACCAGATTCCAGATTCCAATAATAAGTTTGTCTTTTAATTTACAGACAGGGACAGTTATTAGGCATACATAATATAATTTTAGCAAGGTAGGGTGAAGTTCCTCCGGTCTTTAGGCTGCATAAATATGGAAGTGGTTATACCAGGATCATGGCTGCAGCTGCTTGGTATAAATCTTTAGAGCAGGCAATGGGCGTTCTGGTAAAAGTGATCCGAGCGGCACTACAGCCGATCACTTTTACAGTCATTGCTGTGTAAAAAAGATGCCTGGAGATAAAGATATAAAGTAACATTGTTTATAAACATTGATCAGACAGGATACAAAATATTGTTTTTTATACAACATTTTTGGTCTTTTTTTTATTTTTAATAAAAAAAATAAAAAACCCCAGTGGTGATCAAATACCACCAAAAGAAAACTCTGTTTGTGTGAAAAAAAAAAAAGATATTTATTTGTGTACAATGTTGCACGACCGGATTATGACAAAAGACAAAATCACGAAAAGAAAGCCTTATTTTACCCTAAAGAAACTGTTATTTTGTTATCGTAACCCCTTCCCACCGTGCGCGCTCCCAGCACAGGAACCGGAAAGCTCCCAAAGCCTATGTGCGATCGGGAGCCTTCCGATCATGTGACAGCCAATCACAATGGTCACATGACTTGAATGCCTGACTCCGCCTACTGGCTTGTAGAACTCTTAAAGAGCTGGGAGGCGGAGTCAGGCATTCGAGGCATGTGACCATTGTGATTGGCTGTCACAGCGGTCACATGATCGTAAAGCTCCCTATTACAAATAGGCCTTGAGAGCTTTCCGGTTCCCGCGGGTAAATGTGCTGGGAGTGCAGAATTGTTTTATATTTGGGTTGCATACATGCGGCCTCTCGGCATTAAAGACCACCAGCCGAGAGGCTGCATGCATGTGTATGGCCAGCGGGAACAAGCTAAAGAATTTAGTTAAGTTATTCCTCAATAAACAGGTCCCTAGCAGAAATGTACAATTTGGTCTGGTCCATAAAGGGTGTACCAGGAGGGGGGTAAAATTGCCTAGGCATGTGTACAACCCTCTCTGGCTGCAATAGTAGAATTTAGGTGGGTGGTCAGAGGGTGGTAAAACTGCAGCCCAACTGTGCATTTATAAATCCTGCGCCATACCTGGAGTTCCTCTCAGATAAACTGACATTCAACCAATTTACAGTATCTTACAAAAGTAAGTACACCCTCACATTTTTGTAAATCTTTTCTTCTATCTTTTCATGTGACAACACTGAAGAAATGACACTTGTCTACAATGTAAAGTAGTGAGTGTACAGCTTGTATAACAGTGTAAATTTGCTGTCCCCTCAAAATAACTCAACACACAGCCATTAATGTCTAAACCGCTGGCAACAAAAGTCAGTACACCCCTAAGTGAAAATGTCCAAATTGGGCCCAAAGTGTCAATATTTTGTGTGGCCACCATTATTTTCCAGCACTGCCTTAACCCTCTTGGGCATGGAGGTCACCAGAGCTTCACAGGTTGCCACTGGAGTCCTCTTCTACTCCTCCATGATGACATCACAGAGCTGGTGGATGTTAGAGACCTTGTGCTCCTCCACCTTCCATTTGAGGATGTCCCACAGATGATCAATAGGGTTTAGGTCTGGAGACATGCTTGGCCAGTCCATCACCTTTACCCTCAGCTTCTTTAGCAAGGCAGTGGTCATCTTGGAGGTGTGTTTGGGGTGGTTATCATGTGGGAATACTGCCCTGCGGTCCAGTCTCTGAAGGGAGGGGATGATGCTCTGCTTCAGTATGTCACAGTACATGTTGGCATTCATGGTTCCCTCAATGATCTGTAGTTCCCCAGTGCCGGCAGCACTCATGCAGCCCCAGACCATGACACTCCCACCACCATGCTTGACTGTAGACAAGACACACTTGTCTTTGTCCTCCTCACCTGGTTGCCCCCACACACGCTTGTCACCATCTGAACCAAATACGTTTATCTTGGTCTCATCAGACCACAGGACATGGTTCCAGTAATCCATGTCCTTAGTCTGCTTTTCTTCAGCAAACTGTTTGTGGTCTTTCTTGTGCATCATCTTTAGAAGAGGCTTCCTTCTGGGATGACAGCCATGCAGACCAATTTGATGCAGTGTGCGGCGTATGGTCTGAGCACTGACAGACTGACCCCCCACCCCTACAACCTCTGCAGCGATGCTGGCAGCACTCATACATCTATTTTCCTAAGACAACCTCTGGATATGACGCTGAGCACGTGACCTCAACTTCTTTGGTGGACCATGGTGAGGTCTGTTCTGAGTGGAACCTGTCCTGTTATACCGCTGTATGGTCTTGGCCACCGTGCTGTAGCTCAGTTTCAGGGTCTTGGCAATCTTCTTATAGCCTAGGCCATCTTGATGTAGAGCAACAATTTTTTTTTTTTTTTCAGATCCTCAGAGAGTTCTTTGCCATGAGGTGCCATGCTGAACTTCCAGTGACCAGTATGAGAGAGTGAGAGCGATAACACCAAATTTAACACACCTGCTCCCCATTCACACCTGAGACCTTGTAACACCAACGAGTCACGTGACACCGGGGGAGGAAAAATGGCTAATTGGGCCCAATTTGGACATTTTCACTTAGGGATGTACTGACTTTTGTTGCCAGCGGTTTAGACATTAATGGTTGTGTGTTGAGTTATTTTGAGGGGACAACAAATTTACACTGTTATACAAGCTGTACACTCACTACTTTACATTGTAGCAAAGTGTCATTTCTTCAGTGTTGTCACATGAAAAGATAGAAGAAAATGTTTACAAACATGTGAGGGGTGTACTTACTTTTGTGAGATACTGTATTTCATACCAAAATGAGAGGCTCAGATTACACGTACAGCTGATGGGAAGATGGGCCAGAGCACTGACACGTATTTTGTCCTCTGCATCTCTCCTGTATGACGTTAATCAAAGTGAATGTTCCAGGACTCATTAATAATATTCATCTTCTATTAAGCCCAATTTAATCCCCGGATCTTCTGGACAGAAATCATCTGAGGACACCAGATCTGTTTCTACGTTGACATACAACATACAGGAGAGTCTGCTCTCTATCTCACATCCGTCAATGGTGTCTTCACTGTTTATTATTGTTTCCAACGCACAGCGCGGCGGAATTTTCCTGATATAAACACGAGACCAAAATAATAATTTACCCGTCGGACATCTGCCACAATTTGCTTTTCAGAATAAAAAAAAAAAAATAAAAATAGCCTCCAGCCCCGACTTTTTTTTTTTTTTTTTTTTTATAAAAGCCAAAAAGCGTTGTTGTGTTTAAAGCTTGGCGGTGCGCTCCTCGGCACGGCGAGAAATCACAGCCAACAATATCCAAGGAAATAAAATAAAACTAAGATTAGAAAAAAAGTGAGTTTTATTGATTGTTCAGAAGAGATTGATCGGGCAGCAACCGCGCGGCTGGAAAACGGCATATTTTTGGAAAACGTTGATGAATAGATCTTTCCAAGCGTAGAAAAACTCAGCTGAGCTCCCCGGACGGATGTGGCTTTCTTAGCGGGTCAGGGTCTTGTTTTTTAACCCCTCGCCCCGACGGAAGGGTTAAAAAAAAAAAAGGAAAACAGCAATGAGTGGTGGTGGAGGGGGGGGGTGGGCAAGCTATGATTAATGGGCACCGCGGCAAAGTGAAAATCTCTGACAGATGGGGACAGAAGGGAAGTTGAAGTCTAAGGTCACCGGAGAGAGAACAAAATGGTAAATATTAGCCGGGAAAACATTCCATATTGCCGGACGGAGAGGTGGATTATCATGTAATCATTTCTTCACCTTTATGACTTCCATTAGAAATGGAGGAACGCCATGGATGGATGGAAGAGTCATTGACCAACGTTTGGAGACTCGCCCAGGAGAAAGATGAAGGATGGGTTGGTGTGTCGATCTAGACAGGCGTACAATGCTTCTGGATGAAAACACATTTCCTCTTCTGTTTATCAATATGTAATGGATACAATGTGTCTTAAAGTGGAACTATGGGCAAAATCAATAATACATAACAGTATACCATGTCGTCTGTCACTGGCATGAGCACGGCCATTTTTATTTTCGGGAGTTTGCCCCTGAAATATAGTTTTATCAACTTGTTGATGCTCCCAGTAGATCCATTAATTGTACACGGCCTTCAAAGTGGTTGTAAGACTTTCCATATCCCCAGTGAAGTGACTGGCCTCAGATGATACACAGAGACTAAACCAATCCTCCTACATAAGATGATATGTTGATCAGACAGGGGATAGAGAGATACAAAGTAACATTGTTTATACACATTGATCAGATGGAGATACAGAGATACAAAGTAACATTGTTTATAAACATTCATAAGACAGGAGATAGAGAAATAAAGACACATTGTATATAAACATTGATCAGACAGGAGATAGAGAGATACAAAGTAACAGTGTTTATAAACATTGATCAGACGGGAGATAGAGAGATACAAAGTAACATTGTATTCTGGAGCTTCCCCCGATAGAAGAGCATGAGCAGAAATCTGAGCACAGTGTAGTTACAACGGATAGCATGTGGGAAGGTGCAGCATGATGCGTGGCCTGCTGCCGGTACATGACCTATTGTGGGCCAGGCCGCGGGGTGGAGGGTTGGCTGCAGCTCCATTTCTATTGGCAGCCTCTGTCTTTGCCACCTGGGCTCTGCCCCTTGTTTTTTCCCCTCGGCCTCCACAAGAGCTGGTCTTCTATAAAATGACGGCGGTGACCTAATCACCAGTGCCGACCCCGGACCTCTAGCGGCGGCTCTGGCGATACAGCAGCATGGGGATCTCACAATGCATCTGGCGGCAAGCTGCATCTGGTGGCAAGTGACTCACTGCATCTGGTGGCAAATGACGTGGCAACTGACAAGCTGCATCTGGTGGCAAGTGACAAGCTCGGGGCTCCCACTGATTCTGCATTATGGTGTCTTGAGCTATTTCATTTTATATTACAATGTAATAATAGAAATAATGCGCTTCAATCATCCTGACACCATAACAACCATGGTGCCATGATGATTGAATCGCTAACACTAGCCATTGCCCCGAAAAATCAGCCACAAAGATAGATCCGCTGACCCTTGGCGGCATTTTCTTTCATGAAACCAGTCCCTGGTGCCTAAAAGGTTGGGAACCACTGCTATAGGTGACCCATCAGATCACCAGAACGGCCACAGCTTCTGCCTGTGAAAACATGGCGGTAAACCATGTAGAACTGTACATGCGCCCCTCCGGCTAGGCCATTCAGGCTTGGGCGGGTGCATGCACATGACATCATGATGCTGCCCTGAATGCAGTAGGTGCGCCCCCCAGAGACAGGTGAATGGAGGACTGCAGGGACCACCGACCTGGATGTGACATGACACAACACCACTGGTGATTTTCACCCCCATCTTCTCTATGCACCTCCTCATCTTTCTGTGCTATCAGTTTCTGACTATCTCTATTATTTCAACAATCTCTGATCTCATCTCTTGTAGGTCTGTGGTCTCCTGTATTATGTCAGCACCTTCTCTGACCTTCTCCTGTATCATGTATGCACCCTCTCCGACCATCTCTTGTATCATGTCTGCAGTCTCCGACCATCTCTTGTATCATGTCTGCAGTCTCTGACCATCTCTTGTACCATGTCTGCAGTCTCTGATCATCTCCTGTATCATATCTGCAGTCTCTAACCATTCCTTGTATCATGTCTGCAGTCTCTAACCATTCCTTGTATCATGTCCGCAGTCTCTGACCATCTCCTGTATCATGTCTGCAGTCTCTGACCATCTCCTGTATCATGTCTGCATTCTCTGACCATCTCCTATATCATGTCTGCAGTCTCTGACCATCTCCTGTATCATGTCTGCATTCTCTGACCATCTCCTGTATCATGTCTGCAGTCTCTAACCATTCCTTGTATCATGTCCGCAGTCTCTGACCATCTCCTGTATCATGTCTGCAGTCTCTGACCATCTCCTGTATCATGTCTGCAGTCTTTGACCATCTCCTGTATCATGTCTGCAGTCTCTGACCATCTCTTGTATCATGTCTGCAGTCTCTGACCATCTCTTGTATCATGTCTGCAGTCTCTGACCATCTCTTGTATCATGTCTGCAGTCTCTGACCATCTCCTGTATCATGTCTGCATTCTCTGACCATCTCCTGTATCATGTCTGCAGTCTCTGACCATCTCTTGTACCATGTCTGCAGTCTCTGATCATCTCCTGTATCATATCTGCAGTCTCTAACCATTCCTTGTATCATGTCTGCAGTCTCTAACCATTCCTTGTATCATGTCCGCAGTCTCTGACCATCTCCTGTATCATGTCTGCAGTCTCTGACCATCTCCTGTATCATGTCTGCATTCTCTGACCATCTCCTGTATCATGTCTGCATTCTCTGACCATCTCCTGTATCATGTCTGCAGTCTCTAACCATTCCTTGTATCATGTCCGCAGTCTCTGACCATCTCCTGTATCATGTCTGCAGTCTCTGACCATCTCCTGTATCATGTCTGCAGTCTTTGACCATCTCCTGTATCATGTCTGCAGTCTCTGACCATCTCTTGTATCATGTCTGCAGTCTCTGACCATCTCTTGTATCATGTCTGCAGTCTCTGACCATCTCTTGTATCATGTCTGCAGTCTCTGACCATCTCCTGTATCATGTCTGCATTCTCTGACCATCTCCTGTATCATGTCTGCAGTCTCTGACCATCTCTTGTATCATGTCTGCAGTCTCTGACCATCTCTTGTATCATGTCTGCAGTCTCTGACCATCTCTTGTATCGTGTCTGCAGTCTCTGACCATCTCCTGTATCATGTCTGCAGTCTCTGACCATCTCTTGTATCATGTCTGCAGTCTCTGACCATCTCCTGTATCATGTCTGCAGTCTCTGACCATCTCTTGTATCATGTCTGCAGTCTCTGACCATCTCCTGTATCATGTCTGCATTCTCTGACCATCTCCTGTATCATGTCTGCAGTCTCTGGCCATCTCTTGTATCATGTCTGCAGTCTCTGACCATCTCTTGTATCATGTCTGCAGTCTCTGACCATCTCCTGTATCATGTCTGCATTCTCTGACCATCTCCTGTATCATGTCTGCAGTCTCTGACCATCTCTTGTATCATGTCTGCAGTCTCTGACCATCTCTTGTATCATGTCTGCAGTCTCTGACCATCTCTTGTATCATGTCTGCAGTCTCTGACCATCTCTTGTATCATGTCTGCAATCTCTGACCATCTCCTGTATCATGTCTGCATTCTCTGACCATCTCCTGTATCATGTCTGCAGTCTCTGACCATCTCTTGTATCATGTCTGCAGTCTCTGACCATCTCCTGTATTATGTCTGCAGTCTCTGACCATCTCCTGTATTATGTCTGCAGTCTCTGACCATCTCCTGTATCATGTCTGCAGTCTCTGACCATCTCCTGTATCATGTCTGCAGTCTCTGACCTTCTCCTGTATCATGTCTGCAGTCTCTGACCATCTCTTGTATCATGTCTGCAGTCTCTGACCATCTCCTGTATTATGTCTGCAGTCTCTGACCATCTCCTGTATTATGTCTGCAGTCTCTGACCATCTCCTGTATCATGTCTGCAGTCTCTGACCATCTCCTGTATCATGTCTGCAGTCTCTGACCGTCTCTTGTATCTGTTTAATGGGATCTGCCTGGGGGGATGGTGTTTGGAGTATCTTTATCTGCTGATTGTTAAACGTTCTGCAATACACATAGTGCTATTGTGGTGTAGGACCTGGGCCTGCTGTCCCTCCATTCCTCTTTCTTTTCTTCCGTCTCTCTCCTTCCCTCCCTATATCTTTCTTTCTTTCTCTCTACCTCTCCCTTTCTCCCTTTCTTTCTCCCTCCATCCCTCTTTCATTTCAGACTCTAACCACACCTCCTTTAAGCCACGCCTAACGCCTTTAATTTAAACCATGCCCAGTTGTCGCTGTGGCACACATAGCGCCCTGCATTTTATTACCCTGCACTACACCTTGCCTACAAATAAATGTCCCGCCCCTAATTATAATAAGACTTCGCCTACAGACAAAAAAGTTTCCCTATAAATTTTTTGATAATGTTGGCAACTATGCTATGGTATGTATTAAATGAACTCGCATAAGAGAGTTTAATAAGACTCGTGGCCACTGATTAAAATTAGAAGAAAAGAGGTTTAACCTTAAACTAGGTAGAGGGTTCTTTATTGTAAGAGCGGCAAGGATGTGGAATTCCCTTCCACAGGCTGTGGTCTCAGCGGGGAGCATCGATAGTTTCAAGAAACTATTAGATAAGCACCTGAATGACCGCAACATACAGGGATATACAATGTAATACTGACACATAATCACACACATAGGTTGGACTTGTGTCTTTTTTCAACCTCACCTACTATGTAACTATGCTGCCGCCACTAAGACCCCTCTCACACTGGAGACACCTGTGTGTTCGCAGTAAAGCACCGCTCATTTTAGCTGCACTTTACCGCTGTTTAAGCTGCGCTTTTTGGGCGCTAGCCTAAAAGGGGTTAAAAACTCCTGTGTTGAGGCGCATCAGAATCGCTTTTCAGGCGCTTCAGAAGCGCTGCCCATTCATTGCAATGTGGAGGGGCGTTTAGGAAGCGCTGTATACAGCACTTCCAAACCGTCCCAAAGATGCTGCTTGTAGGACTTTTTCTAATATCCCACAAATGCACCGCCCGGTTGTGAAAGCACCCATTGCAGAGAATGGAAGGCAGTTTTCAGTCACTTTACAGGAGCTATTTCTAGTTCTAAATTGCCTGAAAACTGCCTTAGTGTGAAAGGGGTCTAAAACTTTTCAGTTCTTTTGTGTCATGTACCTGGTAGAGGCTGAGTAGATTTTCTTGACACCTCCTGTCCAGCACCCCCTGGTAATGGTGACATGGTGTAGCAGGATGAGGAGTGGCATGCATGCCTGAAATGGGTCCAGACACAGCAGATAAGAAGACAGTCTGGCAGCTCCTGTGCTGCTGGAGATGCTCAGATCAGGTTTGCGCAGGAACCTGTTGTGCAGGGTGGGCAAAGAAGGGTGGGAAGAGAGTAGCCACAGTCAGGATGAGCTAAGTCAGCAGCAACTGGACAGCAGAGGTACCAATGCAGCAAGCAGAAGCATGGTCAGAGTCCAAGCCAAGGTCAATAACAGGCAGGCAGCAGAGGTATCAAGACAGCAGGTAGGAGCAAGGTAAGAGTCCAGACCAGGATCCATAACAGGTAGGCAGCAGAGGTAACAGGACAGCAGGCAGAAGGAAGGTTAGAGTCCCAGCCAAGGTCAATAACAGGTAGGGAGCAGAGGTCCCAGACAGGCAACAGAAGCAGGTTTCGTGACCAGGCTAAAGTCAATAACATTTGGGCTGCAGAGATAAGAAGACAGCAGGCAGAAGCAAAGTAAGAGCCCTGGCCAGGGTCAATAATAGGCAGGGAGTGGAGGTACCAAGACAGCAGGCAGAAGCATGGTCAGACTCCAGGCTGAGGTCAATAACAGGTGGGAATCAGAGGTACCAGGACAGGCAACAGAAGCAAAGTTCAAGACCAGCTCAGGTTTAATAACAGGCAGGCAGCAGAGGTACCAAGACAGCTGTCAGGAGCAAGCTCAAGGTTCAGGTCAGGCTTAGTAACCGGCAAGCAGCAGAGGTACGAAGACAAAAGGCAGGAGCAAGGTTAGAGTCCAGGCCAGGGTCAATAAGAGACAGGCAGCAGAGGTACTAAGACAGCAGGCAGAAGCCAAGTCAGATTCTAGGCCAGGGTCAATAACAGGTGGGCAGCAGTGGTACCAAGACAGGCAACAGAAGCAAGGTTCAGGATCAGGCCAGGGTCAATTTCAGGCAGGCAGCAGAGGTACCAAGACAGCAGGCATAAAAAAGGTTAGAGACCAGGCCAGAGTCAATATCAGGCAGGCAGCAGAGTTATCAAGATGTCAGGCTGAAGCAAGATTAGAGTCCTGGCCAGGGTCAATAACATTCAGGGAGCGGAGATAACAAGACAGCAGGCAGAAGCAAGGTCAGAGTTAAGTCTGGGGTCAGTAAAATGAGGGCAGCAGTGGTACCAAGAGAGGCAACAGAAGCAAGGTTAGAGACCAGGCTAGGGCCAATATCAGGCAGGCAGCAGAGGTATCAAGACATCAGGCAGAAGCAAGGTTAGAGTCCTGGCCAGGGTCAATAACATTCGGGAGCGAAGATAACAAGACAGCAGGCAGAAGCAAGGTCAGAGGTAAATCTGGGGTCAGTAACACGAGGGCAGCAGAGGTACCAAGAGAGGCAACAGAAGCAAGGTTAGAGACCAGGCCAGGGTAAATATCAAGCAGGCAGCAGAAGTGCCAAGTCAGCAGGCAGAAGCAAGGTCAGAGTCCATGTCAGGGCCAATAAGAGGTGAAAATCAGAGGTATCAAGACAGGCAACAGAAGCAAAGTTATGGACCAGACATTACAGGTGTTTCTACCCTCTATCGTTCCTAAGCAGGAAGATGGTGGGAGGGGCCCTCAGCCAGTATGACCGCTGCTGGCGGTGAATCGGGGGGGGCCAGCTAATAATCTGCCACTTTGATTGTCAGCCCTGCTTGACCAAAGATTTGATGAAGATGAAAAGCATGTTCCATCAGCATTAGGTAAGGAAAACATCATACTAGGCATCAAGACTCCGCGTGATTACATTATGATGGTTTTTTGGAAAGGTCATAACTCGCGATTAATGAATGAGCCATTGGCTGAGCAGCTGTTTTGTCCATTTCTTGTAAACTTGGCGCATGCTGGATCTCATCTCCGACACTGTTAATGTTCTTACATCACATGGATTCTGGCTTTTCTCAGCTGGACACAAACCTCTTCAATCTTTCACAAGAGAGTTTTGTAGTTGGGAACCACATCTCCTCCTAGCCTGGAGACATCTGTTTTATAACTATGAACACAGAATACAGGCATTTTGAATAATCAATCACACATTAGGAATTAACTAACAGAGTGATGAATTGTTCCCTTTCTTCCTGTGTCCCATGAAAGGGAGCCTGTCACTTAAATAGATATTTATTAGAGCCCTGAAAAATTGCTCTGGAAACCAAGAATGTCGGTTATTGTCTTTAATAATAAAATGCAGAACTCTATGAAGACGCTAATATGCTGTTGATATGTTGGTCAGAATGACTCCTGCTGGAAACGCTCATGCCACAACCATGTGTCATTTTCATTGTGGGAATTCCAACATTTCTTCATTCCAAAGGCATTTCTACCAACACGACACGGACGGGTCCATTGCAGCAAATTATACCAATGAAGTAATCTGCCGTTAGCATTAAAAATACCCAAAATTTCAGTATTTCTTCTTGTGACCCTATTTGTTTTTATACCATTCATAATACAATTAGGGCTGCCCCGAGCACCAGTGCATCGTAAAAGCATCATGGGCTCCTGGGAAAAAATAATGCACTAGGGGAAGGTGAACTGTGGTGCCCGTAGCACGCCGCAGCAAACAGTGGGTGTGGCTAAATTATGTTATATATTCGGTGTGGCTTTTTAATCTGATTAGAAAAATTTTAGTCTGATTATTTACAATTTTTTAAATTATATTTTTACATTTTTTAAATTATATTTTTACAATTTGTTTAATTATATTTTTACATTTTTTTTATTCATATTTTTACAATTTTTTTAATTATATTTTTACAATTTTTAAAATTATATTTTTACATTTTTTTAAATTATATTTTTATAATTGTTTTAATTATATTTTTACAATTTGTTTAATTATTTTTTTACAATTTTTTAAATTATATTTTTACATTTTTTACATTATATTTTTTTCAATTTATTTAATTATATTTTTACAATGTTTTTAATTATATTTTTGCAATTTTTTTAAATTATATTTTTACAATTTTTTAAATTATATTTTTACATTTTTTACATTATATTTTTTTCAATTTATTTAATTATATTTTTACAATGTTTTTAATTATATTTTTGCAATTTTTTAAATTATATTTTTACAATTTTTTTAAATGATATTTTTACATTTTTTTTTAATTATAGTTTTACAATTTTTTTAAATTATATTTTTACATTTTTTTAAATGATATTTTTAAAATTTGTTTAATTATATTTTTACATTTTTTTTTAATTATATTTTTACAATTTTTGAAATTATATTTTTACAATTTTTGAAATTATATTTTTACAAAATGATTATTTATTTCACTATTTTTATCAACACTGTTGTGGGGGTCTTTGGTGAGATATCAGGGGTCAAAAGTCTCACTTTCTTGACAGGGACTAAGGAGAAACATTCCCCAACCCCCTGTGTGCCCACTGCAGCCAGCGGGAGAGGAGAGGGAGAGAAGCCAGCTGCATTTCGGGGGGGGGGCACACAGGGGGGGACCCGGGCAACAGAGGGGAATCTGATAGAGGACAGGAGGGATCGGTACAGCAGGTGGGGGGATTACTGGAAGCGATCATTTATAGCTGTCCCTGCAGCAGCTGAAATCCGACGGGAGGGGGGAGATGCCGTCTTTCAGCTGCTGCAGGGAGAGCTGTAAAAGTTTGGTTTCAGTCATTTCCCCCATCCGCAATCACTGCTCTGTTCACATAGGATTCCCCCTGCAGCGCCCAAGGCCGCCCATCTGTTGAGATAGCCCTGCTGAGTACATAGGAGGAAGGGCACTTGACCGGGGGTTTGCTGGAAGGCAGGAGAAGGGTTAAGAATGGGCAGTGAACGGTTTAACTCTTTTGCTGCCGGAGGTTTTTTTGCTTTTTTTAGTTTAAGAAAAAATAATTTTGGGCCTGAAGGTTATGTAAAACCCCCAAGTATTATATATTTTCAGAAAGCAGAGACCTTGGACAATAAAATGGTGGTACTTTCTTTTTTTTATATTGCACAATATTACCACAAATTTCAGTAAAAAATGCACAAAATGTAATTATTTGGTAAAATTTAGAAGGTGAGTAAATAGATACCAAACATGTTAAGCATTAAAATTGTGTGCACCTGGGGAAATGGCGACAAAAAGTCTCCTATGTGATATACAGTATCTCACAATAGTAAGTACACCCCTCCCATTTTTGTAAATCTTTTCTTCTATCTTTTCATGTGACAACACTGAAGAAATGACACTTGTCTACAATGTAAAGTAGTGAGTGTACAGCTTGTATAACAGTGTAAATTTACTGTCCCCTCAAAATAACTCAACACACAGCCATTAATGTCTAAACCGCTGGCAACAAAAGTCAGTACACCCCTAAGTGAAAATGCCCAAATTGGGTCCCAATTAGCCATTTTCCCTCCCCCGGTGTCATGTGACTCGTTAGTGTTACAAGGTCTCAGGTGTGAATGGGGAGCAGGTGTGTTAAATTTGGTGTTATCGCTCTCACTCTCTCATACTGGTCACTGGAGGTTCAACATGTCACCTCATGGCAAAGAACTCTCTGAGGATCTGAAAAAAAAAAAAATTGTTGCTCTACATAAAGATGGCCTAGACCAGTGATGGAGAACCTTGGGGCACCCCAGATGTTTTGGAACTGCATTTCACATGATGCTCAACTACACTGCAGAGTGCCGGAGCATCATGGGAAATGTAGTTCCAAAACATCTTGGGTGCCAAGGTTCCCCATCACTGACCTAGGCTATAAGAAGATTGCCAAGACCCTGAAACTGAGCTGCTGATAATTTGCAACTTTGGATAAATTTGTATTCGTTACATTCACTAACAGCTAAATTTGAAAGGAAATTCCAATATCTATAATTTAATAATTTGTAATAGTTAAGTTATTATTACTTAGTTATTCTTTTGAATTTTCAGATTTTCTTTCTTATTTTCATATTTTCGAATTTACGAATTTAAAAAAAACATATGAATTGATAACGAAAACTAAAATTTTTTTTTTCGGCAGTGCACATGTCTAGAGCTGCCAACACAGCTGCTAAAATCCTCAACTGCAAGTGGGGGACATGGACAGGAGGGGGAGATAGAGAGCCGCAGGATCAACCAGGTGTTTTGCAGAATACAGAAAAGGAATCTCATAGTGATGAGTGAGTATGACCAGCATGGAATACACCATTTATTCCTCGGTAGACATGTGCAATTCGTTTAGTTCCGAATTTGTTTTTTAACACATTTTGACAAATTCGTTAATTCCGAAATCTCAGAATTTCCGAATTTTTCAATTTCCGAAATTTCGGAATTTCCGAAATCCGAACTTCCAAATTTCCAAAAATTCAAAATTTCGGAAATTCGGAATTTCAGAAATTTGGAAATTGGAAATTTCGGAAATTGGAAGATTCGAACTTTCGGAAATTCAAAATTTCAGAAATTCAGAATTTCGGAGATTGGAAAATTCAAAATTTCGGAAATTCCGAAGTTCGGAAATTCGAAATGAGAAAATTCAAAAATTCGTTAATTCAGAATTCGAAAATTCGGAAATTCAAAAATTCGGAAATTCGAAACTCAGAAATTTGAAAATTTCGGAAATTCGAAATTAAAAAATTCGGAAATTCAAAAATTTGTTAGTTTTTCATATTCGTTTCATTCGTTTCTTTGCTTTTTTCGGAAATTAGAAAATTTGGAATTCTGAAATTTGGAATTTTGAAAATTCAGAATTCAGAAATTTGGAAATATGAACATTCGGATTTCCGAATTTTCAAATTTCCGAATTCCGAATTTCCGAAAAAAGCAAAAAAAAAACGAATGAAACGAATATGAAAACGAACACATTTTTTGTGCACAAGTCTATTCCTCGGTTTTACATTGTGTGTTTAGTGACACTTTAATGGTTACAAATATGGATGAATATGTGATGTTCATAAAACGTACTAAGGTTTATTCCAGGTGAACAATGGTGTACAATGAGTGGCGTGTGCGGACCGCGCTGGCTGTGATTGGCTGTTGGCGGGTTTACAACAGAACATGACTTCGGGTGGCGCTGTCAGTGACTCGGCTTTAATTGTTGCATTAGAATTCTTGTATGATTTTCGGAGAATTGATGTCTAAATGATATATTATAATAGTTATTAGCTGTGGCCATAACACTCCAATAAAAAACCTTTGTGTTGTTTTGTTGGTGGAACTAGATGGACTTGTGTCTTATTTTATCCAGATGACCTATATAACTATGAGAGGATATAACTACTATATTGTTTATAATGAGTTTGATTCTGATGTTTACAGTATATCACTCGGCCCTCTCAGCCCGCCCGGGTCATGGGGTGTTTGAATGAAGGGGTAGTTTAGGTGCTCTGATGACCACTCACATCCATAACCGGTCCTGCTGTTCATATCACACAGAGTTGTACAGTATTTCCAATACTCATCCCATTTTGCCGATGGCTGATCTGATAACGTGACACGCGGCAAAGGGGAAATTCCAGGCAACAGTTTTACAGTATAACGTTCAGTGAGCAAACACAAAGCGATTGTGCTAAAGAAGCAAAGTTCATTCAATTTTTAGCCAGTATGGTCATAGGTGGGAACTGTTCAAGAAGTTATTCATTGTGCCGAACCCCTATGATTACATAGAGTATCTCACATAAGTAAGTACACCCTTCACTCACATTTCTGTAAATCTTTTCTTCTATCTTTTCATGTGACAACACTGAAGAAATGACACTTGTCTACAATGTAAAGTAGTGAGTGTACAGCTTGTATAACAGTGTAAATTTGCTGTCCTCTCAAAATAACTCAACACACAGCCATTAATGTCTAAACCGCTGGCAACAAAAGTCAGTACACCCCTAAGTGAAAATCTCCAAATTGGGCCCAAAGTGTCAATATTTTGTGTGGCCGCCATTATTTTCCAGCACTGCCTTAACCCTCTTGGGCATGGAGGTCACCAGAGCTTCACAGGTTGTCACTGGAGTCCTCTTCCCCTCCTCCATGACGACATCACAGAGCTGGTGGATGTTAGAGACCTTGCGCTCCTCTACCTTCCGTTTGAGGATGTCCCACAGATGATCAATAGGGTTTAGGTCTGGAGACATGCTTGGCCAGTCCATCACCTTTACCCTCAGCTTCTTTAGCAAGGCAGTGGTGGTCTTGGAGGTGTGTTTGGGGTTGTTATGTTGGAATACTGCCCTGCGGCCCGGTCTCTGAAGGGAGGGGATCATGCTCTGCTTCAGTATGTCACAGTACATGTTGGCATTCATGGTTCCCTCAATGATCTGTAGCCCCCCGGTGCCGGCAGCACTCATGCAGCCCCAGACCATGACACTCCCACCACCATGCTTGACTGTAGACAAGACACACTTGTCTTTGTACTCCTCACCTGGTTGCCGCCACACACACTTGTCACCATCTGAACCAAATACGTTTATCTTGGTCTCATCAGACCACAGGACATGGTTCCAGTAATCCATGTCCTTAGTCTGCTTGTCTTCAGCAAACTGTTTGCGGTCTTTCCTGATCAAGATCTAATAATACGAGGGTTATTAAGTTCTTTCCAGACACTTTGAAAGTAGCCATGGACAATGTAATCGTGGTCTGAAATTTCTCCACCTGCTGCTGGAATCATTAATGAATCAGAGTTTGTATTCTGACACCTTCCCAACGTGACGTTAGGGAGACCATCATAGATGTCCACCAATACCAACAGTGAAGAGAAATGTACAGTGCCTTGAAAAAGTATTCATACCCCTTGAAATTTTCCACTCTTTGTTATGTTACAACCAAAAATGTAAATGTATTTTATTGGTATTTTAAGTGATAGACCAACACAAAGTGGCTCATAATTGTGAAGTGGAAGATAAAGGGACAGGGAAGCTGGTCAGAGTTGATGGGAAGATGGATGGAACCAAATACAGGACAATCTTATGCCGCGTACACACGACCGGTTTTGCCGTCGGAATAAACTCTGAAGGTTTCTCCAACGGAACTCTGACTGAATTCCATTCAAGCAGTCTTGCCTACACACAATCAAACCAAAGTCCGACCGTTCAGAACGTGGTGACGTACAACACGTACGACGGGACTAGAAAAAGGAAGTTCAATAGCCAGTAGCCAATAGCTTCCGTCTCGTACTTGCTTCAGAGAATGCGTCATTTTTGGTCCGTCGGAACAGCATACAGGCGAGCGGTTATTCGGAAATATTTAGAACATGTTCCATTTCTAGGTCTGTCAGAATTTTCGAAAAAAAAAAAAGTCCGATGAGGCCTACACACGATTGGAATATAGGTTGAAAAGCTTCCGTCGGACTTTTTCTGTCGGACATTCCGCTCATGTGTACGCGGCTTTAGAAGAAAACCTGTTATGCCGCGTACACACGAGCGGAATTTCCGTCGGAAAAATCTTGGATGGTTTTTCTGACGGGATTCTGCTCAGGCTTGCCTTGCATACACACGGTCACCCAAAAGTTTGCTGAACTTTCGACATTCAAGAACGCGGTGACGTACAACACTACGACGAGCCGAGAAAATGAAGTTCAATGCTTCCGAGCATGCGTCGAATTGTTTCTGAGCATGCGTAGGAATTTTGCACGTCGGATTTGGTACAGACGATTGGAATTTCCGATCTGAGTTTTTTACGGCCGAAAAATTGAGAACATGCTCTCAATCTTTTGCTGCCTGGAATTCCGCCAGCAAAAGTCCAATGGAGGATACACACGGTCGCATTTTCGGACCGAAATCTCAAATCAGACTTTTGCTGGCGGAATTTATGCTCGTGTGTACGGGGCATAAGAGTCTGTAAAAGACTTGAGACTGGGGGGGAGGTTCACCTTCCAGCAGGACAACGACCCGAAACATCCAGCCAGAGCTACAATGGAATGGTTTAGATCAAAGCATATTCATGTGTTAGAATGGCCCAGTCACAGTCCAGACCTAAATCACATTGAGAATCTGTGGCAAGACTTGAAAATTGCTCTTATTATTATTATTCAGGATTTATATAGCGCCAACAGTTTACACAGCACTTTACAATATAAAAAGGAGATAATACAGTTATAATACAATAAAATACAAGAGGATTTAGAGGGCCCTGCTCAGAAGAGCTTACAATCTAATAGGGTGGTGCAGGTGGTACAAAAGGTTGTAACTGTGGGGACGTGATAGGCTTTCCCGAAGAGATGAGTTTTCAGGGATCGCCTGAAGGTAGCAAGAGTAGGGGGATAGCCGGACAGGTGGAGGTAGCGAGTTCCAGAGGATGGGAGAGGCTCTGGAGAAATCCTGGAGACGAGCATGGGAGGAGGAGATGAGAGAGCTTGAGAGTAGGAGGTCTTGAGAAGAGCGGAGAGGACGGTTTGGGTGATATTTGGAGACAAGATTAGTGATGTAGCTCGGGGCAGAGTTGTGAATGGCTTTGTTCACAGACGCTCCCCATCCAATCTGACAGAGCTTGAGATATTTTACAAAGAAGAATGGGAAGAAATGTCCCTCTCTAGATGTGCAAAGCTGGTAGAGACATCCCCAAAAAGACTTGTAGAGAAAGGGGGTTCTACAAAGTATTGACTCCGGGGGGCGCCATACAAATGCCCCCCCCCCACACTTTTCACATATTTATTTGTATCATTTATCATTTTCCTTCCACCTCACAATTATGTGACACTTTGTGTTGGTCTATCACATAAAATCCCAATAAAATACATTTACGTTTTTGGTTGTAACATGAGAAAATGTGGAGAATTTCTTTGTTTACAAACCATTTTTATTGGGTACAAAAAGCTTTAATTTGAAGGGGTATGAATACTTTTCAAAGGCACTGTATGTGATTATTGCCGATTGTGCGGAACCCCTTCCTTTTGTAATTCATCCCATGTCCCCCCCCCCACCCTTTTCTGTTTCACAAATTTTCTCCATATTTCTTCCCAATTTTTACATGTAAAAAAATGGAATGGATCGGAGTAGCGACGGTTGGGTTATGCCGCGTACACGCGACCGGTTTAGCCGTCGGAATAAACTCCGAAGTTTTCTCCGACGGAATTCCATTCAATCGGTCTTGCCTACACACGGTCACACCGACCGTCCGACCGTCCAGAACACGGTGACGTACGACACGTACGAAGGGAGCGGTTCAAAAGCCAGTAGCCAATAGCTTCCGTCTCGTACTTGCTTCAGAGCGTGCGCCGTTTTTGGTCGGTCGGAACAGCATACAGACGATCGGGTTTTCCCGATAGGAATTGGTTCCGTCGGAAATATTTAGAACATGTTCCATTTCTGGGTCCGTCAGGATTTTCGAAAAAAAAAAAAAGAAGTCCGATGAGGCCTACACACAATCGGAAAAGGTGAATGAAAAGCTTCCGTCTGGCTTTTTGCTGTCGGACATTCCGCTCGTGTGTACGCGGCTTTACACTTGGGGAATGGGAATTTGAAGTCGATGAAACCAAGACTACAATGTTATTGTCAGCACTGGAGCAAGGAGGCCAATGAACAAAAAAAAATAAAAAATAAATAAAGAACCGCACATGCAAAAAATATGCCTCACCGATCCCATTAATCTAAGTTACATTATGATTTATGCCGGCAACAAATCAATGTAAAGATAATTCCGGCACCGGTGACAGACCTATACTAAAGCAATCAGTGTGCTGATATGCTAACTATTATTTCAAAATGGTACAAGTCCCGAGGGTGGGGTGGCCATTACAATGGATCCTGTACGGGGGGGGGGGGGGAGATGGAGCTTCATTGATTTTTTTTTCGGTGTATGGCGGTCATTTATGATTAGGTCGATGAGGAAGGTAACGGTAAATATGTAAGAAATGACTGCTGGTGATCACGAAAAGGGCTGGAGGAAAAAATGTCAATGAAAATGAAGTAGTTAGAAACACTTTATCTGTATTCGTGTGTAAGCCGGTTGTCATATCGTATGAATCAAAAGAGCGGCAGCATTTGTTACGGCGTTAAACGTGTCATTATGCCGCTTGTAACAAATTACCATCTAATGGCACACTTGGGACCTGACGGAAAAATATGTTGCCAAAGTTTAAATTAGAACAAACATCGGAAAACCCGGAGAAACAAAAAAAAACAAAAAAAAACCCACTCCAATCAATATCCTGCGCGGGGACGCCATAGCAACCGCCGACGGACTGATTGGTAAAGTGCTCATTAGACTAATGAAAGTTAAAAAATCTGATTGTTTTTTATTGGTTTACAGCCCATTAATCTTCTTCTCCAGCTATTACATTCACCTCGGGGTGTGCACTGACATCATATACCTATTTGTCTCCCTCAATAACATGTGGAAAATCCAAGCTTTCAAAATCAGGCGGAACTTAGCTGAAAAAAAGCAGGGGGGGAGGGGGATCTGGTATTTTTTTTTAATTCATAAGAGTTTTTATTAGTATTGAAACGGACACAAAGTAACATAATCAATGCTGCAGACAAGCACTTACACTATATTACCAAAAGTATTGGTGCGTCTGCCTTTACACACACAGGACCGCTTTTAAGGCAGGGCAAAAGGGGCAGCTTCCTTGGGCCCTATCCCTGTTGTGGGGTCCAAAGCAGCTGCCTCATACTTGCCAACTATCCCAGTTTAAATTCCCCTATTTCTTGAGGTTTTAGTCCCATGCTGTGTCCCGATATCTCAATGTGAAGTTCTGTAAACTTCTGCTGCTGTTGCCCAGCTCTGCCACACACCTGCAGACCCTGTGTTTACACGTAAATAACCTGTATGATTTGTAAATAGAGGCGGCATTTATATGTATATCATGGCCCCCCTGAGGTCACATCCACCATAACTTCTGCTGAATGCTGCCCACTGGGGATGTAAAGGGGCATGCTTGAAAGTCCTGCCTACAACCGTGGTCATTAAGCCTAAAACCAGCCTGTTCTGCAAAAGTAAGCAATTCAGAGGTGGAACCCATGGTGCCACAGCAGTGAGGAGATGATGTGCTGTAACCTTTAGCAACCAATCAGTGAGCAGTAATGCTGTGCACTAACCTCTAGCAACCAATCAGTGAGCAGTAATAATGTGCAGTAGCCTCTAGCAACCAATCAGTGAGCAGTAATAATGTGCACTAGCCTCTAGCAACCAATCAGTGAGCAGTAATAATGTGCAGTAGCCTCTATCAACCAATTAGTGAGCAGTAATAATGTGCAGTAGCCTCTAACAACCAATTAGTGAGCACTAATAATGTGCAGTAGCCTCTAACAACCAATTAGTGAGCAGTAATAATGTGCAGTAGCCTATAACAACCAATTAGTGAGTGGTATAGATGTCCAGTAACCTCTAGCAACCAAGCAGTGAGCAGTATTGATGTACAGTAATCTCTAGCAGCCAATCAACAAGCAGAAGTCATGTGCTGTAACCTCTAGAAAAAAAACAGTGAGCCATAATGTGTGCTGTAACCTCTAGCAGCCAGTCAGTGAGTGGTAATGAAACACTGTAACCTCTGGCAACCAATCGCAACAGCTGCCTGATCTGATTCAGTAAACTGATTTTGAGTCTAGCTGCTATTTATTGTATGTCTCAAAGCATGTGGAGAGCAAAATTGCTTGGAAGAGGGGGGGTCCAAGAAAATGTCCAGGGTCCAGTCAATATTAAAGACGGCCCTGTACACGCACATGAACTTTAACCACTTGCCGACCAGCCGCCGTCATTATACGGCAGCAGATCGGCTCTGTTGTGCGAATCGCCGTAGCTGTACGTCGATATGTGCAATAGATACAGTGGTCGCACGTGCGTGGCGCAGCACCGGAGCCGATGCACGCGACCGGCGGCCTGCACTGTCCACCGGCCACCCGCGGTCGCTTCCACAGAGAGCCAGAGCGGGGATCTGTCAATTGAAACAAACAGGTCCCCGTTCTGACAGGGGAGGGGAGAGAGATCTGCTGTTCCTTGTAATCAGGAACAGCGATCTCTCTCCTCCACCAGTCAGTCCCCCCCCCCAAAGTTAGAAACACCTCCCAGGGAACACATTTGACCCCTCGATCGCCGCCTAGTGTTAGCCCCTTCTCTGCCAGTGACATTTACACAGTAATCAGTGCATTTTTATAGCACCGATCAGTGTATAAATGTCACTGGTCCCAAAAAAAGTGTCAAAAGTGTCCGATCTGTCCGCTGCAATGTCGCAGTCCTGCTAAAAATCACTGATCACCGCCATTACTAGTAAAAAAAAAAAAATTAATAATAAAAATGCCATAAATATATCCCCTATTTTGTAGACGTTCTAACTTTTGCGCAAACCAATCAATATATACAATTATCGCGATATTTTTTACCAAAAATTTGTAGAATTAGAAGAATACATATTGCTCTAAACTGAGGAAAAAAATTTTTTTTTTATATATTTTTGGGGGGATATTTATTATAGCAAAAAGTAACAAAATATTGCTTTTTTTTTCAAAATTGTCGCTCTTTTTTTGTTTATAGCGCAAAAAATAAAAACCGCAGAGGCGATCAAATACCACCAAAAGAAATCTCTATTTGTGGTACAGCGTCGCACGACCGCGCAATTGTCAGTTAAAGCGGCGCAGTGCCGTATCGCAAAAAATGACCCGGTCATTAAGGGGGCAAATCCTTCCGGTCCTTAAGTGGTTAAAGTGATTGTAAAGGCAGAAGGTGGATTCTATGCATTAAGATAAAAAAACCTTCTGTGTTCAGCAGCCCCCCCAAATATTTATCGGGTTGAGGTCAGGACTCTGTGCAGGCCAGTCAAGTTCCTCCACCCCAAAACTCACTCATTCACGTCTTTATGGACCTTGCTTTGTGCACCGGTCCAAATCATTTGGTGGAGGGGGGATTATGGTGTGGGGTTGTTTTTTCAGGGGTTGGGCTTGACCTTGTAGTTCCAGTAAAGGGAACCCTTAAAGCAGGGGTAGGCAACCTCGGCACTCCAGCTGTGGTGAAACTACAAATCCCATCATGCCTCTGCCTCTAGGAGTCATGTCTGTGATTGTCAGGGTCTTGCAGTGTCTCATGGGACTTGTAGTTTCACCATACCTCCCAAGTTTTTGAGATGGGAATGAGGGACACCTATCAGCAAAAGTATGGAGGCTTAGGACACACCCCTTGCCACGCCCTCTTAAAGGAGAATTGTACAAAAAAACAGGATTGGTTAAACCCGCAAGTGCTTTTGTTACCACTACTATTCCTTTATATTGGCTTTTGGAATTTACAAATGCAGCAATTTAGAAATCAGATGAAAGGTTTAGCGCTGGGAAACACTTTTTGATAGATAAAAAGTGCATTTTATATACATCTATATGGATCAGACCAAAATGAGGGACGAATGAGGAGGAATGAGGGACAGAGGGACATTGCTCCAAATCAGGGACAGTCCCTCGAAATCAGGCACAGTCCCTCGAAATCAGGGACAGTTGGGAGCTATGGTTTCACCAGAGCTGGAGGGCCGAGGTTGCCTACCCTTAAGGCGTCAGCATACCAAGACATTTTGGACAATTTCATGCTCCCAACTTTGTGGGAACAGTTTGGGGGTGGCTCCTTCCTGTTCCAATCGGGTTGAGGTCAGGACTCTGTGCAGGCCAGTCAAGTTCCTCCACCCCAAACTCATTCATCCATGTCTTTATGGACCTTGCTTTGTGCATTGGTCCAAACCATGTGTGTGGGGTGGAGGGGAGATTATGGCGTGGGGTTGTTTTTCAGGGGTTGGGATTGGCCCCTTAGTTCCAGTGAAGGGAACCCCTTCCTGTTCCAACATGACTGCACACCAAATTTAGTGAATCTCCCCCCACTGTGAGCCTCCATATCAAGCAGCTTGCTATAGGAACACACGAAAAAGAGGAGGAGCCAGGATCGCCGAGGCAGGGCCAGAGAAGATGAGGATGGGGCTGCTCTGTGCAATACCACTGCACAGAGCAGGTGAGTGTAGCATGTTTGTTATTTTAATTGATAACACAGGTTGGGCTTGTTTTTTTCAACCTCACCAGTTAAGTAACTATGTGACTTCATAGCTCCCAACTGTCCCTGATTTCGAGGGACTGTCCCTGATTTGGATCAATGTCCCTCATTCCTCCTCATTCGTCCCTCATTTTGGTCTGATCTATATAGATGTATATAAAATGCACTTTTTATCTATCAAAAAGTGTTTCCCAGAGCTAAACCTCTCATCTGATCTGTAAATTGCTGCATTTGTAAATTCCAAAAGCCAATATAAGGGAATAGTAGTGGTGAAAAAAAAAGCACTTGTGGTTTTAACCAATCTTGGTTTTTTGTACAATTCTCCTTTAAGGGGGCGTGGCAAGGGGTGTGTCCTATGCCTGCATACTTTTTCTGATAGGTGTCCCTCATTCCCATCTCCAAAAGTTGGGAGGTGTGTAGCTGTACTCTTCACTGCCCATCTACAAAGCCCACATCTATCTCAGAGCAAGCCCCAAGAGGTCACTTGTCTCACCCCCCCGCCTGGCGTTGGGGAATGTAATAAGGAATGTTGGTTAGTTCTACTCTTCCTATTTAGAATTGTAACGGCTAATGAAGAAGAGCTACACATAAACACAGAACAATCACAGCATCAGATAAAAGTATTTTTGAAGTATTTAAAAGTGCATTTGTCTTCATTTGCCGGTTGCTTAGGAAAGGTTGAGATCTACAAGAGTGTTGACAGGTTCATTTTGGTTTCTCCTTGACCAGTCCTCTCTCCATGGAATAGAACAATCAGGAGGAATGGGAGTTCTACTTCTGAGTGAGATTAGCTGATGACAGATCTCCGGCTCCGTCAGATGTTCAGTTCAGATGCCGAGTTTAGGAGTAAATTGTATTCATTTGCAGGATGAGAAGCCAGCTTTGTAGCACTTCTTTCATTCTTCACGTGCGTCACTTTCCACCGGGCGTGATCTTATCTACTGTCACCCTCCCGTTACCTGTCCAACATTTGTCTGGGAACGTTTAAAAAAACGGGGAAAGATCCTTTCAAAGGCTGGTTAAGAGATGACCCATATGGCCTAAAGATAAGTCTGCATGGTTCTTGATGACACTTATTTCAAATTCCACCATCAATGAACCCAAAGAGACCTTCTAGAATGACCACCTTCCTTCTTAGATGCAGGGTTGGTGCAAGGACTTTTGACACCCTAGGCGAAACCTCATTTTACCCCCCCCCCCATTGGCTCCACCCCTCACTGAGATTTTTCCACCTATTTCTTCAGCCGTGGTCCACGGTCCGCACCTGTGCATCCAGGAGGACGGGGGGAGGATGGGGGGAGCGGATATCGCGACAAGCCCAGAGGTACATGCAGGGCTTCCATCTCCTCCCCCCCTCGGCCGGTTCCATCGATCATGCAGCACTTCCGGCCAGCTGCTCCTTGTCCCGGCTCTCTCCCCTCCTCTTCTCACTCCCGCTGCTAGGGCGGCACTGCAGGCTGGGGATAGAGTGGTCTGGGATGTCTTCACAGGCGCAACCACCCGCCCCTAGCCTGGCAGCTGGCGCCATAGGGCATGTATTTTAAAAATGTCGGTCCTGCAGGTATCTTAATAATCTTAATAAGGGGGGGGGGGATTTTGCCCCCACCCCCCCCCCCACTCTGGCACCCTAGGCAGCCGCCTGACCTGCCTATTGCTAGCACCGGCCCTGCTTGGATATATTCATAGAGAGTATGTGAGCGGTAAACATTCGTGAAATGAATAAACTGAATGACTGAATCAAAATCACCGATCGACCTTTTAGTTACAGTCAGTGGCGGCCCGTCCACTAGGGGTGCCGGAGTGCCGCCTAGGGTTGCCACCTGTTCGGGATTCACCCGGACAGTCCGGTGGACTGAAACCCGGACACATGATTCAAAACCCGGACTGCCCTACATTGTTCAGACAAGAATGTGGCTCGGAACAGGACCTGACAGGTGGGTGAGGGGGGCACTATGCGTGCCACATTACTGTTCTCTTTGGAGCACCCAATGGTGTCCCAGGTCTGCTGCAATTCTTTAGTGTATACAAAAAAAAAATTAAAAAATTAAAAAATTGCTGTGCGTCGCTACATAATTACATAATTACATAGTTAGTAAGGTTGAATAAAGACACCAGTCCATCCAGTTCAACCTGAGTGAGCACCTCCAATTGTCCCCATCCCCGCACATTGCGTCCCATCCAGGTGCCCATCCACTATATTATTATTTTTTTTTATATGGAAGGTACCCATGTAGCGCCATCAATCTACGCAGTGCTCCACACACACCCACACCGGTCCCCACCCACGCTAAAGTGTTCGGGTTTGGCTTGAAGAAATAGTGGCAACCCTAGCGCCGCCCCCTCTATCCACGACCGCCACCCCCATGCTCTATCCACGGCCGCTACTTTGCAGGACACCGCCACCCAATATTCATGCGTCCGGTCCCTTTCAGGATGCCCGGTGTGCGTGAATTACAGCAGCGACAGTGTTTTTTTTTTTTTTTTTTTTGAAGCACCTGATTAGAGGCAGAGGCTCTAATAGGCTTCAAAAAAGGGTGGGCTCGTGGCGCAGAGCATTGCGCCACGAGCCCACCCATATGTTACAACAGCGAATGAATATTCACTATTGAAATACTGATCCTCAATCCGGCCAATCAGAAGCAGGTCTGATCCCCGTTTTTCTGATTGGCCGAAAAGAGAAGAGTCCCAATTGGCCGCCGAGGAGGAGGAGGGAGGAAACGGAGGCCGCCGCGATGCCCGTGGGGAGCAGGGAAAGGGGAAGTCGTAGCCGCCGCTGCCGAGCAAGAGAAGCCGCCGATGAAGCCCGGGAGAAGCGCTGCCCACCATAGATGGGGTAAGTGCACCGGACCCGACCGACTGAAAACATTTATCACCGGTCGCCGCTGGTTACTAGGGATGAGCCGAACACCCCCCGGTTCGGTTCGCACCAGAACCCGCGAACGGACCGAAAGTTCGCACGAACGTTAGAACCCCATTGACGTCTATGGGACTCGAACGTTCGAAATCAAAAGTGCTCATTTTAAAGGCTAATTTGCATGGTATTGTCCTAAAAAGGGTTTGGGGACCCGGGTCCTACCCCAGGGGACATGTATCAATGCAAAAAAAACTTTTAAAAACGGCCGTTTTTTCGGGAGCAGTGATTTTAATGATGCTTAAAGTAAAAAAAAAAAAGTGAAATATTCCTTTAAATATCGTACCTGGGGGGTGTCTATAGTATGCCTGTAAAGTGACGCGTGTTTCCCGTGTTTAGAACAGTCCCTGCACCAAATGTCATTTTTAAAGGAAAAAATCTCATTTAAAACTGCTTGCGGGTTTAATGTCATGTCGGGTCATGGCAATATGGATGAAAATCAGTGAGACAAACGGCATGGGTACCCCCCAGTCCATTACCAGGCCCTTTGGGTCTTGTATGGATATTAAGGGGAACCCCGCACCCAAATTAAAATAAGGAAAGGTGTGGGGCCACCAGGCCCTATATACTCTGAACAGCAGTATACAGGCGGTGCAAACAAGACAGGGACTGTAGGTTTGTTGTTAAGTAGAATCTGTTTGTAATTTTGAACATTTTTAACGTGTTTAGCTCCAGCCAAAAAATCTTTTCTAAGCTTTTTGGAAAACATAGGGAAGGGTTATCACCCCTGTGACATTTGTTTTGCTGTCTTTCCTCCTCTTCAGAAGATTTCACCTCACTTTTTTGTCCCAATGAAAAATGTTTTTTAAAAATTTGTTTTTTTTTGTGGAACAAGGATTGGAAAGCATCAGTGGAAAGGAGAAATTGTTTTCCCATATTAACTCTTACAGGAGAGAATTTCCCTTCCTAGGGGTAGATTTCATCTCACTTCCTGTTGTCTCCTTCCGTTTGCAAGTAGGAGTCATTTGTAAGTTAGATGTTTGAAAGTAGGGTCCTGCCCTATATACTCAGCAGAAATTTGGGCCTTAGGTGTTGCTGTGGCCACAACACTGTAAGCCCTCACAGGGCCCTGCTGTGAAATATTAGATCAAGAATTGTAATTACATGCCCCTGTTGAACAGGAGCTGAAAAATTAGGCCTTAGGCACTGGTGCTGGTGCCACAACACTGCAACCCCTCACAGACACTCTAGTTGGAACGCAGGAACGAGCCCTGCTGCAAAGTATTGCATCAAAAATTGTAATTACACGCCCCTGTTAGACAGGGGCAGAAAAATTGGGCCTTAGGCACTGGTGCTGGTGCCACAACACTGCAACCCCTCACAGACACTCTAGTTGGAATGCAGGAACGAGCCCTGCTGCAAAGTATTACATCAAAAATTGTAATTACACGCCCCTGTTAAACAGGGGAAGAAAAAATTGGGCCTTAGGCACTGGTGCTGGTGCCACAACACTGCAACCCCTCACAGACACTCTAGTTGGAACGCAGGAACGAGCCCTGCTGCAAAGTATTGCATCAAAAATTGTAATTACACGCCCCTGTTAGACAGGGGCAGAAAAATTGGGCCTTAGGCACTGGTGCTGGTGCCACAACACTGCAACCCCTCACAGACACTCTAGTTGGAATGCAGGAACGAGCCCTGCTGCAAAGTATTACATCAAAAATTGTAATTACACGCCCCTGTTAAACAGGGGCTGAAAAATTGTGCCTTAGGCACTGGTGGTGGCGCCCAGAACCAAAAATGTTCTTACAAGCTATCAGCGTGATGATTGAGGAGGAAGAGGATAATTACTCAGGGATAGTCACTCAGCATCAGCATAGGCAGTCTTTGAAGGGATCTGAGATTTCAAAAAAAATTATTCGGTTACATCAGCATCAGGTGCTTGGTAGCTGGTGGTGATCCAAGACTCATTCATTTTTATGAAGGTCAGCCGATCGACCGAGTCAGTGGACAGACGCACCCTGTGATCGGTTACCACGCCTCCAGCAGCACTGAATGTGCGTTCCGAAAGAAGGCTGGATGCAGGACAGGCCAGTAGCTCAATTGCATACTGTGCAAGCTCTGGCCAGTGATCCATCCTCAAGACCCAGTAACCCAGAGGATTTTCGGTGGGAAAGGTGTCCAAGTCTGATCTTGCCCCTAGGTATTCCTGCACCATGTAAAACAGACGCTCGCGATGGTTGCTGGAACCGATCATACCTTGGGGCTGCGGACCAAAAAATTGTCTGAACGCATCGGTCAGACGGCCACCTTCTCCACCGCTCCTTCTTTGACTGACCGAAGCCTCAGCAACACGTTGTCCAGAAACAGGAGTTTGTAACCTCCCAGTCTCTGGGAACGCGTTGCACAGACCTTTCTGCAAGGCCTCCCGAAGATGTTTCATCCTCTGCTCCCTCTGCGATGGCAAGATAAGGTCCGCAACCTTACCCTTGTAACGTGGATCAAGGAGGGTTGCCAGCCAGTATTGGTCCTTCTCCTTGATACCACGAATACGAGGATCCTTACGCAGGCTTTGCAGGATCAGAGAGGCCATGCAGCGTAGGTTTGCTGAGGCATTCGGTCCGGAGTCCTCTGGGTCACTAAGGACAACAACGTCCGCAGCCACCTCCTCCCAGCCACGTACAAGTCCATGTGTTCCTTGGGACTGATCCCTTAAAGACTGCTGCTGATGCTGAGTGCCAGGCTCCACCTCCATACTGACACAATCTTCCTCCTCCTCCTCCTCCTCGTCCTCTTCCTGTGTGATCGGCGGGCACGCAGGAACACTGTCTGGATAAAGGGGGCCTTGAAAGCTAAGGAAGTCCTCCTCTTCCTGCCTCTGTTCTGCCTCAAGTGCCCTGTCCATTATTCCACGCAGCGTGTGCTCCAACAGGTGGACAAGGGGGACAGTGTCACTGATGCATGCACTGTCAGTGCTCACCATCCTCGTGGCCTCCTCGAATGGTGACAGGACAGTGCATGCATCCCTGATCATGGCCCACTGGCGTGGGGAAAAAAAAACAAGCTCCCCTGACCCTGTCCTGGTGCCATAGTCGCACAGGTACTCATTGATGGCCCTCTGCTGCGTGTGCAGCCGCTGCAGCATGGCCAACGTTGAGTTCCACCTGGTGGGCATGTCACAGATTAGGCGGTTCTTGGGCAGGTTAAACTCCTTTTGGAGGTCCGTCAGCCGAGCACTGGCATTATATGACCGGCGGAAATGCACACAGACTTTCCTGGCCTGCCTCAGGACATCCTGTAAGCCCGGGTACCTGCCCAAGAACCGCTGCACCACCAAGTTAAGGACGTGAGCCAAACAGGGCACATGGGTCATTTGTCCCTGTCGGAGGGCAGAGAGGAGGTTGGTGCCATTGTCGCAAACCACCATTCCTGCCTTAAGTTGGCGTGGTGTCAACCACCTCTGAACCTGCCCCTGCAGAGCTGACAGAACCTCTGCCCCAGTGTGGCTCCTGTCCCCCAAGTACACCAGCTCAAGCACCGCATGGCATCTTTTGGCCTGCGTACTTGCGTAGCCCCTTGAACGCCTACGGAGCACCGCTGGTTCCGAGGAAGAGGCCATGGAGGAAGAAGAAGAGGAGGGGGTGGAGGAGAGAGGTGTGTCACAATCAGCATTTTGGAGGCGTGGTGGCGGAACAACCTCCAACACTACTGCACCTTGTCCTGCATCCTTCCCAGCTGCCAGCAGAGTCACCCAATGCGCCGTGAAACTTAGGTAACGTCCCTGTCCATGCCTGCTGGACCATGAGTCAGCGGTAATATGCACCTTACCGCTGACCGCCCTGTCCAGCGAGGCATGGACATTGCCTTCCACATGCCGGTAGAGAGCCGGAATCGCCTTCCGTGAGAAAAAGTGGCGTTTGGGTACCTGCCACTGAAGAACCGCACATTCCACAAACTCACGGAAGGGGGCAGAGTCTACCAACTGAAAAGGCAGCAGTTGAAGTGCTAGCAATTTTGCCAAGCTAGCATTCAACCGCTGGGCATGTGGATGGCTGGGAGCAAACTTCTTTCGGCGGTGCAGCAGCTGGGGCAGGGAAATTTGCCTGGTACAATCTGACGTCGGTGTACCAAAAGCAGATTGCCCACAAGTACTTGGCTGTGACACACCTAATTCTACACCTTCATTCCTCTCACTGCAGGTCTCAGAGAGGACTGAAGGTCTAGTGGGGTTGGAAATCTCAGCTGATGAGGAGCAAGGAGAGGTCCTCTTTGTTCTTTGGTGTGGGTCTTTTAGATACGCTTGCCAACGAACTGCATGGCAGGTCAACATATGTCTGGTCAAGCATGTGGTACCCAAGCGGGAGATGTTTTGGCCACGCGAGATACGCTTGAGACATATGTTGCAAATAGCAGCGGTGCGATCTGATGCACTCGTCTCAAAAAAGGCCCACACCAAAGAACTTTTTGAATAACGCGCAGAGACTGCAGCGCCCTGCACATGTGGAGCTTTGGGGTGTGATGCAGTCAATGTGCTGCCCTTAGGCTGGCCCCTAGAGGGCATCCTGCCTCGTTGGTGATGTGCCGCCTCCTCCTCCTCCTCCTCCTCTCTCCTATCAGGCACCCACGTTGAGTCAGTGACCTCATCATCCCCTCCCTCCTCATCACTGGAGCAAACCTGGCAGTATGCTGCAGCAGGGGGAGCATGACTGCCAGATTGCTGTCCTTCTTGGGCACCCCCTCTGTCCGTGCTCATGTTACTGCCTTCATCGAGCTCAGTATCGTCATCAGAGCCTTCCAAACGCTGGGCATCCTCCTGGAGCATGTACCCAACACTGTGGTCAAACAGTTCGAGGGAATCCTCATGAGGACATGGTGGAGCTAGGGAAGGAGTCACTGATGACATTGAGCTGAGGGAAGAGGCCGCTGCTTTGCCAGACAAAGCACCCTGGGCATGGGTGAGAGAGGATGAGGAGGATGAGGACGGCTTGGTCATCCACTCGACCAAGTCTTCCGCATGTTGCGGCTCAACACGGCCAGCTGCCGAAAAAAAGGCCAAGCGTGTCCCATGGCCACGTGCTGATGAGGATGCACCGTCTCCACGACCAGCACTAGACACAGAGCCTGCTTGCCCTCTCTTATTGGCTTGTGACTGTCTGCCTCTCCTTCTTGGCCTTCCAGACATACTAATGGCCTGTAGCTGCACTAAGCTGGGATAGAACACCTGTAATTTTCTTCAGGTAGCTTTATATACTGTAACCAGACAAGCCTGCCTGTCAGTAGGAAGATAACAGGAACGGATCTAGCTGAACACTGTGAGCAGGACGCACTGTACTAAATGTAAATAGTCTAGCTGCCTGACCGTGGTACTAATAGGATCAAATAGAACACCAGTAATTTTCTTCAGGTAGCTTTATATACTGTAACCAGACAAGCCTGCCTGTCAGTAGGAAGATAACAGGAACGGATCTAGCTGAACACTGTGAGCAGGACGCACTGCACTAAATGTAAATAGTCTAGCTGCCTGACTGTGGTACTAATAGGATGAAAAGAACACCAGTAATTTTCTTTAAAATACTGTAACAAGACAAGCCTGCCTGTCAGTAAGAAGATAACAGGAACGGATCTAGCTGAACACTGTGAGCAGGACGCACTGCACTAAATGTAAATAGTCTAGAAGATAACAGGAACGGATCTAGCTAAACTGAATACAGTGTATATATATATATGCAACACCTGGGATGCATATATATACACAATACACTGTAAGTGCAGCTAACTGACTGACTGTTCTGCCTAATCTATCTAACTCAAATCAAATGACACTCTCTCTCTCTCTCTCTATCTCTCAGCACACCGGAACACACACTACACAGGGCGGCCGTGCAGGCGGCCTTATATAGTGTGCGGTGTGTACTAAATCCCCTGAGCCATAATTGGCCAAAGCCACCCTGGCTTTGGCCAATTACAGCTCTCTCTACTGACGGCGCTGTGATTGGCCAAGCATGCGGGTCATAGTGCATGCTTGGCCAATCATCAGCCAGCAATGCACTGCGATGCCGCAGTGAATTATGGGCCGTGACGCGCCACACGAATTTGGCGTGAACGGCCCATATCGTTCGCAATTCGACGGACAGTCGAACAGCCGATGTTCGAGTCGAACATGGGTTCGACTCGAACACGAAGCTCATCCCTACTGGTTACAGTTCCTTAAAAAAGTATTCATACCCCTTGAAAATTTCCCACATTTTGTCATGTTACAACCAAAAAACGTAAATGTATTTTATTGGGTCTTTATGTGATAGACCAACACAAAGTGGCACATAAGTGGTACACACAGGTGGACTCTATTTATCAATTAGGTGACTTCTGAAGGCAATGGGTTCCACTAGATTTTAGTTAGGGGTATCAGAGTAAAGGGGGCTGAATACAAATGTACCCCCCCCACACACTTTTCACATATTTATTTGTATCATTTATCATTTACCTTCCACTTCACAATTATGTGACACTTTGTGGGATATCCTAAGGAGGCAAAGAGCCCCCCTTAGGCTGTAATCTCTTTCTAAGTAAAAGGACTTTGCTGCTCTCTTTCCCAGAGTATTTATTGAAGCTCCTGGCTACCATCTGGGCCACCATTTCCCAGGGGTTGGCCAGGGCTGCATGACTATTTATCTGATGATTGGACTCTTCCTGCCCACTAATTTCCAGAGTTCTCTGGATCAGGGGGAAGCAGCCAATCGTGTGTAATGCTACCCCCCTGCAGGAGCCGCTGGAATTTGGGTCCCCCTATTCCTGCATGAATTGGGAAGAATTAGAAGCGGAGACTGCGAGCCAGGCCTTCTCGTCCAACATCAGTGCCTGACCTCACAAATGCTCTTCTGAAAGAATGGTCAGACATTCCCATAGACACCCTCCTAAACCTTGTGGACGGCCTTCCCAGAAGAGTTGAAGCTGTTATAGCTGCAAAGGGCGGAGCCAACTCAATATTAAACCCTACGGACTAAAGCCTCGTACGCATGATCGGATTTTCCGACGGGAAATGTGTGATGACAGGCTGTTGGCGGAAAATCCGACCGTTTGTACGCTCCATCGGACAATTGTTGTCGGATTTTCCGCGGACAAATGTGTGTAGTCGGATTTTCCGAGCGTGTGTACACAAGTCCGTCGGACAAAAGTCCAAAGTACAAACACGCATGCTCGGAAGCAAGGAACGAGCTGGAAGCGGTCGGTCTTGTAAACTCGCGTCCGTAATGGAGAATTAACATTCGTGACGCGGCAAATGATGAAATCTGGAAATGCAGCGCACAATTCTCTTCTTCTTTAATGGGATAATAATGAAGCTGCTTTGCTGGTGATACTGATGGAGTTATTGCAAACTAATTTTCAAAGGCTTTTTTTTTTCTAGTGAGATCAAGAATAATATTATTATGCTTTTTTTTGGGGGGGGGGGCAAGTTACCACAACACCATTATCCTGTAGTTTTTAAGATCAAAGATACAACTATGTTGGTGTCCCTTGTCAATGTTACTTTGTATTTTTTTAAATGTAACTGCCGACTCCCAAACTGTCATTTGAAGTAAAACACACAGCCGAGTATTATTCTACACAATTTTTTTATTGTGCATTAAAAAAAAAAAAAAAAAATTAGACATGATATCTGCCAATAGAACTTAACCAAAAAGTGCATTCTATGCATCCAAAAATATAGAAAATATAACAAATCAAATCATTATTATTCAACCAAAAAATAAAATAAAAGCCTCATGCATGTGTCCTGCTTCTTAATATAGGGGGGCAGCAATGCCAAGAGTTGGTGAAAGCAGAGGGGTCCGTCATCCGGAGATAATTCCGAAAATCATGCGGATTATTCTCCTGGAGCTCCCGCAGCAAAAGCACATGACATAATTGGTCACCATTAATAAAGCAACCAATTTTTGGTCCAAGAAATCCTCCTGTTCCTGGACTGGACTTGGGTCAAAGCAATAACTCCAAGGCCAATAATAAATAACACGTTATCTCCTCCGATTCCACGACATGGCTGGTTGACGAACGATCGTTCAGACACGAACTGAAAAGCACGAAATGAAAAGCGCAAAATGAAAAGCGTGAATCAAGAGTCAACAAACTTCTACTAACAGGAAATTAGCAGAAGGAGCCCAAAGGGTGTCGCTAAAGAGCTGAAAAAAACACGTAGTACGTCACTACATTCGTGTTTGTTGGCCAACAATTCCTAGCCATTTGTATGCAAGACAAAATCCAGGCACCCGCCTTCGGACAAAAGTCCAAGGTTTTGTCTGCGGAAAATCCGATCGTGTGTACGAGACTTTAGAGTGGGATGCCATTAAAGTTCATGTGCGTGTAAAGGAAGGAGTCCCAATACTTTTGACAATACAGTGTAGAACAGACCAAAACAACAACACAGCCACGCCGGTTACAGTGAGCCAATACTACATTTACCTAATCCAAGCACCTATCTAGGAGGGTGATTCTTAAGGACAAGGCGCTTGGCCGGGGGGACTTTTTGCAGTGACCTCAGCGGTTCCTTATGAAACTAGGTTCGGACTGAACCGTTGGCTCATCCCTACTTGGAATTGCTCTGAAGGCATGGATGAAGGTACATACACTATATTACCAAAAGTATTGGGACGCCTGCCTTTACACACACATGAACTTTAATAGCATCCCAGTCTTATGCCGCGTACACACGGTCGGACTTTTCGTCTACAAAAGTCCGACAGCCTGTCCAACAGACTTCCGACGTACCTTCGGCGGACTTGCGGCAGACTTTCTTACGAACGGACTTGCCTACACACGACCACACAAAAGTCCGACGGATTCGTACGTGATGACGTACACCGGACTAAAATAAGGAAGTTCATAGCCAGTAGCCAATAGCTGCCCTAGCATGGGTTTTTGTCCGTCGGACTAGCACACAGACGAGCGGATTTCGGGGTCCGTCGTACTTACGACGTAAAGATTTGAAGCATGTTTCAAATCTAAAGTCCGTCGGATTTGAGGCTAAAAAAGTCAGTTGAAAGTCCGGAGAAGCCCACACACGATCGGATTACCAGCCAGCTTTAGTCCGTCAGCGTCCGTTGGACTTTTGTAGACGAAAAGTCCGACCGTGTGTACGCGGCATTAGTCCGTAGGGTTCAATATTGAGTTGGCCCACCCTTTGCAGCTACAACAGCTTCAACTCTTCTGGGAAGGCCGTCCACAAGGTTTAGGAGGGTGTCTATGGGAATGTTTGACCATTCTTCCAGAAGAGCATTTGTGGGGTCAGGCACTGATGTTGGACAGGAAGGCCTGGCTCGCAGTCTCCGCATCTAAAGAGGTGTTCACACTTCTTTAACACAATAATTCAGAAAGTGAAACTAGGAGCTTTCACTTCGGAAGCACGTAAAATTACATGCGGAGTCCCTCAAGGATCACCCCTGTCGCTCGTGCTCTTTAACATCTATCTCCGCTCACTCCTTAAAATCATCAGCAACCAGGACCTGCTTTATCACTCCTACGCTGATGACATCCAACTCTACCTACGCATCACCAACAAAAAAGACCAATACCAGGCACTCACCATCCTCGGACAACCCATCACCCCCAGCACTAAAGCCAAAAGCCTCGGAGTCATGTTTGACTCAAACATGACAATGGATACACAAATAGGATCAGTAGTCAGCGGATCCCACTACCTTCTTCGCCTATTGAGTAGACTCATCCCCTTCATCCCGGAAGGAGATACAGCAGCAGTAGTAGTTGGAACAATCATCAATTCCCGACTTAACTACACAAATTCCCTCTACCTAGGACTTCCCAAATACCAAATTTCACGTCTACAAATCATCCAGAAAACAGCAGCCAGACTGGTAACTGGAAAAAAAAACCCCTGGGAATCAATCCCCCCCGTCCCTGAGGACCCTCCATTGGCTAGCCGTGCAGGACCAGGTTACATTTAAGACCCTCTGCCTCACTCACATATGTACACAAGGAAAAGCCCCGCAATACCTCTGCGACAAAATAAAGCACTACACCCCAGGTCGCCCCCTCCGGTCAACTAACTAGAACCTCCTCCACATCCCCAAGACCCGTTATAAATTAAAAGGCGAGCGACGGTTCGTAGCCCAAGGACCACGGCTATGGAGCGCTCTACCCGCGGACATCCGCTCGGAAGAAAGCCTTCAGGAAGAAGCTCAAGACCCATCTCTTCTGAAGACCCAGATGGTCACTGGTGGCAAAAGCGCCCTGAGGCGATTTAAGTTGCATATGTAGCCCTATACAAGTTATTCATTCCTTCATTCATTCATTCATTCATTCAATACACACGGGGTACTGACAGTGCTCTCTTATTGCTCACCAGTTGTCTGTTTCTCTGCGGTTTGTCTGTAATTTAATCGGTTTACTGAGCGAGCAGCACAAACCTTACTTATGAGCTGTAAAAAAAAAAAAATCTACCATGGACTTGAAGGCTTCTTTTTCTGCTCTCCGTAGAGTGGAAACTCCCCGCAGTCCTTGGCAAGAGTTTGCTGCAAGCTTGTACTCCTGACATGTCTGTGGAAGTTATTTCCAAATAAACCACACTCCTTCAAAAGAACTAGTAATTACCTTCGGGAATCGGGCACAAGTTTTATGGAAAATCTGACATCAGGCCTGGGAACCACTCTCGAAAAACGTTACAGACCATTTGACCATCAAACACAGGTCCCCGGGGTGTCATTGCAGGGTGCAATTAGATGTTATTATTTCCACCAAACCCAATTGCTTTTGATCGTTCCTGAAATGGCCTGACTTATTTGGCTGTGCCGGTTCTGTTCTCTGCCTTCACAAGTGCGGACAGGAAGTTTGCTTTCTGGACATCTGGTCCAAATTAGTATTTTTTTCCTCCTTTTTTTTTTTCCCTCTTCAATTTTTTTCCACCCTTCTTCCCATTTCATTTCAGCTGCTGTTATAAATTAAACCAGACACATCCACCAATTTGGGGAATTTTGAATGCGCTCACCAAATCCCTTTTCATCGACCTTGTCTCTCACTGCTTCCTTCTAAATCACTCACTTCAATTGCTTATCAAGCAAATTATGGAGGGACTGAGGGGATCGCAATGAGCACCGACTTCTATACGTTCTAACTGAAGTCATTTATCCACTTTGCTTGTGAAGCAGCAAATATGGAGACTACGTTGCTATAGCTTAAGGAGGAGGTTCCTAAAGTTTTTTTATTGGAAGACCCGAATAAGGAGATCTTTACTGTACTGGAACCCCCCGGAAGATCATTTTTTTCCAAAACGTCATTATAGCCAAATAGTGGCAAACAGCCCACCATTAGATATAACCGGGTCCTGTAGAGCTTAACTCACACTAGGGCATCCAGAGGAGAAAAATGACATGGCATGCACAATGTGCCGCGGTGAACTGAGGGTGTGCCTTAACTGCACCAACAGTGGAAAGGGCTTAAAACTTGAGCTTATGTACAGAGTGCAGAGATCAGAAGTATGTAATGTGCAGAGTGCAGGGGTCAGAAGTATGTAATGTACAGAGTGCAGGAATCAGAAGTATGTAATGTACAGAGTGCAGAGATCAGAAGTATGTAATGTGCAGAGAGCAGGGGTCATACATATGTAATGTGCAGAGTGCAGAGATCAGAAGTATGTAATGTGCAGAGTGCAGGGGTCAGAAGTATGTAATGCACAGGGTGCAGGGATCAGAAGTATGTAATGCACAGGGTGCAGAGATCAGAAGTATGTAATGTGCAGAGTGCAGGGATCAGAAGTATGTAATGTGCAGAGTGCAGGGATCAGAAGTATGTAATGTGCAGAGTGCAGGGGTCATACATATGTAATGTGCAGAGTGCAGGGGTCAGAAGTATGTAATGGGCAGAGTGCAGGGGTCATACATATGTAATGTGCAGAGTGCAGGGGTCAGAAGTATGTAATGTGCAGAGTGCAGAGATCAGAAGTATGTAATGTGCAGAGTGCAGGGGTCAGAAGTATGTAATGTGCAGAGTGCAGAGATCAGAAGTATGTAATGTACAGAGATCAGAAGTATGTAATGTGCAGAGATCAGAAGTATGTAATGTGCAGAGTGCAGGGGTCAGAAGTATGTAATGTGCAGAGTGCAGGGGTCAGAAGTATGTAATGGGCAGAGTGCAGGGGTCAGAAGTATGTAATGTGCAGAGTGCAGGGGTCAGAAGTATGTAATGTGCAGAGAGCAGGGATCAGAAGTATGTAATGTACAGAGAGCAGGGGTCAGAAGTATGTAATGTACAGAGAGCAGGGGTCATAAATATGTAATGTACAGAGTGCAGGGGTCAGAAGTATGTAATGTGCAGAGTGCAGGGGTCAGAAGTATGTAATGTGCAGAGTGCAGGGGTCAGAAGTATGTAATGTGCAGAGTGCAGGGGTCAGAAGTATGTAATGGGCAGAGTGCAAGGGTCAGAAGTATGTAATGTGCAGAGTACAGGGGTCAGAAGTATGTAATGTGCAGAGTACAGGATCAGAAGTATGTAATGTGCAGAGTACAGGGGTCAGAAGTATGTAATGTGCAGAGTGCAGGGGTCAGAAGTATGTAATGTGCAGAGTGCAGAGATCAGAAGTATGTAATGTGCAGAGTGCAGGGGTCAGAAGTATGTAATGTGCAGAGTGCAGAGATCAGAAGTATGTAATGTGCAGAGTGCAGGGGTCAGAAGTATGTAATGTGCAGAGTGCAGAGATCAGAAGTATGTAATGTGCAGAGTGGAGGGGTCAGAAGTATGTAATGTGCAGAGTGCAGGGGTCAGAAGTATGTAATGTGCAGAGTGCAGAGATCAGAAGTATGTAATGTGCAGAGTGCAGGGGTCAGAAGTATGTAATGTGCAGAGTGCAGGGGTCAGAAGTATGTAATGTGCGGAGTGCAGAGATCAGAAGTATGTAATGTGCAGAGTGCAGGGGTCAGAAGTATGTAATGTGCGGAGTGCAGAGATCAGAAGTATGTAATGTGCAGAGTGCAGGGGTCAGAAGTATGTAATGTGCGGAGTGCAGAGATCAGAAGTATGTAACGTGCAGGGGTCAGAAGTATGTAATGTGCAGAGTGCAGAGATCAGAAGTATGTAATGTGCAGACTACATGGATCAGAAGTATGTAATGTGCAGAGTGCAGGGGTCATGACCAGTGTAGTCAAAATGACCCCCATGAATTAACTGTTATGCACCTAAACTCCAACCCACTTTAATATCCATTTATAATAATTGAGTCCACACCTTGTTTTGGAGTATAAATGGCCATAACAGCTTTTATTAGACAAACCAACCAGATAACTCCACTATCAAATCAACATAAAACCCATACCATAACATTTTACCCCAGTCCGTTGGTCTCTGACGGCGACTCACCTTGTTTACCAAATATGTATACCAAAAATATATATACCACCACGCACTGCGGGTACCATTTTGAAAACCGTTAGGCCTCCCGCTGTAGCCGCTCGGAGACACCCCCTTTCCCGCAGTGCCACCATCTCCTTATTCCATCCACCATGATGGAATACACCGGAGGGGCTGATCTTGCCGATGAGCCCCCCACCCCTTTTGGATTACCAACTTCTTACTGCCACCGTCAGAGACCAACAAGCAACTCCGCCACAGCCTGAAAGAGTGACCAACTTACTCTTGAAGGCACCTCCACACCCACAGGGCCCTTTGAATCCCTTCCTGCAAGCCCAGACTAGAGGTCAATCCCCCATCTGCAAGATGAACTCCATCCTTTATCCAACAGAGCCCAACATTGGTCTCTAATTCTAGATGCCCAATGACTAAACCTCCATTATTAACCACAACCTCCCCACCATTTTGTTTATGCATATGCGTGTTTTCTGAATGCTAGTCACTAATCTAGCCCGTCTCCAAACTGTCCGGGCAAATATGTCCGACCATAGCCGCAGAGTACCCGGAAAATCAGCCTTTAACTGCAGAAAATCAGCCTTGATGTCTGTGATCAGCTCCCTGACCGGACGTACCCCCCAAACCACTAACCCCTGCATGGATTACCAAAACATCGGGAGGTCTGTCCAAATTTCATATCATACCACTTCCCGAACTACTCTCTCCCACCTCATACCAGGCGTACCCAACCACCGCAAATAAGCTTCTTTCCGCGAAATGCCCAATCCCAGCACACATAGAAATGACCGAGGATCCAAATGAGGCGTGTGGAACCTCCATCTGAAAATGAGGCGTGTGGAACCTCCATCTGAAATGAGACGACAAAACATCCAAGGTAGCAATACTCCAGCATATCCCCACATACTGACAACCTCATTTAAAACACCCCGTAAATCCGGTTTACCTCCCCCTGTTCTCTTTCTTTAAAATTGTATTTTATTTATTTATTTATTTATTTATTTATTTTTTTTTTTTTTTTTTTAAATGCGGAATCTCCTTGATTCCCACCTCCCGTTCCTCCACACCGCCGCCTCATCCTACCCACACCTGGCAGCTTCAGTAGCCGCCCCTATGCGGAAGGAGTGTGAAGCGTATTGTTCCCTCTCCAAGCCTGCCCTGAAAAGGCATTTGCTGAACACCGACATAAATTGGAATTTTTGATAAATAGGACCCATCTTTATGCCTTAGTCATAAAATGCCAGCGAAGATACCGCAGTAAAACAGTAAGACCTCATAGCTTGAGATACATACTGAACACAACATCCCACATATGGCCCTCAGACTGGCAAACGTGACAGGCCGTCTCATAACCAATTTCATGTGACCCCTCCGGAAAACCCCCCCCTTTTTTTTTTTTTTTTTTTTTTAAGCCTGTTTCACCCAAACTCTTTTGTTGCGTCCTCCTCCCCCATCAGTTGTAAAATCATGACAGGCCTGCCATCTTCCGCTCAATGGCAGAGACCAATCCCCCACGTTCCATGTTCCTAGACACAAAATACAAAACCCACAACCTTACCTCCGCCCTGTCCTTACCAATCCTGGCCTCCTGTACCATTAACAACCACTCCTTCCATACCTTAGTATAATGCGCCCGCGTGGCTACACTCACTGACTGCCGAATCCATCCCGCGGCGACTCCAATGCCAGCTCCCACATCCAATCTGTGTAAGGGACTCCCTCCTGCTCTGCGCCCGGGGTCAACTCTCTGAATCTGTCCCACTGAAAGCGAGACCGTGCATCAGCCAGTGTATTATACACTCCAGGTATGTGACCAGCATACAAGAAAATGTGCAATCCCAAGCACCTCAACACCAACCTACGCAATAGCCTTAGTACAGGTGGTGATGACGCCGACATGCGGTTGATCACCTGGACCACTCCCCTGTTGGCTCAATTCAGTCCCGATTTCATATTCCTACAAGCCTCACCCCCAAAGTTCCAACGCCGGTACTACTGGAAAGAGTTCCAGTAACACCAGGTTACGCGAACCCTGCCTCCACCCATACTTGCGGCCAAGGACCCACACTCCACTGCCCTTGAAAAAAACGCCCCCATAACCCTTAGCCCCTACCGCGTCTGTAGTTAAATCCATGTCACCGGGCCCGACATCCACAACGATCTGCCGTTGTACGACTCCAGAAACTCATACCATACCTTCAAGTCCTCCCGGTGTTCCCTATTAAGCCCGACCAAATATGTAGGTGCCTTGACCCCTACCGTTGCTGCCGACAGCCGTCGACAGAACACCCTCCCCATTGGGATTATCCTACAAGCGAAAGTCAACTTACCTAGTAACCACTGCAAAGCCCTCAACTGGACTTACCACAGTCTGTGGATCCCTCAAATTACTTTGTATAAGTTCTCCAACTTACCTCTGGGCAGGCGACATTCCACTGTTTCCACATCTACCACTATCCCCCCCAACAAACTGAGTTCCGTCGTCGGGGCTTCTGTTTATCCTCTGCTAAAGGCACTCCAAAAACCTGCCCGCGAAGTGCTGCAACGTGGCTAGCAGAATCGCACACACGTCGGAGGCAGTAATGTATGACCGAATCTAGGCCCGACACATCCCTAACCACCCACTCCCGAAATGAGCTAAATGCTTCAAACATGGCACCATAAATGAAGCAACCCATAGGTAAGCATTTGTCTACATAAAACTGTTCTTGCCAATAACAACCCAACGGCCGGAAACTATCCGGATGCCCCGGAAGCAAGCGGAAGGCGGATTCTATGTCCGACTTGCCATCAATGGCTCTTTTGCTATACTTCCTCACCCATCATACTGCCACGTTGAATGACGTGTAAGACCCAGTGCATGCTTCCGGATCGATAAAATCATTCACCAAACTCCCTTAGGAAATGACCAATGATGAATAAGTCGGAACTTGTTCGGTTCCTTCTTAGGCCCCACCCCCCAAGGTGAAACAACTAAATCCTGTATAGGTATTATCCACAAACGGCCCCCCATCCGACCCAAAGCCACTTCCTTCGCCAATTTTTTCCCCCCCACTAACCTTCTAATTTCTTGTCAGTGGTGGAACCACTGCCCATGAACATGGTATACGAAAACCTTCCCCAAACCCCGTGACCAATAGCCTCATCGCTACCTAGTCCGGATACCTACTTAGAAAAGGCTGCTTCCTTCTCACCTTTCCGGCGTCGTCCCTTTCATGTGCAGGCTCGTTGTGACGCCTCCCTTTTTTTTTTTTTTTTTTTTTTTGAAGCACTCGTGCTTAAACTTACAGGACCCCCCAAATTTACAATTTGTAAATGTCCGCGGAATCAGCCTGTACCTCTTTTTTCTTCATCCCCCCTTCTTGGAATTATCCGGTTTTACCCTATCACCGGTTAAATTTTTCCAGCGGCAATAGGGAAAAATATCTCCACATATTCACCCTTGACAATATTATCCCGAACCTCCTGCTTTAAGTGTGTTCCCAGTGGACCCTCAAAGCACCCATATACCTCGCCCTTCGCCGCATCCGCAATACTCACCACCTCCACTCTGGCCGTTGTTGCCGCCCCCTCTGTAGCCCCCCTTTTTTCCTTGACCCGCTCCTTCTGCTGCCGCCCCCGAGGGGTCCGGCACCCTCTGCACCCTTACCCTAGTCGCCATAGCACCTCTTTCCCCCCCGGTTACCGTTCCCTTCCAAGGGCCACCTGCGGCAGCTGTTCCTGTCCCAGTTCAAATCTACCCACCAAATTCTGCAATCCTTTCGATAAATCCTTCAATTGCGCCCCTGATCCAGAACTGGCCGGCCTTGGAGCCGCCAATTGCTGATCAGGCGCCCCCCCCCCTTTATCCCCACTGTACCCGCTGTTACGACCCCTAATAAGTCATGTAATGCCTTAATCACAGATAAATCATTGCTGGACTCACCGGGCTGTCTGGGAGCACGCCCCCACCGCCTCCGATTGGTCTCTCCTGCTGGCACTTGTTGTTCTTCGCTGTCGGACACCTCACCTTCCGAGCGATCGTCCTGCTCCCTGACAGTTGGCGTTGTCAGCCCCCCGGGTGAAGAGGCCCCGGAAGCCGTGAAGATCTGATCATATAAGGGCCGACTCTCTCCTGCCGCTATACTTCTTCCTGAACCGCCACTGGGAGTCGCCCTGGCTGCACCGATCGGCCTGCTTGTGACCACCACCGCCATCCTTCTGTCCATGTGCCAGTCTGTTGGCTAAGCCCCGCCCACCCACAGCCTTGCTGACCACTCTAATCCCCCTCCGGTAGCCACTGTGTCCTCACTACTCCCCCCCTTAGCCCCCCTGCCTGTTCTGCCACCCCCCATGTGTTAAACCCTCACTCTGAGGCCTGTGAAACTCTGGCGGTGAAGCGGCGCCATAACGGCCCGTGGCCCCGCCCCCCGGAGTAGGCCTGCGGCGTGCAGACCGCCCGGGCCCTGAGTTATCCTGTCGCTGTGTCCGCTTCACTGGGGGCGCTGATCGGTCCCCCCGAGGGCTCCCTGTCTGCCGAGCAGGCCGCGATGGCGGCCCTGGTGAAAAACACGCCGGAGGCCGCGACCTCCGCACGTGATGGGTCTCTTCCACTGTCCACGATCCCTCCTCATCCAATATCAGTGCCCCGACTTGCCTCTTCAGCCAGTCCACTCCTCTCGTCGCCGTCGCAGCCCTCAGCCTCGCCAGGATGGTGTCCTGTCCTCCATGCTGATGCTGGAGGAGCAGTGAATAAAACTGCCTCCTCCTGTGTCTTCTTTCTCTCCACTGCCCCTTCCTGGCTCCACCTCTCCCCTTAAGTAATGCCACTCCCCCTTTTACAAGTTCCTATCTTCCACCACCCTTCCTAGACACTCCCATTCCCTATTTCTAATTAACCCCTCTTGTGTCTCCTTCTCCACACTGTCATGCCCGGCCCTCCTTTATCATTCCTTCCTCATTTTCACTCCGGGCCTCCCTAGAGCGGGTAACATACAGAGTGCAGGAATCAACATTTGTCACATACAACCAGGGGTGTCTTTAAGGCAGGGCAAAAGGGGAAGCTGCCCTGGGCCCCCATCATTGTTGTGGGGCCCTTAGCAGCTGCCTCATACTTGCCAAATATCCCAGTTTAAATTCCCTTGTTCCTTGAAGTTTTAGTCCTGTGCTGTGTCCCGATATCTCAGTGTAAAGTTCTGTTACTAATGCTGCTTAGCTCTGCCCTATTGCTGTGTACAGATAACTCTTCAGACCCTGTGTTTACATGTAAACAACTGGCATTGTTATGTAAATAGCGGCAATGTATATGTATATCATGCCCCCCTGAGGTCATATCTACTGTCATTTCTGCTGAATGCTGCCCACTGGGATGGTAATGGGGCATGCTTGCAAGTCCTGCCTACAACTGTGGTCATTAAGCCTATCATCCGCCTGTTCTGCAAAAGGTAAGCAAATTGGAGGTGGAACCCTCTTTCAAAATAACATGGTGCCACAGCACACTGAATTTTGGTGGATGTGAATACGCACATCTAAGCCGATGCGTGAGAGGGTGACATTACCAATTAATGGAACTGCTGTGTATCTGCTAAAGGGCAGCACATCATTGGTGTCAGAACAGCATTTTTGCATGTGTTCCCGACACACGCTAATGTGAACGCAGGCTAAATGTCTCAGTTACATTGGTAGTCAGTGTCAATCTTCTCATTACATTGGGGCTTGGTGTAGAACCCTTTCATTCACACTAGTGGCCAGTGTGAAGGTCCCCCCTCACATTAGTGGTCAGTGCAAATCCCCATTACATTAGTGGTCAGTGCAAATCCCCATTACATTAGTGGTCAGTGCAAATCCCCATTACATTAGTGGTCAGTGTAAATCCCCATTACATTAGTGGTCAGTGTAAATCCCCATTACATTAGTGGTCAGTGTAAATCCCCATTACATTAGTGGTCAGTGTAAATCCCCATTACATTAGTGGTCAGTGTAAATCCCCATTACATTAGTGGTCAGTGTAAATCCCCATTACATTAGTGGTCAGTGTAAATCCCCATTACAATAGTGGTCAGTGTAAATCCCCATTACATTAGTGGTCAGTAGGGATGAGCCCGATGTTGGAGTTGAACGTAAGTTCGACTCGAACATCGGGTGTTCACCCGTTTGCCGAATACTGAACATCATGGGGTTTTCGCGGGAAATTCAAGCGCCCGCGGAACTCCCCATAATGCACGGCAAAACCGTCAAAGCACTGCGAGATCGCAGTGCATTGACGGCTGCTGATTGGCCAAAGCATGCACCTGACCCGCATGCTTTGGTCAATCATAGCCCGCTCTGATGATTTGGCCAATCATGGTTTAAGGGGCTGAGTCCACTCCCCACAATATGTGAGGCTGTGAACACGGCATCCATACATAGTTTTATAAATGAGAGCAGCAAAATGACATTTGTAAAGTAAAAAATGTAATTTAAAACTGATCGCGGCTGCAATGAATTGTCAGATCCCAGCAATATAGATCAAAATCATTGAAAAAAATGGCATGGGTCCCCCCCCCAGTCCATTAACAGGCCTTTGAGTCTGGTACGGATACTAAGGGGAACCCTGCACCAAAATTAAAAAAAAAAAATTACAGGGGGGTCCCCCCAAAATCCATACCAGGTTTTTCAGGTATGGTATGGATTTTAAGGGGAACCCTGCGGCAAAATAAAAAAAAATCCATTCCAGACCCTTATCCGAGCATGCAACCTGGCAGGCCACAGGTAAAGAGGGGGGGACGAGAGAGCGCCCCCCCTCCTGAACCGTACCAGGCCACATGCCCTCAACATGGGGAGGGTGTTTTGGGGACAAGGGCCTCTTCCCCACAACCCTTGCCCGGTGGTTGTGGGGGTCTGTGGGCAGGGGGGTTATCGGAATCTGGAAGCCCCCTTTAACAAGGGGACCCCCAGATCCCGCCCCCCCATGTGAATGAATATCATGTATATTGCACCCCTACACATTCACCAAAAAAAGTGTCAAAATGGTAAAAATGACAGGAGACATTTTGGGACAAGTCCTTTATTTTTTAAAAAATGTGTTCTGCGATGTAACTCCATCTTCGATAACAGCGGCTACAACTCGAGAAAAAACAAAACCCTCCGCATGTTGAGGGCATGTAGCCTGGTACGGTTCAGGAGGGGGGGCGCTCTCTCGCACCCCCTTTTCCTGTGGCCTGCCAGGTTGTGTGCTTGGATAAGGGTCTGGTATGGATTTTGGGGGGACCCTCACGCCATTTTTTTAAGTTTTGGTGTGGGGTTCCCCTTAAAACGATACGTTCTTAACCACTTCCCGCCCGCCCTATAGGGGATTGACGTCCGGGAAGTGGTTCCGTTATCCTGACTGGGCGTCATATGACGTCCAGCAGGATAACATGCCGCCGCGCGCCCCCGGGGGCGCGCATCACAGCGATCGGTGGAGCGGTGTGTCAGCCTGACACACTGATCCTCCGAGGCTCTTTACCACGTGATCAGCCGTGTCCAATCACGGCTGATCACGCTGTCAATGGGAAGAGCCATTGATCGGCTTTTCCTCACTCGCGTCTGACAGACGCGAGAAGAGTAGAGCCGATCGGCGGTTCTCCTCATGGGGGGGTCTGCGCTGATTGTTTATCAGCGCAGCCCCCCCTTTAGATCACCACACTGGACTACCAGGGATCGCCACTAGGACCACCAGGGAAGGGGCAACATGTGGATGGCCAGGTATGTACCCCATGGCCATTCACATGTGCCCAATGTGCCCAATATGTGCCAATGAGTGCCCACAAATGGGCACTGATTGCCACCATTATGTTCCAGATCTGCCCAGCAATGTTTTATCAGTGCCACCTGTCATTGCCCATCAGTGCCACCTGTCAGTGCCCATCTGTGCCTATCAGTGCCCATCAGTGCCCACCTATCAGTACCCATCAGTGCCACACATCAGTGCCACCCATAAGTACCCATCAGTGCCACCCATATGTACCAATCAATGCCACCTACGAGTGACCATCAGTGCCGCCTATGAGTGCCCATCGGGGCCACCTATGAGTGCCCATCAGTGCCGCATACCAGTGCCACCTATCAGTGCCCATCAGTGCCACCTATCAGTGCCCATCAGCGCCGCCTATCAGTGCCCATCATCAGTGCCCGTCAGTGCCACCTCATCAGTGCCACCTCATTGGTGCCACCTCATTGGTGCCCATCAGTGCCATCGTATCAGTGCCCGTCAGTGCAGCCATATCAGTGCCCTTCATTGAAGGAGAAAACATACTTATTTACAAAAAATTTTAACAGAAACAAAGAAAAACTTTTTTTTTTTGAAATTTTCGGTCTTTTTTTATTTGTTGTGCAAAAAATAAAAACTGCAGAGGTGATCAAATACCACCAAAAGAAAACTCTATTTGTGGGAACAAAATGATAAAAAATTTGTTTGGGTACAGTGTAGCATGACCGCGCAATTGTCATTCAAACTGCGACAGCGCTGAAAGCTGAAAATTGGCCTGGGCGGGAAGGTGTCTAAGTGCCCGGTATTGAAGTGGTTAAAATTCCAAACCGATCCCGTAGCAAAAATCAAACTATGCAGGTATCTATTTATGTATATATATATATATATATGAGTTTCAGTGAATATGAAATATAATTATCAATAATTAATAATGTGCCATAAAATAATATACTATATATCATAGATATATTCATTACAATAATTTAATATATAACCTTATCCCTCATGTACTTCATGTAAAGTCCCGCTCTTTTTGCTCTTTATACATGCCATGTACAATGTGCAAGGATCAAGAGTCTGTAATGTACAGAGTGCAGGGTTCAAGAGTGGGTACAGGTTGAAGGGCTCAGGAGCCTGGGAATTCCAATACCTATAAGTTAATAGTTAGTAATATTTAAGTTATTATTAGTTAGTTATTTTAGATTTTCGAATTTTTGGGTTTTCGCCGGTGATAGAGAGCAGGAGAACGGGAAGCCGCCAGTGATGGAGAGCAGGAGAGCGGGAAGCCGCCGGTGATGGAGAGCAGGAGAACGGGAAGCTGCCAGTGATGGAGAGCAGGAGAGCGGGAAGCCGCCGGTGATGGAGAGCAGAACGGGAAGCTGCCTGTGATGGAGAGCAGGAGAACGGGAAGCCGCCGGTGATGGAGAGCAGGAGAACGGGAAGCCGCCGGTGATGGAGAGCAGGAGAACGGGATGCCGCCGGTGATGGAGAGCAGGAGAACGGGAAGCCGCCGGTGATGGAGAGCAGGAGAACGGGATGCCGCCGGTGATGGAGAGCAGGAGAACGGGAAGCCGCCGGTGATGGAGAGCAGGAGAACGGGAAGCTGCCAGTGATGGAGAGCAGGAGAACGGGAAGCTGCCAGTGATGGAGAGCAGGAGAACGGGAAGCCGCCGGTGATGGAGAGCAGGAGAACGGGAAGCCGCCGGTGATGGAGAGCAGGAGAACGGGAAGCCGCCGGTGATGGAGAGCAGGAGAACGGGAAGCTGCCGGTGATGGAGAGCAGGAGAACGGGAAGCTGCCAGTGATGGAGAGCAGGAGAACGGGAAGCCGCCGGTGATGGAGAGCAGGAGAACGGGAAGCCGCCGGTGATGGAGAGCAGGAGAATGGGAAGCCGCCGGTGATGGAGAGCAGGAGAACGGGAAGCTGCCAGTGATGGAGAGCAGGAGAACGGGAAGCTGCCAGTGATGGAGAGCAGGAGAACGGGAAGCCGCCGGTGATGGAGAGCAGGAGAACGGGAAGCTGCCCGTGATGGAGAGCAGGAGAACGGGAAGTTGCCAGTGATGGAGAGCAGGAGAACGGGAAGCCGCTGGTGATGGAGAGCAAGAGAACGGGAAGCCGCCGGTGATGGAGAGCAGGAGAACGGGAAGATGCCGGTGATGGACAGCAGGAAAACGGGAAGCTGCTGCTGTGGAGAGCAGGAGAACGGGAGTCCACCACCGCCAAGCAGGGGTACTCAATTTTTTGGGGGGGGCGGCAAACAAGCCTTGTCCCCTCACTTCCCCTACCCCCCTAGTGCTCGATCGAAGGTAGAAGCAGATCCCAGAGATGATTAGAATAAGAGGTGTGCAGGTCCAGCAGAGGTGGAGTGACCGGGTTCTGTGTCCCCTGTGTGCCAGCTGCAGGCAGACATGGGACGGGAAGGCAGTGGTCCATGGCCTTACCTTATCCTTCCTGTCCTTGGTGTTCTCCTCGCTGTTGCTCATCCCTGTGGTGACCACCGCCGGGCTCCAGGTGACGAGATGTTGGATCCGTGGTGGGGCTCCTGGAAGAGACTGTTGCTGCCCCTCCTCCTGCCGCTCCTCACTGCACATGGCCCGCAGCTTGCAGAGGAAAGAGCTGTGGCAAATTCGGAAATTCGACATTCAAAAATCCGGAAATTTGAAAATTCACAAGGACGAAAATCTGAAAAAAAGAACGAAAATCTGAAATAATAATAACTTAACTGTTATTAACTATTAAATTCAAAGTATTAGAATTTCCTTTCAAACTTGGTTGTTAGTGAACGTAACAAAAACGAATTTATCCGAAATAACGAATGCCGTATCTAAACGAATGGAACAGGACAAATTAATAATAATTCATAAAAGTAATAATAAAAACTTTTCATTATTATTTATTATTAATTTGTTCCGTTCCATTTGTTTAGATGCGGCATTCGTTATTTCGGATAATTCGTGACTGCGGATAAATTCGTATTTGAAAGGAAATTCCAATACCTATAATTTAATAGTTAGTTATTATTAGTTCGTTAGTTAGCTATTATTTAGAATTTTTTGAGTTTCGTTCCTTCGAATTTTCGGATTTACGAATTTCCGGATTTTTGGATTTGTTCAGATTTACGAATTTCTTTTCGTTCTTTAGAATTTTCAGATTTTCTTTCTTATTTTCGGATTTGAAAATTTTTGGATCTCCGAATTTCCGGATTTTCAGATTTTTTCGAATGTACTAATTTCGATCATAATGAATGACCTGAAAAAACAAAAACAAAAAACAAACACATTTTTTGTTAGTGCACATGTCTAGCAGGAAGACGTTACTGAATATTAATTCGCTTATGTCCCCCAAGTGGGTGGGCTCGGGGACGCAGTGCTCCACCCTTTTTTGAAGCCGATTAGAGCCTCAGGCTCTTATATGCATATTGGAGATTAGGGGCCGGGATTAGGGGGCCCCTCATGTAGCGCCCACCAGGGGTTAAATATTTGAAAAAAAGAGTACAGAAAGTTGGTGCCGTTGTCTTTAGCAACTAACCAATCACATTTCAGCTGTCATTTTATCCACATGCTGGAGAATGAATGCAATCACCTGATTTGTGTAGTTATAGATCCGGTTCTCTGGTATTCCCTCCTGATCCGTTCTGAGATCTTTCTTCATCTGACCCGCTTTCCCCCCCCCGATAGTTCTTTTCCTCTGGGACGGTAACTATTACAATACTATATAAATGCTAATAAAACAGTATTGGTAAACATCATCTGTGCCGGCACCAAAGTCCCAAATCACACGCCGGTGAGAACGCACAGAGGTACTTACTGCTCTATACTTCAATATACATTTATTGGCGAGACGCTATAATAATGCATAACGCAGCAAAGTGGAAACAACGACCACTTCAAGTCTGCACTAATAATAATAATAATAATATCCCGGGCTAATAATAATAATAATAATAATAATATCCCGGGCTAATAATAATAATAATAATATCCCGGGCTAATAATAATAATAATAATATCCCGGGCTAATAATAATAATAATAATAATAATAATAATAATATCCCGGGCTAATAATAATAATATCCCAGGCTAATAATAATAATAATAATATCCCGGGCTAATAATAATAATAATAATATCCCAGGCTAATAATAATAATAATAATATCCCAGGCTAATAATAATAATAATAATATCCCGGGCTAATAATAATAATAATAACAATAATAATAATAATAATATCCCAGGCTAATAATAATAATAATATCCCGGGCTAATAATAATAATAACCATAATATTAATAATAATAATATCCCGGGCTGGATTGTGTTGGGTTTGTATCGCCCCCTTGTAATTATCTGCTTCATTTTCCATCGATTGTCTTCTTTCGAGGAATTGCTTACCAATGGTGGAGGAGATTATTAAGTCACTTTGATTGGACGTATGTTCCGTTCTATGCGCTGCGATGATCGTGTCACTTCCTGCTCAGGATTTCTTTCATAACTGACGTCAGCTGTCATGCTGATATGTGGGCGGGGCTTATCCAATCCAAATAGGTGCAAGATATAAGGAATCAAGAATACTATATAGGCAAAGGGGTTCAGCCCCTTCTTTAACCAATTGCCTACAGGACACTTTAACCTCCCCTTCCTGCCCAGGCCAATTTTCAGCTTTCAGCGCTGTCACACTTTCAATGAAAATTGCGCGGTCATGTAACACTGTACACATAGGACATTTTTATCATATTTTTTTTTTCAAACAAATAGACCCAGGGTTTTTATATTTTGCTAAACAAATAAAGAAAGACCAAAAAAAGAAAAAAAAAGTCATAGTTTGTTATAAAATGTTGCATTTTTCTTCTTCACTGATGGGTACTGATAAGATGCACTGATGGGCGCTGATGAGGCTGCACTGATGAGATGGCACTGAAGAGGCGGCACTGATGGGCATTGATGGGCACTGAAGAGGTGGCACTGATGGGCATTGATGTGCGCTAATGAGGCTGCACTGATGGGCACTGATGATGTGGCACTGATGGGTATTTATGGGAACTAATAAGGCGGCACTGATGGGCATTGATGGGCACTAATGAGGCGGCACTGATGGGCACTGATGATGTGGCACTGATGGGTATTTATGGGAACTAATAAGGCGGCACTGATGGGCATTGATGGGCACTAATGAGGCGGCACTGATGAGCATTGATGGGCACTAATGGGCACTGAAGAGGCAGCACTGATGAGGCAGCACTGATGGGCATTGATGGGCACTGATGAGGCTGCACTGATGAGCACTGATAGGTGGCACTGATGGGCACTGGTAGGCACCACTGATAGGTGACACTGATGAGGAGGCACTGATTGGCAACACTGGTGGGCACTGATTGGAAGCACTGATGGGCACTGATTGGCAACACTGATGGGCACTGATTGGCAACACTGGTGGGCACTGATTGGAAGCACTGATGGGCACTGTTGGGACTGCACTGATAATCAGTGTACATGTCTCTTTTACACAAGCCAGTTATCGGCTCTCTTCTCCTCTCCTCACACTGTCTGCACAAGGAAAGGAGAGCCGATAACCGGCTTCTATTTACATCCATAATCACCTGTGAATAGACACAGCTGATCACATGGTAGAGAGCTGCTGATTGGCTCTTTATCTTAATCCGTGATCAGCAGTGTCTGGAGGAGCACAGAGCGTGCCGCCCACACCCTGCAGCGGGCGCCCAGCAGGTGCGATCACAGGAGGCCGTCATATGACGGTGTCCCAGAACTAGCTGGCCGCACTGCAACCGTCATTTGTCTATAGCATGGTCGGCAAGTGGTTAACCACTTACTGTCTGTGGCAATTTAAAAAAAAAAAATTTGCAAACGTTAAAAATCTGCATTTTTTGCTAGAAAAAAAAAAAAAAAACACTTGGAACCCTCAAACATTATAAAGGGTGTCTCAAAAGTCTCTGCACATAGGAAACATGAACAAACTCATATTATATTTTATATTTCTAACATTTTAAGCCCCAGTTCACACTGGTGCGATTTGACATGTCAAATCAGCGGCAATTGCCGGCAATGGCACCGTCCTAATCGGTGCGAGGCCGCACTTGCGGCGCCGCGCCGATTTAAAAAAAGTAGTTTCTGTACTACTTTTTGCGATTTTCGGTTGGGGGGGGTTGGGGGTGCGATTTCCATTGACATCTGTGCAGAAACCCGCGCAGAAATGTCTGTGAAATCGCAGCCGAAAACGGGACTGAAATGCGGGAGTGAAATGGCGCGAGCCAGAAGGTTGGTGTGAAGTCGTTGGTTTCGCTGGGGAACATTGAAAAAAACTGCAAGGGTAATCCAGGTGAGTTTTTGGAGCTTCATATATTAAGAAAGCCCTGAAAAAGAAGATATTTGCTAGTGGATAAGTCCTTCATGTTCTACCATTTGAAGACGGTTCTCACGTTGGGTATATGCCGTGCTGGCGTTAATCCCAGAACATGGCTTGTGGGGTGTTTTTTTTTTCAAATATTTACGCCCATGCTCATGTTTGCACATAGAACACCTTTGGGATGAATTAGAGTGAAGACTGCGAGCCAGGTCTTCTCGTCCAACATCAGTGCCTGACCTCACAAATGCTCTTCTGGAAGAATGGTCAAACATTCCCATAGACACCCTCCTAAACCTTGTGGACCACCTTCCCAGAAGAGTTGAAGCTGTTATAGCTGCAAAGGGCGGGGCCAACTCCATATTGAACCCTCCGACGTCAATTCATGATGAAACGCGTAGGTAGCTGCTTGTGACCAGACGTGGAGCGAGTGTTTTCTGGGACGCGGCGGCCATCTTGTTAGCAGTGTGTGCTGTGGAATTAACCAGCAAACAAGTGCTTTTTAATCATCATACAGCCTTCCCAGAAGAGTTGAAGCTGTTATAGCTGCAAAGGGCGGGGCTCAATATTGAACCCTACGGACTAAGACTGGGATGCCATTAAAGCTCATGTGCGTGTAAAGGCAGGCGTCCCAATACTTTTGACAATATAGTGCATATGGGTTACATACAACAATATAAACGCACACCTATGCTGTGTATGTAATGAAATGCCAGCTTACCCCTGAGCAGCTTGCCTCCCGTCTTACAATTTTCTCCTCCATGCTGTTATTGTGATTATTTTCAGGTTGGCCGTTCTGTACCTGACTCTGCTCCCCAGCGAATTCTGTTCAACCCCCCCCCCCCCCCGTACGCGTTTTTTAATTTTTGTTAGCGGCAGACAGAGGCAATACATCAGAATCGGAGTCTGCGACACCGAAGGTGACCCCTGCAGCCGTTTAATGACACAATACATAATCCTTAATGAAGTCACTATCTTCACACTCTCTTCCTTGCTCTGTCTGGACCGGGTGATTTATGGCGGCTTCACCGTGCGCTGCCCCCTTTTCATTTCACGGTGACAAAGTGCCTCAGACAATTATTTTGCTGATTAGACCCAATAAAAAAAAAAACGACCTAGGAGATTTCTTCAGGTGTCATATGTACTCCATCAATCCTTGTGGACAGTACCAAAGTTTACTTCCAACGGTCCTTTGTGGCTGCAAAGCGGTGAAAAACATAAGTAACGCCAACGACAGCTTATAGACCCGAGGCCGCCAGCGAGGAGATATATTCAGGCCGAATGGGGTGTTTATCACACAAGGAATTCATGCAGGGCAGCATGCAGATTTATATACGTTTATAGACAAATAACTTTACCGATTTGATGAGGGTAATGAAAGTCAGTTTTCTGTTACAAATGTCAGTGTTGTAAAGGCTGCGACTAGGAATAATGCCTTTGGAAGGTCATAAATTCCCTTAGAATTTCAAACAGGAACCTCACACACAAAAAAATCGGGCTGAAATTCCTACTAAACGTTTCAGATTTTGATCGTTAGCTGCCAAAGTAGATCTGTAATTGTCACTTGTACATCCCCTGTGAGTGACAACGTACAAGAAACGACCCTCAGAGTTGGTCCTGCTAATGTAAAGCAGGCTTTTCACTTGTATTTGAAAAACGATCATCTACTGGTGGAACTGGAATGCGACACCAGCATATGACTGACACACAAAAAAAAAGCCATCATTTGTACAACTGAGAATTTCAAGGGTTGTGCACCTAAAACTGAAGGCATGAACATGAAGCCATGGTTTCCATAACGTGTGCTCTAATGATAGCAATGTGTCTGGTTGCCTCATTGTGTCAGCCCATAAGCCCTACTCCATAGAAGTCATGGTATTCATAAACTGCACTGATGATGGCCACAACGTGTCTGGTTGTTTTGTTGTGTTGCTCCATAAACCTTACCTCAGAAAAGCCAAGTTTTCAAACACTGCACTGATAAAGACATCATGTCAAGTTGTTTCGGTCCATAAGCCCTACTCAATAGAAACCACAGTTTACATACACGGCACTGATGATGGTCACAACGCCCCTGGTTGTTTCGTTGTGTTAGTCTATAGGACTTACTCCATAGAAGCCATGGATTCCATACAATGATGGGCACACTGAAGATGGCCACAACGTCCATGGTTGTTCCATTGTGTTGGTCTATAAGCCTCAATCGATAGAAGCCATAGTTTCCATACACTTACTGATGATGGTCACAATGTTCTTGGTTGTTTCATTGTGTCAGTCCAAATGCTTTACCCCAAAGAAGCCACGTTTTCCGTAAACTGCACTGATGCACTGATGATGGCCACAACGTGCCTGGTTGTTTCATTGTGTCAGTCCATAAGCCTTACTCCATAGAAGCCATAGTTTCCATACGCTGCACTGATGATGGCCACAGTGTGTCTGGTTGTTTTGTTGTGTTGCTCCATAAACCTTACCTCAGAAAAGCCAAGTTTTCAAACACTGCACTGATAAAGACATCATGTCAAGTTGTTTCGTTGTGTCGGTCCATAAGCCCTACTCAATAGAAACCACAGTTTACATACACGGCACTGATGATGGTCACAACGCCCCTGGTTGTTTCGCTGTGTTAGTCTATAGGACTCACTCCATAGAAGCCATGGTTTCCATACGCTGCACTGATGATAGCAACAGCATGTCTGGTTGCCTCATTGTGTCAGTTCATAAGCCCTACTACATAGAAGCCATGGGATCCATACACTGCACTGATGATGGCCACAATGTGTCTGGTTGCCTCATTGTATCAGTCCATAAGCCCTACTCCAAAGAAGCCATAGTTTCCATAAACTGCAGTGATTATGGCCACAACATGCCTGGTTGTTTCATTGTGTTGGTCCATAAGCCTTACTTCATAAAAGCCTCAATTTACTAAAATTGGAGAGTGTCAAATCTGGTGCAGGCATGCATGGTAGCCAATCAGCTTCTAATTCCAGCTTGTTCAATTAAGCTTTAACAAACACATCTGAATTGATTGGTTTCTATGCAGAACTGCACCAGGTTTTGCACTCTCCAGTCTCTAGGTTTAGTAAATAAACCCCACAGTTTCCATATTCCGCACTGATGCTGGCCACAACGTTCTCGGTTGTTTCTTTGTGTTAGTCTGTAGGACTTACTCCATAGAAGCCATGGTTTCCATACACTGCAGTGATGATTGGCACAACGTCCCTGGTTGTTCCATTGTGTTGGTCCATAAGCCTTACTCCATAGAATCCATGGTTTTCATACACTGCACTGATGATGGTCACAACGTTCTCCGTTGTTTCGTTATGTCAGTCCATAAAGGTTGGCGCACTTAAATCTGAAAGCCTCTAGAACAGCCTTTCTCAACCTTTTCAACACAGAGGAACCCCTGAAATAACTTGCTGGTCTCAGGGAACCCCTGCTAAAAAGTACTATATCTACAACTCATGACACATTAGTGTGATGGTCAGTGGGAAGAATGCTCCTTACACTTGTGCTCATTGGGAAGAATTACTCCTTACAGATAGCTGAAAAGATCATTGGTGTCAGTGGAAGCATCTGAGGAGTAGTAATTGCTCATTACTCAAGGAACCCCTAGTAACCTCTGGAGAAACCCTAGCGTTCCATGAAACCCTGCTTGAGAAACCCTGCTCTAGAACATGACCAGGGTAGATCAGTGGTCATCTACCTATCAACTACCATCTGACCACCATCCCAACTCCACCTTCCTTTAGCCCCCAAAAGAAGACATAGTAGTCTAAACTGGAGTTAAAATGGCCATGTTATCCTTTTATTATAAATAACATACATAATTTAAATAAATGTAAATAACAAAACATACTATGACAGATCAAATAAGGTTGCAGGTCCTTAAAGGAACTATATAACAGTACCAAAAACCTTGTGTCTGTGTCAGCCATAAAACACCGCCTTGGCAACTATCTCAGTTGACCTCAGACACGTACTGCTCTACAGCTACCTGTTCGTTATGAGTTACCTGGGCCTACTAGAGGACACCACATCAAAAGATGGGGACCCAGTGTTTTCCTGAAAGAACACCGCCTTCTAAGAACCCAATCTGCCACCATCTGCTACAGTGATGGCCCATGCATTAGGGGTGGACGGGCGTCGCCCCCTCCTATCAATGCATGTGTCCGGACCCCTGATCTAAATAAAGGGACGCCGGACGCATGGATTCCAATGGCAGGTGTGTTTTTTTTGAAGCATGTGATTAGAGCCAGAGGCTCTAATAGGCTTCAAATAAAGGGTGGGCTCCACTCCAGGCACAGAGCACTGTGCCCGAAGTCCATCCAGTTGTGTGATGATGGCGAATGAATATTCGTTATCGCTGCACTGATCCTCTTCCCGGCCAATCAGGAAGCGAGTCTGCAACCCATTACCGATTGGCTGGAAGGACAGGCGATCCTATTGGACGCCTAGCAGGAGGAGAGAAGAGATGCGCGGCGGAAGCCGCCGTGATCTAGGAGAGGGCACAGGAGCCGCTGCCTGACCCACAGCTCGCCGCCCTTCACCTATTGCCTGACCCACAGCTCGCCGCCTGTCACCCACCGCCTGACCCGCAGCCCGCTACCCGTCACCTAGATGGGGTAAGTGCCGGACAGACTGGCAGACAGCTAAAGGGTGGGCGGTGCTGGTTAAGTGCCGCCGGCCACCCAAAGGGAGGGGTGGGGTAGCTGTTTGCCGCCCCCCCCCCCAAAAAAAAAAAACACCAGCCGCAACTGATCTGCTATGACCTTGTCACGTACCTGGTAGGTTGTGAGCCTGAAGTGCAGGAAAAGACCTCCCTTACAGCTCCCACTCCCGTTCCCCTGGAATGGAGACAGAGGGCCAGGAGTGAAGAGTGGTATGGGTGCCTGGCAGGATCAACAGTTGCTGAAAGTCTAGTAGTAGTGGCACCCTCTGGAGTCAGGAATCTGAGGAGTAGACTGAGGACAGAGACTGGAAGCTGGACTGGAACCAGGAACAACAGCAGGTAATAGCCTGGAACGCTGGACTGGAACACAGCAGAAGGTAGCCTGGAACGCTGGACTGGAACACAGCAGAAGATAGCCTGGAACGCTGGACTGGAACACAGCAGAAGGTAGCCTGGAACGCTGGACTGGAACCAGGAACAACAGCAGGTAATAGCAGACTGGAAGCTGGTGTACACAGCGGAGGGTCAACAAGCCGGTGGTCAGTAACGGTCGGACAGCAGAGGTACCAGGGGTAATGCAGAGGGATGGTCAGGCAAGCCAAGAGGGTCTGGTGCAGGCAGATAGCAGGATCGTCAAACAGGAAGCCGGGTCAGATAACAGGATACACAGATCAGATCAGGTAACACTCACAGAACGCTGTAGAGCAGACAGCGGGGATGGAGTGTGACAGGCAGGTTTAAATAGCCCGCCTGACACCAGCGGGAGTGCGCGCGCGCGTGCCCGTGCGTGACCGCACCCGTGAACGCGCGCGCATGCGCAATGGGACCCGTGGCTGAGTTTCCGTGCGCCTGGGACACCGGTTACTGGCAGGATCTTCATGACAGACCTACTCTAAATCCAGACCTTCCAGAGCCAATAAATAGGATAGGATGGGATGGGATGGGATGGGATGGGATGGGATAGGATAGGAAAGGGTGGCATGGTATGGGATCGGATAGGATAGGATAGGAAAGGATTGGATAGGATGGGATGGGATAGGTTAGGATGGAAGAGATGGGATGAGATAGGATGGGATCGGATAAGATAGGATGGGGTGGGATGGGATAGGATAGGAAAGGATAGGATAGGATGGGATGGGATGGGATGGGATAGGTTAGGATGGAAGAGATGGGATGGGATAGGATAGGATAGGATGGGATGGGATAGGATAGGATGGGATGGGATAGGATGGGATGGGATCGGATAAGATAGGATGGGGTGGGATGGGATAGGATAGGAAAGGATGGGATGGGATGGGATGGGATAGGATGGGATGGGATGGGATGGGATAGGATAGGATGGAAGAGATGGGATGGGATAGGATGGGATGGGATCGGATAAGATAGGATGGGGTGGGATGGGATAGGATAGGAAAGGATGGGATGGGATGGGATGGGAAAGGATGGGATGGGATGGGATGGGATAGGAAAGGATGGGATAGGATAGGATGGGATGGGATGGGATGGGATGGGATGGGATAGGATAGGATGGGATGGGATGGGATGGGATGGGATAGGATAGGATGGAAGAGATGGGATGGGATAGGATGGGATAGGATGGGAGGGAGAGATGCTTACTTACGACTTCATATCTCCAACTGGATCTTCCTTACTCCTCTTCGAGCTCTGTTCTTTGGGGGCATTGTATGGTGCTATAAGCGCTATAGACAGAACTTAAAATGTTAGTTCACCTTTTCAGAAAAAAAGAAAAAAGTGAACTACTACCCTACATCCTTACCACCCCCTCAGTCTCCGCTGCACTTAACTTCATGGGGGTGATTCAGTTCCATTGTCCATTCAGCCCAGTGCAGTGGCCTTGGGTTTTGAAAACCGTTCCGTTCTTACTCTTCTTCCGCTAGGGACGCCAGGACAGATCAGAGCAGTTCTAATTGGAGGGCACTGGCATGTGACTACGCTGACCAATCAGAACTACTATGGAGTATGAAGGAAACCATCCAAGAAGGAGATTGGTATCTACTATTAACATTATTATCTTACTGACATATTAATGTTGTTGGGTCTAGTGGGGGTCCACTTTAAGCTCTCTTCAGAACACAGATAGCTAAAAGGGACGCAATTTAATCCAGGGGTGTCAAACTCAATTTTATCACGGGCCACATCAGCATTATGATTGCCCTCAAAGGGCCGGCTGTATTTGTAAAACTAGATGTCCAGAGCACCCCCCCCCCCACATCAGATGTCAAGAGCCCCCACACCATCAGAGGTCAAGAGTCCCTCACCTTCCCTTACATCACAGTGCACCCCTCTTACTTTGTGCTGCTGCTGGGGCGGAGCTGAGAAGCAGCAAGGGCAGGGTCTGGAGGAGGAACAGAGTATGGATGGAGTCAACTGCTAGAGCCTGCTAAATGCTGATACCAGGGGAGATGGAGATGAGGGGGTGCTGCAACTGCTCAGAGAGGTGCAGTATCTGTAGGAGGAGTTCTCTCCACTTCTCTGCTGAGACTGGTGAGACTGGAAGGAGGGCAGAGACAAGCTTCTCGATTGGCTGCACAGAAAACCGCAGGATCTGACAGAGAAGTTCTATCCTCCTCTCTGGTGCCGACAGCTGAGACAAGGTGAGGGGGGTGCCACAGCTGTAGGAGAGGTGTGAGGGCCACAAAAAAGGGCCTGGCAGTCTGGATTTGGCCCGCTGGCCTTGTGTTTGACATGTGCTCTAATCTCTTTGTCTACTCATATACTGTAGGGCTACAAGGCTATTCAATTAGGAAGAAGCCAAGTAGAAAACTAGTGCAGGGCTTACTTATTGGCAAGCCTAGCATCATCTGCATAAAAAAAGTCAACAAAGCTCCCTTTATTTACTGATTATTTGTAAACCAAAAACTGTACACAGTTAATGTAAATATATATATATTAATGACTTTATAAAAATGGAAAAAAAAATGCAATTTACAAAAAAAATATATATATTATATTTTAATTTAATGGTTTGGAGGTTAGGGATGAGCTTGATGTTCGAGTTGAACATACATTCGACTCGAACATCGGGTGTTTGCCCGTTCGCCAAACATAACGGGGCGTTCGCTGCAAAGTCGAGCATCGCAGAATGCCTCATAGTGTGCTGCGAGATCGCAGCGCATTGCTGTATGATGATTGGCCAAAGCATGCACCTGACCTGCATGCTTTGACCAATCTCAGCACCCTCTGCTAAGAGAGCCATAATTGGCCAAAGGCAGGAACTCTGAGGATCTGAAAAAAAAGAATTGTTGCTCTACATAAAGATGGTCTAGGCTATAAGAAGATTGCCAAGACCCTGAAACTGAGCTGCAGCACGGTGGCCAAGACCATACAGAGGTATAACAGGACAGGTTCCACTCAGAACAGGCCTCACCATGGTCCACCAAAGAAGTTGAGGTCACGTGCTCAGCGTCATATCCAGAGGTTGTCTTTGGGAAATAGATGTATGAGTGCTGCCAGCATTGCTGCAGAGGTTGTAGGGGTGGGGGGTCAGCCTTTCAGTGCTCAGACCATACGCCGCACACTGCATCAAATTGGTCTGCATGGCTGTCGTTCCAGAAGGAAGCCTCTTCTAAATCTCTCTTGTCTTTGCTGAAGACAAGCAGACTAAGGACATGGATTACTAGAACCATGTCCTGTGGTCTGATGAGACCAAGATAAACGTATTTGGCTCAGATGGTGACAAGCGTGTGTGGGGGCAACCAGGTGAGGAGGACAAAGACAAGTGTGTCTTGTCTACAGTCAAGCATGGTGGTGGGAGTGTCATGGTTTGGGGCTGCATGAGTGCTGCCGGCACTGGGGGGCTACAGATCATTAAGGGAACCATGAATGCCAACATGTACTGTGATATACTGAAGCAGAGCATGCTCCCCTCCCTTCAGAGACTGGGCCGCAGGGCAGTATTCCAACATGATAACCACCCCAAACACACCTCCAAGACCACCACTGCCTTGCTAAAGAAGCTGAGGGTAAAGGTGATGGACTGGCCAAGCATGTCTCCAGACCTAAACCCTATTGATCATCTGTGGGGCATCCTCAAACGGAAGGTGGAGGAGCACAAGGTCTCTAACATCCACCAGCTCCGTGATGTCATCATGGAGGAGTGGAAGAGGACTCCAGTGACAACCTGTGAAGCTCTGGTGATCTCTATGCCCAAGAGGGTTAAGGCAGTGCTGAAAAATAATGGTGGTTACACAAAATATTGACACTTTGGGCCCAATTTGGAGATTTTCACTTAGGGGTGTACTGACTTTTGTTGCCAGCGGTTTAGACATTAATGGCTGTGTGTTGAGTTATTTTGAGGGGACAGTAAATTTACACTGTTATACAAGCTGTACACTCACTACTTTACATTGTAGACAAGTGTCATTTCTTCAGTGTTGTCACATGAAAAGATAGAAGAAAAGATTTACAAAAATATGAGGGGTTTACTTACTTTTGTGAGATACTGTATATTGCCAGGACCCGACAATGCATTACAGCCACAAGCAGTTTTAAATGACTTTTTTTCCTTTAGAAATGTAATTTTGCTGTGGTACAGTTCTAAACACGGGAAAACTGCCCCACTTTACAGGCATACTATAGACACCCCCCAGGCACGATATTTAAAGGAATATTTCATTTTTATTGTTTCACTTTAAGCATTAATAAAAATCTTTTTTTTTGCATTGATCCATGTCCCCTGGGGCAGGACCCGGGTCCCCAAACACTTTTTATGGAAATAACTTGCATCTAAGCCTTTAAAATTAGCACTTTTGATTTTCCATGTTTGTGTCCCATAGACTTTAACAGTGTTTGCGCGTTCAAACACATTTTTTGCATGTTCTGCTGCGAACCGAACCAGGGGGTGTTCGGCTCATCCCTATTGGAGCTAAGTATTTTGTACATACATATCTGTTATCCCACAATAAGTATGTGGTGTGTAAAGGAGAGTGTGTATGGAGCTCACCCCTCATATTATGTTCAGTGCCAGGGTGCATGCCGTCCTCTTCCTCCAGACCACGCTCGCTCAGTCTGACTACAAAGATTATGATAATTATAATGATGGCGTGCAGACATGTCCCATGACACATGTTTATATCGCCTACAATTTTATACTCTGTACAGGAGAGCTCTCGTTTCGCTAACAATTGGTATAACCTACACAACTGCTGCACAAGCAATTTTGTAATTTAAAAGAAAGCTGTCGTGAGATGCAAGTGGAGGCTACAATGGCTGAGCTCTCCTTGGTAAAATGTTGGCTGGCTGGCATGCTGATCCTCTTACTTCAATAACTTCAGTCGTTAAACTAGAACAAGTATGTACAGTAGATGGCGACTTCTAACTTCTCTTCATCTGCATCTGGGTGTGATTCAGAAAGTTCTAAAGCCAATGAGTAAAAACAGTGGCGTTCTCTGCATTGCAGCAATGATGGCCGCAACGTGTCTGGTTGTTCATAAGCCCTACTCCATAGAAGGTACGCGGCACTGGTAAAGGCCACAACATGTCTGGTTGTGTCAGTCTATAAGCCCTACTCTATAGAAGCCATGGTTTCCATAAACTGAGCTGATAATGGCCACAATGTTCCTCGTTGTTTCTTTGTGTCCAGTCCATAAGCCTTACTCCACAGAAGCCATGATTTCTATACACTGTGCTGATGATGGCCACAACGTGTCTGGTTGTTCATAATCCCTACTCCATAGAAGCCATACTTTTTCGGTACACAGCACTGATGATGGCCACAACGTGTCTGGTTGTTCATAAGCCCTACTCCATAGAAGGTACACGGCACTGGTAAAGGCCACAACATGTCTGGTTGTGTCAGTCTATAAGCCCTACTCTATAGAAGCCATGGTTTCTATACACTGCACTGATAATGGCCACAATGTTCCTGGTTGTTTCTTTTGTTACAGTGTCAGTCCATAAGCCTTATGCCCCGTACACACGGTCGGACTTTGTTCGGACATTCCGACAACAAAATCCTAGGATTTTTTCCGACGGATGTTGGCTCAAACTTGCCTTGCATACACACGGTCGCACAAAGTTGTCAGAAAATCCGATCGTTCTGAATGCGGTGACGTAAAACACGTACGTCGGGACTATAAACGGGGCAATGGCCAATAGCTTTCATCTCTTTATTTATTCTGAGCATGCGTGGCACTTTGTCCGTCGGATTTGTGTACACACGATCGGAATTTCCAACAACGGATTTTGTTGTCGGAAAATTTTATATCCTGCTCTCAAACTTTGTGTGTTGGAAAATCCGATGGAAAATGTGTGATGGAGCCCACACACGGTCGGAATTTCCGAAAACAAGGTCCTATCACACATTTTCCGTTGGAAAATCCGACCGTGTGTACGGGGCATTACTCCACAGAAACCACGATTTCCATACACTGCGCTGATGATGGCCACAACATGTTTGGTTGTTCCATTGTGTTGGTCCATAAGTCTTACTTCAGATAAGCCATGGCTTCCATACACTGCACTAATGATGGCCATAATGTTCTTGGTTGTTCCATTGTGTTAGTCTATGAGCCTTTTTCTATAAACCATGGCTTCCATACACTGTACTGATGACAGCCACAATGTAACTGGTTGTTCTATTGTATCAGTCCATAATCCTTAGTCCACACAAGCCATGGTGTACGTACATTGCACTGATGACAGGCACAACGTCACTGGTTATTCCATTGTGTCAGTCCATAATCCTTACTCCATAGAAGCCATGGTTTCCATATACCGCAATGATGATAGCCACAACCTGTCTGGCTTTTTAATGGTGTCAGTCCATAGGCCATACTCCTGTAGCACTACAACCGCAGGAGCCGCTGGATCTTGATTCCCCCCTATTCCTGCACAGCCAGGCAACCCACATTTCCAACTTTCATCCAGACACAAGAAATCCAGCCACGAGATTGTTTTTGTTGTTTTATTGGAGAAACTACTTGAATAGGGTATAGGGATTATGTGATGTCCAACTTGACCTGAATAACAACATCAGATGAGAACAATTTCCTTCTCTATGTCCAAAAATGAAGATCCTGGACTGGGCTCTCTCCGGAATGAATGCAGTCTCTATGGATCAGTGGCAAGGTCCTTTATGAACCAGGAGCTCACAGTCCCCTTTAAGGAATAAGGCACAATGTTGAAAACTGTATGCAGGAGCATCATGTCTCCTCAGCAGAACCTCACAGAATTATGACACTTTTAGATACTTCCAGCCCAACTGGCTGCTCTGAAGAATGCCCAAGGACAAGGGATTGGGATTTAGCACTATGCTGTCCCTGGAAAGTATGCTATGTCTGGCAGTCTCTCCCCTTATATGCCCCTGGGTGTGCTGAGGTACCCACCAGTGGTGGCTGGTGAAGTTTTAGGATGGGGGGCCAGACCCCGCCCTTCCTTTTTGACCCCTCCTACTTGGTGAAAATGGACATGGTTTCAGCTAAATAGTGGGCTTGGCTCTAAGGTGGTGTGGTTAGCATCTGAGATGAATGAGGGATGAAGGGAGAGGGAGAGAGAGATGGAGGGACAGCAGGCCCAGATCCTACACAACAATAGAAATATGTGTATTCTAGAAAGTTTAACAATCAGCAGAAAAGATATTCCAAACACCTGGTGTTAGCACTTCAATCATCCCGGCACCATGGTTGTTATGGTGTCAGGATGATTGAAGGGAATTATTTCTGTTATTACATTGTAATATAAAATGAAATCATTTAACTCACCATAATGCAGAATCAGTGGGAGCCCTGAGTGTGTCACTAGCCACATCGCCTGCCACCAGATGCCATCAGGTGTCCCCAGTGGAGTCCGTCCTTACATGCAGCCTGTGTCCCATAAAATGCAGCCTGTGTCACACAAAATGCAGCCTGTGTCACACAAAATGCAGCCTATGTCCCCCAAATGCAGCCTGTGTCTTACCAAATGCAACCTGTGTCCACCAAATGCAGCCTGTGTGCACCAAATGCAGTCTGTGTCCGACCAAATGCAGCCTGTGTGCACCAAATGCAGCCTGTGTCCCACCAAATGCAGCCTGTGTGCACCAAATGCAGCCTGTGTCCCACCAAATGTGGCCTGTGTCTCACCAAATGTGGCCTGTGTCTCACCAAATGCGGCCTGTGTCCACCAAATGCGGCCTGTGTCTCACCAAATGCGGCCTGTGTCTTACCAAATGCAACCTGTGTCCACCAAATGCAGCCTGTGTCCCACCAAATGCAGCCTGTGTCCCATCAAATGCAGCCTGTGTCCCCCAAATGCAGCCTGTGTCTCACCAAATGCGGCCTGTGTCTCACCAAATGCGGCCTGTGTCTCACCAAATGCGGCCTGTGTCTTACCAAATGCAACCTGTGTCCACCAAATGCAGCCTGTGTGCACCAAATGCAGCCTGTGTCCCACCAAATGCAGCCTGTGTCCCATCAAATGCAGCCTGTGTCCCCCAAATGCAGCCTGTGTCTCACCAAATGCGGCCTGTGTCTCACCAAATGTGGCCTGTGTCTCACCAAATGCGGCCTGTGTCCACCAAATGCAGTCTGTGTCCACCAAATGTAGCCTGTGTCCACCAAATGCAGCCTGTGTCCACCAAATGCAGCCTGTGTCCACCAAATGCAGCCTTGCCTGTGTCACATCGAACCCCCCTCCCACCCCGTTCTCCGCGGGAGCACAGGGGTACTACTTACCTTGCTGTGTGTCGTCCTCTCCTGCGGTGTCTTCTTCCACAACGGCGATGGAGGGGTCCGTCCGCTCCTCTCATACTTCCTTTCTTCTCTCTCCCGGGTGCAATGGGTGAAAGAAAACAGGAAGTGACATCAGACTGAAATGTCAATCAAACCACCTGGCCGTAGTAATAGATACTACGAGCGGCAGGCTCGTGCACCCCTTATGGACGGGCCTCCATTGGTACTCACGCTGTCCTTTGCTCCCTGCTGCACTGGGCAATATTGCTGTTCAGGCCTCCAGCAGATCATATCTTCCCATGCCAACCTGGATGTCTTCTGCATAAGACTTAAAGGTAATGGAGATCCCTCTCTTAGGTTCCCTCTCCCTCATTTCCTCAGCTCCTGCCTGGAGGCAGAGCCCCCAGACCAGGGGTCTCCTCCCAGGACACACAACAGCAACCTCAGCACTCCATCTTCCACAAAACTCCCCTGCTGGCCAGATATTTAAGGGCTGACCCAGCCACCCTGCCAGGCCCTCTGTCTGGGCAATGGCCAGATTCCCTCAAGTATGCAGATCAGGACCTTCTGAGCTCCACCCACTAACTTCTAGAAGCTTCTCCATCCAGGGGGAGGTACCAGAGACCTGCCCTGTAGAGCAGTGGTCATCAACCCTGTCCTCAGGGCCCACTAACAGGCCAGGTTTGCAAGATAACTGAAATACATCACAGGTGATATCATTTGCTGCTCAGTGATTGCAGTATTCTAGTCTGCATCTCCCCAAGGTAATACATAAAACCTGGCCTGTTAGTGGGCCCTGAGGACAAGGTTGATGACCACTGCTGTAGAGCCATCCAGCCTGACCCGCAGTAACCCAACCCAGGAAACAGACTCAAACAGCTACCATGAGTCAAAAAATAAATTTACCTACACTAGTTGTACACCAGAGGGTGCTACACTCCATAGAAGTCATGGTTTCCATACACTTCACTGATGATGGTCACAATGTGTCTGGTTGTTTCGTTGTGTCAGTCCATAAGCTTTACTCTGTAGATGCCACATCTGTACTATAGACCAGCAATTCTGGATGTGCAGCTTGCCACAATGGGGCAGAAAGGAATAATTTAAATGGCTCCGCCCACTATCCAAAAATAAGGAATAAACCCCTTTATTTTTGGATTGTGATGGAAGTAAGACCTCTAATTAGCTTCTGTTTTAAAGTCCATCTCCGGAGAAAACCTAACCCCCCTCCCATCCATGCGTTCCACCACCAATAAAGCCATTTAGCTCTATCAGTGATGAGTTAGAGACAATGGCGTCCCTAGGGGGGCAGAGGGGGCCCTGACCCCCCCCCCCCCAACATTATGCTGTGACCCACCATGTGCCCCTCCCCCCAATTAAACATTTTTTTTTTATTTTACAAAAAGGCAATGTCTTTTTGTTTGCATTCGTAGCGGATGCGCCACATCTTACTCGGGCCGCCGCTGGAGTAACACAGTCTCTATTGAGAGGAGAGCGACCCCAGTCAGCTCCTGCGGGTGATTCCTCCCCCTCCCTCTGCTCGCTGACACTGCATAATGCGAGCACTCACACAACCATGGCCGCCCGATCTGCTCCTTCCCCTGCATCCTCATTGGCAGGGAGAAGAGCGAGTTGCATGAAGGACTCCACCAGGACTCTCAGTTACTGAAAAAACAGACTGATTTCTCCGTCCTTAGGACAGGAGAACCAGCCTGTAAATTCCAAGAGATGCCAGACCAGCGCTGTCAATAGCAGAGGCAGGACAGCAAGAGGAGGCTGGGGAACCCCACAGTGGCAGAACACCAGCGCCCGGTGGCAAGACAACCTTTGCAACCCTGATAGTTCTCACACTGCTTTGGACCCTTACACTACCACTGCTTTGGACCCTACTTCTACTAAGTGTATCTCCAGCCAGGTTTGGATAGTTAATGGAAACGTTAGAACCTCCTTCAGGTTTTGTTAATGTTCTGTTGATGGGACGCCCAAATGTGACAGTTCTCGCTGGACCTGGAGGTGAGGGAAACCTTCCTATGGGGACACTTGTGACAAATATCTATGGGGGGAACCACGATTTGTGTCTCTGGGCCAGGAAGTAAAGAGAAATCTCCCCGATGACAGAGTCTGGCTGAGGTTCTAGCCATTACCGGCTCTAACCACAAAAAAAAAGTTTTGGCCAGAGATAAACCCTCCCCTCCAGTGGTGGGTTTTACCTGCCACATGTATGCATTCATATCCTGTGGCATTAAGATCTTCTTAAAGGAATGGCTGGCTCCACCTTCTGCCCTCTGCCTGCCTGGCACTAAAAGGTACGAGGACACTCTGACGAGGACACCTGATGTAAGGGGGGACTCTGATAGGGAAATCTGATGTAGGGGGCACTTTGATGGGGACACCTGATGTAAGGGGGGCACTCTTATGAGGACATCTGATGTAAGAGGGGCACTCTGATGGGGACATCTGATGTAAGGGGGCATTCTGATGAGGACATCTGATGTAGGGGGCATTCTGATGAGGACATGTGATGTAAGGGGGCATTCTGATGAGGACATCTGATGTAGGGGGGCACTCTGATGAGGACACCTGATGTAAGGGGCGCACTCTGATGAGGACACCTGATGTAGGGGGGCACTCTGATGAGGACACCTGATGTAAGGTGGGCACTCTGATGAGGACATCTGATGTAAGGGGCGCACTCTGATGAGGACAACTGATGTAAGGGGGCACTCTTTAAGGAACCAGGTCGTGTCTCTTCAGCGGTCAGCGCCCTTTTACATCTCCGCCAAGAGTCTGCTTCTATGGGACAGTATGCTCTTCGTTTCCGCATACTGACGGCTGAGCTGAGCTGGAACAATGAGGCCTTAGTCGCAACCTTTCTGCGTGGCCATTCTGATAGAATGAAGGACGAATTAGCAGGAAGAACCATCCCCACTGATCTGGACAAAGTTATCTCCCTGTGTAACCAGATTGATATTCGTTTTCAGGAAAGGACCCTAGAAAAGCGACGCCAGCACTCCTTGGTCCTTAGTCAGCCCGAGCTCCCCTTTTTTCGTCCTGAGGAGCATCTCCTGCCAACTAAGGAACCCATGCAGCTGGGCCAGACCAGGCCATCCCCCGAGGAACGTGCCAGGCGCAGAACTCTGGGCCTGTGTCTCTGCTGTGGGGGCAAAGGTCATTTTAATGACACATGCTCATTTCGGCTAGGAAAAGCTCGGGTAATACATCTGGAAGGTGGAGTATTGGACCCAGAAAAGTCATCTTCTCATCTCCTTCTTTCGGTGTTTCTTCATGTTGGCGTTTCCTCCCACTCGGCCTTGGCTTATCTGGATTTGGGAGCCGCTGACAACTTTATGGACTGGAGAACTGCATCTTCCATGAACCTTACCCTTTTACCCCTCACCACTCCATTGGTGGTCTCGGCGATTGATGGCACTGTTCTTCCAGGGGGCCCTGTCCGCTTCCAGACCCCTCCTGTTAAGATGTCGGTAGGGATACTCCACCAGGAGTGGATATCCTTTCTTATCCTTCCTAAGGTCTCAACCCCTAGCGTATTGGGGCTTCCTTGGTTGCAGCTCCACTCTCCACACATTGTCTGGACTTCTGGGCAGATCCTGGCTTGGGGTCCCTCCTGTTTCTCTTCCTGCCTACTCAAGGTTGCCCCTAAGGGGAGACTTCCCGTGGCTACCACCTCAGCATCCTCTGCCCTTCCCGCTGCATATAGCGATTTCTGGGATGTGTTCTGTAAAAAGTCAGCTGAGGTGCTTCCTCCTCACAGGTCCTTTGACTGTGCCATTGACCTTGTTCCCGGAGCAGCTCTACCCAGGGGTCGTACCTACCCTCTGTCCATCCCAGAGACCCAGGCCATGTCTGAGTATGTTGCAGAAAATCTAGCAAAAGGATTCATCCGGAAATCCTCATCGCCTGCAGGAGCAGGGTTCTTTTTTGTTGCCAAAAAGGATGGTACCCTAAGACCCTGCATTGACTACCGAGGCCTAAACGCAGTAACGATCAAAAATCGATACCCCCTACCCCTAATATCGGAACTATTTGACAGGTTGAAAGGTGCCTCTATTTTTACCAAGTTGGATCTCAGGGGTGCATACAATTTGATCCGAATACGGGAAGGGGATGAATGGAAAACTGCGTTTAACACTAGAGATGGGCATGACGAGTACTTGGTCATGCCCTTTGGTTTGTGTAATGCCCCAGCGGTGTTCCAAAACTTTGTTAACAAAATCTTCAGGGATCTGCTTTACCAATTTGTTGTCATCTACCTGGATGACATTCTCAACTCTTCGGATAGTCTGTCGGTTCACAGAGACCATGTCCGGATTGTACTTCAGCGCCTTCGAGAAAATAATCTGTATGCCAAGCTGGACAAATGTTCTTTTGAATGTTCTGAAGTCCTGTTTCTGGGATGCTTCCTCTCTAACTTTGGTCTTCGTATGGATCCTGGGAAGGTCTCGGCCATTACCAACTGGCCTCTTCCTGCAAGGCCTCAGGCCTCTTCCTCAAGGCCAAGCAGCGCTTTCTTGGGTTCACTAATTATTACAGGCAGTTCATTAGGAATTACTCCTCTATTGCTGCGCCAATTATCGCCTTGACCAAGAAGGGTGCTAATGCCAAGGAGTGGTCCCCTGAAGCTGTCTCTGCCTTTCATGATTTGAAACAGGCCTTCATTTCTGGACCTTTGTTGAGGCAACCTGACCCGGAATGCAAAGCATTCTCTGAATGGCGCCTGTGTGGGGTGGCCGACCTCCTGTGTTCACAGTGCATCAGGCTATCCGCTCGGCACAGGACCTGGAAGCTAGTGAAAATCACTGTAATAGTGGTATAGTAGTGGTGTAGTAGTGTTCTAGTGGCAATGTATTAGAGATGTAGTAGCGGTGCAGCAGAGGTGTAGTAGTGGTGTAGTAGTTGTGTACGTAGCAGTGTAGTAGTGGTACTTACTACTAGTGGCAATGTAGTAGAGATGTAGTAGCAGTGTAGTAGTGGTGTAGTAGCGGTGTAGCAAAGGGGTAGTAGTGGTGTAGTAGAGGGGTAGTAGTGGTGCAGTAGTGGTGTAAGTAGCAGTGTAGTAGTGGTGCAGTAGTGGTGAAGGTAGCAGTGTAGTAGTGATGTAGTAGTGGTGCAGTAGTAGAGGGGTAGTAGTGATGTAGTAGCGGTGTAGTAAAGGGGTAGTAGTGGTGCAGTAGTGGTGTAGTAGTGGTGTAAGTAGCAGTGTAGTAGTGATGTAGTAGTGGTGTAGTAGAGGTCTAAGTAGCAGTGTAGTAGGGATGTAGTAGTGGTGTAATAGTGGTGTAGTAGAGGGGTAGTAGTGGTGCAGTAGTGGTGTAAGTAGCAGTGTAGTAGTGATGTTGTAGTGGTGTAAGTAGCAGTGTAGTAGTGATGTAGTAGTGGTGCAGTAGTGGTGTGTGTAGTAGTGATGTAGTAGTGGTGTAGTAGTGGTGTAAGTAGCAGAGTAGTAGTGATGAAGTGGGAGTGTAAGTAGTGGTGTAGTAGAGGGGTAGTAGCGGTGTAGTAGAGGGGTAGTAGCGGTGTAGTAGAGGGGTAATAGTGGTGTAGCAGAGGGGTAGTAGTGGTGTATTAGCGGTAGTAAAGGGGTAGTAGTGGTGTAGTAGTGGTGTAAGTAGTAGTGTAGTAGTGATGTAGTAGTGGTGTAAGTAGTGGTGTAGTAGAGGGGTAGTAGCGGTGTAGTGGAGGGGAAATAGTGGTGTAGTAAAGGGGTAGTAGTGGTGCAGTAGTGGTGTAAGTAGCAGTGTAGTAGTGATGTAGTAGTGGTGTAAGTAGCAGTGTAGTAGTGATGTAGTAGTGGTGTAAATAGCAGTGTGGTAGTGATGTAGTAGTGGTGTAGTAATGGTGTAGTAGCGGTGTAGTAGTGGTACAGTAGTGGTGTAAGTAGCAGTGTAGTAGTGGTGCAGTAGTGGTGTAAGTAGCAGTGTAGTAGTGATGTAGTAGTGGTGTAAGTAGCAGTGTAGTAGTGGTACTTACTTCTAGTGGCAATGTAGTAGAGATGTAGTAGCAGTGTAGTAGTGGTGTAGCAGCGGTGTAGTAGTGGTGTAGTAGCGGGGTAGTAGTGGTGTAGTAGAGGGCTAGTAGTGGTGTAGTAGTGGTGTAAGTAGTGGTGTAGTAGTGATGTAGTAGTGCATGTAAGTAGTAGTGTAGTAGTGATGTAGTAGTGATGTAGTAATGGTGTAAATAGCGGTGTAGTAGTGGTGTAAGTAGCGGTGTAGTAATGATGTAGTAGTGGTGTAGTAAAGGGGTAGTAGTGGTGTAGTAGTGGTGTAAGTAGCAGTGTAGTAGTGAAGTAGTGATGTAGTAGTGGTGTAGTAAAGGGGTAGTAGTGGTGTAGTAGTGGTGTAAGTAGCAGTGTAGTAGTGATGTAGTAGTGGTGTAGTAGCGGTGTAGTAGTGGTGTAGTAGTGGTGTAAGTAGCAGTGTAGTAGTGATGTAGTAGTGGTGTAGTAGTGGTGTAAGTAGCGGTGTAGTAGTGGTGTAGTAGTGATGTAGTAGTGGTGTAGTAGCGGTGTAGTAGTGGTGTAGTAGTGGTGTAAGTAGCAGTGTAGTAGTGATGTAGTAGTGGTGTAGTAGTGGTGTAAGTAGCGGTGTAGTAGTGGTGTAGTAGTGATGTAGTAGTGGTGTAGTAGTGGTGTAAGTAGTGATGTAGTAGTGATGTAGTAGTGGTGTAGTAGCGGTGTAGTAGTGGTGTAGTAGTGGTGTAAGTAGCGGTGTAGTAGTGGTGTAGTAGTGATGTAGTAGTGGTGTAGTAGTGGTGTAAGTAGCGGTGTCTACCTTAGTGGTTTCCAGTTTCCAGGGTCATCAGCCAGGTATGGTATAGATCTAAGTTGGAACAATGTAACAATGTATGAATTATCCATACCCGGGATTCCTATGTAAGTTTTATCAGATGAACTCCAAATACTTCCCCGTTGTAAATGTGAAAGTCGTTGGGAAGAACCTTTAAGAAGACAGAACGGTATTTTCGGTATTTTCGGTAACACAATTCCGGCAGAGGTTGCATCCTGGATTTTCGGATGCCGTGAGCGGGGGGTGGGGAGCAGAAATACAGGTCATATATAAGGAGTCAGCTAAATGAATGCACATTATCGGCCAATAAACAGCTCATCCATTAGCGGCCCGGCTCCTGAATAATATAGCGCTCTCATATTGCCATCATTTATACCGCTGACTGGAGAATAGACAAGATTATTACAGTGAGGGATCCTGGAAGGCACATGATGCATGAGGAGGCCGCATTGATCTTCACACAACAGGAAGGTGTCTAGACGGGAGATGTACGGCTCGGGCTTTCAGAGCGGGACATATTTCATGTGCGCCGGGGCCTAATGGAGTAACAGAGCCGGTGATTGATGAGATGTCCCCACACACTGGCACTGCAGCTATTAGATAGAAGGGGGCCAACCACGACCTTTTATCGCTTCGCATGTCCTTCAGTCACATCGTATGACCTCACTTTAGAGCAAAATATATAAATAAATGACGGCAAAGACGGAAGTGAAATCACTTTACCTGCTATAGGAATAACAAGACGTGTCCGAAAATATTGCAAAAGATAAAATCTGGTTAAAGCGTACCTGTGTGCGTCACTCGCCGGGCTTTGGCTATTTATTACTCTTGGACCTCCATCTTAAAATGACTCCACTGATGGGTACAGGAATGGCCCGGTGCCGGGGACAGGGTGCTGGGCACAGGAATGGCCCGCTGCTGGGGGCAGGGTGCTGGGGACAGGAATGGCCCGCTGCCGGGGACAGGGTGCTGGGGACAGGAATGGCCCGCTGCCGGGGACAGGGTGCCGGGGACAGGAATGGCCCGCTGCCGGGGACAGGGTGCTGGAGACAGGGTGCCGGGGGCAGGATGCTGGGTACAGGAATGGCCTGGTGCTGGGGGCAGGGTGCTTGGGACAGGGTGCCGGGGACAGGGTGCTGGGTACAGGAATGTCCTGGTGCTGGGCACAGGGTGCCGGGGACAGGAATGGCCCACTGCCGGGGACAGGGTGCTTGGGACAGGGTGCCGGGGGCAGGATGCTGGGTACAGGAATGGCCTGGTGCTGGGGGCAGGGTGCTTGGGACAGGGTGCCCAGGGACAGGATGCTGGATACAGGAATGGCCTGGTGCCGGGTACAGGGTGCCGGGGACAGGAATGGCCCGCTGCTGAGGGGCAGGGTGCTTGGTACAAGGTGCCGGGGACAGGATGCTGGGTACAGGAATGGCCTGGTGCTGGGGGCAGGGTGCTTGGGACAGGGTGCCGGGGACAGGGTGCTGGGTACAGGAATGGCCTGGTGCTGGGTACAGGGTGCCGGGGACAGGAATGGCCCGCTGCCGGGGACAGGGTGCCGGGGACAGGATGCTGGGTACAGGAATGGCCTGGTGCTGGGGGCAGGGTGCTTGGGACAGGGTGCCCGGGGACAGGATGCTGGGTACAGGAATGGCCCGGTGCCGGGGACAGGATGCTGGGTACAGGAATGGCCTGGTGCTGGGTACAGGGTGCCGGGGACAGGATGCTGGGTACAGGAATGGCCTGGTGCTGGGTACAGGGTGCCGGGGACAGGGTGCTGGGGACAAGGCACCACAGGGTGTTGAGGACAGGGCACCCCATGTGTGCTCATAGATACGTTACTGCAGGAACATACGGATCATTCTCAGTAGCTCAGTTACGTATGTTGCACCCTCCCAGATAGGCTGCCGGGAAGGTCAGGGACATTTACTTCTGTGTGGCTCCATTGAAATCAGTACAGCGGTTTTGCGATTGCTTTGGGCTACTCTGGGCTCTGCAAGTTGCAAGTTTGATTGCTTCTCCCCTATCTTCTGGTGGATTTCAGACTTTCGTGGGTTAGGAGGAGGCAAATCAGCCGTCTGAATATTTATGTTGTCTCAGCCAAACCCAGGGTGAAAGATTGCCCAGTAGGTGGCTGGAGAGTCCATAGATATGTAGAACCCTCTAGAGCAGTGGTTCTCAACCCGGCCCTCAAGTACCCCCAACAGGCCATATTTTGGGGATTTCTCTTAGATAAAATAGCTGTCCAAAATACCAAGCCACTGACTCTGATTGAAAGCACCGGTGCAAAATAAAGGAAAACCTGCAAACATGGCCTGTTGGGGGTACTTGAGGACAGGGTTGAGAACCACTGCTCTAGTGGTAATATTAGTGTCGTTGTTAGTGTAGGTACATTTTTTAGCTTGGCTGAGAGCCAGGCGTGGGTTGTGAACTTGGGTCAGGGTTTAGAGCATGGGTGCTCAACCTGTGGCTCTCGTGCTCTTACAGAACTACAAGTCCCATCATACCTCTGCCTTTGGGAGTCATGCTTGTATCCGCCTTGCAATGCCCCATGGAACTTGCAACAGCTAGAGGGCCACAGGTTGAGCACCCATGGTTTAGGGACTAAGGGGCTGGATGACTCATCTGGCAGCTCTCTCTGACCCCCCCCTCCGTCTGGAAGTTTGTGGAAACTTCCAGAGCTGGAGGGTGGAAGTAGGAAAGGGGCTGTCATGCATATCTATGAGGCCTCAGCCAATCCCCAGCTTTGGGCCAGCAGGAGGGCAGAGCTTACCTCATAAATAGACATGAGCCATGCCAGCAGGGGAGTCGGGTGGAGGATGGAGTGCAAGTGCTGAGGAGGTTGTCGGTGGCCCTTAAAGGGTGCCCTCTAGTCTGGAGAGGGCACACTCAAGGATTCCTCCCTACAATACACAGAGGAAACCCTTCCTGGAGGCACGGGAGCAAAGAGAGAGGACAGCAGGAGCAGGTCAGCCCCTCCGGGAGATCTCCTGAGATTCAGCCAGATGGGCTGGAGAGTGTCAGTCTGGGAGGACTGTCGTGAGAAGTTAGCCTGGAGGACTAGTGAAAGGGGCAGCTGCAGCCAGGTGGGTTGGCAGTGCCTGAAAAGGTGGTGCTGGGATCAGTAGCCACAAGAGTGAAACAAGCTGGACACTGAACCTTTGCTACACAACTAAGGGCCTTGGCCTCCTGCCTGTAATGGGCTATTGCTTCAGCCCACTGAGTGACTGTTGGATAATTCACAGTGATCCAGTTGGGTTCTGCAAGCGAGTGCCGGAGGAAGAAGAGGAGCCGTATATAGAGACTGTATATAGGAAGATGTCCCTAAAGTTTTTTCTAAAGTCAAGTGGGCATCCCATAACCTCCCATCCCTATCCAAGTTATTACCCTCAATAAACAAAAAAACGAAGTCATGGACTGTTCTCTGCCTCAAGTGTGCCTGTGAAGATTCGGTGTGCCTGGCTGTGCCGGGTGGGGATCCTATACTACTTGCGGCACCTATGGGGGTGCACTACAAATAGGTTGGGGTTCTGGGACAGCCCTGTTCTTGTCCAGGAGGAAAAGTTTCCAGCCTGAAGGTCTGCTGAGCTTCCAGGCAGCCCAGCTGGAAATCTGCCCCCCAGTTCCCAGCTTCTGGGGGGGCTGGGCTACCTGCGTTCTGAGAATCACTGCAGCTACACAAGGGATTTTCCTGAGGATCCAGCCTGAAAGGTTCACTAAAGGAAGTTCCTTCAGATATTGGAAGGTGGCATCCAAGTATCCAGGGACACTGTGAGTACAGAACTATGGGTAGGATCCTGGTGGCGGCAGCTGCTGCTACCCCCTTGTGTTTTAGGGCTAAAGTTTGCCTGGCCTGGGACATTGCATATGGCGTCTCAGTGCTGTCTATAGCTGGAGCTACCACTGAAGGGACCGTTCCAAAGAGCAGCCATAGAGCAAAGCCCTTCTGTTATTTCTCCGGGTTTCTGGAGTATCCCATGGTTCCTTACACCCTATCTCGGTTATTCAGCAAATAAATTTAAGATGGATGGATGCATGTCTGCTGCTGCGGGGGGCCCAGGTGGAGGACAGACAGGTGACACATTTCTAGGACCCGCCCACAAGTAGGCCCCAAAGAATTGAAGATTTGACTGTTCTGTTAAACCAGTGATGGTCAGCCTTCTTGATATGGGGGTGGGGGGTGGGGGGGGGGGCTCAAATGTGACCCCTGGCATCACCCAAACTTCTGTGAGTAATAATTATCGCCCCAGACGTACAAGAGGATATAGTCAAAGATTATGGGCATACTACATGAGATGGTCAGAGACTGCAGACATGATACAGGAGATGGTCAGAGACTGCAGACATACTACAGGAGATGGTCAGAGACTGCAGACATAGTACAGGAGATGGTCAGAGACTGCAGACATAGTACAGGAGATAGTCAGAGACTGCAGACATGATACAGGAGATGGTCAGAGACTGCAGACATACTACAGGAGATGGTCAGAGACTAGAGACATGATAGAAGAGATGGTCAGAGACTGCAGACATGGTACAAGAGATGGTCAGAGACTGCAGACATGGTACAACAGATGGTCAGAGACTGCAGACATGGTACAAGAGATGGTCAGAGACTGCAGACATGGTACAAGAGATGGTCAGAGACTGCAGACATGGTACAACAGATGGTCAGAGACTGCAGACATGGTACAAGAGATAGTCAGAGACTGCAGACATGGCACAAGAGATGGTCAGAGACTGCAGATGTGGTACAAGAGATGGTCAGAGACTGCAGACATGGCACAAGAGATGGTCAGAGACTGCAGACGTGGTACAAGAGATGGTCAGAGACTGCAGACATGGTACAAGAGATGGTCAGAGACTGCAGACATGGTACAAGAGATGGTCAGAGACTGCAGACATGGTACAACAGATGGTCAGAGACTGCAGACATGGTACAAGAGATAGTCAGAGACTGCAGACATGGCACAAGAGATGGTCAGAGACTGCAGATGTGGTACAAGAGATGGTCAGAGACTGCAGACATGGCACAAGAGATGGTCAGAGACTGCAGACGTGGTACAAGAGATGGTCAGAGACTGCAGACATGGTACAAGAGATGGTCAGAGACTGCAGACATGGTACAAGAGATGGTCAGAGACTGCAGACATGGTACAAGAGATAGTCAGAGACTGCAGATATGGTACAAGAGTTGGTCAGAGACTGCAGACATGGTACAAGAGATGGTCAGAGACTGCAGACATGGTACAAGAGATAGTCAGAGACTGCAGACACGGCACAAGAGATGGTCAGAGACTGCAGACATGGTACAAGAGATGGTCAGAGACTGCAGATATGGTACAAGAAATGGTCAGAGACTGCAGACGTGGTACAAGAGATGGTCAGAGACTGCAGACATGGCACAAGAGATGGTCAGAGACTGCAGACGTGGTACAAGAGATGGTCAGAGACTGCAGACATGGTACAAGAGATGGTCAGAGACTGCAGACATGGTACAAGAGATAGTCAGAGACTGCAGATATGGTACAAGAGTTGGTCAGAGACTGCAGACATGATTCAGGAGATGGTCAGAGACTGCAGACATGGTACAAGAGATAGTCAGAGACTGCAGACATGGCACAAGAGATGGTCAGAGACTGCAGACGTGGTACAAGAGATGGTCAGAGACTGCAGATATGGTATAAGAGATGGTCAGAGACTGCAGACATGGTACAAGAGATAGTCAGAGACTGCAGACATGGTACAAGAGATAGTCAGAGACTGCAGACATGGTACAAGAGATGGTCAGAGACTGCAGATATGGTACAAGAGTTGGTCAGAGACTGCAGACATGATTCAGGAGATGGTCAGAGACTGCAGACATGATACAGGAGATGGTCAGAGACTGCAGACATGGCACAAGAGATGGTCAGAGACAGCAGACGTGGTACAAGAGATGGTCAGAGACAGCAGACATGGTACAAGAGATAGTCAGAGACTGCAGACATGGTACAAGAGATAGTCAGAGACTGCAGTCATGGTACAAGAGATGGTCAGAGACTGCAGACATGGTACAAGAGATGGTCAGAGACTGCAGATATGGTACAAGAGTTGGTCAGAGACTGCAGATATGGTATAAGAGATGGTCAGAGACTGCAGACATAGTACAAGAGACGGTTAGAGACTGCAGACATGACACAGGAGATGGTCAGAGACTGCAGACATAATACCGGAGATGGTCAGAGACTGCAGACATGATACAGGAGATGGTCAGAGACTGCAGACATGATACAGGAGATGGTCAGAGACTGCGGACATGATACAGGAGATGGTCAGAGACTGCAGACATGGTACAAGAGATGGTCAGAGACTGCAGACATGATTCAGGAGATGGTTAGAGACTGCAGACATAATACCGGAGATGGTCAGAGACTGCAGACATGATACAGGAGATGGTCAGAGACTGCGGACATGATACAGGAGATGGTCAGAGACTGCAGACATGGTACAAGAGATGATCAGAGACTGCAGACATGATTCAGGAGATGGTCAGAGACTGCAGACATAATACCAGAGATGGTCAGAGACTGCAGACATGATACAGGAGATGGTCAGAGACTGCAGACATGATACAGGAGATGGTCAGAGACTGTGGACATGATACAGGAGATGGTCAGAGACTGCAGACATGGCACAAGAGATGGTCAGAGACAGCAGACGTGGTACAAGAGATGGTCAGAGACTGCAGATATGGTATAAGAGATGGTCAGAGACTGCAGACATGGTACAAGAGATGGTCAGAGACTGCAGACATGGTACAAGAGATAGTCAGAGACTGCAGACATGGTACAAGAGATGGTCAGAGACTGCAGACATGGTACAAGAGATAGTCAGAGACTGCAGACATGGTACAAGAGATGGTCAGAGACTGCAGACATGGTACAAGAGATGGTCAGAGACGGCAGACATGGTACAAGAGATGGTCAGAGACTGCAGATATGGTACAAGAGACGGTTAGAGACTGCAGACATGATACAGGAGATGGTCAGAGACTGCAGACATAATACCGGAGATGGTCAGAGACTGCAGACATGATACAGGAGATGGTCAGAGACTGCAGACATGATACAGGAGATGGTCAGAGACTGCAGACATGATACAGGAGATGGTCAGAGACTGCAGACATGATACAGGAGATGGTCAGAGACTGCAGACATGATACAAGAGATGGTCAGAGACAGCAGACATAGTACAGGAGATGATCAGAGACTGCAGACATGATACAGGAGATGGTCAGTGACTGGAGACATGGCACAAGAGAGGGTCAGAGACTGCAGACATAGTACAGGAGATGATCAGAGACTGCAGACATAGTACAGGAGATGATCAGAGACTGCAGACATAGTACAGGAGATGATCAGAGACTGCAGACATAATACAGGAGATGATCAGAGACTGCAGACATAGTACAGGAGATGATCAGAGACTGCAGACATAGTACAGGAGATGATCAGAGACTGCAGACATGGCACAAGAGATGGTCAGAGACAGCAGACATAGTACAGGAGATGATCAGAGACTGCAGACATGATACAGGAGATGGTCAGAGACTGCGGACATGCTACAGGAGATGGTCAGGATAGGCTGGTAATATGCAGGATAGGCCAATGATGTTTAGGATAGGCTGGTGATGAACAGGACAAGCTGCTGATGTAGAGGACAGGCCACTGATACACAGGATAGGCTGCTAAGACTTTACCACGGGTCACTTGAGAGTGCAATATTTTTTGGTTTTATATCATTTAAACGTGCTCTGCAAGCTACTCCATGGTCCCCAGCCGTGAACTTATAGACTGTTCCGTTCCCGCCATATAAGTGCTACCTAATGGTCGGAAGTAATTAAAGGCTTTGTATGACCTGCTGGGCTTTGATACCAACACAATTGACCTTTTTTTGATGATATTGACTTCCAGCATTTTCTTGACTTCTTCTGCTACGACCTTCTATAATGTAATAAGGTTTCACATGGCTCCTCATCTTGGGATTCATGACAACGTCACGTTCAATGACATTCATAAGACCAGGCGCGCCTCAAAAGATTTCCTTGTTTCTCTGTTAAAAAGTTTTTTGTCTCATGAGTTTGTAGGCGGGTGCAGTCTGTACTCCCCACTGTAGGTGGCGCTCGACTGAAGCGACAACACAGAAGGAGAAGGAAGTCAAGAGAAACTTGATTCCTTTATGATTTCCTGCAGTCACCGGGGGAAACAGCTGTCCGATTGGACGCTAGTGCCCCTCCTGGCCTCTGTGGCCATCTTGGGCGAGAGCAGAGCCTATTTAAGGCCCTGGCTCCCTGATTTGGCACACATTATGCGAGTGGCTAGTGTAGGGACAGGTTACCCGTCTGGCAGGGACAGTGCTTAGCGTCAGGCAGAGGTTTTAGAGGTTTAGGAAAAGTTTTTGAAGCTCTCTCCTTCCTCGGCCTCTGAGTGTATTCTTAGCTGCCGGCTCATCATGCTGCCCCCTCGCCCCCCTCGGTGGCCTGAACCGGGCGGTACCAACCCTCACCCAGTGGATCCTTGTCTGAGAGAGGTCAAGGCAAACAGTACGAGTACAGCCGGTAAAGAGAGGGTTGGAGAAGATTCCGAATATACACTCACCGGCCACTTTATTAGGTACACCTGTTCAATCGATTGGTAACACAAATGGCTAATCAGCCAATCACACGGCAGCAACTCAATGCATTTAGGCATCTAGACGTGGTGAAGACGACTTACTGACGTTCAAACTGAGCCTCAGAATGGGGAAGAAAGGGGATCTCTGTGCCTTGGAACGTGCCATGGTTGCTGTTGGTGGCAGATGGGCCAGTCTGAGTATTTCTGGGATTTTCACACACAACCATCTCTCGGGATTACAGAGAATGGTGGGAAAAAGAGAAAATATCCAGTGAGCGGCAGTTGTGAGGAGGAAAATGCCTTGTTGAGGTCAGAGGAGAATGGGCAGACTGGTTCCAGATGATAGAAAGACAACAGTAACTCCAATAACCTCTTGTTACACCCAAGGTATGCAGAATACCATCTCTGAACACAACACATCCAACCTTGAAGCAGATGGGCTACAGCAGCAGAAGACCACACCGGGTGCCACTCCTGTCAGCTAAGAACCGGAAACTGAGGCTATTGGCACAGGATCACCAAAACCAGACAATAGAAGATTGGAAAAACGTTGCCTGGTCTGATGAGTCTGGATTTCAGCTCCGACATTCAGATGGTGGGGTCACCGGTTCAGGCTGGTGGTGGGGTGTAATGGTGTGGGGGATGGGATATCACTGGTTCAGGCTGGTGGTGGGGTGTAATGGTGTGGGGGATGGGATATCACCGGTTCAGGCTGGTGGTGGGGGTGTAATGGTGTGGGGGATGGGATATCACCGGTTCAGGCTGGTGGTGGGGGTGTAATGGTGTGGGGGATGGGATATCACCAGTTCAGGCTGGTGGTGGGGGTGTAATGGTGTGGGGGATGGGATATCACCGGTTCAGGCTGGTGGTGGGGGTGTAATGGTGTGGGGGATGGGATATCACCGGTTCAGGCTGGTGGTGGGGGTGTAATGGTGTGGGGGATGGGATATCACCGGTTCAGACTGGTGGTGGGGGTGTAATGGTGTGGGGGATGGGATATCACCGGTTCAGGCGGGTGGTGGGGGTGTAATGGTGTGGGGGATGGGATATCACCGGTTCAGGCTGGTGGTGGAGGTGTAATGGTGTGGGGGATGGGATATCACTGGTTCAGGCTGGTGGTGGGGGTGTAATGGTGTGGGGGATGGGATATCACCGGTTCAGGCTGGTGGTGAGGGTGTAATGGTGTGGGGGATGGGATATCACCGGTTCAGGCTGGTGGTGGGGGTGTAATGGTGTGGGGGATGGGCTATCACCGGTTCAGGCTGGTGGTGGGGGTGTAATGGTGTGGGGGATGGGGTATCACCGGTTCAGGCTGGTGGTGGGGGTGTAATGGTGTGGGGGATGGGATATCACCGGTTCAGACTGGTGGTGGGGGTGTAATGGTGTGGGGGATGGGGTATCACTGGTTCAGGCTGGTGGTGGGGGTGTAATGGTGTGGGGGATGGGGTATCACTGGTTCAGGCTGGTGGTGGGGGTGTAATGGTGTGGGGGATGGGATATCACCGGTTCAGGCTGGTGGTAGGGGTGTAATGGTGTGGGGGATGGGATATCACCGGTTCAGGCTGGTGGTGGGGGGTGTAATGGTGTGGGGGATGGGATATCACCGGTTCAGACTGGTGGTGGGGGTGTAATGGTGTGGGGGATGGGATATCACCGGTTCAGGCTGGTGATGGGGGTGTAATGGTGTGGGGGATGGGTTATCACTGGTTCAGGCTGGTGGTGGGGGTGTAATGGTGTGGGGGATGGGTTATCACTGGTTCAGGCTGGTGGTGGGGGTGTAATGGTGTGGGGGATGGGATATCACCGGTTCAGGCTGGTGGTGGGGGTGTAATGGTGTGGGGGATGGGGTATCACCGGTTCAGGCTGGTGGTGGGGGTGTAATGGTGTGGGGGATGGGATATCACCGGTTCAGGCTGGTGGTGGGGGTGTAATGGTGTGGGGGATGGGATATCACTGGTTCAGGCTGGTGGTGGGGGGTGTAATGGTGTGGGGGATGGGATATCACCGGTTCAGGCTGGTGGTGAGGGTGTAATGGTGTGGGGGATGGGTTATCACTGGTTCAGGCTGGTGGTGGGGGTGTAATGGTGTGGGGGATGGGATATCACCGGTTCAGGCTGGTGGTGGAGGTGTAATGGTGTGGGGGATGGGATATCACTGGTTCAGGCTGGTGGTGGGGGGTGTAATGGTGTGGGGGATGGGATATCACCGGTTCAGGCTGGTGGTGAGGGTGTAATGGTGTGGGGGATGGGATATCACTGGTTCAGGCTGGTGGTGGGGGGTGTAATGGTGTGGGGGATGGGATATCACCGGTTCAGGCTGGTGGTGGGGGTGTAATGGTGTGGGGGATGGGGTATCACCGGTTCAGGCTGGTGGTGGAGGTGTAATGGTGTGGGGGATGGGATATCACCGGTTCAGGCTGGTGGTGGGGGTGTAATGGTGTGGGGGATGGGATATCACAGGTTCAGGCTGGTGGTGGGGTGTAATGGTGTGGGGGATGGAATATCACCGGTTCAGGCTGGTGGTGGGGGGTGTAATGGTGTGGGGGATGGGATATCACCGGTTCAGGCTGGTGGTGGGGGTGTAATGGTGTGGGGGATGGGATATCACAGGTTCAGGCTGGTGGTGGGGGTGTAATGGTGTGGGGGATGGGGTATCACCGGTTCAGGCTGGTGGTGGGGGTGTAATGGTGTGGGGGATGGGATATCACCGGTTCAGGCTGGTGGTGGGGGTGTAATGGTGTGGGGGATGGGATATCACAGGTTCAGGCTGGTGGTGGGGGTGTAATGGTGTGGGGGATGGGGTATCACCGGTTCAGGCTGGTGGTGGGGGTGTAATGGTGTGGGGGATGGGATATCACAGGTTCAGGCTGGTGGTGGGGGTGTAATGGTGTGGGGGATGGGGTATCACCGGTTCAGGCTGGTGGTGGGGGTGTAATGGTGTGGGGGATGGGATATCACAGGTTCAGGCTGGTGGTGGGGGTGTAATGGTGTGGGGGATGGGATATCACCGGTTCAGGCTGGTGGTGGGGGTGTAATGGTGTGGGGGATGGGGTATCACCGGTTCAGGCTGGTGGTGGGGGTGTAATGGTGTGGGGGATGGGATATCACCGGTTCAGGCTGGTGGTGGGGGTGTAATGGTGTGGGGGATGGGATATCACCGGTTCAGGTTGGTGGTGGGGGGTGTAATGGTGTGGGGGATGGGATATCACCGGTTCAGGCTGGTGGTGGGGGGTGTAATGGTGTGGGGGATGGGATATCACCGGTTCAGGCTGGTGGTGGGGTGTAATGGTGTGGGGGATGGAATATCACCGGTTCAGGCTGGTGGTGGGGGGTGTAATGGTGTGGGGGATGGGATATCACCGGTTCAGGCTGGTGGTGGGGTGTAATGGTGTGGGGGATGGGATATCACCGGTTCAGGCTGGTGGTGGGGGGTGTAATGGTGTGGGGGATGGGGTATCACCGGTTCAGGCTGGTGGGGGTGTAATGGTGTGGGGGATGGGATATCACCGGTTCAGGCTGGTGGTGGGGGTGTAATGGTGTGGGGGATGGGGTAGCTGAGTATTGTTGCTGACCATGTCCAACCCTTTATGACTACAGTGTACCAGTGGCGGTTGGTGGTTTCTCTTTATTTTTTGGAGGGGGGGCAACAAACAATATACCCATAGCCACCCCCGTGGGTCGGTCGGGTCAATCGCACCCCCCTTCACCCGTCGGTCGGTCTGCCCCTCACTTACCCCATCAAGCGGGCAGTGCTTCCCTCCGGGCAACGGCTTCTCGTGCGTCTCTTCCCTTCTCCTCCTAGGCGGCCAATAGGATCGGCTGTCCTTTCAGCCAATCGGGTGATAGGCTATTGTCACACAGCTGGGTGGCCTCAGGGCGCAGTGCTCTGCGCCCCCCGAGGCCACTCTTTTTAGAAGCCTATTGGCTCTAATCACGTGCTTAAAAAAAAAAAAACCCCCATTGGAGTCCCTGCGTCCGGCGCCCTGCATGTAGTTTAGGGGGCTGGACGCATGGATAGGGGGATGGCGCCTAATGGGCGGGCCGCCACTGCAGTGTCCCCATTTTCTGATGGCTCCTTCCAGCAGGATAATGCACCATGTCACAAAGCTCCAATCATCTCAACATAGGACAATGAGGTCCCTGTCCTCCAATCATCTCACCACTGGACAATGAGGTCCCTGTCCTCCAATCATCTCACCACTGGACAATGAGGTCCCTGTCCTCCAATCATCTCACCACTGGACAATGAGGTCCCTGTCCTCCAATCATCTCACCACTGGACAATGAGGTCCCTGTCCTCCAATCATCTCACCACTGGACAATGAGGTCCCTGTCCTCCAATCATCTCACCACTGGACAATGAGGTCCCTGTCCTCCAATCATCTCACCACTGGACAATGAGGTCCCTGTCCTCCAATCATCTCACCACTGGACAATGAGGTCCCTGTCCTCCAATCATCTCACCACTGGACAATGAGGTCCCTGTCCTCTAATCATCTCACCACTGGACAATGAGGTCCCTGTCCTCCAATCATCTCACCACTGGACAATGAGGTCCCTGTCCTCTAATCATCTCACCACTGGACAATGAGGTCCCTGTCCTCCAATCATCTCACCACTGGACAATGAGGTCCCTGTACTCCAATGGTCTTACCACTGGACAATGAGGTCCCTGTACTCCAATGGTCTCACCACTGGACAATGAGGTCCCTGTCCTCCAATCATCTCACCACTGGACAATGAGGTCCCTGTACTCCAATGGTCTCACCACTGGACAATGAGGTCCCTGTCCTCCAATCATCTCACCACTGGACAATGAGGTCCTTGTCCTCCAATCATCTCACCACTGGACAATGAGGTCCCTGTCCTCCAATCATCTCCCCACTGGACAATGAGGTCCCTGTCCTCCAATCATCTCACCACTGGACAATAAGGTCCCTGTCCTCCAATGGCCTCCACACTCACCACATCTCATCCAATAGAGCACCTTTGGAATGTGGTGGAACGGGAGATTGGCATCAATAATGAGCAGCCAACAAATCTGCAGCTACTGTGTGATGTTATCAGGTCACTATGGAGCAAAATCTCTGAGGAACGTTTCCAACACTTTGTGGCAAAAGGCAAAAGGGGGTCCAACCCGCTACTAACAAGGTGGACCTAATAAAGGGGGTCCAACCCGCTACTAGCAAGGAGGACCTAATAAAGGGGTCGGGGAGTGTATATGGCCAATGCTTTGTTGGGACATCTTAAAGCTCCTATAGACCCACTTATTGATCTATGTGGTCAACAAGGCTGGATACATTTACCCCTCTTGGGGGTTTATTGTCCCGGGGGAGGTTATCACTCCAAGGAACGGACACAGGAAGTTCTGAAACATTTTATTGATTAATATTTATTAATAATTAATAATGAATTAATATTGTTTGAGTTCTGTAAAGGAAATAAATGAATTGCACTCACAAGCCTTCTGGACTTATGCTGAGACTTGATTGCACTGCGCGGATGACTTGTTAATATTAATATTACTGAACTGATTTTTATTATTTATTGGATCACCTTGGGAAGTACTTTTTGATTACGGTACTTTATTACACGTTATTGATTAATTTAATTATTTTTCTATGGGAATCAATCATTTATAGCTCTGCATTTTTCTAATGATTTATTGACACACCTTTGCACTTTATTGGTGAATTTATTCATTTAATGATTAATTGATATAAATGAATGATGTATTGCACTGTTATGAATGTATTGATTTTCTAATTTATTTATTTATTTTTTTATTAATTATCATTTCTTTTGATAGAGAAACTGAGTCTGAGGTAAATGCATTGTATCAAATAGTTTGTTTTTATTTTCATAATTATTTATTGATTGGTATAGGTATTAGGTTTATGGGTGTTTATTTAATATCACTGGAATGAGTTTAGGTTTTTAGTTTATTGTACTAATAGAGGGATCAGGATCGGGATCGATTGGTTGGATTAAGTTTAGGAGCGCTCTTATTATTTAAATTATTGAATTTTTACCCCTAGGGTTCTGGTGCCCAACCGGCACCCTTTGCACTTATTGTGTGGTACATTGTATAAAAAATAGGAATCTTTTTGAAGTTCAATAAAAAGAACCCCCCTTCTTTCTTTTTCTCTGCCGGTTCTCCTCCTAGGGGGAGGTTGGGTGTGACGTGTGGTGGTGGATCCCAAAGTTCCTGGTTCCACCATTTGAAGAAGAATTCTTCTACTATTGTAAATTTAGCCGTAAATTGAATGGGAATTGGAACACAAAGTCATGTCTTAATGTGTATATATGCTTCTTTGTTTTCATAGAGTTCTGGAGGAAGTGATGTCCTTGAACCCACAAAACGCCTTGTGTATACTTGCCATTGCCCCCCCCCCCAACTTTATCAGCATGCGTGATTTAAAAAAAAAAGTATTGTGAAATCAGGGACGGCGCTACCTATAGGCAAGGTTGGCACCAGCCTAGAGCGCACATCATTAGGAGGCGGACTGGGCCAGGGGCAGACTGGGCCAGGGCCACCGGGCCGCATGTATTTCTGGGGCCGGGCCGCTCCGCGAGTGTCTGGCCGGCCGCCCATTGAGTTTACTGCATGAACTAGATGTCAGCTGACTGTGAAAGGGGAGGAGCTGGAGGAGACCCCCTCCGGCCTGATGTCAGCACAGGTGTCTCTGCAGCCGCAGACACCAGGGCCTGGTTTGCAGATAAAGTGAGCTGCACTGTGCCAGACTGCCAGTTCTGTTGTTTGCCAAATAAGACAATTTTTTTAGAGAATGTTTAACTCTCTGCTTTGGTCCATATACTACCCTAGCCTATCCATATACTGCCTTAGCCTGTCCATATACTACCTTAGCCTGTCTATATACTGTACAACCCTAGCCTATCCATATACTTCCCTAGCCTGTCTATATACTACCCTAGCCTGTCTATATACTACCCTAGCCTGTCTATATAATACCCTTGCCTGTCTATATACTACCCTAGCCTGTCTATATACTACCCTAGCCTATCCATTTACTGCCCTAGCCTGTCCACATACTACCCTAGCCTGTCCATATACTACCCTAGCCTGTCTATATAATACCCTTGCCTGTCTATATACTACCCTAGCCTGTCTATATACTACCCAGCCTGTCCATATACTACCCTAGCCTGTCTATATACTACCCTATCCTGTCTATATACTACCCTAGCCTGTCTATATACTACCCTAGCCTGTCTATATACTACCCTATCCTGTCTATATACTACCCTAGCCTGTCCATATACCACCCTAGCCTGTCTATATACTACCCTATCCTGAACATATACTACCCTAGCCTATCCATATACTGCCTTAGCCTGTCCACATACTACCCTAGCCTGTCTATATACTACCCTATCCTGTCTATATACTACCCTATCCTGTCTATATACTACCCTAGCCTGTCCATATACTACCCTAGCACGTCTATATACTACCCTATCCTGAACATATACTACCCTAGCCTATCCATATACTGCCTTAGCCTGTTCACATACTACCCTAGCCTGTTCATATACTACCCTAGCCTGTCTATATACTACCCTAGTCTGTCTATATACTACCCTAGCCTATTCATTTATTGCCCTAGCCTGTCCATATACTACCCTAGCCTGTCCATATACTACCCTAGCCTGTCCATATACTACCTTAGCCTGTCTATATACTACCCTAGCCTATCCATATACTGCCTTAGCCTGTCCATATACTACCCTAGCCTGTCTATATACTGCCCTAGCCTGTCTATATACTACCCTAGCCTATCCATATACTGCCTTAGCCTGTCCATATACTACCCTAGCCTGTCCACATACTACCCTAGCCTATCCATATACTTCCCTAGCCTGTCTATATACTACCCTAGCCTATCCATTTACTGCCCTAGCCTGTCCACATACTACCCTAGCCTGTCTATATACTACCCTAGCCTATCCATTTACTGCCCTAGCCTGTCCACATACTACCCTAGCCTGTCCATATACTACCCTAGCCTGTCTATATACTACCCTAGCCTGTCTATATACTACCCTAGCCTGTCCATATACTACCCTAGTCTGTCCATATACTACCCTAGCCTGTCCACATACTACCCTAGCCTGTCCATATACTACCCTAGCCTGTCTATATACTACCCTAGCCTGTCCATATACTACCCTAGCCTGTCTATATACTACCCTAGCCTGTCTATATACTACCCTAGCCTGTCTATATACTACCCTAGCCTGTCCATATACTACCCTAGCCTGTCTATATACTACCCTAGCCTGTCTATATACTACCCTATCCTGAACATATACTACCCTATCCTGAATATATACTACCCTAGCCTGTCCATATACTACCCTAGCCTGTCTATATACTACCCTAGCCTGTCTATTTACTACCCTAGCCTATTCATTTACTGCCCTAGCCTGTCTATATACTACCCTAGCCTGTCTATATACTAACCTAGCCTGTCTATATACTAACCTAGCCTGTCCATATACTACCCTAGCCTGTCCATATACTGCACTAGCCTGTCCATATACCAGGAGCCAAGGTTTCCCCACAGTACATTGCCCAAAGCATCACATTGCCTCTGCCAGCTTGATCTCTTCCCATTGTGAACCAAATGAAAAAATGTAGAGGTGCCACCCAAACTCTGGAGGGTCCTAGTCCAACGCCAACCCGATAAGAGTGCCAGACGGGAGCGGAGCTCGGCTCGGCTCCAGACATCAATATGTAGCAGAGAAAGTATCCCAAGAGTCACACATTGCTGCAAATCCACTGTGATAGAGTATGTGGCAGCCTCAGCCCGGGCTTTGGCCAGGCCACGTCCCCTACGTGCTTTGCTCCACCCCCAGAGCTTTATCATAGGGAACCCCAGGGGAGGAGTGAAACACGCTGGGGGAGTGGCTTGGCCAGAGCCCAGGCTGAGGCTGCCACATCCTCTATCACAGTGGATTTGCAGCGATGTGCAGCTCTTGGGATACTTTCTCTACATATTGCCTTGTTCCCATACTCCATCCTGGTGCCATCTCTTCCCCAGGTAAGTGACGCACCCGGCCATCCACATAAAGGAAAAGAAAACATAATTTATCAGACCAGGTCACCTTCTTCCATTGCTCCGTGGTCCAGTTCAGATGCTCACGTCCCATTGTAGGTGCCTTTGCTGGTCGACACGGGTCAGCATGGGCACTCTGACCTGTCTGCGCCTCCCCCGCCCCTTACACAACAAACTGCAATGCCCATTTTTTTTGCTTTCAACACATCAGCTTCAGGGACAACATGTTCACTTGCTGCCTAATATATCCCACCCACTTTCAGGTTCTATTGTAACTATATATACTAGGGTAGAATTACTAAAGCTGGAGCACTCAGAATCCGGTGCAGCTCTGCATGGCAGCCAATCAGCTTCTAACTTCAGCTTGTTCAGTTAACCACTTAAGGACCCGGAAGGATTTCCCCCCTTAACGACCAGACCATTTTTGAGATATGGCGCTGCGTCGCTTTAATTGACAATTGCGCGGTCGTTCAATGTTGTAACCAAATAAAATTGATGTCCTTTTTTTTCCACACAAATAGAGCTTTCTTTTGGTGGTATTCGATCGCCTCTGCGGTTTTTATTTTTTGCGATATAAACAAAAAAAGAGCGACAATTTTGAAAAAAAGCTATTTTTTTACTTTTTGCTATAATAAATATCCAAAAAAACAAAAAACAAAAAAAAAAAGCACATTTCTTTATCAGTTTAGGTCGATCTGTATTCTTCTACATATTTTTGGTAAAAAAAAAAATCGCAATAAGTGTATATTGATTGGTTTGCGCAAAAGAAATAGCGTCTACAAAATAGGGGATAGATTTATGGCATTTTTGTTATAATTTTTTTTTTTTTTTACTGGTAATGGCGGTGATCGGCGATTTTTAGCAGGACTGCGACATTGACAGATCGGACACTTTTTTGGGACCAGTTACATTTATTCAGCGAACAGAGCTAAAAATGCACTGATTACTGTATGAATGTCACTGGCAGGGAAGGGGTTAACACTAGGGGGGGCGATCAAGGGGTTAAGTGCGCTCCCTGGGAGGTGTTTCTCTGTGGGGGGAGGGGACTGATTGGAGGAGGAGAGAGATTGTTGTTCCTGATCACTAAGAACAGACGATCTCTCGCTACTTCCCTGACAGGACAGGGATCTGTCTGTTTACATTGACAGATCCCCGTTCTGGCTCTCTGAGGAGCGATCGCGGGTCGCCGGCGGACATTGCGGCTGCCGGCCACGCGTATCGGTGTCCGCCCCCTGGAAGCTGATCGGTTTCTATGCAGAGCAGTAGAAGATTTTGCATGCTCCGGTTTTAGTAAATCCCTTCCAGTCAATGGTATTCACTTAACCTGTCAGTGGTAATTAAGGGTCGGCTGGTTGGTGTAATGGGGGGAGGGAACCTTGAAAGTCCCAATAATATTGAGCGGGGGTCTCCAAACTGCGGCCCGGGGGCAAAATGTTGCCCTTTGCTAGCCTTTATCCGGGCCTTGGGGAACCAATCCGTCCCACTGATACCAACAACGGAGCACTATTTCTTCCACCAATACCAATGATAGGATACTATTCCTGCTACTAATTAGGGGCACTACTCCTCCTCCTATTGAACACCAGGCCATATTTATTCTCACTGTTGCCGGGCCCGGGACATTTTCTGCCCCCGCTGGGCACAATCCAGCCCTCCTAAAGTCTGAAGGACAATAAACTGGCCCTTTGTTTGAAAAGTTTGGAGACCCCTGATATAGAGAAAAGAAACACAGACAGTGAAAACTGTAGTGGTCCCTTATACATTGGTGGTCATTGTAGGTGGGAGGTCAATCTGCCACAGCTCTCCTCTCAAGGAACAACCCCTAGAAACCCACAGAGGAACCCCTAGAAACCCACAGAGGAACCCCTAGAAACCCACAGAGGAACCCCAGCCTTCTATGGAACCCTGAATGGAAAAGGCTGCTGTAGTCTATACTCAAACTCAGTATCTTTTTCTGAGGACAAGTACAAAGACCCCCCACTTTACAAGGCCTGTCCAAGAAAGTTTTGACCCGAGAGCAGGAAGGTGCCAACTCTATGGACTAGACCTTGAGAGCGCTGGTATCGGGTGAGTAGGAACACAGCGCTGGTAGCACACTGTGGATACGCCAAGTTCAGTTGTAGGCAGAGTTGAGTTCCAAGCCTGGTCTAGTAACAGTTGAAGGCACCAAGTCCTATGAGATGAAGGTGCAGCGTGATGTGGCAGGCAGAGAACATACAGAAGAGGCAATAAAGTTACATTGTAGAAAAGTGCAACAGAATTCTTCAGGTCTGGCGGGTAAGCACACCCGACCAACGACCCACTTATAAACTGTGACAGCTGTGTGAAGACTTGTGAATGCCGTTAAGGGAGCCGGGTACGGCCTGGCTGGTCCACACCCAAAGGGGAGGCTTCCTGGAAGGAGGTAGATGTAGTCCCTGCATTGTCCCTATGCCTCTGGAACTTTTCCCTTCCTCTACGTACTGTAGCTTTCAGAAGGAGAACCTGTCCCTACACTAAAGCAGGCCAAACTTAGGATCCGGAGTCTTAAATAGACTTTGCCTAAACCCAAGATGGCCACGGGAGTCACATAGGGTGCCAGCGTCCAATCAGACAGCTGTTTCCCTGTGACCGAGTTCCTCACAGCTTCCTTCCCCTTCTGCATTGCTTCTTCGCATAGGTGTGCCCAGTCTATTGCATTAGGGTGTGCACCCCAAAGCTCAAACACACACACTACTGATCACTCACAATGTTCATTCAGAAAGGGAAGGGGATGGTCAATTACATATTTACCGGCCCCTTCCTCCACTCATCCTAAAACATCCTTGCAGCAACAGCTGGTGGGAGAGGAGGGAAGCTGGTAGCACTGCAGGGGGAAGCGGGGAGCGAGGTAAGTAGGGGGAATCTGTGCTGTAAAGGGTGATTAGGGTGTGCCTGGGCACACCTGGCACACCCTGTGTGCACGCCTATGCTTCTTCAGTAGAGTGCCACCTGCAGTGGGGAGTACAGACTGCACGGCACACCTGGCACACCCTGTGTGCACGCCTATGCTTCTTCGGTAGAGCGCCACCTGCAGTGGGGAGTACAGACTGCACGGCACACCTGGCACACCCTGTGCGCACGCCTATGCTTCTTCGGTAGAGCGCCACCTGCAGTGGGGAGTACAGACTGCACCTGCCTTCATGCAGGGTTTGCCTAGCGGCAAGGTGCCATTGGAAACCATTAAAATCCATATTATCTATAGATAGACTATATTGTCAAAAGTATTGGGACACCTGCCTTTACACACACATGAACTTTAATGACATCCCAGTCTTAATCCGGAGGGTTCAATATTGAGTTGGCTCCGCCCTTTGCAGCTATAACAGCTTCAACTCTTCTGGGAAGGCCGTCCACAAGGTTTAGGAGTGTGTCTATGGGAATGTTTGACCATTCTTCCAGAAGAGCATTTTTGAGGTCAGGCACCGATGTTGGACGAGAAGGCCTGGCTCGCAGTTTCTGCTCCATCTCATCCAAAGGTGTTCTATGGGGTTGAGGTCAGGACTCTGTGCAGGTCAGTCAAGTTCCTCCACCCCAAACTCTCTCATCCATGTCTTTACGGACCTTGCTTTGTGCACTGGTCCAAATCATTTGGTGGAGGGGGGATTATGGTGTGGGGTTGTTTTCAGGGGTTGGGTTTGGCGCCGCTCCCCTCTCCAGCCTCTCCCTCTTTGACCAATGGATAGATTCATGCATTGCATGAATCTATCCATGGCCACCCCCTATTCAGGCGCCCAGCCCCTTTTCGGGCACGGGGCGCCTGAATTACAGTGGCAGAGGGGTGTTTTGCAAGCACCTGATTGGAGCCATAGGCTCTAACAGGACCTTGCTTTGTGCACTAGTCCAAATCATCTGGTGGAAGAGAGATTATGGTGTGGGGTGGAGGGGGGATTATGGTGTGGGGGGGAGGGGGGATTATGGTGTGGGTGGAGGGGGATTATGGTGTGGGGGGAGGGGGGATTATGGTGTGGGGTGGAGGGGGGATTATGGTGTGGGGGAGGGGGGATTATGGTGTGGGGTGGAGGGGGGATTATGGTGTGGGGTGGAGGGGGGATTATGGTGTGGGGTGGAGGGGGGATTATGGTGTGGGGGGAGGGGGGATTATGGTGTGGGGTGGAGGGGGGATTATGGTGTGGGGGAGGGGGGATTATGGTGTGGGGTGGAGGGGGGATTATGGTGTGGGGTGGAGGGGGGGATTATGGTGTGGGGGGAGGGGGGATTATGGTGTGGGGTGGAGGGGGGATTATGGTGTGGGGGAGGGGGGATTATGGTGTGGGGTGGAGGGGGGATTATGGTGTGTAGAGGGAGGGGGATTATGGTGTGGGGTGGAGGGGGGATTATGGTGTGGGGTGGAGGGGGGATTATGGTGTGGGGTGGAGGGGGGATTATGGTGTGGGGGGAGGAGAAATATGGTGTGGGGTGGAGGGGGGATTATGGTGTGGGGTGGAGGGGGGATTATGGTGTGGGGGGAGGGGGGATTATGGTGTGGGGTGGAGGGGGGATTATGGTGTGGGGTGGAGGGGGGATTATGGTGTGGGGGGAGGGGGGATTATGGTGTGGGGTGGAGGGGGGATTATGGTGTGGGGGGGAGGGGGGATTATGGTGTGGGGTGGAGGGGGGATTATAGTGTGGGGGAGGGGGATTATGGTGTGGGGTGGAGGGGGGATTATGGTGTGGGGTGGAGGGGGGATTATGGTGTGGGGTGGAGGGGGGATTATGGTGTGGGTGGAGGGGGGATTATGGTGTGGGGTGGAGGGGGGATTATGGTGTGGGGGGGAAGGGGAGATTATGGTGTGGGGGGGTGGAGGGGGGATTATGGTGTGGGTGGAGGGGGGATTATGGTGTGGGGTGGAGGGGGGATTATGGTGTGGGGTGGAGGGGGGATTATGGTGTGGGTGGAGGGGGGATTATGGTGTGGGGTGGAGGGGGGATTATGGTGTGGGGGGGAGGGGGATTATGGTGTGGGGGGAGGGGGGATTATGGTGTGGGGTGGAGGGGGGATTATGGTGTGGGGTGGAGGAGGGATTATGGTGTGGGGTGGAGGGGGGATTATGGTGTGGGTGGAGGGGGGATTATGGTGTGGGGTGGAGGGGGGATTATGGTGTGGGGTGGAGGGGGGATTATGGTGTGGGGTGGAGGGGGGATTATGGTGTGGGTGGAGGGGGGATTATGGTGTGGGGTGGAGGGGGGGTTATGGTGTGGGGGGGAAGGGGAGATTATGGTGTGGGGTGGAGGGGGGATTATGGTGTGGGTGGAGGGGGGTTATGGTGTGGGGTGGAGGGGGGATTATGGTGTGGGGTGGAGGGGGGATTATGGTGTGGGTGGAGGGGGGATTATGGTGTGGGGTGGAGGGGGGATTATGGTGTGGGGGGGAAGGGGAGATTATGGTGTGGGGGGAGGGGGGATTATGGTGTGGGGTGGAGGGGGGATTATGGTGTGGGGTGGAGGAGGGATTATGGTGTGTAGAGGGAGGGGGATTATGGTGTGGGTGGAGGGGGGATTATGGTGTGGGGTGGAGGGGGGATTATGGTGTGGGGGGGAAGGGGAGATTATGGTGTGGGGGTTGTTTTTTCAGGGGTTGGGTTTGGCCCCTTAGTTCCAGTGAAGGGAACTCTTAAGGTGTCAGCATACCAAGACATTTTGGACAATTTCATGCTCCCAACTTTGTGGGAACAGTTTGGGGATGGCCCCTTCCTGTTCCACCATGACTGCCCACCAGTGCACAGAGCAAGGTCCATAAAGACATGGATGAGCGAGTTTGGGGTGGAGGAACTTGACTGGCCTGCACAGAGTCCTGACCTCCGCCCGATAGAACACCTTTGGGATGAATTAGAGCGGAGACTGTGAGCCACTTCTGGAAGAATGGACAAACATTCCCATAGACACACTCCTAAACCTTGTGGACGGCCTTCCAGAAGAGTTGAAGCTGTTATAGCTGCAAAGGGCGGAGCCAACTCAATATTGAACCCTACGGACTAAGACTGGGAGGCCATTAATGTGTGTGTAAAGGCAGGCGTCCCAATACTTTTGACAATATAGCGTATACATAAACCCACGAGTGTCCGCCTAAAACAGGAACCCCCGTTGGCAGTCTCGGAGGATGGTTACGGCTCGGGTGGTTGTTACAAAATGGTGGATCTCCATAGCTTGGCAGCCGCACACTTCCAGACATTCATATGTAATATTCTGTAGATTATTATAATCTTAAAAAAAAAAACTTGTTAGCGTTGTAGAAAATAAATATGAAACAGCACATCCCGCCTTTGATTCCTCTTCTGTGATATCAAACTCGGTGACACGGAGACACGGAGGAGATCAAACGCCCGTCTCCCAGCCGTATTCTTCTCTTCTTTCCTGCCTGTGATCATTCTCTGAAAGTCGGGGGGCCCCCGTGATATTTCCGAGCGCACTCCGCTCTCTACCTGTCACCGCCGATGACACTAACGATATATGGATGTGACAAAAAAAAAGACCCGCCGCCGTCAATGTCGGGCTGCTGTCACTTCACAGATTGGCTAATTATTTGTGTCCCTAATTGAAAATCACCGGCATGTTGATTTAATCTCGGGGTTAACCTTTGCCGTGCCGGCGCCATTTCAAACTCCGCGCCAAGAACCGCCCCCCGCCGGTCAAGTTGTCCGGCTTAAAGGTGCAAAACCATCCAGATAGGAAACATTCGCATGTAAGCCGCCCACCTGCATTTTCTTTCTTACGATCGTCTTGTACATCATATTGTCTGTCTGGAGGGATGAAATGTTCTGCCGGAGAAAAGTCTTCATGTCTCGAGAGCAATCGGTCATTTCTACAGGCCATGGTCGGCGTTCAGATATGGATTGGACCAATGTAACCACGTACACTCACCGGCCACTTTATTAGGTACACCTGTTCGATGGCTTGGCAACACAAACTGCTAATCAGCTAATCGCATGGGAGGAGCTCAACGCGTTTAGGCCTCTAGACGTGGTGAAGACGACTTGCTGACGTTCAAACCGAGCATCAGAATGGGGAAGAAAGGGGATCTCGGTGACTTTGAACATGGCATGGTTGTTGGTGGCAGACGGGCCGGTCTGAGTATTTCTGGGATTTTCACACACAACCATCTCTCGGGATTACAGAGAATGTTGGGAAAAAGAGAAAATATCCAGTGAGCGGCAGTTGTGTGGAGGAAAATGCCTTGTTGATGTCAGAGGAGAATGGACAGACTGGTTCCAGATGATAGAAAGACAACAGTAACTCCAATAACCTCTCGTTACACCCAAGGTATGCAGAATACCATCTCTGAACACACAACACATCCAACCTTGAAGGAGATGGGCTACAGCAGCAGAAGACCACACCGGGTGCCACTCCTGTCAGCTAAGAACAGGAAACTGAGGCTACAATTGGCACAGGATGACCAAAACTGGACAATAGAAGATTGGAAAAACGTTGCCTGGTCTGATGAGTCTGGATTTCATCTGCGACATTCAGATGGTGGGGTCAGAATTTGGAGCTTGGATCCATCCTGCCCCATATCACCAGTTCAGGCTGGTGGTGGGGGTGTAATGGTGTGGGGGATGGGATATCACCGGTTCAGGCTGGTGGTGGGGGTGTAATGGTGTGGGGGATGGGGTATCACCGGTTCAGGCTGGTGGTGGAGGTGTAATGGTGTGGGGGATGGGGTATCACCGGTTCAGACTGGTGGTGGGGGTGTAATGGTGTGGGGGATGGGGTATCACCGGTTCAGGCTGGTGGTGGAGGTGTAATGGTGTGGGGGATGGGATATCACCGGTTCAGGCTGGTGATGGGGGTGTAATGGTGTGGGGGATGGGGTATCACCGGTTCAGGCTGGTGGTGGAGGTGTAATGGTGTGGGGGATGGGGTATCACCGGTTCAGGCTGGTGGTGGGGGTGTAATGGTGTGGGGGATGGGATATCACCGGTTCAGGCTGGTGGTGGGGGGTGTAATGGTGTGGGGGATGGGATATCACCAGTTCAGGCTGGTGGTGGGGGTGTAATGGTGTGGGGGATGGGATATCACCGGTTCAGGCTGGTGGTGGAGGTGTAATGGTGTGGGGGATGGGATATCACCGGTTCAGGCTGGTGGTGGGGGTGTAATGGTGTGGGGGATGGGATATCACCGGTTCAGGCTGGTGGTGGGGGTGTAATGGTGTGGGGGATGGGATATCACCGGTTCAGGCTGGTGGTGGGGGTGTAATGGTGTGGGGGATGGGATATCACCGGTTCAGGCTGGTGGTGGGGGGTGTAATGGTGTGGGGGATGGGATATCACCGGTTCAGGCTGGTGGTGGGGGTGTAATGGTGTGGGGGATGGGGTATCACCGGTTCAGGCTGGTGGTGGGGGTGTAATGGTGTGGGGGATGGGATATCACCGGTTCAGGCTGGTGGTGGGGGTGTAATGGTGTGGGGGATGGGATATCACCGGTTCAGGCTGGTGGTGGGGGTGTAATGGTGTGGGGGATGGGGTATCACCGGTTCAGGCTGGTGGTGGGGGTGTAATGGTGTGGGGGATGGGATATCACTGGTTCAGGCTGGTGGTGGGGGGTGTAATGATGGGGGGGATGGGGTATCACCGGTTCAGGCTGGTGGTGGGGGGCGTAATGATGGGGGGGATGGGGTATTACGGGTTCAGGCTGGTGGTGGGGGTGTAATGGTGTGGGGGATGGGGTATCACTGGTTCAGGCTGGTGGTGGAGGTGTAATGGTGTGGGGGATGGGGTATCACCGGTTCAGGCTGGCGGTGGGGGTGTAATGGTGTGGGGGATGGGGTATCACCGGTTCAGGCTGGTGGTGGAGGTGTAATGGTGTGGGGATGGGGTATCACCGGTTCAGGCTGGTGGTGGGGGGTGTAATGGTGTGGGGGATGGGGTATCACCGGTTCAGGCTGGTGGTGGGGGTGTAATGGTGTGGGGGATGGGGTATCACCGGTTCAGGCTGGTGGTGGGGGGTGTAATGGTGTGGGGGATGGGGTATCACCGGTTCAGGCTGGTGGTGGGGGTGTAATGGTGTGGGGGATGGGATATCACTGGTTCAGGCTGGTGGTGGGGGTGTAATGGTGTGGGGGATGGGGTATCACCGGTTCAGGCTGGTGGTGGGGGTGTAATGGTGTGGGGGATGGGATATCACTGGTTCAGGCTGGTGGTGGGGGTGTAATGGTGTGGGGGATGGGATATCACCGGTTCAGGCTGGTGGTGGGGGTGTAATGGTGTGGGGGATGGGATATCACCGGTTCAGGCTGGTGGTGGGGTGTAATGGTGTGGGGGATGGGGTATCACCGGTTCAGGCTGGTGGTGGGGGTGTAATGGTGTGGGGGATGGGATATCACCGGTTCAGGCTGGTGGTGGGGTGTAATGGTGTGGGGGATGGGGTATCACCGGTTCAGGCTGGTGATGGGGGTGTAATGGTGTGGGGGATGGGATATCACCGGTTCAGGCTGGTGGTGGGGTGTAATGGTGTGGGGGATGGGATATCACCGGTTCAGGCTGGTGGTGGGGGTGTAATGGTGTGGGGGATGGGGTATCACCGGTTCAGACTGGTGGTGGGGGTGTAATGGTGTGGGGGATGGGATATCACCGGTTCAGGCTGGTGGTGGGGGTGTAATGGTGTGGGGGATGGGATATCACCGGTTCAGGCTGGTGGTGGGGGGTGTAATGGTGTGGGGGATGGGATATCACCGGTTCAGGCTGGTGGTGGGGGTGTAATGGTGTGGGGGATGGTGTATCACCGGTTCAGGCTGGTGGTGGGGGTGTAATGGTGTGGGGGATGGGATATCACTGGTTCAGGCTGGTGGTGGGGGTGTAATGGTGTGGGGGATGGGTCATGTTCATCCCTTTATGACTACAGTGTCCCCATCTTCTGATGGCTCCTTCCAGCAGGATAATGCACCATGTCACAAAGCTCCAATCATCTCACCACTGGACAATGAGGTCCCTGTACTCCATTGGCCTCCACACTCACCACATCTCATCCAATAGAGCACCTTTGGGATGTGGTGGAATGGGAGATCGGCATCATGGATGTGCAGCCGACAAATCTGCAGCAACTGTGTGATGTTATCATGTGACTATGGAGCAAAATTTATGAGGAACGTTTCCAACACCTTGTTGTAACTCCGCCACCAAGAATGAAGGCCAAAGGGGGTCCAACCCACTACTAGGAAGGGGGGCCTAATAAAGTGTCCGGTGAGTGTAGATTCCATACCTGTGGGATCCCCCTGGAAGCTGGAAATCATTGTATAGACACAACTACAACAGTGATCTCCAGTAGCTTTCAGGTTCTGTCCTGAGATAAAGATGATGTGATGTCACCACCCCGCGTATCCACCTTGTCCAATCAGAGAAAACTTTGCTTTAATTGAGAACATGCAAAGTGTTCTGTAGCAGCCGCTGATTTTAACTGGTTTGTTCCCAAACAATGCCGAGGCCACC